>NC_069501.1:827183272-827790509 GCF_027579735.1 Bombina bombina
TCTACATATCATTCTAATGGTAATCTTTGCTTTGAATAAGTATATGGCTAGTATGTATTTAATGTTTTTTAAATCATGCTTTTCTAAATAAAGACCCATTCTTGCTGTTATAATTATTTTTAGAATAATGGGCTAGATTATGAGTGGAATGCTATTTAGTGCTCTCGCTCACACGTTAACATTGCTAGAAGTAAGCTTTTTGTGCACGTCGGTTTGCGTGTGTATTGCAAAAGTGGAAAGTAAAAAGTTTTTGTTCGCACACTAGCCGACGCACTTAAAAAGCTGAAGTTAGAATATCGAGACCATGTTAACATATTCCCCTATTACCTTCAAAGCACAAAAAATTGAAAAAAAAACCACCCTACTTGCAAACCCGATTGCATTTTCTCGAGTGTGCTAACCCGACATGAAAATATTAATATTTCACATTCAAATGTTCTTCAAATAGCAGAGTATGTTCTATTTATTCATAAATACATTTACAAATATCTGATGGTATTTTGATACAATATATATCTATACCTATATTATATAGGCATAGGTATATGTTTCTAAATACTTTGACATATTTGTCTTTGTGAAGAACATGGGGATGTGAAATATTTATAGCAAATACATAGTTAAACACGTTATTAAATATGAATATTTCATAAATATGATTTTACATGCTTTCATCTACTTGACTGCAAATAGCTGCAGCGCACTGCTATATATATTTATATATATATGTACATATGTATTTGTGCTTGTCTGTAAATACACATATCAATACATAAACACATATGTACACACATATTTTTATACACACACATATTTATATATATATATATATATAAATACATACATATACAAATACATGCATATGTATGTATCTCTATGTTAAAGTCATTTGCAGTCCTTTTTTTTCTAGCACCTGAGACTTCATATCTTTGCGCCATTTTTAAAATAATTTATATTAGTGTTATTATGATGTTATGTTATAAACGATGCACGTTTAATTCAATTGCGCTCAAGCAATCGTGTTTACTTTCAACCTGTAAAATGTGCTCTACTTCTAATGCAAGCAAACATGCGTGATAAACCTGATATATCTTGCACGCATCAATTACAGTGCCACTCGTAATCTAGCCTTATATCAGAAAATTACAGATTTGGTTATATACTTTTAGAAATATATAGAAAGATAATTATGAAATTATTAAAAGGTAAACTTTCTCCAGTTAAATAGGTTACTTGTTCATATTTGGACAACTTTTGAGTTGTGCTTTATTGGAAAGAGAAAAATAATGATTAACTTAATAATAATAAAAAAATTTTATATTACCCTGGCCCGTTTAGCAAAAATGTTTCCATCGCAAACAGCAAGATGCCCACGTTGCTATTTTCTGAAAGCAGATATTCTCCATATGTTTTATTTCTGCCCCAAAATGAAACAGACTTGGGAGAAGTTTGGATAAATAAACTATATAAGATAAACCTATTTCTCTTGTTAAGTGTATCCAGTCCACGGATCATCCATTACTTATGGGATATTAACTCCTCCCCAACAGGAAGTGCAAGAGGATTCACCCAGCAGAGCTGCTATATAGCTCCTCCCCTAACTGCCATTACCAGTCATTCTCTTGCACCCAACGAATAGATAGGATGTGTGAGAGGACTGTGGTGATTATACTTGGTTTCATACCTTCAATCAAAAGTTTGTTATTTTATAATAGCACCGGAGTGTGTTATTCCTTCTCTGGTAGAATTTGAAGAAGAATCTACCTGAGTTTTTCTATGATTTTAGCCGGAGTAGTTAAGATCATATTGCTGTTTCTCGGCCATCTGAGGAGAGGTAAACTTCAGATCAGGGGACAGCGGGCAGATTAATCTGCAAAGAGGTATGTAGCAGCTTATTATTTTCTGACAATGGAATTGATGAGAAAATTCTGCCATACCGATATAATGTAAACTCAGCCTTAAATGCAGTAGCAGCAACTGGTATCAGGCTGTCATGTATGTATATTTTACACTTCAGTATTCTGGGGAATGGCACTTCACTGGAATTATACTGTATGCATAAAACTTTAGCCTAATTTGCAGGGACTAGCAACAGGCTTTTTAATAACACTCAATTTATTAATGTTAAACGTTTTTTTGCTGGCATGTAAAATCGTTTAATTTTCTGAGGTACTGGGTGAAAAAATGTTTTGGGCACTATTTTTTTCCAC
Organism: Bombina bombina; assembly: GCF_027579735.1. Classification (NCBI taxonomy): domain Eukaryota; kingdom Metazoa; phylum Chordata; class Amphibia; order Anura; family Bombinatoridae; genus Bombina; species Bombina bombina. The sequence goes on from NC_069501.1 coordinate 827,185,483, forward strand.
TTGGCAGTCGTTTTATTTAATTTATGACAGTTTACTGATCTCTCTCACTGTTATGTGTGAGGGGAAGGGGCCTTTTTTTGGCGCTTTTGCTACGCATCAAAAAATTCAGTCAGAAGTTTATTGTCTTCCCTGCATGATCCGGTTCATCTCTACAGAACTCAGGGGTCTTCAAAACTTGTTTTGAGGGAGGTAATCACTCACAGCAGAGCTGTGAGATTGTAGTTGACTGTGATAAAAAAAACGTTTATTTCTGTATTTTTTTTTTTTTTTTTTTTTTTTTTCTGCTATCAGGGTTAGTTATCCTTTGCTAATGGGAGCAATCCTTTGCTAAAATTGTGTTTTTTACAAAGATTTGATGCTATAACTTTTCAGTTTATTAATTTTCAACTGTCATAACTTTTTCTGTGCTTCTTATAGGCACAGTACGTTTTCATATTATAGTAAATTACTTGAAAAGTATTTCCAAGTTGCTAGTTTATTTGCTAGTGTGTTAAACATGTCTGATTCAGAGGAAGATATCTGTGCTATATGTGCTAAAGCCAAAGTGGAGCCCAATAGAAATTTATGTACTAACTGTATTGATGCTACTTTAAATAAAAGTCAATCTGTACAAATTGAACATATTTCACCAAACAACGAGGGGAGAGTTATGCCGACTAACTCGCCTCACGTGTCAGTACCTGCATCTCCCGCTCGGGAGGTGCGTGATATTGTAGCGCCGAGTACATCTGGGCGGCCATTACAAATCACATTACAGGATATGGCTACTGTTATGACTGAAGTTTTGGCTAAATTACCAGAACTAAGAGGTAAGCGTGATCACTCTGGGGTGAGAACAGAGTGCGCTGATAATATTAGGGCCATGTCAGACACTGCGTCACAATTTGCAGAACATGAGGACGGAGAGCTTCATTCTGCGGGTGACGGTTCTGATCCAAACAAACTGGATTCAGATATTTCAAATTTTAAATTTAAGCTGGAAAACCTCCGTGTATTACTAGGGGAGGTGTTAGCGGCTCTGAATGATTGTAACACAGTTGCAATACCAGAGAAAATGTGTAGGTTGGATAAATATTTTGCGGTACCGGCGAGTACTGACGTTTTTCCTATACCTAAGAGACTTACTGAAATTGTTACTAAGGAGTGGGATAGACCCGGTGTGCCGTTCTCACCCCCTCCGATATTTAGAAAGATGTTTCCAATAGACGCCACCACACGGGACTTATGGCAAACGGTCCCTAAGGTGGAGGGAGCAGTTTCTACTTTAGCTAAGCGTACCACTATCCCGGTGGAGGATAGCTGTGCCTTTTCAGATCCAATGGATAAAAAGTTAGAGGGTTACCTTAAGAAAATGTTTGTTCAACAAGGTTTTATATTGCAACCTCTTGCATGCATTGCGCCTGTCATGGCTGCAGCAGCATTTTGGTTTGAGTCTCTGGAAGAGACACTTGAATCAGCTCCATTAGATGAGATTACACACAAGCTTAAAGCCCTTAAGTTAGCTAACTCATTTATTTCAGATGCCGTAGTACATTTAACTAAACTTACGGCTAAGAATTCCGGATTCGCCATTCAGGCACGCAGAGCACTGTGGCTAAAATCCTGGTCAGCTGACGTTACTTCTAAATCTAAATTGCTTAATATACCTTTCAAAGGGCAGACCTTATTCGGGCCCGGGTTGAAAGAAATTATCGCTGACATTACAGGAGGTAAAGGCCATGCCCTGCCTCAAGACAGAGCCAAACCTAAGGCTAGACAGTCTAATTTTCGTTCCTTTCGTAATTTCAAAGCAGGAGCAGCATCAACTTCCTCTGCACCAAAACAGGAAGGAGCTGTTGCTCGCTACAGACAAGGCTGGAGACCTAACCAGTCCTGGAACAAGGGCAAGCAGGCCAGGAAACCTGCTGCTGCCCCTAAGACAGCATGAATCGAGGGCCCCCGATCCGGGAACGGATCTAGTGGGGGGCAGACTTTCTCTCTTCGCCCAGGCTTGGGCAAGAGATGTCCAGGATCCCTGGGCGTTAGAGATCATATCTCAGGGATACCTTCTAGACTTCAAATTCTCTCCCCCAAGAGGGAGATTTCATCTGTCAAGGTTGTCAACAAACCAAATAAAGAAAGAGGCGTTTCTACGCTGCGTACAAGATCTTTTATTAATGGGAGTGATCCATCCGGTTCCGCGGTCGGAACAAGGACAAGGGTTTTACTCAAATCTGTTTGTGGTTCCCAAAAAAGAGGGAACTTTCAGGCCAATCTTGGATTTAAAGATCCTAAACAAATTCCTAAGAGTTCCATCGTTCAAAATGGAAACTATTCGGACAATTTTACCCATGATCCAAAAGGGTCAGTACATGACCACAGTGGATTTAAAGGATGCTTACCTTCACATACCGATTCACAAAGATCATTACCGGTATCTAAGGTTTGCCTTTCTAGACAGGCATTACCAGTTTGTAGCTCTTCCATTCGGATTGACTACGGCTCCGAGAATCTTCACAAAGGTTCTGTGTGCTCTTCTGGCGGTACTAAGACCGCGAGGAATTGCGGTAGCTCCGTACCTAGACGACATTCTGATACAAGCTTCAAGCTTTCAAACTGCCAAGTCTCATACAGAGTTAGTACTGGCATTTCTAAGGTCGCATGGATGGAAGGTGAACGAAAAGAAGAGTTCTCTCTTTCCACTCACAAGAGTTCCCTTCTTGGGGACTCTTATAGATTCTGTAGAAATGAAGATTTACCTGACAGAAGACAGGTTAACAAAGCTTCAAAATGCATGCCGTGTCCTTCATTCCATTCAACACCCGTCAGTAGCTCAATGCATGGAGGTGATCGGCTTAATGGTAGCAGCAATGGACATAGTACCCTTTGCACGCCTACATCTCAGACCGCTGCAATTGTGCATGCTAAGTCAGTGGAATGGGGATTACTCAGACTTGTCCCCTACTCTGAATCTGGATCAAGAGACCAGAAATTCTCTTCTATGGTGGCTTTCTCGGCCACATCTGTCCAGGGGGATGCCATTCAGCAGGCCGGACTGGACAATTGTAACAACAGACGCCAGCCTACTAGGTTGGGGCGCTGTCTGGAATTCTCTGAAGGCTCAGGGACAATGGAATCAGGAGGAGAGTCTCCTACCAATAAACATTCTGGAATTGAGAGCAGTTCTCAATGCCCTTCTGGCTTGGCCCCAGTTAACAACTCGGGGGTTCATCAGGTTTCAGTCGGACAACATCACGACTGTAGCTTACATCAACCATCAGGGAGGGACAAGAAGCTCCCTAGCAATGATGGAAGTATCAAAGATAATTCGCTGGGCAGAGTCTCACTCTTGCCACCTGTCAGCAATCCACATCCCGGGAGTGGAGAACTGGGAGGCGGATTTCTTAAGTCGTCAGACTTTTCATCCGGGGGAGTGGGAACTTCATCCGGTGGTCTTTGCCCAAATACTTCGACGTTGGGGCAAACCAGAGATAGATCTCATGGCGTCTCGACAGAACGCCAAGCTTCCTCGTTACGGGTCCAGATCCAGGGATCCGGGAGCGGTTCTGATAGATGCTTTGACAGCACCTTGGACCTTCGGGATGGCTTATGTGTTTCCACCCTTCCCGATGCTTCCTCGATTGATTGCCAGAATCAAACAGGAGAGAGCATCAGTGATTCTAATAGCGCCTGCATGGCCACGCAGGACTTGGTATGCAGATCTAGTGGACATGTCATCCTGTCCACCTTGGTCGCTACCTCTGAAACAGGACCTTCTGATCCAGGGTCCCTTCAAACATCAAAATCTAATTTCTCTGAAGCTGACTGCTTGGAAATTGAACGCTTGATTTTATCAAAACGTGGTTTTTCTGAGTCAGTTATTGATACCTTAATACAGGCTAGGAAGCCTGTTACCAGAAAGATTTACCATAAGATATGGCGCAAATACTTATATTGGTGCGAATCCAAGAGTTACTCATGGAGTAAGGTTAGGATTCCGAGGATATTGTCTTTTCTACAAGAAGGTTTAGAAAAGGGTTTATCCGCTAGTTCCTTAAAGGGACAGATTTCAGCTCTGTCCATTCTTTTACACAAACATCTGTCAGAAGTTCCGGACGTTCAAGCTTTTTGTCAGGCTTTAGCTAGGATCAAGCCTGTGTTTAAAACTGTTGCTCCACCATGGAGTTTGAACTTAGTTCTTAATGTTTTACAGGGGGTTCCGTTTGAACCCCTTCATTCCATTGATATCAAGTTGTTATCTTGGAAAGTTCTGTTTTTAATGGCGATTTCCTCGGCTCGAAGAGTCTCTGAGTTATCTGCCTTACATTGCGATTCTCCTTATCTGATTTTTCATTCAGACAAGGTAGTTCTGCGTACTAAACCTGGGTTCCTACCTAAGGTGGTCACTAACAGGAATATCAATCAAGAGATTGTGGTTCCATCTTTGTGTCCTAATCCTTCTTCGAAAAAGGAACATCTGCTACACAATCTAGATGTAGTCCGTGCCCTGAAATTTTATCTACAGGCAACTAAGGATTTTCGACAAACGTCTTCCCTGTTTGTCGTTTATTCTGGTCAGAGGAGAGGTCAAAAAGCTTCGGCTACCTCTCTCTCCTTTTGGCTTCGTAGCATAATACGGTTAGCCTATGAGACTGCTGGACAGCAGCCTCCTGAAAGAATTACAGCACATTCTACTAGAGCTGTGGCTTCCACTTGGGCCTTTAAGAATGAGGCTTCTGTTGAACAGATTTGCAAGGCTGCAACTTGGTCTTCTCTTCATACTTTTTCCAAATTTTACAAATTTGACACTTTTGCTTCTTCGGAGGCTGTTTTTGGGAGAAAGGTTCTTCAGGCAGTGGTTCCTTCCGTATAAAGAGCCTGCCTGTCCCTCCCGTCATCCGTGTACTTTAGCTTTGGTATTGGTATCCCATAAGTAATGGATGATCCGTGGACTGGATACACTTAACAAGAGAAAACATAATTTATGCTTACCTGATAAATTTATTTCTCTTGTAGTGTATCCAGTCCACGGCCCGCCCTGTCACTTTAAGGCAGGTAATTTTTCCATTAAACTACAGTCACCACTGCACCCTATGGTTTTCCTTTCTCTGCATGTTTTCGGTCGAATGACTGGTAATGGCAGTTAGGGGAGGAGCTATATAGCAGCTCTGCTGGGTGAATCCTCTTGCACTTCCTGTTGGGGAGGAGTTAATATCCCATAAGTAATGGATGATCCGTGGACTGGATACACTACAAGAGAAATAAATTTATCAGGTAAGCATAAATTATGTTATCTTACCCCAGAAATGATTATGCTTTTAAAAACTCAAATCATTGATATCGGTATACAAGATAAAATATTAAACACGCTTATACTATTGGTAAGACATTTTATAGTAAAAAAATTGGATAACCATATTAGCACCCTCATTATCAATGATAATCAAAGAAGTTCAAAATCAAATAATATTTGAATCTTATCATATGAAGAGCGTTAACGAACATAAAATAAAAAGATTTATATTAGGATGGTTACCCATAATTAAAACCTATACACCACAGATTCAGAAGCAAATACTGTATCCTTTTTTAAGCTCTGAGACATTTGCTAAACTAGTTATATTAGATATATTTCCAGCAAGCTGGTACTCATCCTATAGAGAGGTCTAATACTCTCGCCAATGACTTATGACAAATAGAGAGAAAGGGAGCTTGAAGTATTGTGGTCATTTGTTCAAACATAGTGATTTTAGATCAGTAGCATTGTAGTTTTTGTTACGGATTGAGGGGGGTCTGGGTGGGAGCGAACTAGGGGGAACTTTTTTTTTGTGTGGTTTGTTTTATATAATTTACATATACAGAACTGGAACTATGTTAAATTATTACTTCATATTTATTTTATGAACTTTATTCAATGTTTTATGCATATTTTGGAGGTAAAACTAAACAAAATGTAACATTTTAAGTTTGAGATGTTTTAAAATATGCCTGTACTGTCTCAAATGTGCCCTCCACAATAAAATATAGAATTTAAAATAATACCAATTTAAATAGTTTTATTTAACTAAACTTTAACGTTATATAACATATGCATTATTGTATTTGCTAAAACATCCATGCTTGTTAAAGGGACATTAAACCCAATTTTTTTTCTTTCATGGTTTAGAAAGGGCATGCAATTTTAAACAACTTTCTAATTTACTTCTATTATCTAATTTGCTTAATTCTCTTGATATTCTTTGCTGAAAATCATATCTAAATAGGCTCAGAAGCTGCTGATTGGTGGCTGCACATAGATGCCTCGTGTGATTGGCTCACCCATGTGCTTTGGTATTTCTTAAACCAAGGATATCTAAATAATGAAGCAAATTAGATAATAGAAGTAAATTGGAATGTTGCTTAAAATTTTATTCTCTATCTGAATAATGAAAGACAAAATGTGGGTTTAACGTCCCTTTAACTGATCTGGTAAAAAAATATTTAAAAAAAAAATATATACTGACTAAATCAGTCAGGTCTATATGGTAAACATAAAATACTTCTATTTCTACAACTGTCTCCTCTTCATTTTCTTGTTTGTTCATAATCTGGAAAAAGGAACAAGCTTTCCTGCTTAATTGGGTCACAAACAATTCTCAATTTAAAATGAGTCCCAACGAAGAGAATATTCTTTCTATTCCTGCAGATGAAGCTACTTCTGTTAAAAGTGAAATCCTTACGTCTACTATTTCGAAAGCTAAGTGCTTAAGTCACCAGTTCTTTATTTAAAACATGGTTCCCTCTTAGTTCTAAAGTCTATTATAGTTGACATTACAGATGGATTATTGCTGGATTTGTCATAGCTAACTCCTCTTCTTCAGCAGGACCGTGGTACTGGATATTAACAATATTTAATGGACTTGTCCCATTGATTTTTTATAATGCTTGTAATTTAATTTAATTCAATTAATTGAATCTTTTTTCTCTCAGTTTTGTTCACAAATTGTTTGCTCAAAACATTCCGCCACAGAGTTCTATCTAACATTACATTGGGAATGGCTTGATGGAATTAATTTACCAAAAAATTTAAACATTGCAGCCATGAATATACACCCCCATGCTACATAATTAAAACTAATCCTTATTTTAAGATGAATAACCATCGAACTATAATGTATCTTAATTAGAAAAGTATTAGATACATTTTTCCTCAAAACCCATTTTATGGAAAAAAAAATGAAAAAAATTAGATTTAATTAAATTTTTTTATATCCATCTTGATTTACTTGATTGTATATTGAGAGTGAAATCTAATCTTAGGGAACCCAGGGACATGCTGAAATCAAGGGAATAATTGGTTGTGAGAAATTAATTTGAGTCCTTGAGATGGCTTACCCCCTCCTATACTACTCTGTTAATGGGAAGGTAGGAGCTGTCCTGTGTCTTTTTAGATCCTAACCAATTTTAGGAATATATTTACTTTCTCAAAAGGTACATTGATGATTTAATGGGCGGACACTAAGAAGATTACATAAATATATATCAACGGCAAGCGTATTAATAACTTTTGGGTGTTATACTTTGTCGCAATTTAAATATTGATAAAATATATAAAATAAAGTACTAAAAACTAGACTTGTGTGCAGCGGAAAAATTTGTTTCGGTTAGTTTCGGACCGATTTGGATTTTTTCGAATTTCGTTTTTGTATCGATTCGAATTCGGATACATTTGAATGTATTCGTTTCGGATTCGAATAAATTCGGATGTATTCGGATGTATTCGGTTCAGATTTGATTCGTAAATTTGGTATGTGTTAGGTAGGATCTGCTGTGTATTAGACTAGTATTATGTACTGTATATTAGGTGTAACCCATCTAAATCAACATAAGTACCAACCTCACAGGTACCAGCTACACAATATGCACAGAGCTAGTAGAGGTATATAACTTAATATACAATACATAATACTAGTGTAATACACAACACCTCCCACCTAAGTACCAACCTCACAGGTACCAACTACATAATGTGCCCTGCACAGAGCTAGCAGAATGGTATAACCTAATATACTGTACAATACTAGTGTAATTGTGATTAGTCCATGGCCATTCGAATGTAACAAATAAATCCAAACTAATTAGGATTTATTCATTTCAAATGCATTCGTATTAGTTTCGTTTTGTTTCTAGGGTAAGTCGGAAATTTGAATCTATCTGAAGCTCCGAATTTGACAAATTTGTCCGAATTTCGATTCGGAACAAAAAGCACATGTCTACTAAAAACCTATAATAGTGAATGGTTTATTGCGTGCCTGAGATTTACATAGAAAGCCTACTGACTTTGGTTTAGCAAATTCAAATTTAATTATTTGGATAAATAACAAAGCCAGAATTTAAAAAGTCAGTTGTGGGTGACACGTTATCCCACCTATAACATAAAAATATAATTAAAGCTATTTATTCTCTTTAAAGGAATATCATATTGGTTCATAAAGTCAAATGCCAGGAGGATTTAAATTAGTTTTTTTTTTTTTTATTTGTAAAGCAATTTATATAAGGATATTTGTAATATTTTGTGAGAACTCTTGCCTATTCACCTGACAAATTATGATCTTAACCTAATAATTAAAATAAAATGTGCAACTAAAACCAAACACAATAGTGATAATAATAAAGATGTGTACTCAGGTATATATCCAAAGTGAAAGAGTCTTTAATTGAAAAAGTCCCACAAATACAATGTTCATCAAAAGGAAGAGAAAGAAACACACCATAGCATAATACTGTGTAAATCTTCATTGATGGAAGGTAGACCCAGAATACTCACATTAGTTAGAGCTTCTACAGCTCAAGATAATTAGCTCCATTGTGCAGACTCCAGGCTTACTGGATACAGACAATGACAAATGCTTAAAGCAAATGTACAATTTATTAAAAACAAAAGCCAAAGTTATTTTAGATCACTAAGGGTAACAGGTACAAACTTACAAGGATATTATGTGTGTGATAGTCCATTGTTACAGACCTCATGAAGCTCCACACCATGGCCCCTATTTATCAAGCCGTCAACCGCAAATACGCTGGAATTCCGCAGCGTAATTGTGGTGAGCCTGATTCCCCTTATTTATCAAAGCCTACAGACCGGCAAAAGTAGAATTTTGTGACGTAACATAAGATCCGCCGGTCTCAGTCCGACACAGATCGATGCTTGCGTCACTCCAGATGTTCCGAATGCAAATCTGGCACTATCTGACTACTTTTGCTAGTTATCAAATTTCTACCAGGTATGCTTGCCACTATTCTGGCCTAGCGTACCTGCTTTTTAATCCGCCGCCCTGGTTCCTATGGGAGAATAAAGTTACGTTTACACCTAACACCCTAACATAACCCCCGAGTCTAAACACCCCTAATCTGCCGCCCCCTACACCATCGCCACCTACATTATACTTATTAACCCCTAATCTGCCACCCCGCCACCGCCGCCACCTACATTATACTTATTAATCCCTAATCTGCCCCCCCGCTACTGCCGCCACCTACATTATACTTATTAACCCTTAATCTGCCATCCCCAACGTCACCGCCCCTTTATTAAATGTATTAACCCCTAAACCTAAGTCTAACCCTAACCCTAACACCCCCTAACTTAAATCTAATTTAAATAAATATAAATAAAATTACTATCATTAACTAAATTATTCCTATTTAAAACTAAATACTTACCTATAAAATAAACCCTAAGATAGCTACAATGTAATTAATAGTTACATTGCAGCTAGCTTAGGGTTTATTTTTATTTTACAGGTAAGTTTGTATTTATTTTAACTAGGTAGAATAGTTACTAAATAGTTATTAACTATTTAATAACTACCTAGCTAAAATAAATACAAATTGACTTGTAAAATAAAACCTAACCTAAGTTACACTAACACCTAACACTACACTACAATTAAATAAATTTCATAAATTAAATACAATTAACTACATTATATACAATTATCTAAAGTACAAAACAAAACAAGCACTAAATTACAGAAAATAAAAAACAAATTATCAGATATTTAAACTAATTACACCTAATCTAATAGCCCTATCAAAATAAAAAAAGCCCCCCCAAAATAAAAAAAACCCTAGCCTAAACTAAACTACCAATAGCCCTTAAAAGGGCCTTTTGCGGGGCATTGCCCCAAAGTAATCAGCTCTTTTACCTGTAAAAAAAAATACAAACAAGCCCCCCCAACAGTAAAACCCACCACCCACACAACCAACCCTCCAAATAAAATACTAACTAAAAAAACCTAAGTTCCCCATTGCCCTGAAAAGGGCATTTGGATGGACATTGCCCTTAAAAGGGCAGTTAGCTCTTTTGCAGCCCCAAAGCCCTATTTTAAAAATAAAACCCACCCAATACACACTTAAAAAAACCTAACACTAACCCCCTGAAGATCGACTTACCGGGAGACGTCTTCATCCAAGCCGGGCGAAGTGGTCCTCCAGACGGGCAAAATTCTTCATCCAAGCCGGGCAGAAGTGGTCCTCCAGACAGCAGAAGTCTTCATCCAGACGGCATCTTCTATCTTCATCCATCCGGAGCAGGTCCATCTTCAAGACATCCGACGCGGAGCAACCTCTTCTGCCGACGACTACCCGAGGAATGAAGGTTCCTTAAAGTGACGTCATCCAAGATGGCGTCCCTTAGATTCCGATTGGCTGCTAGAATTCTATCAGCCAATCGGAATTAAGGTAGAAAAAATCCTATTGGCTGATGCAATCAGCCAATAGGATTGAAGTTCAATCCTATTGGCTGATTGGAACAGCCTATAGAATGCGACCTCAATCCTATTGGCTGATTGGATCAGCCAATAGGATTGAACTTCTGCCCATCTGGAGGACCACTTTGCCCGGCTTGGAGGAAGACGTCTCTCGGTAAGTCGATCTTCAGGGGATTAGTGTTAGGTTTTTTTAAGGGTGTATTGGGTGGGTTTTATTTTTAGGTTAGGGCTTTGGGCCGCAAAAGAGCTAACTGCCCTTTTAAGGGCAATGCCCATCCAAATGCCCTTTTCAGGGCAATGGGGAGCTTAGGTTTTTTTAGTTAGTATTTTTTTGGGGGGGTTGGTTGTGTGGGTGGTGGGTTTTACTGTTGGGGGTTTGTTTGTATTTTTTTTTCAGGTAAAAGAGCTGATTACTTTGGGGCAATGCCCCGCAAAAGGCCCTTTTAAGGGCTATTGGTAGTTTAGTTTAGGCTAGGGTTTTTTTTATTTTGGGGGGGGGGGGCTTTTTTATTTTGATAGGGCTATTAGATTAGGTGTAATTAGTTTAAATATCTGTAATTTGTTTATTATTTTCTGTAATTTAGTGTTTGTTTTTTTGTTGTACTTATAATTGTATATAATTTAGTTAATTGTATGTAATTTATTTAATTGTAATTAATTGTAGTGTAGTATTAGGTGTTAGTGTAACTTAGGTTAGGTTTTATTTTACAGGTCAATTTGTATTTATTTTAGCTAGGTAGTTATTAAATAGTTAATAACTATTTAGTAACTATTCTACCTAGGTAAAATAAATACAAACTTGCCTGTAAAATAAAAATAAACCCTAAGCTAGATACAACGTAACTATTAGTTATATTGTAGCTAGCTTAGGGTTTATTTTACAGGTAAGTATTTAGTTTTAAATAGGAATAATTTAGGTAATGATAGTAATTTTTTTATATTTATTTAAATTAGATTTAAGTTAGGGGGTGTTAGGGTTAGGGTTAGACTTAGGTTTAGGGGTTAATACATTTAATAAAGTGGCGGCGACGTTGGGGATGGCAGATTAGGGGTTAATAAGTATAATGTAGGTGGCGGCGGTGTAGGGGGGATTAGGGGTTAATAACATAAAGTAGGTGGCGGCGGTGTAGGGGGTGGCAGATTAGGGGTTAACATAATGTAAGTGGCGGTGGGCTCCGGGAGTGGCAGGATAGGGGTTAATACGTTTATTAGAGTGGTGGTGGGCTCCGGGAGTGGTGGTTTAGGGGTTAATAACTTTATTTAGTTGTGGTGGGGTCCGTGAGCAGCGGGATAGGGGTAAAACAGTTTAGTATAGTGGCGGTGTTTAGTGACAGTATACCAATAAAGCTGGGAAAAAGCCGAAGAGCAGCGAGATCGATGATTGTTAGTTAACAACAGTCCGCTGCTCATCGCCCCGTACTTGGTGCGTGGCTTTTTGACAGCTTTTTTGGTAACTTTGGAGAGCGTATTCAGGTCCGCGGCAGCGATGTTAGGCGATCTTAGGCGAGCGTATTAGTGCCGGCGAATGCAAGAAAGTTGACGGCTTGATAAGTAGACCTCCATATCTGTAGTCTTTTTGTGCTAAACAAGTACCCCTCTTTGTGACCAATTTAAACAACACTTGTTTTTAAGGACCATTAGGCCCTGGGGTTTTAACAATGGCTCTTTAGGGCAAGCTCTGAAAATTATTTCATTAGATTAGATGGGTGTAATAATGTTTATTCCCCAATTTTTTTCTCTTCTCTTTTTTTCCATCTCACATTAGTACTTTCTATTATTATTTTAAATATATTTATAATTTAAAATAAATATATGGCAAATTATTGCAATATGTGTAATATGATGTGGTATCTGTAATCATGAACAATTTGTCATTTTTTTATGAATAAGTAACTACAACACAGGAATGTCTTGATTTTGACAAATGGGGAAATGGCTGGTGATTTAAACTGTCTATTATAATTAATGGGAATTTAATAATTTCCTTCGTACTGTTCCATATTCTTTTTTCTATATTGTCTTGCTCACATTTGGAAAACTTTACTTATACCTGTACATATTATGGTTTCTTACTGCTTGTGTTCATATAAGACAGAAACAAATAGGATAAGCTGTTATCATCTACTCTTATGTACTGTTTTATTTATTTGTTCAGGCCCAAGAGGATATCCTGGTCCTCCAGGTTCAGATGGCTTACCTGGTGCAATTGGCTCACCTGGGTTACCTTCAATGGCTCATGGTTTCCTTGTTACAAGACATAGTCAAACATCTGAGGAACCTCAATGCCCATTTGGAACAGTACAAGTCTATGCTGGGTACTCACTGCTTTATGTACAAGGCAATGAAAGAGCACATGGACAGGATTTAGGTGAGATATCCTTAATTGTATTCTACCAAACTGGTTAGCAAACATATTTCACATTAACGATACTGTAGTTCAGTGAGCAAGACTTTCCAATGGCAAGCAATTAATGATTAAGCACTGTTTAAGCCAGTTTGTAAAAGGTGTAGTCTAAGTTTACATGCAAATTTTGGCAAATCATTTAGAAGGGCAATTTGAGGGGTAATCTTAGATTATTATTAAAAATTGTTTGGAAATGAGTTTTAACAACTCACTCCCGCAGCCTCTCCAACACCAAGGGTAGATTAAGCTGAGTCATAAGGGAGTGAGATACCATCTAAGCAAAAGTTTGTAATTTATTTCAAGAATTTATGAGGAGACTGAGGACTTACATGTATTTGTGAAGTAAATGCAGTTTTAATTAGATTAGATAATTTCTGCCTACTGTAATACAGACAATTAATTCTTGCAGGTGCTGCTGGGAGCTGTCTCCGTAAATTTAGCACAATGCCTTTCCTGTTTTGTAATATTAACAATGTGTGTAACTTTGCCTCGAGAAATGATTATTCCTATTGGCTATCAACTCCTGAACCAATGCCCATGTCAATGGCCCCTGTCACCGGGGATGAGATAAAACCTTTCATAAGTAGGTAAGAATACATTTTGGAATTCTGTAAAGTATTCAGAACTTTTCTAGGTTACTGGCTGTTGCTGGTAGAAAATATAGTAGCAAGGATATAATTTATTATATTTACTTAATGAAAAGTGATTTACTTGTAAAGTTTAATTGGGAAATTAATTATAGATGCTCCTATGAATATTTGAAACCTACTCTTTTTTCCAATGTATACACTATAGTCGGATGCATCTTTCTTTCAAAAACAATTCTGCTTTGAGTTGTGTTACAAACAGTAGAAACCAAATTAACATTTAAGCATTTCTTTAGGTGTTCTGTTTGTGAAGCACCTGCCATGGTGATGGCAATTCATAGCCAAACAATTCAGATCCCTCCTTGCCCAGATGGATGGATATCACTATGGATTGGGTATTCATTTGTAATGGTGAGTCTTTTGAATCATTAAGTAAACAGATATGTTGAAAAGTCAACATACCTTTATCAATGAATAAATCATGGTTTCAGATTTGTTATTATTGTGATATAGCCACTCATTACCTATAGCTATAGCAAAATATAGTTCTTCAGATTCTATTTGAAGATGCTGCATATATTTGATGACATATCAGGAGAATTAGAGAATAACAGCTAACATATGCTTTGAGCTGCAGGTTGATAATATTATCTAAAAGTATAGAAGTCAAAATGTATTAATCCCACAGTTGTAGACAGATTGGGTCAAATGAAAGGCTACAGGATAGAGAAACAATAAGAGAATGAGAAAAAGGTTTGTGAAAAAATTCACCTACCTAGAAACAGAATCGTCTAGGTCTGTACAAACTCAATAACAGTACAGGATAGAAATAGACTAACCAGAACTTCATGATGCATAAAAAAAAGGATTCGGGGGGGGGGCGGAGCCAACGGCCAAGCTAGCTGGACGCATATAGTAAGAGCTCCGGCTCTTAATGCTAAATTTGGGGGATAATTGAAAATATTTTAAAATAATTTTTGCACTCAAGGTGCCTAAAGACGACCCCTATAAGATCCTACTGGAAACTAAACATAGATTTCTATTTAGAAGTGATTGAGTGACCGTTTATTTCAATCACGTCTTCTGAATCTGTCACGAGGACACAGAGCTCATCTACGACTTCTAGAAGCCCTGTAATAGTCTGCAGGCCAATCTGTCTCTATATTCCTATCGTTCATGAACCTGACTGCATCTTCAAGCATGGCTTTGATATCTACGATAGACTTGCACACTACGGTAGTGTCCCTGCTAAAAAAACTGGCATTGCAGATGGAGGAAAACTGTGCCGAAATTACAATGCTGTTGCAATCAGCTACTCACTCTACATCAAAGCAACCTATAACAACAGGAGAGGACCCGGCCCGACCGGCGCAGACATTTGCAGTCACACCCGCTTCACCTACTTCTGAAGTATTTACTGGGGACTGTCTACTTGGTGAGACTCAGCAGTTTGCGGCTGACCCTTTTGAAATGGCAGACAACAGAGGACTGCTGGACCTAAAGTGCCAAAGGGATTGCTCCAGTAATACCCTGAGTGATGCCGCTAATCCCTCTACACCTTCCGTTTGTTCCGATACTATACCGCCACTAGATAGGAAGAAGGGGGTATATCTTACCGGCCTCGGATCATTGTCGATGCCTTACGCAAGCCCACCTGACCTAGAAGCTAAAGTCCCGGCGCTGAATTCTGGCAAGATGGAGACACCGGATGTCATTATACCCAAAAGCGGCTCCTTCTCACTTACACTGAGACCAGAGCCCACTGATCCTCTGCCCACACTTGGGGGATATATTTTGGAGGAGAGGGGAGCCAAACTTTCACAGAGAGTACAGCCTGCTGATGAGCGATGGCGAAACAGATCGCCGCTCATTTTGAGATCTGCCCGAGCACGCCATAAAGATGGAGTCGGTTAGGGCTTCCACGCGACATAATGCCTGCATTTTAGGTCTGGACACTGAAAATGTAAATGAGGCACCTCACTCCTAAAAGTTCCTCAATAGAGACCTTGACATTAAGAGACTTTAGTCCGGAATTGGTAAGACTAAATTGAAAATCTCCACCTAAGCCCCGTTATAAAGATGGCTGTACCCCATCAGCTATTTATGTCATTACTGACTATGAAATTATTTTGCCCTGTTGATACCCGCAAGTTTATTATTCCTATATGGGCATATGAGACCAGTATTACATATGTGTGATTACTAATGAATCACTCACTTACTGTTTCTAAGTTAAACATGTCAGTGTTTCCTACAGGTGCTTTATCTTGATTGTTTTACTCTTCCTAATAACTAGTGTATATGAGCTAAAATGTAATTAGATATCCTGGAATAGTGAGACATTAATATGCTGTGTACCCTACAATATGGCTTTATATATTGCCTTCTAAAACTTCTCAAGACTGCAGTAATTGGAACTACTCTATATCTATACTTCCATATGATGTTGCATAAAGCAATGTATTTTAACTGTATATACAAATTTCTCACAAGCCCTGTTATTTAAGGTTTTGAGGTCTAAGGTAGATTCAAACAGTAGATAGCTTATTTGCAAGGATAAGCAGCAGCCTGTTGGGGTAGTACACCATTGTTTAGACCTGAAATGAGATAATTTCACAGTTTAGATATTCACACATGTTCAGTATTTGTGTTCTATTAATATTGTTTAGCTATTTGTTCGCAATGTTTGGTATTATGTCTTTCATACACTCGTTAGTGCTTATAAATGCTCAGATGACATTACGTCACACTCTTATAATATAGGCCCAGAAGATAACCTATTTAGTTCTATTATATATTAATACTAAAGGGATTCTATAAATGGCCTTACCTCCTTGCAGGTTATGACATGTTCTACTAATGTAATGTGTTTATTACACGATCAAATGTATCTTATCGTCCCCAAACAGTTTTTTTATCTTCTCAAATGTTATTTGGAAATGTATATTCTTTATCACGCTCCATTATAATTAGTGGGCAAGTTTGCTACGCATTGATTAGATAAGATCACATTATGCCTGTTTCGCTACTCTTTAGACCAGTCCTGAGCACCTAAGTAAACTGCTACTATTGTGACATATATACATTCCTTTGCAGTTTATATTTGTATTGTTTGGGTTTGGGAATGTTACTCTACTCCACTATATACTCCTAAGAAGACTAATGGGCGCTTATAATCCACACCAAATATCATATGCTATTTACATTTATATATGACTCCATCCCCCCCCCCACCTCCTTTCCCTATGCGTATAGCGGTGCTTACCCGCTGAATATCCCCCTCCCCCTGTATATCTCGGCCCAAGAGTGGCTGATTTCTATGCTAACCCTCCACAGGCTGGTATTTTGGTTTTAGATTAAATATTATTAGATTGTGGAGTTCATACGCTGACATAATAATATAAAATGAAGTTCTGTTTCATCTCGCCTAAGATACTGTCTATCTTCATAATCAGATTTGAAATGTATTTTCTATTGCTTTATGCGCATATTGTTTTCTCAATATTGCTTTTCTATAGACAATGTATTACTTTCTCTGTTGTAACTTTGGCCGTAGGGCGAGTCCTTGTTGTGATGATATATGCTTTAACTTCAATAAAAAAATTATTTTCAAAAAAACAAAAACAGGATTCGGACAGGATCATCAAACAAATGGGAAAGACCTATAACAGAGGGAAAAAAACACACATGTTTCTTCATGTGTCCATATGCATCCTTTAAACTTAGACTTGGCTTCCAGAGTTGCTGTGGACTTACAACTGTTTGACCTCCTTGTAGAGCATGTATCTAGAAACCTTTTGCAATGTAAAGGGTCAGTGGTAGCAAAATACAATGTTTGATGTCACAGGATGCTACTGTTTAGTTCTGACATTTAATTACTAGAAATGCCTTTAGAATTTTCAATTGTCAGAGGAATTGTGCACAAGGTCCTTGGTTTTCATTTTATTTAATTTCATGCAAACTCAAGGTTAAGCAACTAATAACTACTGACTGAGCTCAGATACATATTTGTGCATAATCTGTAGTTACTAAATCCTGATTTAGTACAGATTTAGTTTTCAGTATATGGGTGGAATTACAGTTTATACAGTACCCGAGCATAAGGAGGTCAAGAGCACCCCATCTAAGAGTCAAAACATATTCTTTAGAGTTAAAAACTATGATCAGATCCTGTTCTGCAGGCCCTTTACAAGGCCTATGCTGACATATTCACATCAGACCAGATGCTCTGTCAACCCAATACACATCATATCACATCCTCTGCCTTGTAGCCCTTCTGTCAGCCATATATCCACATTAGGCTCAATGTCCTATAGCCATTAACCTAAATGTCCCCCGGACATTCATAATTAGTGTCTAGATAGGATGAGAGGAGAGGCAGGTGAGTGTAGCCTCAACACTAACAGCAACATATAAATATAACAAAAGGAGAAGTGCACATCTTCCATCTGCTGTTTCAACCTGTGACTGAATGCATGGCTGGTTAGTCTCTCCTTTTTCCTCCTTGCTTCAGTTTCAGTGTTACACCCACTTCTGTACAAATACCTCCTTCAGTGCAAACGTAAATATCTGTTATATAATCTGCATCACTATGGATTTTATGCAAGCAACAGTCTGATCCATTACTAGGGCTATTCCATCATGGCTTTGCCCCTTGAACAAGAGCCCAGTTTATGACACATACACTTAAACTTTCTTTTGCTCAAAAGAATAAGTGCTCTATGAGCAGTTATACTCAGCTACTCTTCTTTATTGTTATCTGGATGGTAAAAGAAAAGAACAGCAGCAGACAATTTGCATCATCAGTTCGAGATTTCATAGTAAACTTCCTTAATTTGAGGAGGTGCCTTGACAGGTTTTCTGATTGAATACTTGTAAAATATCTTCCTTTTTATATAGAGATGTGATATTTTCTAGTCAGCTGTTTATAGATATCCTGCATCACTTTCAAGTGGTTCTGCATTTGGGTAACATATCCCTTTAAAGCAAGAGAAGTGACCAAGGCTACCCTGAGCTCTTCATTTAACATGTACATGTACAAACAACAATTCATGCTCAAATCTTATACATGTGTATTAGTTGTGGCAACAAGAAAAACAGTGAAAAGAAAAAGCAAAACAATATACTCATTTGACAAAATAAAGCTGTGTTATTCAAAATTATTTTCAGATATGTAGATGCATCACCAGGTGGCTTAAAATTTGTGTGTCAATTTCCCTTTAATTGGTTTTAAATAAAGATGGTTAAAAGTAAAATGCAAATCTTAATTGCCATATTTTACATTTGTTGTAGCCATCTTATTTATATCTTATTAATTTATTTTTATAAAATAAAAAATGATGTTCTCATATTTGTTTCATTTGTTTACAGCAAACTAGTGCTGGTGCAGAGGGTTCAGGACAGGCTCTGGCATCACCTGGATCCTGTCTGGAAGAGTTCCGTAGCGTGCCATTTATTGAGTGCCATGGACGAGGAACCTGCAATTACTATGCTAATACATACAGTTTCTGGCTTGCAACAATAGAGAGAAATGAAATGTTCAAGTAAGTTTAGTCAAACAAAACAGTTCAATTGTTGTTGAAATATTATATTTCCCATGGAGAATAATAGTACACAATTTAATATGGCAAAATAAGAGCCTATCATAGAGAAGTTATCATAGAGGACCTACAGTATATCCCAGAACCCATATCCCATGCTCTGATGCTAACTGATGCAAAGCTGTTCAGTAGTTATTTTTCCTCTGTAGCTGTTCTAAAATTTGCAGGTTATACATTGCACAATCACAGTTTTAAGATTGATACTTTACAACCCCAATTCCGAAAAAGTTGAAACAGTATGGAAAATTCAAAAAACAAACAAGCAAAAAGAGTAATTTTAGAATTCAATTCACCCTGTACTATATTGAAAACACATACGCCTAGATTACGAGTCTTGCGTTAGCCTTAAAAAGCAGCGTTGAGAGGTCCCAATGTTGCTTTTTAACGCCCGCTGGTATTACGAGTCTGCCAGGTACAGGTGTACCTCTCACTTTTTTTCTGCGACTCGAGCATACCGCAAATCCACATACGTCAATTGCGTATCCTATATTTTCAATGGGATTTGCCTAACACCGGTATTACGAGTCTTGGAAAAAGTGAGCGGTACAGCCTCTCCTGTCAAGACTCCTACCGCATTTAAAACTCAGTAGTTAAGAGTTTTATGGGCTAACACTGTAACATAAAACTCTTAACTAAAGTGCTAAAAAGTACACTAACACCCATAAACTACCTATTAACCCCTAAACCGAGGCCCCCCCCGCACATCGCAAACACTTAAATAAATTTTTTAACCCCTAATCTGCTGACCGGACATCGCCGCCACTGTAATAAATATATTAACCCCTAAACCGCCGCACTCCTGCATCACAAACACTAGTTAAATTTTATTAACCCCTAATCTGCCGCCCCCAACGTCGCCGCCACTATATTATGTATTAACCCCTAAACCTAAGTCTAACCCTAAGCCTAACACCCCCCTAACTTAAATATAATTTAAAATAATTGGAAAAAAATTACTACAATTAAATAAATTATTCCTATTTAAAACTAAATACTTACCTATAAAATAAACCCTAAAATAGCTACAATATAACTAATAATTACATTGTAGCTATCTTAGGGTTTATTTTTATTTTACAGGCAACTTTGTATTTATTTTAACTAGGTATAATAGTTATTAAATAGTTATTAACTATTTAATAACTTCCTATTTAAAATAAGTACAAATTTACCTGTAAAATAAACCCTAACCTAAGTTACAATTACACCTAACACTACACTATAATTAAATTAATTACCTAAACTAACTACAATTAATTACAATTAAATTAAATAAACTAAAGTACGACCCCCCCCACTAAATTACAGAAAATAATAAAATAATTACAAGAATTTTAAACTAATTACACCTAATCTAATCCCCCTAATAAAATAAAAAAGCCCCAAAAATAATAAAAAGCCATACCCTATACTAAATTACAAATAGCCCATAAAAGGGTCTTTTGCGGGGCATTGCCCCAAAGTAATCAGCTCTATTACCTAGAAAAAAAAATACAATACCCCCCAACATTAAAACCCACCACCCATACACCCAACCCTACTCTAAAACCCCCCCAATCCCCCCTTAATAAAACCTAACACTAACCCCTTGAAGATCACCCTACCTTGAGACGTCTTCACACAACCGGGCAGAAGTGGTCCTCCAGACGGCCAGAAGTCTTCATCCGATCCAGGCAGAAGAGGACCTCCAGATGGGCAGAAGTCTTCATCCAGGCGGCATCTTCTATCTTCATCCATCCGGAGCGGAGCGGGTCCATCTTCAAGCCATCCGACGCAGAGCATCCTCTTCCATCCAACGACTAACACTAAATGACGGTACCTTTAAGTGACGTCATCCAAGATGGCGTCCCTTCAATTTCGATTGGCTGATAGAATTCTATCAGCCAATCAAAATTAAGGTAGAAAAAATCCTATTGGCTGATGCAATCAGCCAATAGGATTGAAGTTCAATCCTATTGGCTGATCCAATCAGCCAATATGATTGAGCTCGCATTCTATTGGCTGATTGGAACAGCCAATAGAATGCAAGCTCAATCCTATTGGCTGATTGCATCAGCCAATAGGATTTTTTCTACCTTAATTCCGATTGGCTGATAGAATTCCATCAGCCAATCGGTATTAAAGGGACGCAGTCATTTAGTGTTAGTCGTCGGATGGAAGAGGATGCTCCGCGTCGGATGGCTTGAAGATGGACCCGCTCCGCTCCGGATGGATGAAGATAGAAGATGCCGTCTGGATGAAGACTTCTGCCCGTCTGGAGGACCACTTCTGCCCGGTTGGGTGAAGACGTCTCAAGGTAGGGTGATCTTCAAGGGGTTAGTGTTAGGTTTTATTAAGGGGGGATTGGGTGGGTTTTAGAGTAGGGTTGGGTGTGTGGGTGGTGGGTTTTAATGTTGGGGGGGGTATTGTATTTTTTTTTCAGGTAACAGAGCTGATTACTTTGGGGCAATGCCCTGCAAAAGGCCCTTTTAAGGGCTATTTGTAATTTAGTATAGGGTAGGGCTTTTTATTATTATTTTTTTTTTAAATTTTATTAGGGGGATTAGATTAGGTGTAATTAGTTTAAAATTCTTGTAAATATTTTATTATTTTCTGTAATTTAGTGTTTTTTTTTCTGTACTTTAGTTTATTTAATTTAATTGTAATTAATTGTAGTTAGTTTAGGTAATTAATTTAATTATAGTGTAGTGTTAGGTGTAATTGTAATTTAGGTTAGGGTTTATTTTACAGGTAAATTTGCACTTATTTTAACTAGGTAGTTATTAAATAGTTAATAACTATTTAATAACTATTGTACCTAGTTAAAATAAATACAAAGTTGCCTGTAAAATAAAAATAAATCCTAAAATGGCTACAATGTAACTATTAGTTATATTGTAGCTAGATTAGGGTTTATTTTATAGGTAAGTATTTACTTTTAAATAGGAATAATTTAGTTAATTATAGTAATTTTATTTAGATGTATTTAAATTATATTTAAGTTAGGGGGGTGTTAGGGTTAGACTTAGATTTAGGGGTTAATAACTTTATTATAGTGGTGGCGACGTTGGGGGCGGCAGATTAGGGGTCAATAAGTGTAGTTAGGTGGCGGCGACATTGGGGGCAGCAGAGTAGGGGTTAATAAATAAAAAGTAGGTGTCAGCAATGTTGGGGGCAGCAGATTAGGGGTTCATAGGGATAATGTAGGTGGCGGCGGTGTCCGGAGCGGCAGATTAGGGGTTAATAATAAAATGCAGGTGTCTGCGATGTCGGGGGCGTCAGATTAGGGGTTAATAAGTGTAAGATTAGGGGTGTTTAGACTCAGGGTTCATGTTAGGGTGTTAGGTGTAGACATAAATGTAATTCCCCATAGGAATCAATGGGGCTGCGTTAGAAGCTGAACGCAGCTTTTTTGCAGGTGTTAGGTTTTTTTTCAGCCGATTCTCCCCCATTGATTCCTATGGGAAATCGTGCACGAGCACATTTTACCAGCTCACCGCTACCATAAGCAATGCTGGTATTGAGGTGAGATGTGGAGATAAATTTTGCTCTCTGCTCACTTTTTTGCGGCTGACGCAGGGTTTAAAAAAACCTGTAATACCAGCGTTGTCTTAAGTTAGCGGTGAGAAGAAAATGCTCGTTAACACCGCACACCATTACCGACAAAAACTCGTAATCTAGCCTATTATTAACAAATTATTTGATGCTTTACTTTGTGAATTTAATGTATTTTTTAAAATATACACTCATTTCAAATCTGATGCCTGCAACACATTCCAAAAAAGTTGGGACAGTCGATTGTTTACCACTGTGTAACATCACCTTTTCTTTTAATAACTGAAGACACCAGTTGGTTAAGTTTAGCAAACAGAATTTTCGCCCATTCATCCATTATGCAGGTCTTGTCTTCGGCTGCGCAACTGTACAGGGCCTTCATTGCCTTATTTTGCGCTTCATAATGCACCACACATTTTCAATCAGAGACTGGTCAGGACTGCAGGCAGGCCATGCTAGCACCCTCACTCTCTGCCTATGTAACCATGCACTTGTTATCTGGGCAGAAAGTGGTTTCGATGTCCTGCTGGAAAATGCAGGGACTATGTCTGGATGGCAGCATATGATGGCAGCATATGTTGCTCCAAAATGTATACATATCTTTCTGCATTAATGGTTCCCTTACAGATGTGCAAGTTACCCATGCCATGGGCACTTACACCCCCTATACCATGACAGACACTGGCTTTTGGACCTGACACTGATAACAGCTTGGATTGTCCTTTTCCTCTTTGGCCAAGAGAACACGACGGCTGTTTTGTCCAAAAACTATTTAAAAATTTGACTCGTCAGACCACAAAACACGATTTCACTGTGCTACTGTCCATCTCAGATAAGACTGAGCCCAGAGAAGTTGGCGCCACTTCTGGACAGTGTTGATGTATGGCTTCTGCTTTGCATAGTAAAGCCTTAACCTGCATCTGTGGATGCAGCTGCGAATATGGTTGACTGACAAAGGTTTACCAAAGTATTCGCGAGCCCATGTCAGGATATCCATTACAGACTAATGATGATTTTTGAGACAGTGGCGTCTGAGGGATCAGAGATCACACGCATTCAGAAGTTGTTTTCGGCCTTGCCCTTTAAGCACCGAGATGTGCCCAAATTCCTTGAATGTTTTAATTATATTGTGCACTGTAGAAGGTGAAATGCCAAAAATCCTTCTGATTTGTCTTTGGGGTATGTTGTTCTCAAAGTGTTGGCTTATTTGCTGACGCATCTGTTGGCAGATTGGTGAGCCTCGGCCCATCCTTGCTCTTGAAGGACTAGGCCTTTTTTGGAGGCTCCTTATATACTATGATTACATGATTGCCTCACCTGTGTCACATTACCTTCTTATTTCAACTTGTCACATCCCTATTAGTCCTAAATTGCCCCTGTCCCAAGTTTTTTGGAACTCATTACAGTCATCAGATTTGAAATGAGTGTATATTTAAAAAAAAATACATTAAATTCACAAAGTAAAACATCAAATAATGTGCTAATAATGAGTTTTTAATATAGTACAGGGTGGATCGAATTTTCAAATGACTCTTTTTGTTAGTTTTTTTGCATTTTCCAACTTTTTTGAATTTGGGGTTGTATTAGAAACATAGAAACAAACATATCCATATTTGCTTATAAATTATAAGTTTAATTTATGAGAGTTATGAGAGTTATGCATATTGCATGCATTCTTGAATTCCTTAGTAGCCTTTGCCCTCTACTGCATAAATAAATCACTCTTTGTGCAAAATGTATTACTGCAGATTAGATAGGCAACTAATCTGATCATATTGTTAAAACTGACCTTATGCAGTTAGCTCTTTTCATTGGCCATGTCTACTAAACAAATTGGGTAAAGAGTGCTGTACATGGACATCAAAGGATTTTCTAGGGTGACAAGTCCAAAATGAATAACATTTTATGAATATTATATTATTGAAGAAAAGGAAATATAATATATAATTATAGTTGTAATGTGCTCCACATAGTTTAACTCTAATGCAAGTATCTAGAGGGATACATAACTGGCATTTGTACATTAAGCGTATGATGCCTACTGGTTCATGTGACATATCATTTGGAGAAAGATTCTGCTCTTTATTATTTGAGGTCTTAGCTTTGTGTTGACTTTCACTCAACCTTTTGTGAGAGAAAGACAAAGCTTCCAATCCATTTTATTTCTTTGTCTAGTATATTAAATGTTTACCAGTTTTCATCACTCATATGATTTTAAAAAAGGTCATGGCAACCAAAATGCTGAAGAGTCTGTTCTATTTTACTTTAGATTTCTCATGGATGTATGAATTGAATTTTTTGTCAAGAAAGAGACAAAAGTTTAGATAACTTCGCCTTTATTACACTACTTCCTGGAGTATAATAGTTTAGGAATTGCACTTTTTACATTGGCACATGCCATTGAGAGTATCTAGTGCCTCATAATTTGAAACATTGCCTTTTCTTTAAAGTAAGTGGTCTCATGGGAGTAGGATTTTATATTTGGTTGAATAGTTTCTGGGCCTTCCCATATTTATTTCTCTAAACCAAGTGTCTATTTGCTAATAACACTTCCATTTTGCTGCAGATCATGTGATATCCATACAGTAAATTGAGAAATTGAGATTTACTTCTTTGCAATAGAAAGGGGCTGAATTATGTACAGTTTTACTGCCTATCCCCAAGGTCAGACTCCAGATGTGCAAAAGCTAGGGATGCCCCCTCTTTCTCATCCATGGACTTCAATGATATTGTATTAATCTCAGAAGGGTTTACTGTTGTACTGGCCCCATGAAGTACTGGGGTGCTGTGGTGAGAAGACTCTGAAAACCATGTGAAAAACAATTTTGCAAGTCAATTGCAATGGCTTTCAGTTTGAAAACGCTACAAAGAGCTCATACAAACCAATTTACACAGTTCTTGTGATGGTCTAAATCCAAACATAGTTAAGCGAGTATATTGTTAGCATAAGGATAAATTTAAGAAATACAATTTAATGAAATGCATTTCAAGTAAGCTAGATGGAACTTTTGTATGGCATTCTCAGGTTGCTCTCTATCAACAGTAAGGGACAAGATATGAATGCACACAAACACTAACATATCTTGACAAATTCTTGACAGAATCAGAGAGTTTAAAAATCACAGGAAGTAAGGAAAGAAAGGTACAGTGTATGGAATGTGAAGCAAGATATTGAGATGAGGGGTCTGCATGGGAGGTAAAATAATAAAAATTACATATGGCAATTTGGGGACTATGGCAGTTTGGGTTCAGTAAATGAAATAATGGGATTATCTATCTTTTTAAACAATAAAAATTCTGGAGTAGACTGTCCCTTTACATATCACAAACATATACAGTTTGCTAGTAGGAAGACTGCAAAATGTTTTACACTGAAAGAAATAGATATTTTGGGCTTTACTAGTAGACTTACTCTTCCTAAAATGTTATAGACTTATGTAATTTTAAGGAGCAATGTCTTTTAATTTTCCTTTTTAAATTAAATAAAATATATATATATTACTATTTCACATTTTTTATAGTTGAATATGATATCATTTTCTTTAAATAGATAGAGGCTATTCCATTTGTTTGAAAATAGTTTATATGTTTGAATTTTTAAAGTCGCCAGAGTGGAAAATAATTTGAATATACATAGTTTTCAATAATACAAAGATACTGTATTGAACCTGCAGACTATATTAATGTTTGTAACTCCTGATATTATGTACATTTAACATAAAATAGATGGATAGTATTTATTTTTCCTTTTTTTTTTACTATTGCAGAAAACCAACACCATCAACATTGAAAGCCGGAGATCTACGAACACATGTTAGCCGCTGTCAAGTGTGCATGAGAAGGACATAATGAAATTGAAATTGTAAAAGTCTGGTGCTATTTGTTTAACATGAAAAATCTACAAATAATTTATCCATGTACCTCACTATTGTACAATATGATAGCAGTAAAGTGCTGTATAGGAGCTTGCATCACTTAAACTTTATTACTGGTTAAGTCATACTCAAAGAAGAACAAAATCATGAAGACCAGCATCAATTAAAATGAAATGGCACTTTCTTAAAAATAAAAATATAATAAAAATATAGTATGTAACAAGATGCACTGATTTTATAATGGAGCAAAAGTTGATTTCTTAACTCAAAAGGTGCTAGGAGATATACAATGCCTTAGGCTGTTAGACTCCTTTTTTGTATTATAATTTAGGTTGTCATTGAGAAATATAAATATTTGTTGAAATCATTGTATAATTGTGTTAACTACTAAATGTTTTCATGTGCCTGTGTAAAGTGAAACATATATGTGCATATTCATAGCCAGCAAATGAAAATTGACTATGCAGTTTATTAATTAGGCTGAGTTTGGTAATGATCAAATCATGGTTTTTGGTTTAAACCCACTGCATATCATTGCTATACTGTTTTTTTAATTTTCTAAAATCATAAGAGAAATATTGTTTAGAGAGAGTCTCTTTATATTTCAAGTGGTACATTTTAAGTGAAAATATTTTAGAACTATAAGTTCATATGATCCAAAATATATAACACTGTCTCCCCAAGAATCTTAGGTTTTTTTTTTAAAAAAAAGAAAACTGTAAAGAACAAAAGCAATTTTTTTTCTAATTTATAAAATATTATTAAATATTTTAGGCACTGTTTACAGTGACGAACAATGGAAAAAAAAATGAAAGAAAAAACAAAACAAATATCTCTCTAACTTCTACCAAGCCCAAGTTTATTCTTTTCTATATACATGAAAGGTAACTTACTGATAAGCATTGATCTTTCATGTGATAATATAGAATATATAAAAATAATTGGCTGATGCTGACATATTTGCCTGAAGACATTGCTGCATTCACTTAAGCGATAGAATCGATATTTATAATCAGATAACCAGAAAAAAAGGCAAAATCATTTTCTAATACATTTCTAATCCTAGCTACCAAAATTATTTAGAAGTTAATCAAAGCTAATATATTTTCATATTGTATATGATAAAACATTTATCTTTAGTTATTTCAACATTAGGAAAATTATTTGTATGTGGATGTGTGACATCAAAATATACCCAACTGTCTTTTGAATGTTTTTTAACTGTGGTAGAAGGAGGAAAAATACATTTCATAAATTAAATGATAAATATCTTGTTGTACATGATTAGCAGTTAATAAAATACCAGAATCATAGAAAGTCACAAACGATAACACACACAAAAAAAAGTATTTTAAAAAAACTTCCTTATTTCCCTTTTGTCTTGGGACCAAACATGACTTTATTTATTATTTGCATGTACATAATTAACATACAGAATGTACTATATGTGATGTGATGATTCTGGTCAAGACATACATTAATTACTTTGCATATTCTCAAGGGAGTATTCAAAACTTGTTTGTTTATTACTAATTACACATTATAGTACTTGTTGTAATAGCCTCACAATATTTTCATCCACTTAAAATCAATACTCTTAGATGTTTTTATGCTACTCGGTTCCTTATCACCTATGTGCCTTCTTATTTTATAAGTTGTTTTTTTAATGGAAATACCAAATCACTTTTATACTTATTTGTGTCTTTTTGTGCATATTATACAGATTTCCTTGTCATAATAAAAATATTTGTGTTTTTTAATTGTTGATTCATAAAACATTTCCGAACAAACAACTAAAATAAGTTAACATTCTATGAAAAAGCAAGTTATTGATTTTATTTATAAACATGTAATATGAATTGAACACTCAGAAAAGGAATTATTTTTATTCATAGCTACTTTTCTGGTTCTCGCATCTACCACGATAATGATTTAATGCTGACCATAATCAAACAGTGCATTATTCTTGTACCTTTTCACTGTAATTCTTTCATTTTAGTTTTCATATTCTGTTCATTATCATTAACAATAATTAAATGTCAAAATTAGTAAATGGAGTAGACTGCGAGATTGGTGGGGAATAATTGCTCACCTTAAAACTGTTATCCCAATAGTTAAGAAATAGTATGTGGAGTGAGGTGGCGCAAAAGATGCTATTCCCAATGTGAGTATTGTGATTTTATAAAAATAGTGGGATATTATACACCCCTCTATCTGAATATTCCTTTTGTAATTAGCACAATTTGTAAGTATGAAATTTGTTAAACAAATTTATTGAAATTTAAAGTAAAACATTAAAATACAATTAAAATAACTTGACACCGGTGTCGGCTAAATATTTAGTAAAACAATCTAAAAGACATTCATATGTGTCTATTGTGTTACTCCGGTATCTACGCGTTTCGGCTTGACAGTACCTCTTGAGAAAGGCTGTCAAGCCGAAACGCGTAGATACCGGAGTAACTGCCACATTGATTGTGGAAAGCAACAAGAGGAGCGCTTTTAATCATCATTTACAGCAAGTTTTCAATACCAGCAAAGTTCGGCAAGTTCATTCACCTTTTGCAATATTTGTTGCACCTACTTGCCTTGTAAGAACCAACTTCTAAGCAGGTAATTCCATCTAGTGGCATATATTTAACCGCACTGGACGTAAACCATGGAGGAACCCCACAGGAGGATCAGCTGTACTCCAACAGGCGATCGGTCACTGACCGAAAGGAGAAGATACATCTAGCGGCATATATTTAATCGCACTGAACGTTTATCACGGAGAAATCCCACAGGAGGAACAGCTGTATTACAACAGACGATCGGTCACTGACCAAAAGGAGAAGATACATCTAGCGGCGTATATTTAACCGCACTGAAACTTATATCACGGAGGAACCCCACAGGAGATACCAACACAAAGATTTCAAGTCGAGACAAGTACCCTTTGACAAGCGGTTAACACGGACCATTCTAAAACCGTTGAGGAGTCTATACAGACACAGCGGCTGATTACCTCATACAAACGGTCACATACCGTAAGAAGGATAATTCAGGACAGCTCTAATTACAGTCCAACAGACATAGTGTTATCAAACAGATACACTATAAGGTATAACGGGTTTAATTTTCACTGCTAACCCATATATCAGCTTGTTAACATCACTAAAATAACATTAATAGACTAGAGAAACCAAGTTACGAAGATCCTATATCAGACATAAAGGAAACTGCCTAATTACGTTAGAAACCACTCTAGTATATCAAGTATATCAAGTGTATTTTTGAAACTATTTAGGAAAATATCCGTTTTATATAGCAATTTATGTTACCTTTAATGTATTCAATGTCTTAACACAATAGACACATATGAATGTCTTTTAGATTGTTTTACTAAATATTTAGCCGACACCGGTGTCAAGTTATTTTAATTGTATTTTAATGTTTTACTTTAAATTTCAATAAATTTGTTTAACAAATTTCATACTTACAAATTTGTCTTGTGCTAATTACAAAAGGAATATTCAGATAGAGGGATGTATAATATCCCACTATTTTTATAAAATCACAATACTCACATTGGGAATAGCATCTTTTGCGCCACCTCACTCCACATACAATAATTAAATGTGCTGCACATGAGAATCAAAAAGGATATTGAGAATATATACTAGTTCATTTATTTAATGTTGTTTTAATGATATCATGCATTTAAATTTAGATATTGTGCATCAATACTATGATTTTTTTGCAGTTACTCTTGCTAATTCTCAAACAAAAACATCTGGAAACAAACCCTATATAAAGCATTCCTAATAGTTTTGTTTCCAAGAAGTTAGAAATTGGAGGCTCAGTGTCTGTATTATATACTTATTTTTTACCTTATTTATGGTTCCATATTTCTTAAGTGTTCTATTGGAAAATATGTCAACTCTTGTTAGAATGACCCTGAAAGATTTGTTACAACCATTATAAATATTTAACTAAACTAACCTACCCTTTGCACCTTCAGAGAAATGTCCTGATTTTGTTATATATAGCAGATAAACCACACATCAGTCTTCATAAACCATTCAGTTAATCAATCCATACATGTTTTTCATGTTATTTACTTATGTTTGGAATAATATTGTGATAACTAAACATGTATCGAGGATAATATATTTATTAATTTTTGCTTCCTTGATCATCTTTTAGCTGCCTGCAAACTTACAACTTCTCCCTCACTCCTGGAACTAACAAACTTGATTTCATATATAAACAAAATCAGCCTGTATATCTGTGTATCAAGATTAATCTCTTTGCTGAAATCTTCCCCTCTTAATTTAACTTTATAGTTTTCTTTGTTGTCTCATTTGCAAAAAAATCATTTTCGTAACAATATTATTTCAGAAATCATTCTTACCTAAAAAATATGTTTCTCATTGTTATTCATTTACAAATATATGCACATCTGCTCCTAACTTTAGCTTACATGTTTTTTTTTTTTTTTTTTTAAATATTTTCTTTTTATTGAGGTAAATCTTGAAGTACAATAAGCAAGTTACATCATACGAGATATGGACAAATTAGAACTGGGGAGTAACAATAACAAAGAGAAAAGAATCAATCATAAAGCTGTTATACATAACCACAATCGTGACAATTCGACTATGGTTTATATTGCTACCATACCTCAACTTTTTATTAATTTCTTTAAAAGCTAGGCAAAATTTTAGCATAGATAAACATAGATGAATGCACGTCATGTCAAAGTGCAAATAAAACATTGATGATTATGTCTACAATCTTGGGTCAGAAGACACTCTTGATATATCCAAGAGAACAGCAGCTTTTGGTGATATGCATTATTTCAACTAATGCTAACTGGAATTAGGAGTTTAATGATGCACTTTGTTGATAAGTTGTTAGCCAGGGTACTTGTTGTTAGTGCGCGATAACTAATGAAAAGTCAAAGGACATATGAGGAGGAGTACCCTGAAGTGTTCTCTGAATATCGATGAATGTAGTGCGTGTGACTTGTTGCTAAAACATGACTGTACCAAACATGCCCATGAAGGTTTAATTGTTAAGGTGAAAAGCTCCTACATATATGAGGTGTGTTAGTTATGTGAGGCACACCTGAAAAGAAGGGGAAAAAAAAAAGGGATAGACAGAGGGAAAGGATCCATAGAAGGAGTGGAGAAACATAATGAATGAAGGATTAAAGTTTTCCCAGGTTCAGCTAGATTACGGAGTTATAGTGTTGGGAAGTCTAATTTTCCTCCATAATTCCCAGGTTTGGCAGTGGAGGTTAATCTTATTATTTGCAGTGAAAATAGGGCTCTCCATAACCTCCAAGTAATCCATAATTTTAGTTATGTCATGCCAGCTGGGAATATTAGTTTGCTTCCATAAGCGAGCGATAGCGAGCTTCACAGCCATCACTAAATAGATGCTGAGGAGACCCACAGGGGAAAGAGTAGACCCCACGTCCAGGTGAAATAACACTTTTTTCGTATCCATGCATAAGGCCGAGTCCAATCCAGCACACCTTTGAGAAAGCATATCCCGAAAGGGTTTCAGGACAGGACAATCCTACCATATGTGAGTCGGGGAGCCTACGTGGTTGCAGCCTCTCCAGCAAAGTGGAGAGTTGATGGGAGAAATTTTAAAGTGTCTGAGTGGTGTGATATTCCATTGCATGCATATCTTGAGATATAACTCTAGCAACGTGATGCAGTGGAGAGCTTTTTTGGTCAATGTCATAGCTTTAGACCAGTCTTCCGGAGTGGCATGGAACCACAGATCTCTTTCCCATGCAATAATATAGGCAGATTTAAGGTAAATGGGTGGGTTCGAGATGTCTCGGTAGGAAATTGACAGGGCCCTAGGGATCCTTTCGCCAGTATTCCATCTCTGTTCCCATCTGGTCGGTGGGCGGAGAGGTAAGGTCGTAAATCCCCAGGAGTTTAGGAGACTCCTCAGTCTCCAGAACTCAAATTGTAGAAGCTGAGAGGGCTGGAATGTGGTGCAAAAGGTTGCAAGGTTCATTAACTGTCCATTGGGGAATAGCTCTTGTATGTTAGTAATTCCATGGGAACGCCAAAGCGGGGGTTGTGAGTCTTGGAGGGCATGTAGAAGACCCGAGAGTGTGTGGATTGGGGAGGGATGAGGAGCTATCTGAGAGAGTGAATGAGTTTATCCCAAAATTTTAAAGCCGAAAGAATGATAAAGTTCTGAATATTAAGAGAAACTCTGATGTGCTTAGGGATCCATATTAGATCTAGCAGTGTAAGCGGATGTGGCAAGGTAGCTTGCTCCGGGATCCACCATTTGCAATCAGAAGTTTTAGAGTTCCAAGGGAGAATATGGGCCAATCTAGAGGCCTTGTGATAGTATGCCAAGTTTGGGGCGCCAGCACCTCCACTTAGCAGCGGTTGTTGTAAAATCCTAGTAGCCACTCTTGGGTGCTTGTTTTTCCCATATGAATTTGTTACAGAGGAACTGGAATTTCCCAATGAGGGATTTGGGAATAGGAATTGGCAATGTTCGGAACAAGTAAGTGAGTTTGGGTAGAAGGGTCATCTTGAAAGCTGCTATTCTGCCCAGCCACGAAATGCTGGGAACATTCCAGTGGTCTACATAATTTTGGAAGGAATGAAGGAGGGGATAGAAGTTAGATTCAACTATATTTGAAATGTTACAGGAGAGGAAGACTCCTAGATGCTTGAGGCGCTGCTTCGATCAGTTGAAAGTGTACTGTGTTTTGAGGGTCGAAAATTCTGAGTCAGACATGTTAATAGCGTAAGCATCTGTTTTATTCATATTGAGTTTATAGTGGCTGACCTCACTAAAGGTATGCAAAAGGTGAAATAGGACAGGTAAAGAATGTACTGGGTCACTTAGAAGAACCGTAAGGTTATCGGCAAATAAGACTATTTTATGAGTAAATCCATCCAAATTGATGCCCTTGATCCCTTCGTGAGAGCGAAGGGTTGCGGCCAGTGGTTCCATTGCTAATGCAAAAATCAATGGGGACAAGGGGCACCCTTGTCTCGTGCCATTGGAAATTGGGAAGGAGGGAGAAAGGAATCCTAAACCTCTAACTGATGCTGAAGGGCATGTATATAGGGCTTTTATCTGAGTGAGAAAGTGAGGTGGAAACGGAATTTATTAAGGGTTTCGAAAAGGTATGACCAATTTACATGGTCAAAGGCCTTTTCCGCGTCAAGGGCCAAGGTGGTGCATGGCAACTTCCTTCATTTTGCCTCAAATAATTTATTTAGAAGGCATCTGGTCGGTGCCCTCTCGGCCAGGTGTGAATCCCACTTGGTCCCAGTCTAGCAAGGAGGGAAGGACGCGGTTAAGCCGGTTGGCCAAAACCTTAGCGTAAAGTTTTGTGTCTATATTTAACAGGGATATAGGGCGGAAATTTTCACAAATATTGTGGGATTGCTACTATTGTAGCGGCTAGATACTCAGGAGGAAAATAACCTGATTTCCCTGCTAGAGAGAAAACTCTGGTAAGCAGAGGAACAATGCAGGGACTGAATTGCTTGTAAAAAATGCCTGGGGCTTTGTGCTGTTTCAAAGATTTGATGGCACGTTGTATTTCTCGTGGGGTTAGGGCTGCATCAATAGTTTTTTCTGGTCCTCAGTAAGTGCTGGAAGAGAAAGTGGGTCAAGAAAAGCCCTAATACTTGTAGATGTGGGTATATGGCACTCTGGAGAGTCCTTTAAGTTATAAAGGTCCTTATAATATTTGGCAAACGTTTTTTCAATGTCTGCAGGTAGGCGGACTGGGCCATTTTGCATTTTGAGGTACGTTATCCGGGCTTCAGCCGTTCTTTGTTTCATTTTGTTGGCTAGAAGGCAATCTGCTTTGTTTCCCTTTGCGTAGTATAGTTGCTTGACTTTTTGTATCTGCCATTGTAACCTGGAATTTTCTATGTTAGTATTTTGGGCTTTTACTTCTTCCAATTGCAAGAGGGAGCTTGAGTCCAATGTATGTTTATGTTGGCTAGTTAGAGAGCGGAGTTTTATGTGGAGTTGCGAAAGTGATTCTCCCTGTTTCTTTTTGTGTTTGGAGGAAAGCTTAAGAAAAATGCCTCTGATGTAGGCTTTGAGTGAGCTCCACAGACAATGCTCATCTACCACCCCATTATCGTTAATTGCTATGAATTGTTTGATTTCTTCTCTAATTGAGTTGACAGTATTAGGGTCTGCAAGCAGAAATTCAGGAAGTTTCCAGGTAGGTTGCGAAGTCTGGTGAATAGGGGTGCGCATTGTAATAAGCACTGGAGAATGGTATGACCACGTGCAATTCATGATCTGCGCTGATTGGATTTGATCTAATAGGAGAGGCTCACAAAAAATAATATCAATACGTGAATAAGAGTTATGCACCGTAGAAAAATACGAGTAATCTCTAATAGTAGGGTGCAGCAAGCGCCAGATATCAAACAAGTTATGATGCGCAACCTGTGTGTTGAATTGCTGTGTGGTTTTAAGCAGAGAAGGGTTAAAAACCCTAATTTTGGCAGAGCGTCTGTCTAGGAAGGTATCTAGCACCATGTTGAAATCCCCAGCTAGTAATAAATTGCCAGATTTATGCAAATCTAAAAGGCGTAAAAACCTCCTAAGGGAATTATTTTGTCCAGAGTTGGGACCGTAATAGGATGCAAGAGTATATATGGTTCCTTCTAGCTTACAGTTTAAGATTAAGAATCTGCCTTGAGGGCCTGCAATCACTTTTAATTTTTCGAAAAGGATACTCTTGTGAATAAGAATCGCCACCCCTCTGGATTTCCCTGTAAATGAAGCAGTCTCCATCACTGGGTATTGTTGGGATTTGAGGGGGACTGGGGCGCCCTCCACCCAGTGGGTCTCCTGTAAGAAAGCAACCTTAGATTTAACATGGTTGAGAAAGCGCAAAAGCCTACTTCGTTTGTTGGGGGTATTGAGGCCTCTTACGTTATGAGAGGTAAACGTCAGGGCCATGTTTTATAAAAATGTACTAGAAGGGAAATAAAGAATTATGAACCATGGGAAGGTACAAAGAAGAGGAAATAAAGAGGGGAGAGGGAAAGGGAAGGGAGGAGTGAGAGAAAAAAAAGGGGAAGGGGGTAAAAGAGAATAGAGTAAGCGGTGTGCCAACTAGAAAAGAGTTAGGAGATAAATCCTGTATTAAGCTGATAGGGTTGCGGTATAGACAATAGAAACTGCGTAGGTAGTCTCCCCTGAAAGGGGAGCATGTTAGGGGTGGGGAGGATGTGTGTGTTCTAAGAGAAGGCACCTAGTGCCTAATATATGTTTTTCTGGGGAAGTGGTCGCAAAAGAGAGAGATTAAAACTATGAAGGCAGGTTTGATTATTAAGAGAATGAGAGGAGATAGTCGGCCGTGGGGGTTTTACCCGCCCATGAATAGATTAAAGTGTGGCCATAGACCACATTGGGTAAATTGTGTAGTGTCTGTTAAATTGTAGTCCTCTAACTTATAGGCACGTAAGATATGGGAAGTTAGGGGCTGTTTAGGCAAAAAGAGATTGATATGCTGAGGCTGCTAGAATTAGTCATATAAGATGGGGCAAACAAGTAGGGAAATATTGTGATAGGGCGGCCTCATTTACACAGTAAATGTGGACACTGGCATGTATTTGACTAGGCTTTATGAGTGGTATAATTGACAGTGTGAAGGTGGCTCGGGCTCGTTATTAAACAAAATAGCTATGCATTGAAAACAGTGTAACCTAACCCAACAGTCAGAAAAGATTTATAAAAGTCAAACATTAACAAAGGGGGTCCACCTCCGATATCCCTGCAAAGGGCAATGTGATGCAGGTTGTGAATGTAACTAAGTACTGCGGTGAGTGAAACTGTGCAGTTTCTAAAAGTATATGTTACCTGGTGTGGTAGGAAAAGGCAAATTGCCTTGATAGTGGTTAAGAGTGCAATTAGCGCTGAAGTCTATTGGGTGTGTGTGGGCAAGTGGAGGAAGCAAAAGATCAGAGGTGGACCACCTCATATCAAACCAATAGAACAATATTGCAATACAATTTTAAACATCGCAAATATAACATTTGAGTGAAGCTTTCAAGAATCATATAAGAAAGATGTGAGCCCACCACTGGTACCACCACCTGCAAAAAGAAATGGATAACTAAGGGGTTTTCTAATTGCAGCGCCCAGCGAGGCAGCCGGTTGACTATGGGCATATGAGATTCAATGTGGGATGGAAGAATGGGCCTATCTGTCATTGACAAACATTAGAGTTAAGATATGGGTATGGGATGCGTGTGGAAAGGGATAATAGAGGCAATGGGGTCGAGGCAGGCCCGCACACATCAAAACAGCATAAATTTTGAACATGCAACTAAACATTTTACTATAAGGATAAAAATCATATAAATTAACAAATACTTATCAGTTCTTTTGATGGAGCCCCTCTCCAGAGGTATAGGTAGACCTATAAGAATGAGACCTCCAGAAAGGAGAAGAACAAAGGGGAAAAAAAAGAAAAAACAAGCAGCAGAAAAAAGAATGTCACCATCTTGTGCAAGATCCATCAGGGTTTAAAGATGCTAGGGAAGCATCCTGGCAAGCTCCAATTATATGTGGATCAAGAGTTGGTTGCATTGGGCCTTCTGTGAGGAGAGGACGCCCATTCAGGCGCCCTGGCATTCAGTTGTCGGGGCTGATGAGAGACAGAGGCAGCATTGGTTTCAGAAGGAATGGGTAAGTTCCAAGATTTAAGTAGAGCCAAGCCTTGGGAAACACTGTGAATGTTGAATGTTTGATTGTCCTTGAAGATTATTAATTTGATCGGGTAGCCCCAAAGATAACGGATATTCTTTTTGCTTAGCATGGTGGTGACATCTGTATATGTTCTTCTTTGTTGGAGGGTTTGTGCAGACAGGTCTGGGAATATTTGTAAGTTCCGAAACTTCTCTGGAAGCATGGGTTTTTGAAAGTGGGCCTCTTGTACCCTTTCTTTGTAGGTAAAATAGCGCAGACGCACTATGACATCTCGTGGTTGCTTTTCAGATAAGCCTTTAGGTAGGCTGACCATATTGCCGCTTTAAGAAGGAACACATATGAAAACTACATATGTGAGGGTTCTTATACAAAACCATTTCTTTAAACAGCCCTGAAAACAGCCCTGACATATGTATTTTTCATATGTGTCCCTTTTTAAAGCGGCAATATGGTCAGCCTAGCTTTAGGTCTAAGGGAGCGATTAGCTCTGTCAATTAGATTTTCTGAATCAGAGGAGATCGGTGCCAGCTGTTGGAAGAGGTCTTTTAGGAAACTCTGGAGATGAGTAGAAGAAACAGACTCCGGCACCCCCGGATCCTTAGGTTGTTGCACCAGGACCTTTCTTCAAGGGCTGCGATCTTATCTTCAACAGAGTCCATATATTCTGAGCATAAGTTAAGCAATTGGATTGTTCCGTGGCTAGATCTTCGCAGCGCCGCTCCAATGCGTTCATTGGTGGAAGAAATTTCCCTTTTGAGCTCGCAGTAGAGGTGGATAATTTAGCAGCAAATGATGAATGATGGTCATCCAGCATGCTCTTCAGAGAATCTAGTATGAAAGTGGGTGTTACAGACTCTCCCTGGTGCTGCTGCAAGTGCTTCAGCATTGCAAGAGGGAATTCAGCTGAATCAGAGTCAGGGGAGTCGGGGGCCCAGATAGGGAGTGATTATCTGGTGGAGGAGAGCTAAAATGATCCATCACAGTTTTCTTGGGAAGGTATTGTGGTTTATTCTTCTTCCTCTGTGATTGCGACATAATGATGACAGTATGATGTAGAAAGAGAGCACCTCACACCAACCACTTTAGGTGCAATTCGTGAGATATGGGCTCTTCCCTTAGTAAGAGGACACTTAAATGCAGAAAGGGTAGATTGTTGATCAAGTACAGAGACACCAGTTGTAAGGTGGGCCTACCCCCACGGCCAGTAGCCGACTTTAAGCTGAGTCCATGTTGGGGGGGCTTAGGCCAGTATCAGAATAAAAAGCCAGGTGTGGATGTTATATTATTTGGAAGGTGAGGCCAGCTAAGTGTGTATGATGGTTTGCCAAGTATTATCAACCACCGTTAGAGGAGACTGTATTAAAAAAGGAAACAAGATTGCAGGCCCCTCATGCAGAGGTAATATGCAAATGCAAGGTCACGATTTATTCCAGGAGAATACGGTAAATACAAATCCAAAAAGAGAGTTCCAGGGCAAGGTGGAACAGTTTAAGAGCAAAGTTCCCAATAATGAGTGGTGTAGATATCTATATACTATTGATAGCCTCCCTTTCTGCTCTCCCTCCTCATTCTTTCCTGCCTTCTTCCTTCTTCCCTTTCCCTCCTCTCACTTTTATTGTTTGTCTTCCCCTTCACTACGTCTGCTTGCTGTCTCCTCTGTTTTCTTTATTGTGGTATAAGGGACTAATCAGATTGAAGCAGCGTATAGAGAGCGCTCAAGGTGGGATCTCAGTCCTTTTTTAGAGCAGTTACATAAGAGAGTCTATGGGTATTGTGTTAGGGGTGGTTAAAGGAGGCCTATAGAATAAAGTTCCTTAAGTTGGGGAAGCGTTATGTGAGATGAAAAGTGGGGTCTTATAAGTAGGGGCCACAGAGCTGGACGACCCGTAAAGTCCAAGAGTTTGCCTGGGGTCTTATGTTCCTGATCACAATCTGACGTTGTGGAGAAATGGAAGTGCGTCAGCACTCTCCAGGACCCTGCTGCTTTGGGCTGTAAGGTACGTGAGGAGTGTGGTGTTGGTGCCTACAGACAGTGTCTCACCTTCAGTGGTCTCTGGTCCGTGTAGAGGAGGAACCCTTCATGCAGAGCAGGCAAGTCATACACTTTGGGGCGGAGAGGAGCTGATGCTAGCTGGCTTAGACTTGTACTCAGCAGGTACCTCGTGGACAATGAGAAGGTCCTAAGATGGCGCCACCCAGATGTGGCTTGTAGCTCCGGAGTAAAGGGAGGTTAGCTGATAGGTAGGTTGGGCATCCAGCCCAAAAACAAACCCGGTGTCACAGTGAGTTGAAGGAGGCCAGGTACGGTAAGTCAAGCAGGCTGTACAAGGCAGCGGTCTCCCAACTGTCTTAGTACAGGTGCCGTCCGTCTTAGGGCCCTGCCGCTGCTGTCCTATTCTCCCGGGCAGCCATCTATGATGTTGCAGCGTGCCAGGGGGTAAACAAAATAAGTTGGATCAAATGTGATTAAACAAAAAGGGAAGAACTATGTATAAACATGGGGAATTAGAAAGCTCCGGGCGGGAGCTCACTAGAAATGCGACCAACGTCCCCAGGCAATGGCTCCGCCCCCAGTTTACATGTTTTATTACAAAGAAAACAATTCCAGTTGTCTTTAAGAATTGTAGTTTAAAATAGTAAAGCAAAATATTTAATTCAATTCAATTTTTCATAGCACTCAATTAACTCAACTTATTCACTTTTTACTAAACTAGTGTCTTCTAGTTAAATGCTATTTGGTGCTAAGTTATGGTGAGCTAAATATTTACAACCTAG
Source organism: Bombina bombina (assembly GCF_027579735.1). NCBI lineage: Eukaryota > Metazoa > Chordata > Amphibia > Anura > Bombinatoridae > Bombina > Bombina bombina. The sequence continues at coordinate 827,225,716 of NC_069501.1, forward strand.
TTCTGGTTCTATCTTCGATTTTTCAGTGTCAGCTCTCCATCTTTGCCACAAGTTTACATTTTAGCCCAGATTTATTCATGTGCATAACATTTGGCTAGATTACGAGTTTTGCGGTATGCATGAAAAATCATTGTTAAGGCTCTTTTTCACTACCGATGGTATTACGAGTTTTGCAGGTATAGGTGCACTGCACACTTTTTTGGCCATAACGTAACGTAATTACCGCAGCTTTCAAAAGTCCTTTTTCAATGGGACTTCCATATTGCTGGTATCATGAGTCTGCCTGGCAGACCAAAAAGTGAGCGGTACAGACTATACCGCCAAGATCCATACCGTAAACTGAAAGTCAGTAGTTATGGGTTTTACGCTACAAAGCTGTAGCATAAAACTCATAACTAAAGTGCTAAAAAGTACACTAACATCCATAAACTACCTATTAACCCCTAAACCGAGGCCCTCCGGCATCGCAAGCACTAAAATAAAATTATTAACCCCTAATCTGCTGCTCCGGACATCGCCACCACTATAATAAAAATATTAACCCCTAAACCGCCACACTCCTGCATAGTAAACACTAGTTAAATATTATTAACCCCTAATCTGCCGCCCCTAACTTCGCCACCACCTACCTACATTTATTAACCCATAATCTGCCGCCCCCAACGTCGCCATCACTATATTAATTTATTAACCCCTAAACCTAAGTCTAACCCTAACCCTAACACCCCCTAACTTAAATATAATTAAAATAAATCTAAATAAAACCTACTATCATTACCTAAATAATTCCTATTTAAAACTAAATACTTACCTGTAAAATAAACCCTAAACTAGCTACAATATAACTAACAGTTACATTGTAGCTAGCTTAGGTTTTATTTTTATTTTACTGGTAAGTTTGTATTTATTTTAACTAGTTAGACTAGTTACTAAATAGTTATTAAGTATTTACTAACTACCTAGCTAAAATAAATACAAATTTACCTGTAAAATAAAACCTACCCTGCCTTACACTAACACCTAACCTTACACTACAATTAAATCAATTACATTAATTAAATACAATTACCTAAATTACAGAAAAAACAAACACTAAATTACACAAAATAAAAAAAGAAATGATCAGATATTTAAACGAGTTACACTTAATCTAATAGCCCTATCAAAATAAAAAAGCCCCCCCCCAAAAAATAAACACCCCCCCTGCCTAAACTGAACTACCAATAGCCCTTAAAAGGGCCTTTTGCGGTGCATTGCCCCAAAGAAATCAGCTCTTTTACCTGTTAAAAAAAAATAGAAACAACCCCCCAACAGTAAAACCCACCACCCACACAACCAACCCCCCAAATAAAATCCTAACTAAAAAAAACTAAGCTCCCCATTGCCCTGAAAAGTGCATTTGGGTGGACATTGCCCTTAAAAGGGCATTTAGCTCTTTTTCAAGTGCCCAAACCTCTAAACCCACCCAATAAACCCTTAAAAAAGCCTAACACTAACCCCCGAAGATCCACTTACAGTTTTTGAAGACCCGACATCCATCCTCAACAAAGCCGGCAGAAGTCCTCAATGAAGCAGCAGAAGTCTTCATCCAACTGGGCAGAAGTCTTCATCCAACCGGGCAGAAGTCTTCATCCAGCCAGCATCTTCTATCTTCATCCATCCGGCACGGAGCGGGTCCATCTTCAAGACATCCGGCGCGGAGCATTCTCTTCAATCAACGTCTTCTTCCAAATGAGGTTTCCCTTTAAATGATTTTAGATTTCTATCAGCCAATCGGAAATAAGGTTGAAAAAATCCTATTGGCTGTTGCAATCAGCCAATAGGATTGAGCTTCAATCCTATTGGCTAATCAAATCAGCCAATAGGATTGAGCTTGCATTCTATTGGCTGTTCCAATCAGTCAATAGAATGCGAGCTCAATCCTATTGAGACTTTACAGAGTTTATGTAAGTCGGTTTGCGGTAAGGCCAAACAAGTGTGCGGTACACCTATACCTGCAAGACTCGTAGATCCAGCGGCCGTAAAAAAGAACCGTTAGGACCTGTTAACACTGCTTTTTTACCTTAACGCACAACTCGTAATCTAGCCGTTATTGTTTTAAAAAAGGAGGAACTGTCAGGCCTAATCTGGATATGAAAACTTTCCTACCTTCAAAATAGAAATAATTCAGACTATTCTACCCCTTTTTCACCAGGGACAATATATGTCCATGATTGAAGAATGCGTGCCTTCATATTCCTATCCACAACTACAATCACCATTTCCTGAGATTTGCTTTACAGGACAAATATTTTTAGTTTGTTGCTCTAACACTTGGTCTGGCTACTGTATTAATTTGATCGGGTAGCCCCAAAGATAACGGATATTCTTTTTGCTTAGCATGGTGGTGACATCTGTATATGTTCTTCTTTGTTGGAGGGTTTGTGCAGACAGGTCTGGGAATATTTGTAAGTTCCGAAACTTCTCTGGAAGCATGGGTTTTTGAAAGTGGGCCTCTTGTACCCTTTCTTTGTAGGTAAAATAGCGCAGACGCACTATGACATCTCGTGGTTGCTTTTCAGATAAGCCTTTAGGTAGGCTGACCATATTGCCGCTTTAAGAAGGAACACATATGAAAACTACATATGTGAGGGTTCTTATACAAAACCATTTCTTTAAACAGCCCTGAAAACAGCCCTGACATATGTATTTTTCATATGTGTCCCTTTTTAAAGCGGCAATATGGTCAGCCTAGCTTTAGGTCTAAGGGAGCGATTAGCTCTGTCAATTAGATTTTCTGAATCAGAGGAGATCGGTGCCAGCTGTTGGAAGAGGTCTTTTAGGAAACTCTGGAGATGAGTAGAAGAAACAGACTCCGGCACCCCCGGATCCTTAGGTTGTTGCACCAGGACCTTTCTTCAAGGGCTGCGATCTTATCTTCAACAGAGTCCATATATTCTGAGCATAAGTTAAGCAATTGGATTGTTCCGTGGCTAGATCTTCGCAGCGCCGCTCCAATGCGTTCATTGGTGGAAGAAATTTCCCTTTTGAGCTCGCAGTAGAGGTGGATAATTTAGCAGCAAATGATGAATGATGGTCATCCAGCATGCTCTTCAGAGAATCTAGTATGAAAGTGGGTGTTACAGACTCTCCCTGGTGCTGCTGCAAGTGCTTCAGCATTGCAAGAGGGAATTCAGCTGAATCAGAGTCAGGGGAGTCGGGGGCCCAGATAGGGAGTGATTATCTGGTGGAGGAGAGCTAAAATGATCCATCACAGTTTTCTTGGGAAGGTATTGTGGTTTATTCTTCTTCCTCTGTGATTGCGACATAATGATGACAGTATGATGTAGAAAGAGAGCACCTCACACCAACCACTTTAGGTGCAATTCGTGAGATATGGGCTCTTCCCTTAGTAAGAGGACACTTAAATGCAGAAAGGGTAGATTGTTGATCAAGTACAGAGACACCAGTTGTAAGGTGGGCCTACCCCCACGGCCAGTAGCCGACTTTAAGCTGAGTCCATGTTGGGGGGGCTTAGGCCAGTATCAGAATAAAAAGCCAGGTGTGGATGTTATATTATTTGGAAGGTGAGGCCAGCTAAGTGTGTATGATGGTTTGCCAAGTATTATCAACCACCGTTAGAGGAGACTGTATTAAAAAAGGAAACAAGATTGCAGGCCCCTCATGCAGAGGTAATATGCAAATGCAAGGTCACGATTTATTCCAGGAGAATACGGTAAATACAAATCCAAAAAGAGAGTTCCAGGGCAAGGTGGAGCAGTTTAAGAGCAAAGTTCCCAATAATGAGTGGTGTAGATATCTATATACTATTGATAGCCTCCCTTTCTGCTCTCCCTCCTCATTCTTTCCTGCCTTCTTCCTTCTTCCCTTTCCCTCCTCTCACTTTTATTGTTTGTCTTCCCCTTCACTACGTCTGCTTGCTGTCTCCTCTGTTTTCTTTATTGTGGTATAAGGGACTAATCAGATTGAAGCAGCGTATAGAGAGCGCTCAAGGTGGGATCTCAGTCCTTTTTTAGAGCAGTTACATAAGAGAGTCTATGGGTATTGTGTTAGGGGTGGTTAAAGGAGGCCTATAGAATAAAGTTCCTTAAGTTGGGGAAGCGTTATGTGAGATGAAAAGTGGGGTCTTATAAGTAGGGGCCACAGAGCTGGACGACCCATAAAGTCCAAGAGTTTGCCTGGGGTCTTATGTTCCTGATCACAATCTGACGTTGTGGAGAAATGGAAGTGCGTCAGCACTCTCCAGGACCCTGCTGCTTTGGGCTGTAAGGTACGTGAGGAGTGTGGTGTTGGTGCCTACAGACAGTGTCTCACCTTCAGTGGTCTCTGGTCCGTGTAGAGGAGGAACCCTTCATGCAGAGCAGGCAAGTCATACACTTTGGGGCGGAGAGGAGCTGATGCTAGCTGGCTTAGACTTGTACTCAGCAGGTACCTCGTGGACAATGAGAAGGTCCTAAGATGGCGCCACCCAGATGTGGCTTGTAGCTCCGGAGTAAAGGGAGGTTAGCTGATAGGTAGGTTGGGCATCCAGCCCAAAAACAAACCCGGTGTCACAGTGAGTTGAAGGAGGCCAGGTACGGTAAGTCAAGCAGGCTGTACAAGGCAGCGGTCTCCCAACTGTCTTAGTACAGGTGCCGTCCGTCTTAGGGCCCTGCCGCTGCTGTCCTATTCTCCCGGGCAGCCATCTATGATGTTGCAGCGTGCCAGGGGGTAAACAAAATAAGTTGGATCAAATGTGATTAAACAAAAAGGGAAGAACTATGTATAAACATGGGGAATTAGAAAGCTCCGGGCGGGAGCTCACTAGAAATGCGACCAACGTCCCCAGGAAATGGCTCCGCCCCCAGTTTACATGTTTTATTACAAAGAAAACAATTCCAGTTGTCTTTAAGAATTGTAGTTTAAAATAGTAAAGCAAAATATTTAATTCAATTCAATTTTTCATAGCACTCAATTAACTCAACTTATTCACTTTTTACTAAACTAGTGTCTTCTAGTTAAATGCTATTTGGTGCTAAGTTATGGTGAGCTAAATATTTACAACCTAGTTCTGGTTCTATCTTCGATTTTTCAGTGTCAGCTCTCCATCTTTGCCACAAGTTTACATTTTAGCCCAGATTTATTCATGTGCATAACATTTGGCTAGATTACGAGTTTTGCGGTATGCATGAAAAATCATTGTTAAGGCTCTTTTTCACTACCGATGGTATTACGAGTTTTGCAGGTATAGGTAAACCGCACACTTTTTTGGCCATAACGTAACGTAATTACCGCAGCTTTCAAAAGTCCTTTTTCAATGGGACTTCCATATTGCTGGTATCATGAGTCTGCCTGGCAGACCAAAAAGTGAGCGGTACAGACTATACCGCCAAGATCCATACCGTAAACTGAAAGTCAGTAGTTATGGGTTTTACGCTACAAAGCTGTAGCATAAAACTCATAACTAAAGTGCTAAAAAGTACACTAACATCCATAAACTACCTATTAACCCCTAAACCGAGGCCCTCCGGCATCGCAAGCACTAAAATAAAATTATTAACCCCTAATCTGCTGCTCCGGACATCGCCACCACTATAATAAAAATATTAACCCCTAAACCGCCACACTCCTGCATAGTAAACACTAGTTAAATATTATTAACCCCTAATCTGCCGCCCCTAACTTCGCCACCACCTACCTACATTTATTAACCCATAATCTGCCGCCCCCAACGTCGCCATCACTATATTAATTTATTAACCCCTAAACCTAAGTCTAACCCTAACCCTAACACCCCCTAACTTAAATATAATTAAAATAAATCTAAATAAAACCTACTATCATTACCTAAATAATTCCTATTTAAAACTAAATACTTACCTGTAAAATAAACCCTAAACTAGCTACAATATAACTAACAGTTACATTGTAGCTAGCTTAGGTTTTATTTTTATTTTACTGGTAAGTTTGTATTTATTTTAACTAGTTAGACTAGTTACTAAATAGTTATTAAGTATTTACTAACTACCTAGCTAAAATAAATACAAATTTACCTGTAAAATAAAACCTAACCTGCCTTACACTAACACCTAACCTTACACTACAATTAAATCAATTACATTAATTAAATACAATTACCTAAATTACAGAAAAAACAAACACTAAATTACACAAAATAAAAAAAGAAATGATCAGATATTTAAACTAAACTAATAAATAATTGTAAATAGGCTTACAAGTAGAGGTAGGTAACTTAAATCTGTGAAGGAAATATCCACTATTGCCCTAACTAAATCAAAGCTAAGTAATTTTATTTTAGAAAAAAATGTTCCATCATTCACACACTAAAGTTTATTAAATCAAAGTTTAACCACACATACACTTAGCAGAAGCTAAAGATTAAAAACACTGCACCTAAGTTGAACTAAGATTTTTAAATTTTAATCTGAAATCAGTATCACTGGTATCAAGCAGCAAAGGATTATAGTAGTAAGCTAAGCCCTTACAATCCGAGGGCTGATTTAAATTTTAACTTTAACAATTTATTAAAGCTGCATTTTTACCAGATCAACTCAGGTGAGCAAGTTAAAAGAAAGGGGAAAGACAAAGCTTATCCCCAGGAGGGGTCCTGGGGATAAGCTTTGTCTTTCCCCTTTCTTTTAACTTGCTCACCTGAGTTGATCTGGTAAAAATGCAGCTTTAATAAATTGTTAAAGTTAAAATTTAAATCAGCCCTCGGATTGTAAGGGCTTAGCTTACTACTATAATCCTTTGCTGCTTGATACCAGTGATACTGATTTCAGATTAAAATTTAAAAATCTTAGTTCAACTTAGGTGCAGTGTTTTTAATCTTTAGCTTCTGCTAAGTGTATGTGTGGTTAAACTTTGATTTAATAAACTTTAGTGTGTGAATGATGGAACATTTTTTTCTAAAATAAAATTACTTAGCTTTGATTTAGTTAGGGCAATAGTGGATATTTCCTTCACAGATTTAAGTTACCTACCTCTACTTGTAAGCCTATTTACAATTATTTATTAGTTGTGTTCTGTCCTTAACTTTAAATCTGTGGCAGGAGATCTCTGTGGTTAGGAGACTATTAAACTCAAATTGGGCCACCTGCCCTTAACCACTGAATCTCTTGTTATACTATACTTTGCCCTACCCCCACCCTCTCACTCTAAGATATTTAAACTAGTTACACTTAATCTAATAGCCCTATCAAAATAAAAAAGCCCCCCCCCAAAAAATAAACACCCCCCCTGCCTAAACTGAACTACCAATAGCCCTTAAAAGGGCCTTTTGCGGTGCATTGCCCCAAAGAAATCAGCTCTTTTACCTGTTAAAAAAAAATAGAAACAACCCCCCAACAGTAAAACCCACCACCCACACAACCAACCCCCCAAATAAAATCCTAACTAAAAAAAACTAAGCTCCCCATTGCCCTGAAAAGTGCATTTGGGTGGACATTGCCCTTAAAAGGGCATTTAGCTCTTTTTCAAGTGCCCAAACCTCTAAACCCACCCAATAAACCCTTAAAAAAGCCTAACACTAACCCCCGAAGATCCACTTACAGTTTTTGAAGACCCGACATCCATCCTCAACAAAGCCGGCAGAAGTCCTCAATGAAGCAGCAGAAGTCTTCATCCAACTGGGCAGAAGTCTTCATCCAACCGGGCAGAAGTCTTCATCCAGCCAGCATCTTCTATCTTCATCCATCCGGCACGGAGCGGGTCCATCTTCAAGACATCCGGCGCGGAGCATTCTCTTCAATCAACGTCTTCTTCCAAATGAGGTTTCCCTTTAAATGATTTTAGATTTCTATCAGCCAATCGGAAATAAGGTTGAAAAAATCCTATTGGCTGTTGCAATCAGCCAATAGGATTGAGCTTCAATCCTATTGGCTAATCAAATCAGCCAATAGGATTGAGCTTGCATTCTATTGGCTGTTCCAATCAGCCAATAGAATGCGAGCTCAATCCTATTGAGACTTTACAGAGTTTATGTAAGTCGGTTTGCGGTAAGGCCAAACAAGTGTGCGGTACACCTATACCTGCAAGACTCGTAGATCCAGCGGCCGTAAAAAAGAACCGTTAGGACCTGTTAACACTGCTTTTTTACCTTAACGCACAACTCGTAATCTAGCCGTTATTGTTTTAAAAAAGGAGGAACTGTCAGGCCTAATCTGGATATGAAAACTTTCCTACCTTCAAAATAGAAATAATTCAGACTATTCTACCCCTTTTTCACCAGGGACAATATATGTCCATGATTGAAGAATGCGTGCCTTCATATTCCTATCCACAACTACAATCACCATTTCCTGAGATTTGCTTTACAGGACAAATATTTTTAGTTTGTTGCTCTAACACTTGGTCTGGCTACTGTACCCAGGATTTTTTCAAAGTTGCTAGTAACTCTCTTGTCTGTAGCAAGAGCTGAAGGTATTTTGTGGGCTGCATACCTGGGTGATATCTTGGTACAAGTTCCATCTTAACCTTTAGCAGAATCTCAAACCAACAGTCGTTTGTTATTTCTTTACAAACATGGTTGGAGAATCAATGTTTCAAATTGTTCTCTTTCTTCTCAGGCCAGAGTCTCTTTCCTAGCAATCATTATAGACTCAATTTTTATGATACTTACTTTAACAGATCAAAGGAGATCAAAGTGTACAAGAGGTACCTCAGTCAATTTCCAACTGTACAATAGCCACGTGCATGGAAATATTAGGTCTGATAATTGCAGCAATAGATGCCAATCCATTTGCTTGGTTTCACATTAAATCCTTTCAGCTTTGTATGCTAATGTAAGAAGGACTACACTCAGCTTTCTCAAAGTATCTTTTTGGATTACAAAACAAAGAAATCTCTATTATTGGTGGATAAATAACCAGTCCATTTCTTTGGGGCAAAACTTTGTACCAATCAACTTGAATAATAATCACGAAAGAAGCAAGTCTCTCAAGTTAGTGTGCAGTATGGGAGTTCAGGAGAGCAAAGGGAGTTTAGTCTCCTCAGGAGGCAAGGTTACCAATAATTGTCTTGGAACTCTGTGATATCTTTAGGATACTTCAGAGCTGGCCACTTCTGAAAGAAGAGACTTACCTGTGTTTTTAATCAGACAATGTCACTGCAGTAACAGGAAAAAAAGTTCAGCCGCTCAAGCTCACTGGTACGTGAAAGCCAACATCTTGGGACAGGGAGATGACATCTCAAATCTTCTTTGTTCGTGATCATCAGACAGGGTGCTAGCCATAAAAGCGAGCTGGAATCTTTCTGCTCAATTGATATGCAGAAAAACAAGTGGAGGCAGCACAACAATGTGAGCATAAAAAATACCTTTTATTCGGTTTCCATAAAAACAAAATTAGACAGACTTGGAGGCTGCAAAAAGACTGTCACAGCAGTGGCCTATATAAATCATCAAGAGGGAAATAACAGTTCCCTCGCCATGAAAGAGATTTATCTTGGGCAGATTGTAACTTTTGCAATTCATATCCCAGGTATTGAACAACAGGATAGGAGATTGTCTCAGTCGCCAAATACACAACTCTTTACATTAGCTTCTTGGTTAAAACTCTTGATTCACAAGGCTTATTTGGAGGTGGGAAGTCACCCCCAAAATGCATTACTGCCCATTCTACTTGATCAATTTCCATTTTCTGGGATTTCAAAAAATGATGCTTCTATTGAACAAATATTTTAGACAACAACATGGTCATCCTTTCTGAAACCCAAAATTTTTCTTTCGTGATTTAGAAAGAGCACGCAGTTTTAAACAACTTTCTTATTGACTTTTATTATCAAAATTGCTTCATTCTCTTGATATCCTTTTGCTAAAAAGCACATCTAGATAGGCTCAGTAGCTACTAATTGGTTGCTGCACATAGATGCCTTGTGTGATTGGCTCACCCATGTGCATCGCTATTTCTTCAAAAAAAGATATTTAAAGAATGAAGCAAATTAGATAATAGAAGTAAATTGGAATGTTGTTTAAATTTGTATTCTCTACCTGAATTATGAAATAATTTTTTTCAGGTTTAGTGTCCCTTTAAATTCTACCACTTTAATATTTTTGCTTTTTCTGAAATGACTTTTGGTAGGAAATTCCTCCAGGCAGCAGTGTCTAGAAACTAGGTGCCTAACTTTCAAAAAATGTTTTAGAATTAGTTATTATGAGTAATGGCTCTTGAACTATCACCACCTTATGAAAGAAAACAAAATTTATGCTTATCTGAGAAAGGGCCTGTTTTTTTCTTTCACTTGTGTGTGTGCTAACTGCACTCAAAGTAAACTTTTAGGCGCGTTGATGATAAGAGCCACAGCTATCCTATGTTTTATTATATCTTCAGAAAAGCACTGATATTATGCTGAGAAGGACATTGTCCCAGATAAAGTTTGGATACTGGAGCACAGAGCCTAATACCAGCCAGAAGAAATCGGAACTAAGTAAGCTGTAAGTTCCCATAAAGCTGCTGTAAGGCATTTGTGACAAACAAAGTCTGATCCTGCGTGCACTCCTGCACTAAGAGCGGATACCTGTTCAATTCTTCTCTACAATATAGCTGCCGCTATATCTCACACTCGGCGATCCTGACCAATAGGATCCTAGCCTGGAGACAACGCCTACGTTCTGTGACGTCACGAGCCACATATGCGCCTCACGGAGGTGCAAGTCTGAAAGCCGGTTGAATTAAAGACAGCTCTTGGGAGGAAGGTAACACGTATTACTTTTACCCTGTTCTGGATCTCGTTTGGCGAGACTTTCTTTGTGTTTGGGGGGCCCCTTGCATCGCTACTCTCAGAACTATATCAGACACTTTATCTCCCAAAGTGGCAAAAGGAATAATTTCAGTTTTACTTTTGTTTTTAATCTATATCGGAGACGTCCGATTTTTACACCTTATGTCTTTTATTTGAATATGTTTTATTAAATGTTGGCATAGCCACCTACGATATTATCTCATTTGTGATTTACCTATGTACCTTTAGCTTTTTAGCGCTTCTCCATACACACTTTCTTTAACATTTATCTTTTTTTCCCCTATGTGTTAGGGACAATAGGGTTGGGGAAGCCTGGTGCTCTCTTGCGCACACTTTTCTTCACATAAACTTTTAGGTACTGATATTCAAAGCAGTCTGTCGGTCTGCCGATATTTTCTATAAAGGGGAGCTGACCCGCAAAGTCCTGGGGAGTGGTGATGTGTCTCCCTTAGGATATAATGGGTAGTGCTATGTCAGCTAAACATCACCGATAATGCCACTTATTGGCACTTTCTGCAGGTGGGTGGGGGCATATTTAAAGTGTTCCTACACACTGCAGAAAGTGCGCTCACTGAAACCAAACACAGTTTCTGTGTCAGAACACTTCCAATAATGCCTGAGTGACCTTAGTGCAAATAAACCTACAATAACTGCCTCACACTCACACCAATGAAAAGTTGGAGAGACAAACATGACTGACACCCTACTCGTAACCTGCACATCACAGATTGGAATATATTGCACTACTGGATATCTATCCCAATCAAAGTACAGGTTACTCCCTCTGGAATGCCTGACTAACTCCCACAGAATGCTTAAATCTATGTCATACTCTAGCTTTACTCCCCCTGGAATGCCCAGCTAACTCCCTAATAGCAACTACACTTACCTCATGTCTTAGCTACACTCTCCTGAAATGCCCAGTTAATTCTTACAGACCGCCTACACCTACTTCATGTCTTTCATATACTTCCCCTGGAACGCCCAGCTAACTCCCATAGAATGCCTACACCTTTGTAATGTCTGCAATTTACTTGAATAGTATACAACAAAAATTTCTTATTATAACTATAGGAGCTAGGTTGCATTGACATTTATAATGCATATTATTTTAAAGGGACAGTCTAGTCCAAAATAAACTTTCATGATTAAGATAGAGAATGTAATTTTAAACAATTTTCTAATTTACAGTACTTTTATCAGCAATTTTGCTTTGTTCTCTTTGTATTCTTAGTTGAAAGCTAAACCTAGGAGGTTCATATGCTAATTTTTAAGCCCTTGAAGGCCGCCTCTTCCCTCAGGGCATTTTGACAGTTTTTCACCACTAGAGGGTGTTTGTTCATGTGTGTCATATCGATAACACTATGCTCACGCCCGTGGAGTTCAAAGGGAGCCAGCTATGATTGGCTAAAATGAATGTCAAAATAACTGAAATAGGGGGGCAGTCAGCAGAGGCTTAGATACGAGGTAAAAAGTGTATTTATATAACTGTGTTGGTTATGCAAAACTGGGGTATGGATATTAAAGGAATTATCCATTTTTTAAAACAATAAAAATTCTGGTGTAGACTGTCCCTTCATGTATTGTACCAAATTTAAAATGTAGCTATTTTTGATTGTTCATTCTGTTTTATTTTAAACATATATATAATTTAAATGATAGATTTATGCTAAAAATAATAGAAAAAACAATCACAAATAACGACATTTTAAATTATACTAAAATAAACTATTAACCCCTTATGTACCCTCACCCCCAGCACAACATGCACGATGCAAACTACCCCTACACTACTTAACTATCTAACACCTAATCCCCTACCTCTAAACTAACACCCCTTAAGTCCCCAAAAAATGTGCTCCAAAAAGGTATAAATGGCGTGAGAGTGGTAGGATATGCTCTCCTAAAACAAAAAAAAGCTAAAACAAAAATGGCGTGAGAGTGGTAGGATATGCTCTCCTATATAAATTAGGAGAGTAGTGAAACCTATGGTTAAATATGTCAAAAATATTTATTTGTGGACAAATTGACTTTAAAAAAATGTATGTGTATATAAATATTCAAAATATAAAAACATAAAAATGATGGAGAAAGTACAAATGTTAAGCAGCAGTAAATTCATACATTCACTAACAGCTAGATTTAGAGTTTGGCGGTAGCCGTGAAAACCAGCGTTAGAGGCTCCTAACGCTGGTTTTGGGCTACGGCTGGTATTTAGAGTCAGTCAGGAAAGGGTCTAACGCTCACTTTCCAGCCGCGACTTTTCCATACCGCAGATCCCCTTACGTCAATTGCGTATCCTATCTTTTCAATGGGATCTTTCTAACGCCGGTATTTAGAGTCTTGGCTGAAGTGAGCGTTAGAAATCTAACGACAAAACTCCAGCCGCAGAAAAAAGTCAGTAGTTAAGAGCTTTCTGGGCTAACGCCGGTTTATAAAGCTCTTAACTACTGTGCTCTAAAGTACACTAACACCCATAAACTACCTAAGTACCCCTAAACCGAGGCCCCCCCACATTGCCGCCACTCTATTAAATTTTTTTAACCCCTAATCTGCCGCTCCGTACACCGCTGCCACCTACACCTACCTACATAATATTTATTAACCCCTAATCTGCCGCCCCCAACGTCGCCGCCACCTACCTACACTTATTAACCCCTAATCTGCCGACCAGACCGCACCGCTACTATAATAAATATATTAACCCCTAATCCGCCTCACTCCCACCTCAATAACCCTATAATAAATAGTATTAACCCCTAATCTGCCCTCCCTAACATCGCCGACACCTAACTTCAAGCATTAACCCCTAATCTGCCGACCGGAGCTCACCGCTACTCTAATAATTTTTTTAACCCCTAAAGCTAAGTCTAACCCTAACACCCCCCTAAGTTAAATATAATTTTTATCTAACAAAATAAATTAACTCTTATTAAATAAATTATTCCTATTTAAAGTTAAATACTTACCTGTAAAATAAACCCTAATTATTATTAATTAATTATTGTTAATTATTGTAGGTAGGTGGAGGCGACGTTTGGGGCGGCAGATTAGGGGTTAATAAATATAATATAGGGTCGGCGGTGTTAGGGGCAGCAGATTAGGGGTACATAGGTATAATGTAGGTTGCGGCGATGTACGGAGAGGCAGATTAGGGCTTAATAATAATATGCAGGGGTCAGCGATAGCGGGGGCGGCAGATTAGGGGTTAATAAGTGTAAGGTTAGGGGTGTTTAGACTCGGGGTACATGTTAGGGTGTTAGGTGCAGACTTAGGAACTGTTTCCCCATAGGAAACAATGGGTCTGCGTTAGGAGCTGAATGCTGCTTTTTTGCAGGTGTTAGGTTTTTTTTCAGCTGAAAATGCCCCATTGTTTTCTATGGGGGAATCGTGCACGAGCACGTTTTTGAAGCTGGACGCGTCCGTAAGCAACGCTGGTATTTAGAGTTGCAGTGGCGGTAAATATGCTCTACGCTCCCTTTTTTGGAGCCTAACGCAGCCCTTCTGTGAACTCTAAATACCAGCGGTATTTAAAAGGTGCGGGGGAAAAAAAGCTAACGCACCCCTTTGGCTGCAGAACTCTAAATCTAGCTGTAAGGCTGCAAATATAGGATAATAACAGAGTAATTAGAAATGAAACATCACATATAAACCTTGAGTATGCTGGGTAGTCTCACAGCTAGTGAATCTCACAGCTGTAAAATCGCACAGCAAGAGCTAGCACAATAAGTACTATCACAATAATAATAAAAATAAAAATAATAATAATAATAATAATAATAATAATAATAGTGCTACACGTTACATATGACACAGGTGGAGAAAATGTAAAATCACAGTTGGAAACACAGTAAAAAAACACAAGAATAAACAACTGTAAAATAGCAGGATAATATTAATCTCGGATGATGCAAAGTGAGATCTATGAAATGCAGTAGATTATTGTCAGTTACCAGGAATTCAAGGCAATATGTGCAGATTTGTGTAGTTCCATAGGAATTTTATATGCAGCAAATAGAGCGTGCTGCTAATCCGCTAAAACAAAGGTAGAGAACTCGTCTTAGAAGTTTATATTTCCGTGGAATTAAAATGTAAATCCGAATTTACAGTTTAGGATTTTGATGAGATGCTCCTACTCTGGCAAGGGTACTCCTAGTCTAGACAATGTCTGTGCAGCTGAATGCTTTCAGCGTTCCCTTTGAAAGCCGTCTGGGAAGGAGACTGGGTCGAATGCTGGTTCTGAGCCTTCAGACTATGGTGGCCGTATAGTGCCAAAAAACACAAAGGCTAATCAGAAGCATCGCGTTTCAAGGTTTATATGTGATGTTTCATTTCTAATTACTCTGTTATTATCCTATATTTGCAGCCTTAGTGAATGTATGAATTTACCGCTGCTTAACATTTGTACTTGGTCCACCATTTTTATGTTTTTATATTTTGAATATTTATATACACATACAATTTGTCCACAAATAAATATTTTTGACATATTTAACAATAGGTTTCACTACTCTCCTAATTTATATAGGAGAGCATATCCTACCACTCTCAAACCATTTTTGTTTTAGCTGTGAAGCTATTTTTGTCTTCATTCAGTGCACGTAGTTCTATTCTTTCTCTTAAAAACGCCTTTAGACAACACACAGTCGGCAGATATGCAGATCCGGGCTGCTGCTCTCACTTCCAGCACTATGGTCCTTTGTCTCTATGTACGTTGTCCTCTAGTTAAGGCAAATGTGATCGTATCAATCTCTTTTCCTGAAGTGAAAAATCGCCAGTAGACCGTCCCTGTCTACGCATTTCATCCAACTTCTGCAGACTTTCTCAAGACACTGGGTACGGATATTTTTCAGATAGCGTGTTTCCTTGCTTAAATACCCTCTAGGCTCTACCTTTTTCTATGGCGCCCACCAATCCAGTGCCGAATCACACACACGCCCCCTAGTCATGTGTTTCTGGCGTGTGTGTTATTGATAGTCCGTAAGTAGTTGGAGCATATTGTGTGTAGTAAGTCTTTACTGTTCTTAAAGGTACATAAGCATCATCTACCTAAAACAGATCTTTAAACTATTCATTGACTTTATTATTAATACTAATAAAAAACTTGATAGAGAAAAAAAAAATTCATTGTTATTAAAATCAGCTTTTAAAAAACATGATCCACAAATAAATTTATTTATGCATAAAAACAACCCTTATAAAATGACTCAGATAAATTATACCTAAAAAAGAAACCACATATTGCAAAATCCTATCATCAATTAAATAAATTCCTTGGTGTTCATAATAATAATATTATATAATTTAATAAATTGGTATATATATTTTATATAATCATCGATTATACATCCTGATCTAACATACTCCTATATACTCACTATACTTATTTACTCTATGTACCAATAAATTGGTAAATGACTAAAATATAAAGCACACCTAAAGTGTTACCATAAATAGAACCAATCTATATGTACTACCTTAATCTCTAGTATATTCCTTTTATCATAGCATAAATGCTTGAAGGTCTAGATCTATATTCAGGCCTTTGGGGGTAAGGCTATCCAATTCCTGAATCCACCTGGTTTCCTTTTGTCTAAGGGTAATTAATCTTTGATGGGGGTTTGCTTCTAGTGGTACTACTTCTAATATGCTAATCCGTAAGCTGCTAGGGTCCTGTCTATGATGTATCTTAAAATGTTGAGTTACACTATGTGTCATGAGCCCTGTTTCAATATTATTAATGTGCTCATAGCACCTCCTCTTTATTTTCCTCTTCGTCCTCCATACATAAATACTGCCACAGCCACAGGTAAGGCCATAAACCACAAATTTGGATTGACAGGTACCTCTAGATATTATTGGTACATTTTTTGTGTGATACCAATTCACAATTGAGTCTTGATTCCATAAATGATCAATGATACAAAATATATTAATACAAATAAATAAAAAATATAAATATGGATAATAAAGAGCTTCGTAGATCATAGACTATCTGTGTAATGAACCCTGTGTAAAATAGATATGTGATACAAAATAAATTAATACAAATAAATAAAATAAAAAAGTATGAATGATATTCATATTTTTATTTTTTATTTATTTGTATTAATATCTTTTGTATCAGATATCTATTTTACACAGGGTTCATTACACAGATACTCTATGATCTATGAAGCTTTTTATTTAGATTCTTTCGAGTTCATAGAATACCTTATATGTATATGAATTTGATTTTTTATTTTATTATTATTCAGCATAGCAGTATATATACTTGATTTTTCCACATTATTAGGGTGTAGATTATTTGATATTAGGCGAATATTTATGGTCTCATCTCATCTCATCTTCACCCGCTTATCCGGGGATGGGTCACGGCGGCAGCAGTTCTAGCAGGGGATCCCAAACTTCCCTTTCCCTGGCCACATTAACCAATCCTGAGGCGTTCCCAGGCCAGTGTGGAGATATAAGCCCTCCACCTAATCCTGGGTCTTCCCCGAGCCCTTCTCCCAGCCGGACATGCTTGGAACACCTCCCTAGGGAGGCACCCAGAGGGCATCTTTACCTGATGTCCGAACCACCTTAACTGGCTCCTTTCTACACGAATGAGCAGTGGGTGCAGGAGAAGTTCGGAGATGCTATGGAGAAGGACTTTTGGTCGGCACCAAGGTGCTTCTGGAAAACCATTCAGCATCTCAGAAGGGGGAAACGGGGAACCATCCAAGCTGTGTATAGTAAGGATGGGATATTGTTGACCTCAACTGAGGACGTATAGTTGTGCGATGGAAGGAGCATTTTAAGGAACTCCTGAATCCGACTCACATGTCCTCTATTATAGAGGCAGAACTAGAGGCTGATGGAGGGTCATCATCAATTTCCCTGGTGGAGGTCACTGAAGTAGTCAAACAACTCCACAGTGGCAAAGCCCCTGGGACTGATGAGATCTGTCCAGAAATGCTGAAAGCTTTGGGTGGGGAGGGGCTGTCTTGGTTGATACATCTCTTCAACATTGCATGGGAGTCTGGGACAGTGCCAAAGGAGTGGCAGACCTGGGTGGTGGTTCCCCTGTTCAAAAAGGGGACCAGAGAGTGTACCAATTACAGGGGTATCACACTTCTCAGTCTCCCTGGTAAAGTATACTCTAAATCACTACTCGTATATATGTCCCATGCTCTAAAAATGGCTCAATATATATGCAGGAAAAACAGTCTGTGTAATACAGTGCAGTCCCCAATATCCCCAGAGCTGTAGCAGTACAACTGGCCCCCAACACACTCACACTAGTGCATACTGTGAAATTCAGATGGATAAAGTTACCAGACTAATTGGATTATTGTCAGTCTTAGTAGCCAGTACCGCTGTCACCTTAACGGTTACTGGTGTGGGTATATTGGAGATCATTTGAAAGTGGCACCAAGAGTATTATATCCTTAACGGAACTCTCTGGGCTCCAGACTTCACAGACTCACCCCACTCTCAGAGAGATGTGTACGATGGTTCTGCCCCTCCGGTCAAAACTCAGCTTCCTCACCTGGCTACAAATGCATCTCCTGCTCTTGTATGTATTTCCTCCCACTCCGACGTCACTCTGACATGTGCACTGTGTGTGTGGCCATTCACTGCAGCTCGATTCTGTGGAAACTTTCGCCTGCTTCTCTGGGCTGCATACTCCGCTGGAAACAAAGTTAGTGTAAAAACCCTCCGGTGTACCTTGTTAGATTAAGCTGGGTGCCAACGGACAAGGCAGACTAAGTGTATAATAGTAAAAAAAGTATACTCTAAGGTAGAGGATATTTATGGTGTATTTGTTAAATGTACCATTTAGTAGGTATTTAGGTTATTGAAGATAGACACTTTTTCTTCCTTTCCTTTATATTTTTTTTTTTTCAAACAAGCTTTATTAGACAAAATTTCACAGGTCACAGAGATAAATGCAGTCAATTGGAACTGAGACAACAATGTCCAATAATTGTCCATATATGAGGGGATGAATTCCTGTAGTTATCAACATATACTTAGTGATATTAAGCTTGTAAGTTTAACATTTTTTTGTCCTTTCAAACAATTATACAAAATGTAACATCATAACAATGAATGTCAGGAATCTACGTGTACCTGAGGGAGAATTGTAACAGGGAAAGGGTAAGTTGGGAAAATATTAGGAATGAGTAAAAAGAAGGAAAGGGAGAAGAGTAAGATAGGAGAAAAAAAACAAACCCCCCCAAAAAACCCAGCTATTACAACACACTAAGTGCCAACAGAGCTCAAGAGTGCTTGTCTATGGCAGCACAGCGCTCCAGGTTGCCATTGTCGTCTCATACATTGCCATTTGGTTGCTTTTAAGGTAGTGCAGTCTTTCCAATACCAATAGCTCCTCTACGACGGAGTGCCACTCGCCAAGTGTTGGGGGATCTTTAGCTTTCCAATGTTTAGGAATAAGCATTTTAGCTCCAGTGAGCATAATCAGAAGAAGGGCTCGTATGTGGTCTAGTTTAGTGTCGGGAAGATGTACAAATAAAATTGTTTCAGGTGTATGTGGGATGTGCAGGTTCAGTCTAGTCGATATGTCTGTTAAAACCGTTGTCCAGTAATTAGTCAACTTCGGGCATGTCCACCAGATGTGCAGAAGTGTGCCTACCTCCCCACACCCTCTCCAACACTTAGCACTAGCTGTATGAAAAAACAGATGCAGTCTAGCTGGGGTGTAATACCACCTGGTCTGTAATTTAAGCTGAATCTCCTGTACTCTAGCTGAAACAGAGGAGCGTTTTATTAGTCTGAATGACTTGAGCCAGTCCTCCTCATCAATCAAATGATTAAGGTCTTTGTTCCAGGCTCTAGTATAAGAAGGTAACTGCACATCAGGGGGGATTAAAAGCAGTTTATATAACTTTTATATTAGTTTTTTTGGGGGGTGAATACTTGTGCACAGTAACTCAAACGGTGTGAGGTCCCTATTAAAATTATGTCTGTGACCATGATGTGACAGAAAGTGAGCTAACTGACGGTATCGTAACCAAGATGAGAAAAGTGCCCCGTGTCGTTCCGTCATGATTTGCTGTGTGCAAAGCCTACCATTTTCTAATGCAAAGTGTAGAATGCCTAGTCTCAGGCTATATGGAGCGCATAAGCGCTTACTTAGCACATGATAAGGCAGCTCGGGGTTCTCAATGATTTTTATCATAGGAGATGCCGGGGAGGATAGATGTGTACTAGTTGCCATAAGTCTATCCCATTCGAGTAGTGTTTCTGATGTTAGATGTTATTTATTGAGTAAGTCTGGGCACTTCAGCGCCGGTATCCAGGCCAGAGCGCCCACGTTGTGAAGTTGAAAGATTTATCCGTCTAGCCTGATCGACTGTTTCTGTGTTGTATTATGTGACCATTTGGTCAGTCTCTGTAGTTGTATAGCCCGTCTATATAAAGCCAGATCAGGGAATCCCAGCCCACCTCTGTCACGAGGGAGATATAATGTCTTCCTTGGTATTCTGGGTTTTATCCCAGACCATATAAATCGTTCTAAAATCCTCTGTAATTGATGCAAAAAGTCTCTAGGTAGGGAAACCGGAACAGTCTGTAAGACATATAAAATACGGGGCAGTATGTTCATTTTGATTATTCCTATTTTCCCCAACCAGGACAATAATTTATTCTTCCAGAAAGAAAGGTCATTGATTATATCTTTCCTCAAGGACAAATAATTGTATATATAGAGGTTTTGAGGCTTTGCTGAAAGGTATATGCCGAGATATTTAAGTTTAGAAGTAGCTATTGGGATTTTGAATTCTGCTGCTAAGGATTGTATGTGTTCTTGAGTTGCATTAATATTAAAAAGTTCTGACTTTGTGATGTTTAAATGGAAATTAGAGTGTGAGCGATAATCAGTAATTTCTTTCAAGAGTTCAGGGATCGAGGTGTCAATGTTCGTAAGGGTGTAAAGGACGTCATCGGCATAAAGTGCCTGTTTGTATTCCGAATCCCCAATCTGTATACCTGTAATGTTTGGATTTTTCCTAAATTTGTGTGCTAGCGCTTCTATTGATAGGGCAAAAAGTAGTGGAGAGAGGGGGCACCCCTGTCTAGTCCCGTTAGATATGGAAAAAGCTTCGGAAAGAGTGCCATTTATCCTAACGCGTGCATTTGGGGATGAATATAGCGCGAAGGTCATGTTGATAAAAGATTTGCCAAAATTTGTTGCTTTCATAGTTTGTCGTAGAAAAAGCCAATCAACGCGATCAAAAGCATTTTCCGCATTGGTCTCAAAGAGCGCCATAGGGATACCTTTTACTTGTGCATGATTTATTAGTTGTATTATTTTGTTGGTGTTATCACGCGCCTCTCGGCCTGGGACAAACCCAACTTGATCAGTGGAGATCAAATTCGGGAGATATTTATTAAGGCAATTTGCTAGTATTTTAGGTTGGATTTTAATGTCCATGTTAAGTAAGGAGATGGGCCTAAAATTTGCAGGGGATGTAGGAGGTTTTCCCGGTTTAGGGATGACCGCGATATGGGCTTCCAGCATCGAACTTGCTAGTGTGGGATTGGTAATTAGGCTACTGAAGAGTAAGAGCAACATAGGGCTCAGGGACTTGATAAAAAGCTTATAGTATTTGGGGGAAAACCCATCTGGGCCTGGGCTCTTCCCATTTGGGAAATCTTTTATGGCCTGAGCAAGTTCCTCTCCTGAAATGGGTGGTTCTAGACTGTCTTTGTGTTCGGATTCTAACTGTGGTAAGCCCAAATCAGTCAAGTACTGGTCCATCTTTTGTTACCTACGCAAAGTGTCTGAAGAATTGTCCTTAATGTTGGTCTTATCATTTATATTATACAGCGCCTTATAGTAGGAGTGAAATGAATTAGCGATTTGTTTACTACTCTTTAATGTAGATCCATCAGGGTCTTGTATGAAGTGTATATGTGTTTTTAGTTGTTTTCTACGGATTTTTCTTGCTAAGAGTTTCCCTGGCTTATTGCCCCCCTCATAATATTGTTGCTTTGTATTTATTTGCCTATGCTGGAATGCTTTTCTCATAAGATCATTAAGTTTTTTCCTATTATTTTCTAGTTTTTCTTTAGTTTCCATGTCTGATGGATTAGTCTTATGTAGTCCCTCTAGTTGAGTGATGGATTCAATCAATTGCGTGTGTTGAATTCTGTGTTGTTTGTTAAGGCGCTTCCCAGTAGATTGTAGGAGAGGTTTGAGTGGGCTCATTATGCAATAAATAATCCGACAATGACTTCTGTATTTCTATTTTTATCAGGGGGTCATCTAATAAGAAGTCATCTAGTCTCCAAATGTAAACTGTTGGGGGTATGTCAGGCCATTGAATATTGCAGGTGACTGGGGCGTGGTCGGACCACTTTATGGGTCCTATAGAACAGGAAGTGATCATGTAAAGACCAATTGTGTCTGTAAAGAAGTAGTCAATCCGAGAGTATTTGTTGTGTGGGGGTGAATAGTATGTGAAGTCCTTACTTGAGGGGTGTAATAACCTCCATATATCATGCAGCATTAGATTTGAGAGTGCACTCTTCACTGATTTTGTAATCTTTGGAGAAGTGCTAGTAGTTCCGTTGGAGGTATCAAGCTGTGCCTCCATAGACAGGTTGAAATCTCCAGAGAGGAATATAGGGCCCTTTGCCACATCTAAAAGGAGTTTTGAGATTTTGGCCATAAAGAGGTGTTGGTCTGTGTTCGGGCTATATATTGTAGCCAGAGTTATTTGGTGGTTGTATAAGGTACCTACCAGTATTAAGTATCTACCCTCCGGGTCTTTTTCTGTATGTGTGATCATTAAGGGGATGGAGCGATGAATTAAAATTCCAACTCTGCATCTTTTAGCTGTGCTTGATGCAAAATGGGCCGTTGGGTATTCTACATTAAACCATTTGGGCTCTCTGCCCCTGCGGAAATGTGTTTCCTGAAAAAAAGTACATGGCTATGCAATTTTTTTAAGGCTCTGAAAGCTTTTGACCTCTTACCTGGGCTGTTCAATCCTTTTGCATTTATAGTGGTAAAAGTAAGCCCATGAGAACCAAATTTGCTCCCGTGAGCATTCATGAAAAAAAAAAAAAGGGAAAGAGAAAGGATGGGGGAAAAGCAAGGAAAAAGTGAGATCAATACAGAAGGAAGGAGAGTGGGAGTGTCCAGTACACAATAGAATTCAAACAGAACACTACAAATAAGATAATATCCAGTACAAGCAATCAGTAGACAAATGTAGTGTAATAACAAACAATTAGAGCAGGGGTAGCAACCCCTAGACTAATACAATATAAGATGGTGAGATACTCTTGGCGATACAAGAGTCTCATCCAAGAGATTAACTTCTCTATGGCATTATTTGGAAGATATAACTATAGAGAGTGGAAGGGGAATGAGGGATGCGTAAGATGTAGCTTGTGTTTTTAAAGAGAAAGGTCTAAGGGCGTTATATTGAGAAGAGGAGGAGAAAAGAAGAGCCGAGAGAGGATTGGGGTGTATGGGAGGAGGAAGAGAAGAGGGACAGGGGGAGAGTGTACGAATGCTAGTTAAAGACAGAGCAAACCAGCCACCCTTCTTAAGTCAGTTATGACGCTCTGACCATCTCTCAGATCACAATGAGTGGCTGTCCTATATAGGAAAATCATGGGGTAGATCTAGTCAACCATGCTGGGCCTAACTATTTGCAACATTTGACTGTCGCCAGCAACCCCTTGACAGTATATTAACCTTGCGTATAGACATTAACAATTGTCAACCCAACTAAACCACAACCAAAACATTAAAATATGAGGCATAACATTGTTTCATAACCTGTAAGATAAACATTAATAGGTTAGAGCAAAAATGAAAGGATACTGTTCTAGGATGTCCATTATTTGGTAACAAAGTGTCCATCAGAAGATGTTGCTGGTAAATGAAGATATAACCAAGCATGGCAAACAGGTTTTTTCCCAAGTAGGTAAGGTGCCTAAGAGTACTTCAGATGCATAATCGGCCACATTCTCAGGCCAATGTGAATTACAATGATAGTAGGTACCCTAAAGTCTGTGCCGTCATGCTTTCCAGAGGGCATTTTGTCTGATCTGTATTGAGGTAAAGGTCAGTCGTGTATATCCTCATTTGGGCTGTCAAAGAAAAATAGCGAGGTCTGAGTGCAGGTCTTCTTCCTCCCTCTTGAGGGGACTCTTCATGTTGATGGTTGTCACCATATTTAGTGGTCTGAATATATTTGGTTGCCAGCTTGAGCTCACAGAGGTATGGGGTTCTCTTCCAGAGACAGGCTCGTGTAGAAGGTTTGAATGTCCGAACCAGGTTTGTAGATAGCGGTTTTGTTTTGATGAGTGGCTATCAGTGACACTGGAAAACCCCACCTATATTGAACCTTGTGTGATCTCAGTTTAGCTGTGATATGTCTTAGGTCTCTTCTCTTTTGTAGCGTAGTTGGTGATAGGTCGGAGAAGATCTGCAGGTCCTCACCTGCATGTCGTACCGGGTGTTGTGTACGAGCACATTTAAGTATTTCCTCTTTATCCTTAAAGCTAAGGAGGCGCACAATAATGTCCCTTGGGGGAGCCTTTGGAGGAGGTCTAGCTCTGACTGCTCTGTGGGCTCGTTCTATAGCAATATCTGGGGAGGACGGCATTCCTTTCACAGTGCGGAACAAACTCTGCAAGTATCCTTCAATTGCTGGTGGGTGGATCGTTTCGGAGACCCCTCTGATACGTAGGTTGTTCCTACGGCCCCGGTTGTTGAGGTCTTCCAACTTGTCAGAGAGTTGTTGAATGACTTCTGACTGTCCTTGTATTTCTATAGCCATTTTCTGGATAGAAGTGGTGTTGGTGATCTGAGTTGTTTCTACGTGCGTGACCCTATTGTCCAGGGAGCTGATGTCTTTTCTAAGATCGTTAAATAGATCTCGCATTTCTTGAACTGCATTCTTAATATCTTCTTTTGAGGATAAAAGTAGAAAATCTTCTTTAGTGATAGATTGTTGTTGTTGAGCTTCGACACGTTGCTGTTGTTGTGGTAGCATTTGTGTTGGACCCTCCATACTGTCTGGTGTAGGGGGGCTTGGGCACTCCGCTTGTTTTAAATATTTATTGAGTGTGCTTATAGTTGTTTGTTTTTCTACCTTGTTTTGCTTTTTACCAGGCATCACTTAGCTACACCTTCAATAAGGCTTTAGTGTTATAGACCAGTGTAGCTCAGCAAGTTTTTCAGAACCTTTTACTTTTTACTTTCTTATTATTTTTCTTTTTCATCCCCTTTTTTTTTTTTCCCTTTTTTTTTTCTTTTAATTTGACTTATACCTCAAGCACTGCTATGAAGAACCTGCAAATTAGCCCTGTGTGTAATGCTGCCAGGGAACCTTTATTTTATTGCATAAAGAACTCCCTGTCCCTGAGGCAGAACCGCAAAAAATGACTTTTGAATTTATCACTGCAGTTTGGTTAGGCTAGTCTGACAACAGGAACGTTTTATATTGTCAGTAATGAAGAGCAGGGATCAGAAAGGTTTCTAGCACTCTTTATTATTTTTTTTTCAGAGAAGGGGAAATGGGTATAATAGGACAGGTCACAGTATTTTAGTGAGGAAACAGGCTCTTTTACGAGCATTTAGTTTAAATAAAGCTGGGGGTATTTGCCACCTTAATGAGGTACCATGCGTTTATAACCTCAGGAGAGAGCAGCCCTGGAACGTGTATATGCCGGGAATATTGGGACCATGAAGAGCAGTAGCTTGGTCCGTATAGCCGTTGTGTGACAGGAAAGGTTCCGGCTCTTCTTTTATCTGCAGCGCATGATCCGCTCAATGGCGCAGCAGGGCCTAGTGTGCTCTGTCAGGGCTCTGTCATGCGCGCGTGTGTGGGAACAGCCTCAGGACCGTATTGATCAGCTTCCCTTACCGCAATGAAAACGGCAGTTGACCAGCAGCTCTGCCAAATATTTTCAGGTGAGGGATCAATGCAAATCCAGTGTCAGTGTTTGTAGCGATTAGCGCCAGCAGCCTTTTACTCACTCCTGTCTCCCGTCGCAGCTCCTCCAAGCAAACTCATACGATGACCTCCTCTTTCAGTTTTTGAAGTGTTTGATTTACTGTCCGGCAGCTACAACATACTCCCCAGGCAAATTTTTCATAAGTTGAGGGATATTATGCCATTTTTTACTGTTGTTTTAGTCTAAGGGTTTAGGAGCTCACTTAGTGTGCCGCCATTCGCCTGCATGGCCAAACTCCGCCCCCTATATTTTTATTTTTTATTCACATATATTATCCTCACATATCTATATCTAGTACATTATTCATGTAACATAGATCACATTAATTCATGGCACTTAATGCTCCGATCATGCTAATGGCTTAATTTTGTAGTTGATTAGATCACTGTTAATTTTCTTTTTTCATACATTACTCGGATGGGGTCTATGTTCCATTAATGTTTTGTTTAATATGATCGAGACATGGAGGCATAACATGGGGGTGATACTATATCTGTAGTAATTGATAGGCTCTCCCTATCAATGACATGTTATGACGTGAATAGATGCTCCTTAACCATCAGATATATGTGATTGGTTTATGTGGTAGCCCAAACTAATGGTAGAATGAGTTACACGCCCCCAATGTGATGGTCACAAAGCTAAGGGGCCTATCAATTGCGTATCAACTTTACACACCTACCTAGAAGTGACATTAATACATCTTATTGGCAGCTATAATCATTGGTATGGTGTTTACGCCCCCTGCAAAATGTGATTGTCATGATGCAACATGTGTATAAGGTAGGACAATCCAAGGGCCAATACATAGCTTCCTAATTTGACACACCTACCTCCAAGTGACACCCTCACATCCTATTGGCAGCAATTTTTTCCTGATAAAAGACTGCACTATTTACGGCAATTTTATGCCTGATGAAACGGTGGTTTTAACGCCGAGAAACGAATTGCATAATACGGAGTACAATTTCTAGTACTCCTGATGGCACATATCTAGTGTATCACTGGTTTTATTTGTTTTTAATGACTGTTGAGAATAAATAGTTTTTTCCCGATCACTAGTAGTGCTGCATATTTGGAAAACTGCTGCGAGTAGCTGTTCACACGGGTGTAGAGACCGGGTGTCAGCTAGATGATAGGCTGAGAGATTTCAGCACGTCCCTATTAGCACAACAGAGTGCTATCACTAAATGTGAGTATCCATTTATCATCTTATGCTGATTGTGTAATACAAATGATCGAGGCCCACATGGGCGCCTCTTTGTTTTTTTGGTTTCTTGTATTTTAATTGTGAATCTTAAATTGTAACAAATACACAAAATAAAAACCTAAGCGCAAAACCAAAAGTATGTAAAGCTATTCCAGAAATAACAGCCCTCCCTGATGGCCATAGCGGTAAAATGTGTACAGGAAAAGAATCTTATATATTATACAGCGCTTATACAGCAGTACATACAGACCAGTGGAAGGAAATAATTCTAACATTATATGTTTGTCATGAAATAAGCATTTATTCGTTATATATACTAACAATGTTTATAGAATAAAAAAGTAATATTCACACAAAAAGCTTAAAATAAGTGCTTAAAAGAAGAAAAAATGGGCGGTATTAAAAGCCTCATATAACTCGTATAGTCTTAATAGCCACCTATAGTAGATACATAATCCATATGCCACCTATTTTTGCTGTAGTAGCATAAAGTCACTTAAAGTTAAGTCTATTATACACTGTACTGAGTCAGTGCCCAACTTTTGGCTTGTGACAATGCTTTAGGTGTTATACCATGTGTTATAATCCTCTCCACAGTCGCACAACGAGCTAGTATCATTATCTGCTTGTCCGGACTTCCACAGTTGTGGCTGTAGGAAAATAGCTGAGACCAGTGGTCTTTTTTCAATCTTACCCAGGATGAAACAAAGCAAGACTTGTAGACAATTCACTGTTAGACGCTTTGGCCAGTGATCCTCACTCGATCTTACCCAGCTTAGAGCCGACTTGGCTGGTGGTGGAATGGCTGTTCAGACACTTCCGCCTCATGTGTTTTGCGGCACCCAGCCAAACGCAGCTATCAAAAAGCGGCTGTTGAAATTATACCCACAGGGGGTGAAAAGAACAGTCTCTCTGCACAGAGATTTTGTTAAAAGCTCTGTTGAGCCTTTACTTTCACAGACACAGTCCTCCAATCAACGCGTTTTGCCTTCTTTCAAGGCTTTTTCAAGATAAATAGCTAGTATCTGTGTGCTTCTTAAATACCCCTTCTGTGGGAATTGATTGGTCCATATCGTCTATGACTTTCATTAAGGTGGACTTATATCTTAAGGTGGTTTAGTTTACTGGTGGCTTTCAAATACAGTGATCCTCATTATAATTTCGGACTAACAAGCATAAATATATATATATATATATATATATATATATATATATATATAAAATACCTATGCTTCACTTCTAATACAATTTCTAAATAGAATAATTTGATCATTACCTTCAAACTTAACATATTACACATCTTAGCATAGTATGCATCTTAAGATGGAGTATTCCATATTCCACGTATTATCTTAACCGTATAAACCAAGTAGTTGAGATAGTTAGGTATTTAATTTATTTAAGCATAGGTAATGTACTTTTTAGAAGAATGTTATGTGTTAGTATAGTTAATGTGTTTCAGTCTATAGAGGGACATTTGTTCAATCTAAAATAAAAGGTGTAAGATCAAATTCTGAATTTAAACCCAAAGGGTATAACCCTAATTCATGTATTAGCTCAGCTTCCTTTCTTAGAATGAGTTTCTGGAAATCTCCTCCCCTCCAGTTTTTCTTTACTTTCTTGACAGCCCAAAAAGTTATATTTTTCATGCTGTTTTTATCTACTATTTTGAAATGGTCATATAAACGGGTTTCCAAATTTCCCTTCTCTATATTATATAGATGTTCTCTAATTATGTCTTTGTCTGATCTGGTATTTTCTCCTAAATATTGTAATTTGCAGGAACACTGCAATATATACAGTATTCCTATGTCTCTGCAGCGAATAGTGTCTTTGATTTCATACTTTCTGCCTGTGCTGGTGGATGTAAAGGTCTTCACTTTTTTGCTGTGTTCAGAGGCCTTGCAGCTATCACAAGGAAAAAAGCCACACAGCTTATTTTCTATGACAAAGGAAATATAGGGGGCTCCCTTGGTCAAAAATAATAAAATGATAAATATGACTGTATAGTAATAGACAGTAGTAATACAATGTTTCATATAATGGGTAAAACAATGTGATAGAAAACAATTGACAAATCAGTGAAAATTGCAGCAAATCAAAAGTCCTGTATAACAAAAAACAGACAATTAGAAATAGAACCCAAGTCTATGAGGCAAATCCAGGTCTAGGCAGCTGTCTGTGGGTGGATCAAGGTCAGGATCCAGAATCAGCAATCTGTAGAGCGTGTAGAAGAACAGAAGCACCACATGGCCTAGTACTGTATGAATTCGTGAAAGATGGTACATAAAATATTTGCACTCACATTTCGTAAATCACCCCTCAGACTGATCTCCAGTGTAGCTTGAGCCCCAGAAAGTCAGGAGACGATATCCCAAACAATGGTTTACCAAATGGTCAGGTGTAAATCCCAATAAAAGGTATAGAAGCAAGTGGTAAGTGTATAACTTACTTTACTAAAACAATAAAAACAAGCAACGCGTTTCTCAGCCAACCGGTGACTGTTTCATCAGGCTTAAAACAAAAGGTATAAAACACTTGCCATATATACCATACAAATCCTGTATAATGGGTACCACCTGAAGGGGGTGTTAACCAATTTCACGCATCATTGCAACCAGCGTAAACACTCCATGTGTATCATAACAGGTATAACACAAAACACAACAAATAAATACATGATGTCCTAATTGTTTAACAAATTTGATAAAACTTAATTTTGTACTATTGGAAATTCAATAAACATAACAATATATAATAATATAATACCCTGGAAACTTTTGCTATTAGAAAATGCCATAGGTGACTCTGTGTGTGTTCACAAATGTTGTCTCTCAATTGTTTTAATAATAAAGGCCAAAATCATAGTAAAAATATTCAAAGCTACTAAGTTATATTATTTTACACTTTCCCCCCATGTTTAACCTATCTATGGGAATAAAACCAAATGAAGCCAAACAAACCATTTCAGACCAGAGCAGGTCAGATTATTTAATGAGAGGATTCATAGAATCAATGCTTACTTGTGTGCGATCGAAAAATTTATGTCAATTCATCACTAATCCAGCAAGAATACAGAGCCAAAGAAGTGATAGATCTTATCAGAAACATTTTTGATACTCACTAATATGTGAGCGTGAGAAAGTTATTACATTTTTTGTGTAACAAGGAAGTGCTGAGTTTGTGTAAAATGTCATGCGTTGATAGACTGGAGGGCAATGTCACTTGAGGCGGTCCGCCCCTAAGTGACGTGATAAGCGTAAGCATACTAACGCTGTAAAAGTGATCATAGACTGCATCAGCTAGGAGTGGTTAAATGCTTGTTGTTAATCAGAACCTCTCCTCAGTGACACGTCCTCCTAAGGGAGTATGTCACTGAAAGGGAAACGTAACGTCCAACACTAATGGATAGGAAAGGCTTAAAGAGACCAATCAAAACATCATATGGTCTAATAATCATTATATATATCTCTCTTAATGTTCAATGGCCTTATATAACTCCTATATAATATATACTTCTAACTACAAGGTGTGATCCATATCAGATATCTGTTTATTAATAATATGAGGGGAGTGAGGAGTAAATTATACAAAATGTATGTGAAAATCTAAAATCCGATATCTAGTTCAATAGGATGTAGGTACATGTTTAAAACTAATATAACTAAATAGTGTAAATTAGGGACCCATAATAATCATGTGAAAATGAGGGAGATAATATAATACTAACATCATATTCTATAAATATATATATATATATATATATATATATATATATATATATATATATATACACATCTAAAACTGGTCAGTAATAAATGAATATATATATATTATAAATAAAATGAAATAAGATAAATGTGTTCAGTGGGGGTGATATTAATATTAATAATAGTAATGGTATGTAAATAGAAATATATATAAAAATGATGTGTGTGAATAATAAAGCGATATTGTGAATGAAAACCTACTGTGATAAGTAAATTGGTTGTATGATGATACCTTTGTGCAAATAATAATTCAGTGTAGTACAGATACCAAACAATTGTTTGTAATGTGTCAGTATGTAAGTTGTAATAAGGGGTTATGACTGTTTCTGTATATTTGTTCAATGGGGAGAATAGAGAGTGTTTTAGGGCTTCCTCTGTGAACATGAGTACAGTGTCTTGAAACACTGTGTTTAAAAAATAATAATTTTACATTATGGATATGTTCACTCCAACGTCTCTTGACCTTATGGCTCGTGCACCCTACGTATTGAGCCCCACAGACACACTGTACCAAATATACAACAAAAGTCGATTTGCATGTAAGGGGTTTTCCAATAGCAAAATTCTCTCCTGTAATATTTGACTGAAAAGTCTTAGTGCCATTTTTCACACCCTTACACATGTTGCACATAGGCTTATAACATCTAAATGCACCAGGCGGGGGTATAAAGTTACACACTTCTTATATATTTATTTTTAGGCACAGTGGTATTGTTAGGATATATCTTCATTCTACAAGAGGATTCAAAAGAAGAGGATGCTCCGCGCCTGATGTCTTAAAGATGGAGCCGGTACGCGTCAGAATGATGAATATAGAAGATGCCGTCTGGATGAAGACTTCTGCCTGCCTGGAGGACGACTTCTTGCCGCTTGGATGAAGACTTCTCCCGGCTTCGATGAGAACTTCTTGCCGCTTGGATGAAGACTGCTCCCATTCGTTGAGGATGGATGTCCGGTCTTCAAAAACTGTAAGTGGATCTTCGGGGATTAGTGCTAGGTTTTTTTAATGGTTTATTGGGTGGGTTTTATTTTTAGATTAGGGACTTTTGGCATTGTAAAAGAGCTAAATGCCCTTTTAAGGGCAATGCCCATCCAAATGCCCTTTTCAGGGCAATTGGGAGCTTAGGTTTTTTTAGGTAGGTTTTTTTTGGGGGGTTGCTTGTGTGGGTGGTGGGTTTTACTGTTGAGGGGTTGTTTTGTATTTTTTTTACAGGTAAAAGAGCTGATTTCTTTGGGACAATGCCCAGCAAAAGGCCCTTTTAAGTGCTATTGGCAGTTTAGTGTAGGCTAGGGGTTTTTTATTTTGGGGGGGGGGGGGCTTTTTTATTTTGATAGGGCTATTAGATTAGGTGTAATTAGTTTAAATATTTGATAATTTCTTTTTATTTTGTGTAATTTAGTGTGTTTTTTGTAATTTTGTTAATTGTATTTAATTAATGTAATTTATTTAATTTTAGTGTAATGTTAGGTGTTAGTGTAACTTAGATTAGGTTTTATTTTATAGGTAAATTTGTATTTATTTAAACTAGGTAGCTAGTAAATAGTTAATGACTATTTACTAACTATTGTGCCTAGTTAAAATAAATACAAACTAAACTGTGAAATAAAAATAAAACATAAGCTAGATACAATATAACTATTTTATTTTACATGTATTTAGTCTTAAATAGGTATTATTTAGGTAATAATAGTATGTTTAATTTAGATTCATTTTAATTATATTAAAGTTAGGGGTGTTAGGGTTAGATTTAGGGTTAGGGGTTAATATATTTATTTAGTGTTAGTGATGTGGGAGGCCAGAGGTTTAGGGGTTAATAACTT
This sequence comes from Bombina bombina, assembly GCF_027579735.1. Classification (NCBI taxonomy): domain Eukaryota; kingdom Metazoa; phylum Chordata; class Amphibia; order Anura; family Bombinatoridae; genus Bombina; species Bombina bombina. Next base: position 827,258,242 of record NC_069501.1, read on the forward strand.
TAGTATAGTGGCGGGGACATTGGGGGCAGCAGATTAGGGATTAATAATATTTAACTAGTGTTTACAATGTGGGAGTGCGGTGGTTTAGGGGTTAATATGTTTATTATAGTGGCGGCGATGTCCGGAACAGCAGATTAGGGGTTAATAATTTTATTTTAGTGTTTGCGATGCAGGAGGGCCTCGATTTAGGGGTTAATAGGTAGTTTATGGGTGTTAGTGTACTTTGTAGCACTTTAGTTATGAGTTTTATGTTACAGTAGTGTAAAACCCATAACTACTGACTTTCAGTTTACGGTACGGATCTTGTAGTTATGGGCTGTACCGCTCACTTTTTGGCTGGACAGGCAAACTCGGAATACCAGTGCTGTAGAAGTCCCATTGAAAAAGGACTTTTTTTAAAATGTGCGGTACTTACGTTGCGTGACGGAGGACAAAAAAGGTTTCGGTACAGCTATACCTACAAGACTTGTAATAGAAGCGGTAGTGAAAAAGAGCCATAACACTGCTTTTTCACTCATAACACAAAACTCGTAATTTAGCCGATAGTTTTTTGGAAAAAATAATAGTAGGGTCATTAGGAAAGATCCTATAATAGCTGGTATCGTTAAGGATGCGGTTGGCCTATATGATCCACAATGTTCCTCTGAGATCAACTTTCATTACTCTCTTTTTCCCTTTATACTCGTTTGGGGCCAAAATAATCTGCAGGTTAGCAGCTTTTCTATATATAAACATTGTTTTTTCTGATATTTCTTTGCCCAAGATTGTATCTGACTTGAAGACATGCCAATGTTTACGTATAATATTCTCCATATCCCTATATCGATGATTAAATGTGGTTATGAATGGTACTCTAATGCCTTTTTTCTCATTCACCACTTTCTTTTCTTGTTTCAAAATGGTATTTCTATCTACTTCCCTTTTGGCTTTCTCAAGAACTTCTCTATCATAATATTGTTCTTTAAATCTTTCTTCCAATAAGTAAATTTGGGTCTCGTAATCCACTAATCTGGTGCAGTTTCTTTTGTTCCTTAAAAATTGCCCTTTAGGGGTATTATCTATCCATATTTTAAGATGGCAAGTTTTTGAGTGGATGCAATTGTTTGCATCAACCTCTTTAAAGTAATTTTTAGTAATTAGTGTATTCTCATCTACCACTATATCCAAATCCAAAAATGTTATCCTCTTTTTGCTGTAATTATATGTGAAGTGCAAACCTACTCTGTTTTCATTCATTTCCCCAAAAAAATCTAATACGTTTTCTTCACTGCCTCTCCAAATAATCAGGATATCATTGATGTAGCGTTTAAAGAGTACAAGACTTGCGCCCAGCTGATGCTGTTCTATGAACTCTTGTTCCCATGAAAAGGTTTGCATAGCTGAGCGCAAACCTCGTACCCATAGCTGTTCCCCTGACTTGCAGGAACATTTCTTCATTGAACGAGAAGATGTTATGTGTTATGTTATGTGTAAGGATGAACCTGATACTTTCCAAAAGGAATTGGTTAAGTTCACATAGATCTGTGTTGTCCCCTTCCAGAAAATGTTCTACTGCATTTACCCCCATCTCATAGTCTATATTCGTGTAGAACACATCACATGTGGCTATGATTAGTTCACTATCCCAAGAGAAATTTTCCAATATATTCAGAATGTGAGTTGTGTCTTTGACATATGAGGGCAGTAGTTTAACATACTTCTGTAGATGTAAATCTACAAATTCTGAAAGGTTTAATGTAAGGAAATAAATCCCAGAGATGATGGGCCTCCCTTGTGGATTTTGTCTATTTTTATGCACTTTCTGTAAAAAATAAAAAAGAGCCATGTTTGGAATTTTTTGGTATAAATATCCAAACTCTTTTTTTTGTAATTATTTATTTGGTTTGTGTTCTCTCTATCATATTTTTTATAATTCTCCTGTTTACATCTATGGGGTTAGTTTAAATCTTTTTATACGTTGTGGTGTCATCCTATAGACGATATGCCTCCTGGAGGTAAAAGTCATTGTCCATTATCACTATTCCCCCTCCTTTGTCAGCCATTTTTATGACTATATCTGTGTTTTTCTTCAAATTGGCTAAGATGTCCCTTTCTTTTTTTGTTAGGATATATTTTATATTTTTATTGGTATTCATTTTTGCCAAGTCTGCCAAAACTAATTTCTCAAATACATCCAAACTACTGCCCTTTTCATGGGTTGGATAGAATGTGGACTTCTGTTTTAAATTTGTCCCATGTGTTGTCATGTTTTGTGTGGTATTTGTACATGTCCTTTCTATTGGGTTTTTAAAAAAATTCTTTTTTAAGGTTAATTTTCATACAAATTGAGTGACGTGGATATGGGTTTCAAATTTATTTAATTTGGCCGTCGGAGCAGAGGACAAACCCAAATTCAAGACTCCTTTTTCTTCATCACATAGTGGAACTTTACTAATATTGAATATCCCTTTTCTTGTTTTAATTCTGCTTAATTGGCTGGGGCCGGTCACTAAAAAATGACCATTGTTAATATTGCTTTGGCTGGCACTCTCTTCCCTATTGTCAATGTTGTCTATTATTTTCTCTATTGGTTGGTATCTTTTTCTCAATGGTATTTTACACTCTTTACGTGATCTGTTGTTATATTGTCTAGGGGTGTTTTGTTCTTCCTCCATTACTCTGTATCCTCCTCTCCTCTATAGTATATATATCTCTCCTCCCTGAAATAGTTTTGTGCTCTATTTGACCCATAATTCTGATTACTAGAATAGTACTAATGTCCTCTAGTTCTTATATAGTAAGTCCTCCATCTATTCTCCCTATAGCCTCTTGGCTCCAGAAAACTATCCTTTTCTCTCCAATTATTTGTTCTGAATTCACGTTGAGGCCTATCATACCCATCATATATTTCATTTCGGAATGGTCTATTTTCCACATAATTCTTGTTATTATAGCCCCTCCCTCTGTTGTTAGACACAACTTCCCTATTTCTGGTTTCTCTAGTGGCAATTTGTTCCTTGCTTTTTTGGAATTGTATCTTTTACCTCTGGGTTACTACTTTATTCTGTATTTGTGTCAATCTCTATTGCTGGAGTGCCATAATCTCCCTTATCCATATTCAATTTCCTCATTTTTGTTTTTGTAAATTAAAATCTGTTAAGTGGGAAATAATTGTTTTTTGTTTTTGTTTGTACTGGTCATGTTTTTTTTTATAAATTCTCGGTTGTTCTTTGATCTCATTTATCCTCATACTAAAACCTTCTAAGGTAATTTTTTCCAGGTGGCCCTCAGTTTACAACGGTTCAATTTGCACCGTTTCATAATAACAACCTTTTTTTTCAGTCATGTGGCTGCTATTGAAAAGTATTGAGAAGCAGTGCATTGATTAAAATAGCCAGTAGGTGGAGCTCTCCGCTTGTGTTGCAGCAAAGATATGCAAACCAAGCACACAAGCAGGCTGAAATTAATTAGTGTAGCTAGCTAGTCCTGAGATATCGAGCAGCTTTCAAAGGAACAATATCTTCCTGTCTATAAATCAGTCCAGATTGGAATGCATAGAAAGAACTGTGTGCAAAAAAATGCAAGCAAAGTCTGTGTTGTGTGATTATTTTATTAGATTTATAATGCTGTTTAGCAAATGTTTTTGTTCATTTAACTTAGTTTAATTATATATTCTATGTTGTGTGATTATTTTATTAGGTTTATAATGTTGTTTATCATTTAAAGTCTTCATTTCAAAGCTTTAAAAATAATGTATTAGGTGTTACTTATGACAATTTTGAGAGAGGCCTGGAACCTAACTCCCTCACTTCCCTTTGACTTACATTATAAACTGGGTTTCAATTTACAACGGTTTTGATTTACAACCATTCCTTCTGGAACCTAACCCCAGTGTAAACTGAGGGCTACCTGTATTGATGTCTTTTGTGTGAATATTAGCGTTTTTACAGTGACCGTCACTTTTTTTTGCTATAAACATTGTTAGTATATAAAACGAATAAATGCTTATTTTATGAAAAACATATATTGTTAATGTTGTGCTGTATAACCACTGTTTTAGATTCTTTTCCTGAATCTTTAATTGTGTCTTATCTATTTAAGTGTGATAATGTAATGCACATCTAGAATGTCAGAGAGCTCAGGGAGTACTAAACATGAACATTCAACAGAACTAGACTCTTATCATTCTTGCCCCAGCAAATTATTCAATTAAGTAAAAAAGTGTTTCATGGTCTTGTACCCCAGGCTGCTAAAATGTTTTTAAATTAAATAACAGGAATAAATATTTATATTTATAGAAAAAAACAAAGAAATAAATTAAAGCCTACCAAAACTTCTCAGTGTGCTGTGCTCTCCAGGTGCTGGCAAATGTCCCATTAGACAAGACTTGCAGAGCTGATGTATTTAGTACTTACCAGCTCTTTAGACAAGATTCATTTTCTTTTATATCCATGGATAATAATACATAATATTAATATAGACAAACAAATACAACATATATTTACAGTTTCAACACTGACTTTCGCAAGTATCTAGGGAATTAATTAAATGCCATTTTAAATTGACCAAGTGATGACTATATGGCTATTCAGGAAGACCTTATAGCATGAAGTATTGAGTGTTTTGGTTTATATTTGATACATAGGGTGATACTATATGACTTATAAAGGTTCATGCTTCATTTAAAGGGACACTGAACCCAATTTATTTCTTTTGTGATTCAGATAGAGCATGCAATTTTAAGCAACTTTTTAATTTACTCCTATTATCAAATGTTCTTCATTCTCTTGGTATCTTTATTTGAAAACCAAGAATGTCAGTTTAGATGCCAGCCCATTTTTGGTGAACAACCTCGGTTGTTCTTGCTGATTTGTGGATAAATTCACCCACCAATAAACAAGTGCTGTCCAGGGTCTGAACCAAAAATTGTCTGTTTACTTAGCTTAAGTGTCTTCTTTTTCAAATAAAGATAGCAGGAGAAAGAAGAAAAATTGATATTAGGAGTAAATTAGAAAGTTGCTTAAAATTGCATGCTCTATCTGAATCATGAGAATAAAAGTATAGTGTTCTGCGCCACGTGATAAAACCGCACAGGCTCACTTGAATTTAAACGACAGCCTAACACAATCATTTTTAACAAGTATTTAGAAAGGAGCGATGCAATTTAAAAAGCATATAGTGTGCTAGTTGTGTATATCAACGTAAGTTGTATCATAAAAATGAGATACAGTGGATCAGAAATGCGATCAAAAATGTGATAAAAATAAAAGGGGGTTAAAAAGTTGTAATCAAGGATACTATTACAAATCAGTACAAGTGAATGAGAACATTAAATTAGGAGAGGAATAATAACTAAGTAGTATAAAGTGCTTGGAGTGTGTGTAAAGTTGTTTCACATAGGTGTTGAAGTGTAACTTTAAATAATATCTAGTACCGGATACACATGGTTTATGTGTCACAGGTGATATTCAATAATTTCAGGTAGCAAGGCTTGATAAAGGCCCCCCAGTTCGAAACGCGTTGACAGACGCCCATTTGACATACCAGCCTGAGACACACAGTGAGCACACTTCCTATATGAGCCCTGTTTTAGCAGCATTTTTTGGGTGCACCTGTATTTTTTTCTTTTTCCTTTAGGCATCCGGACTCTGCAGCCTCTGACCTCACATTACGGATTAAACTTTTCTCCCGGATAACCTGCAACCACTTCAGCCAGATTCACACATCTTGGACTTTCTCTTTTTCTCTTTTTCTTTTTTTCTCCTTCCCCTTGTAAAATATTATTATATGTATTTTTTTTTTTTTATTTTTTTAGCTAATACACTCCTATTGCTGCAGCAATTACCAGCTCTAACATATGCAAACTTAACACTGTGTTTCAATATGTTTTAATATGTATTTATGAGATACATATACTCATTTTTATATTTGTAATGTTTTGTTGCTATGTTTTTTAAATTAAAATAGTATTACCAGGTAATATTTAACAGTAAGCCTTGCTACATGAAATTATTGAATATCAGCTGTGACACATATACCATGTGTATCCTGTACTAGATATGATTTCATTTTTTTTTTTTTAAATATATATTTATTGAGGTTTTGCTTAAACAATACAATTTATATGGAATATCATATCATTATAACAAGCATGAGTGGTGTACTCCATTTTAACAGATTCTCTATAGATACAAAGAGAATCTAATAGTAGAGACTGGAACCCCCTTTTTTTTCCCTTTTCCACATAAGCCAAAATTAATAAATCAAATTATCACTTTTAAACCTGTAAACTTAGAGTAGTAGAGTAATGGACATTTTAAATGATAGCAAAAATGAAGGTATCAGTTTACTGTGTAAAGGATATGATGAGATAAGTAAATATATTGCTCTGAATACCCAAGCAGTCCTGCTATGGTAGATATAAGAGAACAAGGCATAACATCAAGACATACTGCAAGGGTAATTAATAAAACTGTAGTGGGGTTGCGGCACAAGAAAAAGATAAGCCGCATGAGTAGCCCTCCTAAATTAGGAGGTTCATTATGTTTGGGGGGGGAGGTGGTAAGATAAATATAATAAGCTTAGGAGGTCTTTAAAATATAAAATGCCTAAGCCCACTAAATTAGCTTCTGTAAAGCAACTCGTTCAAGACTATTTTAAAGTATCTATAAGGTTGAACCGGAGAACGGCACTCAGTACTCTAGGAAACTATTGTTGGACCCCCTAGTAAAAAAAGAAAGTTAGTGGTCTGTTTGCAACACATTGTTAAATTTACTATTCCTAGGGGATGTGTAGTATAGATGAGATATGATCTCTTGTAAACGGTTATAACCTAAATCAATCGTGCATAAAAAATATGCTACATATAAAGTATAATTAAACCAATATTTCCCTCTAGTAGTAAAGCGCAGCAGCAACATCTTCTACAAGTGGATATAATTCTAAACCCATGCTCCACAATGTAGTACACATGGGAGCAAATTATCATATCAAAAAGCACCCAGAACCAACCAACAATCCTAGAACATAAATTCAAAATGTAATAGGGTACATGTTATAAACAGTTGAGTGGATCGTGTTGCATTCTGACTCCATTAAATGTATAACCAAGAATATACATATTGAGCAGCCTTAAGCGATAACAATATAACATTGCATGAATCGTCTAGGCATATAGAGCTATGCACTACCTAAAACCATAAGCTTGCCACTTAACAATTATTCTATAAACATAGGGAGTCACTGAACTATAAAACAAGTACACTGTTCGAAAAGTAAGTGGAACGGTATAGTCCCACAATAATTTAACACATGTTCATCTTCATAGCCAAATTATAAATAAAGCATACACATACAAGTTAGGCATGGAGTCCAATAATTGTGTTAGTCCCTCTGTGTAAGTTAGAGACTTGGAAACACCCTTTAGCCTTGAACATTATGCCATACTATGCGCCATGAGTTTAGACTTAGCCCACTCCAACCTTCCTGGAGCAAAAGCAAAAATAGTCTCCATTTGCCTCAAGAGTTATGAACCAGGGAAAATGAGGTAAATTTCGTTGCTTACGTACAAGAAAGAGTGGTAACGATACCTCTTTTATATTTATGGCTACTAGAGAAATGCTGCAAGTGGCGAGATAATAGTTAATGCTGGAAGCGTCAGAACACTTTAAGATCCCTCTGGAACTCTGTCCTTCCATGCCATCCGGAGTAATTGTGTAGGTAAGATCTCCTCTTGCCTGGATCCGAAAGGTTACATGTGAGACTGTGAGCCCAGTATGGTTCTCTTCATTTTCATGAAAAATCTTGCGTTAAGTCAGTGTAAGACCTGAAATAAGCAGGGAATAAGAGCAAGTTTTCTCTGTGAAAAAAATCACAAAAAGACAAAGGCGCCTCCTAGTGTAATACAGTTGGTGAAAGAGATTTGATAGGTAATCAAAAAGGTACTCACAAGTGGAGCAGCACCCAATTGTGCTAAATCAAACAGACTGGGATCTCACAGTGTTCCAGCTCACTGACACTGCAAGGAAACTGGTTTCTCCAATGTCTTGCCGGACTGACAGAGCTCAGACTCTCACAAAGAGGTTTACATAAAACCAAATTTTATTAATAAAATAAAAATCTCAGTGTCTCATGACACTAGATATTAAATATCTAGTGTCATGAGACACTGAGATTTTTATTTTATGAGAGTGAGAGTCTGAGCTCTGTCAGTCCGGCAAGACATTGGAGAAACCAGTTTCCTTGCAGTGTCAGTGAGCTGGGACACTGTGAGATCCCAGTCTGTTTGATTTAGCACAATTGGGTGCTGCTCCACTTGTGAGTACCTTTTTGATTACCTATCAAATCTCTTTCACCAACTGTATTACACTAGGAGGCGCCTTTGTCTTTTTGTGATTTTTTTTCACAGAGAAAACTTGCTCTTAGATCCTGATTTCCCTGACAAAGCAGGTGACTCCAGTCATCATCTGTGTTCCTGATCATTGATCATCCTGGTATTTGATCACATTCATCATTTGGGACTATACCCACCCCAATTGGGACATTTACCATCTATATAACATTGCAGAAGAAGACAGCATTTCCAGATAAGAACCTTTCAGGAATTTCTTATTACTGTATTTGTTATTATTTGTGTTGTATCCTATGTTTCTCATAGTCCCATATTTATAAGAATTGTTTCACTTTTGTTTACATTATTCCGTATAGTATATTTTATTATAGTTATTATATGTAATATCTTGTTCTCTTCTCTCTTAGCCTATTTACATAATAATCATATAAGGTCCTGTGCGCCCCCTAGTAGTAACACACCCTTAGTGTTACTGATTGTTTCTTTTGACAATAAGCAGGGAATGCCTGGGCCCCAAAACATCCCCGCTTAAAGTGTACGGCTCCTTGGTATCCGGAGACATCTCAGTCGGAATCTCACCATTCTTTTCTGGTTCCACAGCTCCGTCTAGGGTAGTAGCAAGCTTGGTGTGATGGTGGGTTAAAAGCCAGCTAAGCTCAGTAAGTAATCGTCAAATGTCCGCCATGGGGATTGTGCGACCACGAGGGTGATAAAATGGCTGTCACCTGAAAAGATCCCCAGCAGGCTACCAGACTTGAGACCCAGCTAGTAGGTAGATCGCAAATATAATGCCATCCAGGCAGTAGGTGGAAGTAGAATGAGTATGCCAACTGTTTTCCAAGGTATTTGTGAAGCAAATTCGGTTTTAAATTGAATTTTAGTCAAATTCAAGCAGGAGCTCTAAAATTTGCGACCTCTCCTGTACGCTGCTGGCTCCACCCCCCTAGATATGATTTAACGTTACACTTCAACACCTATGTGAAACAACTTTCCACACACTCCAAGCACTTTATACAACTTAGTTATTATTCCTATCTCCTAATTTAATGTTCTCATTCACTTGTACTGATTTGTAATAGTATCCTTTATTGCAACTTTTTAACCCCCTTTATTTTGGATCAAATGTTTGATCGCATTTCTGATCCACTGGCCTTTATTTATCAAGCCGTCAACTTAACTGCATTCGACGGCCCCAATACGCTCGCCTAAGATAGCCTAACAGCGCTGCCGCGGACCTGAATACGCTCTCCAAAATTATCAAGAAAGCTGTCAAAAAGCCGCACACCAAGTACGGGGCGATGAGCAGCGGACTGTTGTTAACTAACAGTCATTGATCTTGCTGCTCTTCGGCTTTTTTATAGCTTTCTTGCTACCCTGTCACTAAGCACCCACACTATACTAAACTGTTTTACCCCCTATACCACCGCTCCCGGAGCCCCCACGCAACTAAATAAAGTTATTAACCCCTAAACCGCCGCTCCCTGAACCCAACACAATTCTAATAAATGTATTAACCCCTAAACCGCCGCTCCCGGAGCCCACCGCCACCTACATTATACATATTAACCCCTAATCTGCCGCCCCCTATACCGCTGCCACCTACATAAAGTTATTAACCCCTATCCTGCCGCTCCCAGACTCCGCTGCGACTAAATAAAATGTTTAACCCCTAAACCGCAGCTCCCGGAGCCCACCGCCACCTACATTATATTTATTAATCCCTAATCTGCCCCTCCTACACCGACACCACTATATTAAAGTTATTAACCACTAAACCTAAGTCTAACCCTAACCCTAACACTCCCCTAACTTAAATATTATTTAAATAAATATAAATAAATATTACCTTACTATTATTAACTAAATTATTCCTATTTAAAACTAAATACTTACCTATAAAATAAACCCTAAGATAGCTACAATATAAATAATAATTACATTGTAGCTATCTTAGGATTTAATTTTATTTTACAGGCAACTTTGTATTTATTTTAACTAGGTACAATAGTTATTAAAAAGTTATTAACTATTTAATAACTACCTAGTTAAAATAAAGACAAATTTACCTGTAAAATAAATCCTAACCTAAGTTACAATTACATCTAACACTATAATTAAATAAATTAAATTAATTACCTACAATTACCTACAATTAAATAAAATTAACTAAAGTACAAAACCCCCCCACTAAATTACAGAAAATAAAAAAATAAATACAAGAATTTGAAACTAATTACACCTAATCTAAGCCCCCTAATAAATTAAAAAAGCCCCCCAAAACAATAAAAATCCCTACCCTATACTAAATTACAAATAGCCCTTAAAAGGGCTTTTTGCAGGGCATTGCCCCAAAGTTATCAGCTCTTTTACCTATAAAAAAAGAAATACAACCCCCCAACATTAAAACCCACCACCTACACACCCAACCCTACTCTAAAACCCACCCAAACCCGCCTTAAAAACCTAACACTAACCCCTTGAAGATCACCCTACCTTGAGCCTAAGTCCTCAACGAAGCGGGGTGAAGTGGTCCTCCAGACGGGCAGAAGTCTTCATTCAATCCAGGCAGAAGATGTCCTCCAGATGGGCAGAAGTCTTCATCCAGGCGGCATCTTCTATATTCTTCCATCCAACGAGGAGCGGCTCCATCTTGAAGACATCCGACGTGGAGCAATCATCCATCCTGATGACTACTCGACGAATGACGGTTCCTTTAAATGACGTTATCCAAGATGGAGTCCCTTGAATTCCGATTGGCTGATAGGATTCTATCAACCAATCGGATTTAAGGTAGGGGAAATCCTATTGGCTGATTGGATCAGCCAATCGGATTGAAGTTCAATCCGATTGGCTGATCCAATCAGCCAATAGAATACCAGCTCAATTCTATTGGCTGATTGGATCAGCCAATTGTATTGAACTTCAATCCGATTGGCTGATTGCATCAGCCAATAGGATTTTTCCTACCTTAATTACGATTGGCTGATAGAATTCTATCAGCCAATCGGAATTCAAGGGACGCCATCTTGGATTACATCATTTAAAGGAACCGTCATTCGTTGAGTAGTCATCGGGATGGATGATTGCTCCACGTCTGATGTCTTCAAGATGGAGCCGCTCCTCATCGGATGGAAGAAGACAGAAGATGCCGCCTGGATGAAGACTTCTGCCCGTCTGGAGGATATCTTCTGCCTGGATTGGATGAAGACTTCTGCCCGTCTGGAGGACCACTTCGCCCTGCTTCGTTGAGGCCCGGTTGGGTGAAAACGGCTCAAGGTAGGGTGATCTTCAGGGGGTTAGTGTTAGTTTTTTTAAGGGGGGTTTGGGTGGGTTTTAGAGTAGGGTTAGGTGTGTGGGTGGTGGGTTTTAATGTTGGAGGGGTTGTATTTCTTTTTTTACAGGTAAAAGAGCTGATTACTTTGGGGCAATGCCCTGCAAAAATCCCTTTTAAGGGCTATTTGTAATTTAGTATAGGGTAGGGATTTTTATTGTTTTGGGGGGCTTTTTTAATTTATTATTGGGTTTAGATAAGGTGTAATTAGTTTAAAATTCTTGTATTTATTTTTTTATTTTCTGTAATTTAGTGTTTTTTTTGTACTTTAGTTAATTTTATTTAATTGTATTTAATTATAGGTAATTGTAGGTAATTAATTTGATTTATTTAATTGTAGTGTAGTGTTAGGTGTAATTGTAACTTAGGTTAGGATTTATTTTACAGGTAAATTTGAATTTATTTTAGCTAGGTAGTTATTAAATAGTTAATAACTATTTAGTAACTATTCTACCTAGTTCAAATAAATACAAAGTTGCCTGTAAAATAAAAATAAACGCTAAGCTAGCTACAATGTAACTATTATTTATATTGTAGCTAGCTTAGGGTTTATTTTATAGGTAAGTATTTAGTTTAAAATAGGAATAATTTAGTAAATAATAGTAATTTTATTTTGATTTTTAAAATAATATTTAAAGGGACACTGAACCCAAATTTTTTTCTTTCGTGATTCAGACAGAGTATGCAATTTTAAGCAACTTTTTAATTTACTCCTATTATCAAATGTTCTTCATTCTCCTGGGATGTTTGTTTGAAAAGCAAGAATTTAAGTTTAGATGCCGGCCCATTTTTGGTGAACAACCTGGGTTGTCCTTGCTGATTGGACAGTACCAATAAACAAGTGCTGTTCATGGTTCTGAAAAAAACATTTGCTGGCTCCTTAGCATAGATGCCTTCTTTTTCAAATAAATATAGCAAGAGAACGAAAAAAAATTTGATAATAGAAGTAAATTAGAAAGTTGTTTAAAATTGCACGCTCTATCTAAATCACTAAAGAAAAAATGTTGGGTTCAGTGTCCCTTTAAGTTAGGGGGGTGTTAAGGTTAGGGTTAGACTTAGTTTTAGGGGTTAATAAATTTAATATAGTGGCAGCGGTGTAGGGGGGGCAGATTAGGGGTTAATATATATAATGTAGGTGGCGGTGGGCTCCGGGAGCGGCGGTTTAGGGGTTAAACAATTTATTTAGTTGTGGCGGGGTCCGGGAGCAGCAGGATAGGGGTTAATAAGTTTATTAGAGTGGCGGCGGTATAGGGGGCGGCAGATCAGGGGTTAATATGTATAATGTAGGTGACAGTGGGCTCTGGGAGCAGCGGTTTAGGGGTTAATACATTTATTAGAGTTGCGGTGGGCTCCGGGAGCGGCAGTTTAGGGGTTAATAAGTATTATGTAGGTGGCAGCGGTGTAGGGGGGCAGATTAGGGGTGTTTAGACTCGGGGTAAATGTTAGGGTGTTAGGTGTAGACATTTCCCATAGAAATCAATGAGATATCGGCAGCAGTGAACATGAGCTTTCGCTGCTTTCAGACTCCCATTGATTCCTATGGCATCTGCCGCCTCCAGGGCGGCGGATTGAAATCCAGGTACGCTGGCCTGGAATAGTGGTGAAAAACCAGGTACGCTGGCCTGGAATAGTGGCGAGCGTACCTGGTTGTTCTTTGATAACTTCCAAAAGTAGTCAGATTGTGCTGAACTTGCGTTCGGAACATCTGTAGTGACGTAAGCATCGATCTGTGTCGGACTGAGTCCGGCGGATCGTATGTTACGTCACTAAATTCTACTTTTGCGGTCTCTAGCTTTTGATAAAAAAGGCAAATCAGACTCGCCACAAATACGCTGCGGAATTCCAGCGTATTTGCTGTTGACAGCTTGATAAATAGAGGCCACTGTATCTCATTTTTATATGCACACATATAAAACAGCAACTTCTTGGGAGTCCAGTTCACATGCATGAATAAGAGTTGTTAAACTCAAAACGTCGCTTTTTCCATGTCTGTACTACTACAATAAAGCCTTAAAAAGAATACATAGTGCTGTGGATAACTATTTTGTTTGTATCTCATTTTTATGACACAGCTTACATTGATAAACACAACTAGCACACTATATGCTTTTTAAATTGCACATCTTTAAAACATTGCAGGACATGACTGCAGGATCAGGGATGTGGGTCTGATCCTGCAGTCATGGTACATATTGGTACTAATGAAGGAATCAGCGGGGGATGGAGAGTCCTAAAAAATGACTTCAGGGAGTTAGGTAGCAAGCTTAAAGCAAGGACCTCCAAAGTAATATTTTCAGAGATATTACCAGTGCAGTGTGCTAATTCAGTAAGGCAGAAGGAGCTAAGGTCTGTTAATTCATGGTTAAAAACATGGGGTTTGACTTTTTAGAGCACTGGGCTGACTTTTCACTTGGGTACAATTTGTACAGTAAGGATGGATTGCATCTGAATGACATGGGTGCAGGTGTGTTGGGGGAAAGGATGGTAGAAAGTTAAGAGAATCTTTTAAACTAGGAAAAGGGGGGGATGGTCAGTTATAACACAATAGAATAGAGAGATCAGTCTGTGATTCTGTCACTCCTTTGATATCTCAAGGAAGAGATGACTTAAGAAATGTCAGATTAGAAAGTGTGGAGGAAAGCACACCAAGTAGCAGCAAAAGACACATGAAAATTAAATGTATGGCAACAAATGCAAGAAGCATGACAGGTAAAATGGGGGAGCTGGAGCTCTTAGTTGCAGAAGAAGACTATGATATTATCAGTATAACTGAAACTTGGTGGCATGATTCACATGACTGGGCAGCGGTATACTTTATTTAGGAGGGACAGGAATAATAAGAGGGATGGAGGAATCTGCATGTATATTAAACCTAACCTTAAACCTACAATAAGGGAAGATATTTATGATACAAGTGACAATGTAGAGACCCTGTGGGTGGAAATAAAGAGTGGGGGGAAAATCCTAAAAAAATATTACTAGGAACATGCTACAAGCCCCCAACATTAGTCACCTGGATGAAACTCAACTACTAATGCAAATAGGTAAGGCTGCTAATAACAGTTCTGTAATTATGGGAGATTTTAACTACCCTGATATAAACTGGGCCAATGAAACTAATAATTCAGCTAAGGGGGATAGATTTTTAAATGTTCTCAGGGATAACTTCTTGTCACAATTAATAGAGGAGCCAACTAGGAGTAAAGCTATATTGGATTTAGTGCTATCGAATAATACAGATATAATATCAAACATAGAAGTCAAAGACCATTTGGGTAATAGTGATCATAACATGGTCACATTTGAAATCTCTTTTCATAAGCAGTGTTTTAAAGGTTTAACCAAGACTTTTAATTTTAAGAAAGCAAAATTCAATGATTTAAGGAAATCATTAAATAACATAAATTGGGACAAAGTATTCTCTAATAAAAATACAGAGGATAAATGAATAACAGTTTAAACTTTCTTAAATAAATATACATATCAACAAATACCATACGGTTATAAAAATAAAAATAAAAAATCCAAGCCAATGTGGCTGAATATAAATGTGTTAAGAGAAATTAGGAAAAAATGTAGGGTATTTAAATTATTCAAAGAAAATAGTACAGACTCAAAATTCCATATTTATAAGGAATGTAACAAAGCATGCAAAAAAGCAATCAAATTAGCCAAAACTGAAAATGAAAAATTAATTGCAAAGGATTCTAAATCTAACCCTAAAAGGTTCTTTAAGTACATAAATAGCAAAAAATCTAAGAAACACAATATAGGTACATTAAAATGTGGGGAGGGTAGCATGATTAACAGTGACAGGGAGAAGGCTGAGATACTAAACCAGTTTTTTTCTTCAGTATATACAAGAGAGGAACCATTGGATGATACTTTGGAATTGGAACAAATTAGAACATGCCAGCCCATACCATTAACTGGGTTATGTATAGAGTATATCAGGGACAAATTGGATAATATTAAGGTAAATAAAACTCCAGGCCCAGATGGAATACACCCAAGGGTGTTAAGGGAATTTAGCACTGTTATAGACACACCTCTACTCTAATTTCTCAAGACTCATTATCCTCAGGCATGGTACCCAAGGATTGGCGTAAAGCTGATGTGTTGCCACCCTTCAAAAAGGGCAGTAGGGATGATCCAGGAAGTTATAGACCAGTTAGTCTGACATCAATAGTGGGGAAGATATTTGAAGGTATTATAAGGGATTATATTGATGAGCATATTCGTTTAAACAAGATTATGAGTTCTAATCAGCATGTTTTTATGAGAAATAGATCATGTCAAACTAATCTAATTAGATTCTATGAGGAAGTGAGTAAAATATAGATAAAGGGGAATCAGTTGATGTGATATACTTAGAGTTTGCAAAGGTGTTTGATACAGTGCCACATGAGAGATTAATGCACAAAATTAAGGGACTGGGAATAGCTGAAAATGTTATTTTATGGATAAATAACTGGATAAAAGATAGGGAGCAACGAGTGGTAGTAAATGGATCATACTCAGATTGGACAAAGGTAATCAGTGGAGTTCCCCAGGGATCAGTTCTGGCCCTATTCTTTTTAATATTTTTATAAATGACTTGGAGCTAGGATTAAATAGCGACATCTCTATTTTTGCAGATGATACTAAGTTAAGTAAGGTCATTAGGTCAGCGCTGGATGAACTTTTGTTACAAAGGGACCTGCAAAAATTAGAAGTATGGGCAGGTAAATGGAAAATGAGATTTAATATGGGAAAATGCAAGGTTCTACATTTTGGAAGTAAAAATAAGCAGGCAACGTATTATTTAAATGGGACAAGACTTAGCCAAACACAGGAGGAAAGGGATTTGGGAGTAGTAATAGATAACAAGCTAAAGATGGGTGCACAATGCAGCGCAGCAGTTTCAAAGGCTAATAAGATACTAGCATGTATTAGAAGAGGCATTGGCCCCTATTTAACAAAGTCTGGCGGACCTGATCCAACAGTGCGGATCAGGTCCGCCAGACCTCGCTGAATAGGGAGAGCAATACGCTCTCTCCGTATTCAGGATTGCACAAGCAGCTCACAAGAGCATGCTCGTGCAACGCCGCCCCCTGCAGGCCACCAGCAGGGGGTTGTTAATCAACCTGATTGTACTCGATCGGGTTGAATTGCGGCAATGTCTGTCTGCCTGCTTAGAGCAGGCGGACAGGTTATGGAGCAGCGGTCTTTGTGACTGCTGCTTCATAACTGTTGTTTCTAGCGAGCCTGCAGGCTCGCCAGAAACACGGGGCATCAAGCTCCATTCGGAGCTTGATAGATAGGCCCCATTGACTCAAGGGAGGAAAGCATAATTCTGTCACTATATAAAGCCCTGTTAAGACTTCACCTTGAGAATGGAGTGCAGTTCTGGGGACCAATCGCAAAAAAAGATATTGCAGAACTAGAAAAAGTTCAGAGAAGGGCCACAAAGCTAATAAGGGGATTGGAGAATTTAACCTATGAGGAGTGGCTAGCCAAACTGGGTCTGTTAAGGCACTTAAGAGCTGACATGATTACTTTATATAAATATATTCAAGGCCTATATACAGAGATGGCAGAAGCTCTGTTTATTCCAAGAAAATTGTTTGTGACCAGAGGTCACAATTTAAGGTTGGAGAAAAGGAAATTTAATCTCCTGCAACGGAAAAGTTTTTTCACTGTAAGAACAATAAAATTGTGGAACTTATTACCAAAGGAGGTAGTGAATGCCAATACCCTAGATACAGTTAAAATTATTTGGATACATTTCTGTCTATAAACAAAATTCATGGATATGATTGCTAGTATTAAATGGGTCACCTTTTAGTGGGGTTATTTAAGCTTAACTGGAGCTTTTTGTATATATTTTAGATTTGTATAGGTTGAACTTGATGGACTTCGGTCTTTTTTCAACCTCATCTACTATGTTACTATGTTACTTCCTGCACTTTCATATAGGGTTTATGCATCTACGCCACACTCAAGCCACCCTCTTTTGAAGGAGGCGCTCCCTTCTAAATACTTGTGTAACCTCTATCTGAATCATCAAAGAAAAAATTTGGGTTCAGTGTCCCTTTTAAATAGGAGTCACTTCCATTTCATATTTGGAGGATCAAGGATGGATCGGTTTAATTTTTACCATAAGAGATACAAATTTAGCTTCTCTATTTTTTATTGGTCTAAGCCTGTGCATGATAAATGAGAAATTTGCATATTTAAATTAAATATTTAATTGACCCTAACATTATGCCTTCTTTTATACCCACATACGTCATTTTTGCGGTCAGTTGACGCAAAAAATATTGTTCTTCCTCAACACTAAGCACATATGATTTATTCACAATTGGTAGATTATCTCTTTCTTTCTTTTATTTTTTTCATTATGTGGTACTGCTTTGTAAGTATTACTTTCAGTTGGTCACTCTCCTTTCCATAGTTGTACAACTGTATACAGTATGTATTGTATGCTACATCTACAATTTGTTCAAGTAATAATTTTGTATTATGATCAGATAATCATAAAGTTTGTGCAAGAAATGCTTGAGCATATATACATATTTTGTATGAGATTAATTTATTGGAAGCTTGCTAATAAGATCAACTTTCAATCACATCATTCCATTCAAAATGCCAAAGATCACAGAATTTGATAGACATAAAATCATACTTTTGCATCAGCAAGGCCACTCTCAAAGGGAAATGAGCAAACAAACTGGATACTCAATATGTGGTATTCAAGATGTTATAAAGAAATTTAAAGAATCATTAGAGGTCAAGGACAAAAAAAGGACTGGAATGCCAAGAAAACTTTCAAAACATGATGAGAAATTTCTCAGAGTTTCTTCTTTAAGAGACAGGATGAAGTCCAGCAAGGACCTGTATCAGCATCTGGAAGCTTCATCTGGATGCCAACTTGGCCCTCTCTACAGTCCGAAGAAGTCTGATCAGGTATGGTCTTTGTGGAAGTGCAGCAGCCAAGAAACCACTTTTTCAGAAGGGGAAAAGGGTGAAAAGGCTTAGATATGCTAAAGCACACAAAGATTGGAATGAAGATCAGTGGAAAAGAGTATTATGAAGTGTGAGGAATCTAAGTTTGAAATTTTTGGTTCCAATCGTCGACAATATGTGAGAAGAAGAGTTGGAGAGAGATGGAAGAATGAGTGCTTGCGGCCTACAGTGAAACATAGTGGAGGGTCTGTCCTGGTTTGGGGCTGCATTTCTGCCAGTGGAGTTGGCGATATTGTCTGAATTGATGGGATCATGAATGCTGAAAGTACAAACAGGTTTTAATTAATCATGCCATTCCTTCTGGAAAGCGCCTAATTGGGAATGGTTTTATTTTTCAGCATGATAACGATCGCATAAATCATATTTGAACAGAAAAACAGCATATAAAATACTGACAGTCATGGACTGGCCTCCACAGGGTCCAAACCTGAATATTATAGAGGCAGTATGGGATAACCCGACAGAGAAATAAATAAAAGACTTAGACAACCTATATTTTTACAATTATATTTACTTTAGAAAACTTCAGTACAGTCGCCCCAAAAGAGTTCAAGATGTGTTAAGTGCCAAGGGAGGTCACACTAAATCCTTTTTTTTTTCCTGAAGAAGCCATTTTGTTCTGAAAATTGTGTTTTGTTATATTTTCTATACATATTTCCTGTATTTTCTGTTTCTATCTTAATAAAGAGACTAAATATGGAGGGTCATTAAAACTTTGCTAAAACAGCAAAGCTGGTGGTAGCCTAAGACATTTGCACAGTACTGTATGTCCTTAGAGATATACAGCCAAAATATTCATTCTTTAGGAAATTGTCATAAAAACTGGCTTATATGCCGTTACTCTTTCCTGTCAGAAATATAAATTTTGGAAGAGAATCAGTCCTTGTCAATCACACCATAGCCTTGTAGATAATTGGGCTGGGAAAATGTGTAATGCTCCATATTGCACCTTTATACGACTGTGGACCTAATGTTATCCACTCTCTACAACAGTTTTTAAAATGAGCCACAGTTGAAACTACATGCGAAGCTGTAAATGGGTACTCACTAGGATGAAGGCTCTGTTTCACTTAGTTTTGCTTCTGCCTTCCAAGCCGACCGCTCCAGCCTCCCTGCATTTTTGCAGATCCCAATCGGCAGGATATTTGACAAGCGCGGATAGGCTGTTACATATGCAGTTACTTTTTGCTGGCAGGAGATGGTGCTCCACTGTAATTCACCCATCTCCACTATCTTTTTTTGCATCCATCTGGGGGGTCAAGTGGGGTAAAGCCTGTCTTGTAAACCTCATTCCACAAGGTTTAGTTGGGGTGGATGACAGAGGATCTAGACTCAGCACCCCTCATTTTCTCTGGCATCCACCTCAAGTGAACACCAATGATGGAGGCAAAAAAGATAGTGGTGTTCTGTGAATTTTGGCTTCCATGTGTCTTTGATGTGTTATTGTGAGATTAAGAAACCATCATGTAACCAAAAAGCGCTTGGCAAATATCCTGGCTACTGAGATCTGTGAAAATGCAGCTCCTCTCCGTGTTGTTATATATATACTAGGTTACAGATATAATTTACTATTGTCTCAACAGTAACCTCCAATGTGTTAGTATATTCTGGGTTACAATTTAATTTTTGACTATCATCAGTAACCTTCCATATATTTGTATTATTTTTCTGTAGTTCAAATCAGGTGATTTTTTTTAAAACACAGCAAATTAAAGAGGATTCAGTTTGGAAAAATATATACAGATTTATTAAAAATTAAACAAGATACTAACAAGTGATATACCATTTAATTATACACAAAGCAAACTCTCTGATACACTATGAAATAGAATATGCTACCACCCTTCGTTTTGATCCTATGGGTACAAATCTAACAGTGAAGTCTATACCAAGGTAAAATAAATCAGCATGAAACAATTATGCAATATGTGTTACTAACAACGGTTATTTAATACAATCTTATCCAAATATTACCATTAGGATTATATCCGGATACTTAGCAATTTATAGCGATTAATCAGATTCAGAAGGCATAGCTATAACCAGTAAACAATTTTAAAAAAAACCTTTTATGATGCCTCAACAAGTCTCAGCCTTAGAGAATACAATACCACTAAATTAAATATATTTAATTATAATACCAAGAGATTTCCTTACCATAAGCTGAATTAAATGAACACTATCTATAACAAGATTTCTTGTGTTGTTAGCTGAATTAGATTCCTAGACAATATAAACCAGACTATAAGGATATTACATATAGAAATGGAGCCAATTATTATCTAATACAAATCTTAATAAGGACCATAAATGCAATAACTGCTTAAATATAAGAAAATACTTTGTATACTTCCCCAAATGTTTGCTCCTCCATGCCCTGGGTTATCACTAGTCAAACTGTGTGTTTTCTCTGCATCCAGTCCCACAAAATCTCTTAGTCCACAGGAAAAACGGACAATAATTTTCAAGGATATCAAAAATATGAGATGGGTACCACCAGGATTCAAAAGTTCTTTTTCAGGGAAAAATTTTGGACAGAGTATCCACTCATTTTTCTCCAACCCAGAGTCCCTTGTGAATGTCTTGTAACCCAATTTATCCTGAACTATAACTCCGCCCTAATCTCTAACAGCCATTCACAGATTTGTGGGGATTAACAATGTTGTGATTGGATGAATACTAATTCACTTTTGGAAATAATTCACCCAATGTTAAGTATAGCTGGTTGTACTTTTACTAACTGGCCACAAGATGGCAATGGTAAGTGGTGCTATAAAAGTGAACTAATTCTTACAGTTATCCTTAGAATTTATTTTTATATATATATGTATAAATCCACATACACACACATATATATATATATATATATATATATATATATATATATATAAATATACAAAACACGGAAGGGAACTGCACTCTCATACCGGACCGGGTACACATCCCATGACCCTGCAACATGCTCAGCCCTGGGTGCCACTGGCACTCACAGGAAGCTGTGCTGTCCCCAGAGCCACAAGCAGTTAACCCCAGACAGGTCTGGGTGCAAGAACCATAGGGAAAATTACAAAACAAATTAATATAACACACAGAGAAAACCCAGCACTCACTTACAAGCTCTCAGCTAAGATTTAAAAGCAAAAATGGAAAGGTTAGTCACCGCATCTGCCCAAATGGGACAAGCTCAGGTACCACGTCAAGGTCCTTTCCAATACCTGAGACCCTAAAACAGCCACACAATGCAAGCTTTCAAATCCAAGCAAACTGAAAACAAGGTAAGGGTGCACAGGAATATGTAACCACCCTAGACATATACAAAACACGGAAGGGAACTGCACTCTCATACCGGACCGGGTACACATCCCATGACCCTGCAACATTCTCAGCCCTGGGTGCCACTGGCACTCACAGGAAGCTGTGCTGTCCCCAGAGCCACAAGCAGTTAACCCCAGACAGGTCTGGGTGCAAGAACCATAGGGAAAATTACAAAACAAATTAATACAACACACAGAGAAAACCCAGCACTCACTTACAAGCTCTCAGCTAAGATTTAAAAGCAAAAATGGAAAGGTTAGTCACCGCATCTGGCCAAATGGGACAAGCTCAGGTACCACGTCAAGGTCCTTTCCAATACCTGAGACCCTAAAACAGCCACACAATGTAAGCTTTCAAATCCAAGCAAACTGAAAACAAGGTAAGGGTGCACAGGAATATGTAACCACCCTAGACATATACAAAACACGGAAGGGAACTGCACTCTCATACCGGACCGGGTACACATCCTATGACCCTGCAACATGCTCAGCCCTGGGTGCCACTGGCACTCACAGGAAGCTGTGCTGTCCCCAGAGCCACAAGCAGTTAACCCCAGTCAGGTCTGGGTGCAAGAACCATAGGGAAAATTACAAAACAAATTAATACAACACACAGAGAAAACCCAGCACTCACTTACAAGCTCTCAGCTAAGATTTAAAAACAAAAATGGAAAGGTTAGTCACCGCATCTGGCCAAATGGGACAAGCTCAGGTACCATGTCAAGGTCCTTTCCAATACCTGAGACCCTAAAACAGCCACACAATGCAAGCTTTCAAATCCAAACAAACTGAAAACAAGGTAAGGGTGCACAGGAATATGTAACCACCCTAGACGTTGTGATTGGATGAATACTAATTCACTTTTGGGAATAATTCACCCAATGTTAAGTATAGCTGGTTGTACTTTTACTAACTGGCCACAAGATGGCAATGGTAGGTGGTGCTATAAAAGTGAACTAATTCTTACAGTTATCCTTAGAATTTATTTTTTTATATATATGTATATATCCACATATATATATATATATATATATATATATATACACAGGGAGTGCAGAATTATTAGGCAAATTAGTATTTTGACCACATCATCCTCTTTATGCATGTTGTCTTACTCCAAGCTGTATAGGCTCGAAATCCTACTACCAATTAAGCATATTAGGTGATGTGCACCTCTGTAATGAGAAGGGGTGTGGTCTAATGACATCAACACCCTATATCAGGTGTGCATAATTATTAGGCAACTTCCTTTCCTTTGGCAAAATGGGTCAAAAGAAGGACTTGACAGGCTCAGAAAAGTAAAAAATAGTGAGATATCTTGCAGAGGGATGCAGCAATCTTAAAATTGCAAAGCTTCTGAAGCGTGATCATCGAAAAATCAAGCGTTTCATTCAAAATAGTCAACAGGGTCGCAAGAAGCGTGTGGAAAAACCAAGGTGCAAAATAACTGCCCATGAACTGAGAAAAGTCAAGCGTGCAGCTGCCAAGATGCCACTTGCCACCAGTTTGGCCATATTTCAGAGCTGCAACATCACTGGAGTGCCCAAAAGCACAAGGTGTGCAATACTCAGAGACATGGCCAAGGTAAGAAAGGCTGAAAGACGACCACCACTGAACAAGACACACAAGCTGAAACGTCAAGACTGGGCCAAGAAATATCTCAAGACTGATTTTTCTAAGGTTTTATGGACTGATGAAATGAGAGTGAGTCTTGATGGGCCACATGGATGGGCCCGTGGCTGGATTGGTAAAGGGCAGAGAGCTCCAGTCCGACTCAGACGCCAGCAAGGTGGAGGTGGAGTACTGGTTTGGGCTGGTATTATCAAAGATGAGCTTGTGGGGCCTTTTCAGGTTGAGGATGGAGTCAAGCTCAACTCCCAGTCCTACTGCCAGTTTCTGGAAGACACCTTCTTCAAGCAGTGGTACAGGAAGAAGTCTGCATCCTTCAAGAAAAACATGATTTTCATGCAGGACAATGCTCCATCACACGCGTCCAAGTACCCCACAGCGTGGCTGGCAAGAAAGGGTATAAAAGAAGAAAAACTAATGACATGGCCTCCTTGTTCACCTGATCTGAACCCCATTGAGAACCTGTGGTCCATCATCAAATGTGAGATTTACAAGGAGGGAAAAGAGTACACCTCTCTGAACAGTGTCTGGGAGGCTGTGGTTGCTGCTGCACGCAATGTTGATGGTGAACAGATCAAAACACTGACAGAATCCATGGATGGCAGGCTTTTGAGTGTCCTTGCAAAGAAAGGTGGCTATATTGCTCACTGATTTGTTTTTATTTTGTTTTTGAATGTCAGAAATGTATATTTGTGAATGTTGAGATGTTAAATTGGTTTCACTGGTAAAAATAAATAATTGAAATGGGTA
The DNA here is from genome assembly GCF_027579735.1 of Bombina bombina. NCBI lineage: Eukaryota > Metazoa > Chordata > Amphibia > Anura > Bombinatoridae > Bombina > Bombina bombina. The sequence goes on from NC_069501.1 coordinate 827,282,603, forward strand.
TATATTTGTTTTTTGTTAAGTTGCCTAATAATTATGCACAGTAATAGTCAACTGCACACACAGATATCCCTCTAAAATAGCTATAACTAAAAACAAACTAAAAACTACTCCCAAAACTATTCAGCTTTGATATTAATGAGTTTTTTGGGTTCATTGAGAACATGGTTGTTGTTCAATAATACAATTAATCCTCAAAAATACAACTTGCCTAATAATTCTGCACTCCCTGTATATATATATATATATATATATATATATATATATATATATATATATATATATATATACATACACGTACATATATTCATTTATCTAATCCATGAGCTAGACTTCATAAATTGACCAAATATTTTTAAATAAGTATTCATGTCTTTATGGCTTATCATTTGTGTATTGTCCTTTAAAGTTGGGCATATGGGTTTTAACGGAGGGAGATAATTTATATATACATCAATCTCCATATATTTCATTTAATATTTTTGCTTAACTAAAATGTACCAGTTTAAAATTAAATCCTCACGATTTAGATAGATACTTATTTATACATAAGGCATATAAGGCATATACATAAATAGATCTACCTATGTGGGCATCTCATGTATAAGTGTATATTACAGATGAGGCATAATTAATTATAAACGGCTAGATTACAAGTTTTGTCGGTAAAAACTTGCAGTGCTAACAAGCCTTTTTTTTCCAGCGCACACTTTAAACAACGCTGGTATTACAAGTTTTCTGAATGGCTGCGTTAGCCTCAGAAAAGTGAGCGTTGAGCAAATTTAGTGCCACTTCTACCTGTAATACCAGCGTTGCTTACAGTAGCGGTAAGCTGGCAAAATGTGCCCGTGCACGATCTCCCCATAGGAAACAATGGGGCTGAGCTGGCTGAAAAAAACCTAACACCTGCAAAAAAGAGCGCTCAGCTCCTAATGCAGCCCCATTGTTTCCTATGGGGAAATACTTTCTAAGTCTACACCTAACACCCTAACATGAACCCCGAGTCTAAACACCCCTAATCTTACACTTATTAACCCCTAATCTGCTGCCCGACATCGCCGACACCTGCATAATATTATTAACCCCTAATCTGCCGCTCTGTAAACTGCCGCCACCTACATTATACCTATGAACCCCTAATCTGCTGCCCCCAACGTCGCCGCCACCTAACTACATTAATTAACCCCTAATCTGCCGACCGGACATCGCAGCCACTATAATTAATGTATTAACCCCTAAACCGCCGTACTTCCGCCTCGCAAACACTAGTTAAATTTTATTAACCCCTAATCTGCCCCCCCCAACATCGCCGACACCTACCTACAATTATTAACCCCTAATCTGCTGCCCCCAACGTCGCCACTACTATATTAAATGTATTAACCCCTAAACCTAAGTCTAACCCTAACACCCCCCTAACTTAAATCTATTTTTAATAAATCAAAATAAAATTACTATAATTAAATAAATTATTCCTATTTAAAAATAAATACTTAAACCCTAAGATAGCTACAATATAACTAATAATTATATTGTAGCTATTTTAGGATTTATATTTGTTTTACAGGCATCTTTGTATTTATTTTAACTAGGTACAATAGCTATTAAATAGTTAATAACTATTTAATAGCTACCTAGTTAAAATAATTACAAAATTACCTTGTGCCAGTCCGGATGTCCTCTTCTGCCCCATCGGTGCCCGGCTGGCTGAAGACGGCTCAAGGTAGGGTGATCTTCAAAGGGGTAGTGTTAGTTTTTTTTAAGGGGGGATCGGGTGGGTTTTAGAGTAGGGGTGTGTGGGTGGTGGGTTGTAATGTTGGGGGGTATTGTATTTCTTTTTTTTACAGGCAAAAGAGCTGATTACTTTGGGTCAATGCCCAACAAAAAGCCATTTTAAGGGCTGGTAAAAGAGCTGATTACTTTGGGGCAATGCCCCGCAAAAGGCCCTTTTTGAGGGCTATTTGTAATTTAGTTTAGGATAAGGAATATTATTTTTTGAGGGGGCTTTTTTATTTTATTAGGGGGATTAGATTAGGTGTAATTAGATTAAACTTTTTGTAATATTTTTTTATTTTTTGTAATTTAGTGTTTGTTTTTTTACTATAGTTTAGTTTATTTAATTGTATTTTATTTTAGATAATTCTAGTTAATTAATTTAATTAATTTATTTATAGTGTAGTGTTAGGTGTATTTGTAACTTAGGTTAGGATTTATTTTACAGGTAATTTTGTAATTATTTTAACTAGGTAGCTATTAAATAGTTATTAACTATTTAATAGCTATTGTACCTAGTTAAAATAAATACAAAGTTGCCTGTAAAATAAATATAAATCCTAAAATAGCTACAATGTAATTATTAGTTATATTGTAGCTATCTTAAGGTTTATTTTATAGGTAAGTACCGGTATTTATTTTTAAATAGGAATAATTTATTTAATTATAGTAATTTTATTTAGATTTATTAAAAATAGATTTAAGTTAGGGGGGCGTTAGGGTTAGGGTTAGACTTAGGTTTAGGGGTTAATACATTTAATATAGTGGCGGCGACTTTGGGGCGGCAGATTAGGGGTTAATAATTGTAGGTAGGTGTCTGTGACGTTGGGGGGGGCAGATTAGGGGTTAATCAAATTTAAATAGTGTTTGCGAGGCGGGAGTGCGGTGGTTTAGGAGTTAATACATTTATTAACGTTGCGGCGATGTCCTAATCGGCAGATTAGGGGTTAATAATTGTAGGTAGGTGGCGGCAACGTTGAGGGCGGCAGATTAGGGGTTAATAAATATAATGTAGGTGTCGGCGATGTTAAGGGCAGCAGATTAGGGGTTCATAGGTATAATGTAGGTGGCGGCGATGTCCGGTCAGCAGATTAGGGGTTAAATAATTTTATTATAGTGTTTGCGATGTGGGGGGGCCTCGGTTTAGGGGTTAATAGGTAGTTTATGGGTGTTAGTGTACTTTGTAGCACTGTAGTTAAGAGCTTTATGTTCCGGCGTTAGCCCATAAAACTCTCAACTACTGACTTTTATATGCGTTAGGAGTCTTGGAGGTAGAGGCTGTACCGGTCACTTCTTCCAAGACTTGTAATACCAGCATTAGCCAAATCCCATTAAAAATATAGGATACGCAATTGACGTAAGGGGATTTGCGGTATGGAAAAGTCACGGAAGAAAAGTGAGCGGCACACCTGTACCTGCCAGACTCGTAATACCAGCGGGAGTTAAAAAGCAGTGTTAGGACCCCTTAACGCTGCTTTTTAAAGCTAACGCCGAACTCGTAATCTAGCCGATAGTATTTTACAATAGTTTCTCATTATATGTATATCTTTGATATATAGGCATATATATATACATATCATATTGGTTATTGCATATACTAAATTCCATATTTAACTTATCTATACATTCAAACATGTGGTCATATACATATAGTTATCAGATTTTTGAAGTAGTTATTTGTACATTTTTAAAACGTATGATCATTATACACACATAATGCAATACTGGTCATTTTTACATGTCCTTCCCAAACAAATGTTGTATTTTGTTTATGTTAGGGAGTGACTGAGTTGTCCCCTAAGCCAGCAGGCAAACCATTAACATATGAGTGTAGCCCATAGGTTTGTAAGTTTATTCACAATACTTTCTAGACAATGGGACTCCACCTGTGTTTCTCTTTTGTGTTCACAAACAGCAGGGCTTCTTCCTGACCAAAGTCTTGTTATCTTTTCATGGACAAATGTTTAATTTTCATTAAATGGTGTCCATGAGATCAAGTCTTAAAAATAAATGGTGTAGCTTGATTCAATTTGGAGACTGAAAACATCAAAAGTTTTAAAAATGGTGGGGCTGAAGAGGAAGTCTTTTGACAGGTTTCATATCTGGAACAAACTTTCATAGGACAATCTGCAATTTTAAAATATAGTGTTTCTGTTATAAGAAATGCAATATTTTTCCCTATGTCTACGATTATAAGAAATGCAATATCTTTCCCTGTGCCTATGACTCAACAGTGTCTCGGCATTGCTGCTGGTTCCTGCTTATGATGTCACTGTCACGGAGCATACACCTTTTCTCCTCAATACAGCTCTGCCAGTTAAATTGTAAAGCTAACTTGGGGCATCAGTCAAAGGGAGTAAATCTCTGAAGTCCTCAAATTATCTCCATCGTTAATGTAAAGCACAAAATATTCAAAAGGACTCCAATTAAAACTCCCTATTAACTTATTGTTACAAAAGTTAAAAAGTTCACATAAAAAGATCTGTGAGGCCTGCAGGCGTTCCTTTGCCTTACTCATAGACATATTAACACATTACACTATGGAGTCTGCAACATTAGATGGTTGAACAATTACCTATTAGGTAGTGCCGATACTCAGTGGCGTAGCGTTGGTTGTCAGCGCCCAGGGCAAGGCAAATATTGCGCCCCCTAACCTATAGAAGCAGGATCATATTTCACAGAGCAGAGTGTGAGAAGTCAGATTTTTTTTAACACCATTGTCTCCAAAGGCTAATAGATTGCCATGGTAACCTATGCACTTGTGCAGCTTTGCAGGGGGAAGTACAAGCTATGCTTACATCAGAAAGACAGAGCTGCTGGATTTTAGCTTGTATATATGCTGCTGCAGCTGTTCTGATTTAAATACAAAATGCAGGTTTCTTAGCTCAGCACATTACACTGTGCAGACCATGCATAACAAAGCCAGACACAGGGCCGGACTAAGACCAAAAAAAAGCCCGGGCATTTTAGGGCTTTTTAGGGCAAAAAGGAATTTTAGGGCAAAGAGGCCCACTCCCCCCCTTCTGCTCACCATTTCTAATTTAACAGTATACCAAACATGGCAAGCATAATACTTAAATGCGATGCAATTTTAAACATCTTTCTAATTTACTCCTATTATCATTTTTGGTACCTTTATTTGAAAGCGCATGAATGTAAGTTTAGAAGTCGGACCATTTTTTGTTCAGCACCTGGGTAGCCTTTGTTGATAGGTAGTGCTACCTAAATGCTGAACCAAAAATGGGCCAGTTTCTAAGCTTACATTTTTGCTTTTCAAATAAAGATACAAAGAGAATGAAGATAAATTAATAAGAGTAAAGTCACATTTAACTACTTCAAGACTCACTAGCATATATAAAAGTTTCCTTTATGGGATGATGTATTATTGTTCCTCACTAGCCACAATACATCCCTTATATAGTGATACAGGAGTATCACAACTGCTTTTCAGTGGATCACTTGTGAAAATGCTAGCTGATCAATTTTCCCCACCTGTGATAAGCAGCTTTAGCATAAGAGCTATTCCTCCCTAAACATAGCACACATAAATGTTTATACACTGCCCATTTATCATATCCAAATGTAAAGTTTATTTTATTTAAAATCCTTATTTATAAGAAATCATTTCTCATCTAGCTACTGTTATTCAATTTGACAGGGGAGTAATACAATTTTCAGTGTGCAAACATATGCAATATTGTAGTATAATTTTAATTAATTCATATTAGAGGTATTTAGTATTAAAAATTGCTTTCATTAGATGAATCTTAACTGGGGAAAAAAGCATTATTTTTATTAATTTTTTGTCATGAATATCAGAAGTGGCTATTTTTAAGCCATGACAGTCCCATCCCAGTAGCAGGTAATATTTTTAAAAAGTTCCATTATAAGCAGCAAAAAGCCATTTAAAATCCCTACAGACTACTTTACCCAACAACACTTGTGAGAGATAAGTTACTGACCATCACACCAGTAAAATTGTAGTGAATTATGTGCGCTCACTATATTCCACTTCCAGAGTTCCCACTTTCTGTATATATTGCGGGAATTTCGGAAGACAAAAAATAGCTGGCTTTAAAAAAATTAAAATAACTCAGTGGTGACATTTGGGGCTTTTCATTTACCATTCAGTCCCCAGCCACAATCAACCCCACTTAACAATGCCACTGGGTGCACTGCAGCAACAGCTACTTTACCGACTGCTGAGGTCCTATTTCTGCTTATAGCCAATTGCTCCCCAGCCCAGCCTGCTATATATGTGTATATTGCCCTCCAACCCTACGCACCATTGTTAGTCCTTTAACCAGCTCAGCAGACTCTTTGCTGTTCCGCCTCTGCTCCGTACCCTCATTGAGGCAGTTGGGGCCCAGGTTTGGAAGCCACCGTCCCCTCCTCCAGCAACATCCACGCAATTATCACTGGAAGTGCGCAGCTGTTAACCTACTTCCTGTGTACACAGTGCAGTCTCCCTTTTTCACACTTTACTTACATCGCACGCTGAGCCATGGGAGCCGACAGTACACCCCCAGCCCCCCCCCCCCAAGTTAACACAAAATACATTTTTATATATATATAAAAAATAATAATAAATTTTTTTTTAAAGTTTCCTCTCTTAGTGCTGCATTTGCCTACAGTGGAGGAGGGACAATATGAGACAGTGAGAGCGCAAATTTTGCGCCCCTAAGAATTATGCGCCCGGGGCAACCGCCCCTGTGGCCCCCCCCACGCTACGCCACTGCCGATACTTATATATTACTGTAGGTACTATAGTTTACAATTAATAGGTATTATATTTACACTTCTAGTGACTATTTGTATTCCTACATATTGGGCTAGATTATAAGTGAAGCATAAACATTTGTACCTGAGCGATAAAGAGTATATTGCGGGGCTTTGCGCTCATTGGGCTTACTACTCGTATTAGCGTGCAGTGTGTCATTGGGAAGAAAAATCTTGGACAAAATTGATTAAACTATTAGGGTAAATAGCGGAATCTTTTTAAAGTACATTAGTATGGTAAAAATAAGGCTTGTACTATTGTCTTTCATGTCCCTTTAAATTCATGGTCTCCTGGGTTTATTGTTTGCACACTGTCATTGATAAAGCTATATTTATAAATACCTTGCACAATTATTACTCTTAACCGAGTGTCTGTGTTCTAACCAGTGGAAAAAAATATCCCTTCACTTGACTGAGAGATACAATCAGCAGCACTTTATTGCATAAACATACTTTTATTATTTCAGGATAGGTTCATGAAAGCTATACTGAAATAATAAGGTCTTTTGTATGGAATAAATGCACTTTTTTTTTTTTAATTATTGACAGACCTTTTACCCTTTTAGGTTGCACAGTGTTTGTTTAGCGTCAGACTCCCAACGTACATGGCGTTTGCTCCCTCTTGCCATAATTACATCACACAAGCTAACATTCACATTTTGTCCTTGTTTCCTTGCTATTCATGTCAGGTACAGTAGGTGTTATAGTTATTCCAAATATCTTATATAAGGGTTGATCACAATCCTTTTTAAAAACATATAACATTATTTATCTACAAAATTCCCCCTAGACTTTAATGCTGTTTTTCTGTTGATAATCACAAGATAAGTTTAATGATTGAGATAGACTCCATACTTTTTCTTGCTTACAGTTAAAATGTGAAAATATAACAAATAAGTATTGTCTTTAGGATATAGCTTACAAAAATTGACAGGCCTTTAGTACATTTGATATGAGTCCTTACATTATTATAAAAGAAAAAAAAAATACATTGGCAATAACAAAAATTAATAACAATGTATAGTTTTAGATGCATGCTTTAAAAAATCCAGTAGGTGGTGCTGTAACTTTTCAAAACTCCTATAACATATTTAAATGAATTTGCTAGCTGTTTGATTTTAATTTAAACATAGCTTTAATCTTGTTGTCTTTTAATAAGTACTTTTACAACATGATCTCAATATTTTATTTTATATCAGTACACAGTGAAAACTAACCAAATTATAATGCACTGTTAAAATGAGTTTTTATCAATTCCAGTATATTTAAGCATTCATTTTACTGTTTTTGTAGCCAATATTTAATAGTGCTGTGAATAGGTAACAATGAATTTAAGAGTGACAATTTTGCAGCATATGTTTAATATGTCAGTGTACTGGTAGTTGACATGAAATTACTGAGTAGCTAGATATGTGTGCATTATCTGTGTTCTGCACTGAGGAACATGCTTATTTTGCCTGAAGAAAACATTTAATGGTACATTACTGATTAAGTGAAATTTACATATTTTAAATGTAGATTTCATGTCTGAGAGTGGTGTGATAGCAAACATAGCTCAATATATATTTTTTGTCTGTCAGCTTCTGGAAGAATGTTTCATTTTTCAACATTTAAAAGATCCTCAAGAATGCTGCTATGTTTACAGCAAAATTATTAAGCCTGATTACACTGCCTGTTCAGCATAATTCAAGACTTTTTGTGATTGAAGAACTGAACGTTAATCATAAGCATAAGATTATTCGTGAAGGTGCAGATGCATTTGAAACTGTCAATAAAATGGGATTCACACAGGATTAACACTTCTCAAAAAATGATAGAATATTGTTTTAGTGGGGTACATGGATAATTATGGATGTAAAACAATATCTATGTGCACATGCTATGGATTAATAACACTGGTTCTTTTGCCACATTTTACTGACATACAGTAAATGTTTATATGCGTATTTTCCATGCCGGATGGCATTATGAACTCTCCGGTGCTGATTTTGCAATATTGTAATATTTCCTGTTGTTTATAAATGTTACTTATACTACCCTAAGCCCAAATTACTTACATCATTTGACATTAATTTATTTAATAATAATTTGTACAACAAACTGATTTTTTTTTAAAGATAATTTTAGGTTAATATTGCTTAGATTTTAGCAGGGTGGTCAGTAAAATCATCTGGGTGGTGTGCCCCTTAAAGGGACATGAACCCCACTTTTTATCTTTCATGATTCAGATAGAACATGCAATTTTAAACAATTTTCTAATGTCTGTCTATTACCAAATTTTCTTCATTCTCTGTTGAAAAGCAGGGACATAAGCTCAAGAGCGTGCACGTGTCTGGAGCTCTATATGGCAGCAGTTTTTCAATTCATTTACAAGAGCACTAGAGGGCAGCACTATTTCCTGTCATATAGTGCTCCAGAATTTTACCTAGGTATCTCCTCAACAAAGAATACCATAGGAACAAAGCAAATTTGACAATACAAGCAAATTTAAAACTTTTTAATAATTGTATGCTCTGCCTGAATCACAATTTTTGAATTTCGTATCCCTTTAAATAGGTCCTAGGTCGAACTGTAGATATATTCTCTGTATAATCTATAATCTCTATAATCTCTGTTCAGCAACTGGCTATCCTAATATTGCTTTCCTTTAAAAGATCATCCGCATTTGAGAATTAATATTAATAAACTGTTCTTTGGCTATGCCAAAACCTTTATGTCTAGAATGACAGCTGCCTGCATGAAATACCAAATTAATTAGATGTTCTGGTTTTGGTTTGTACAAGCTTGTTAGAAAGCCTTTAGTACCACTGTCACCTTCCAACAATAAATCCAAATATGAGATGCTCCTACTATCACATTAATTTGTAAATTGTAGACCAGCTTCATTGGAATTTAAATAATCCACAAATGAGGTCAGAGTCTCTCGAGGACCAATCAAAATAAACAAGAGATCATCTAAAACATTTTATTTCTAAAGTCATATAAAGGTTGGCAAATGAGTAAGCTTTTCTGTTTCACTTCTTTGCAGATAAACCCCCCTCAAAGGTAAAGTAATTGCATGTCAACAGGAAATGTAAACCAACCAAAATATAATTTTTGAGGATATCATCATAATTGCTGAAACAATTCAAAAAATCTCTAATTGCTGTGAGGTTTAGCCGAATAAAGGCTGTGACATATAGCTGAATAAAAGCCCAGAAGATCAACGGTTAACCAACGGTTAGATACAGTTCCATTGATTATTATTAAACTGATCTTTTAAATTGTAGCTTTTATAAGGGGCAGTTACAAGTCTTTATGAATTCCACTTTTGTGGCAATTTTAAATTTCAAAATTGTGGGAGGTTTTTTTAGTAAGATATTTCATTTCAAAACTGTTTTTTTATATAATCTAGATCATATTTATAGTATTATTAATATTATTTTATTTGTAAAGTGCCAACAGATTCCACATAGCTATAAACATAAGTGGCATAAAAAAAGCAATGCACTTCATACACTTTTCATTTATATCAAAAGAACCTTTACTTTAATGCTTGTTCACTTTGCTTAAATGCAGGATTGTTTTGTTTATCAAAGAAGTTTAAAAGAACTAAAAGAGACACCTTATCATGGCAACAAAAAAATGACAGTTTTAGCTGTTTTGCTATAGTTATTGAACAGGGAAGACTGGTTTCTCTTTAGGCCTAAAGTGAACGTGCAGTCACATATACTGGTATGTTGTGAGGTAACCTGATTAGCTGTAATCAGTTATGTACAAGAAAGGACTTCCGAAGACAGCAAATACACACACATATATGCTGATAAACAAAGCACACGCTTTGCAATGCATTAGCCCTCTAAGGCAGATGAAGGGTTTGCACAACCAGCAGAAAACTCACCTGTAACTAGGGTGACCACATATCCAAACTGCCATTCAGGGACGCCCCCCCGGGACGCCTCCCCCCCCAGCGAGGCCCCACCCCCAATAAAAAAAGGTTCTTGTTTTTGAAAATATCACTGGATTTGTTAATACCCACTACATGTATTAATATGCATTGTCTTTTCAATGTATGCAATAATCCCACATCAGACACCTGAAACAGTGCATGAGGCATAATGCTGTAACAGCAGTGCGTGGGGAAAAAAAAAGTTATTACAAAAGTTGGGATATCTTTTAAAAATAAATACATGTGCAAACATGTATTATCCAAACATTTTTGTATTTAAATTTTAAATGCACAGCTTTCATGTCCATTTAATTAAAACACAATTGTAATCTATCAATATGTTATTGTGCACATATTGATAGATTACAATTAATTGTGTTTTAATTATTGTAGTATAGTGCCTGACGTTCTCCTGTGCCTTTGCTAAACAAGGAAGTATATATATATACATATATATATATATATATATATATATATTATTAATAGTAACTTAGACTAGAACATAACATACTGTTACATACCACACTGCAACTTGGCGATTGTGGAGAATGGCAATAGAAGTCTCTGTCTGCACGTCAAGCTCTCCTTGTCGGCTCAGCTCAGCTGCTGCAGTCCAAATGTCTAGGGCAGGCACAGCACTGACTCAACTGGTCTCTCTCTCAACTCCACCGACGTCCACGGTCCGACTCCGGGTCCACGCTTGTTTCATCGCATTATATAGACAGTAGTAGAGGCTAGTAAAGGCTAGCTAGACTAGAGCTGTGGTAGCAACCACAATGAAATTAGTATCCGGATTCCAATCCAGAAGCGGCTCCCTCAATTTACAGGTCACTGGCATGCGGCGCCTCTGATCTGGAGTCTGGCCCCCTGGGTTAGTGGGGATGTCGTCTAGGAGGGGCCTTAACACTCTCATGATCTGCACTGTGGGAAGCCGGCACCTAGACCTACTAGAGTCTTAGTGACAGTGAGTCAATCTGCGCGGCTGTGATGTCACTGCTGTCAGTGTGCTGTCAGTTTCTCAGTTTCACTCCAGTCTGGGACAATGAATGAAGGTACCCGGGACCAGGGACAGATCATTGAAATGCGGGACTGTCCCGGGCAATACGGGACACGTGGTCACCCTATGCTGTAACACATTGTTGTGGCAACATTATGTACATGTGCAATATTGTTGCAAAAAGACCTAATGTAGTAGTCAATCCTGAAAGTCCCCCTTACTGACAACACTCCTTTTTGCCAAGGCATCGCATAGCTCAAATCCAATAAGCCAACAAGAATCAGCACTAGAATTTGTAGAGGTTAGCCGGCATTTTTACACATACAAATACATGCTATGTGAGCTAAAACAGAATATGTTTGTTTTACAAGACCACTTCCCACAGTAACATCAGATTCAATCATACTTCCTTTTTGCTTATGGACTAGCAAAAAATGTACATCCTGCAGGACAGCACTACGACTACATCTGTATCTAACCTATGATTGGTTAGCAAGCTAAAGCCTGCCTGGGGGGGGGGGGGGGCTGCAAAGAGGGGATCATTTTTCTGCAGTAAAAATGTATATATTTTTATATGGAGACAATTTTAAAAATGTAAATATAAAATTACTGTAGTTGTGGTAGAAATGCAAAATTATTAACTTTTACTGCTACCTTTAAAATATACCTATAAATGTATGAAAAAATTACTTCACAATACTCCCAAGCAATAAATACAAACATATATATATATATATTTCAAATGTTATCTTTCTTTTTCTTTCTTATATTGAATAATGCTTCTTAACCGCTTTAAAGGTCACATGATTGCAGGCTACAACTGTCATTCCCTTGTTACTCGACATTAGAAATAGAGAACATGTGAATCATGGTATTAATGTCAAACCTGTTTAATTGAACAAATAAAATGTGAGCGGAGAAATATTGTTAGTTAGTACCATATATACCTATTCTCTGTTTTATTAACTTCAGTAAGAAATTGAAAATTAATTTGCCGTAACTAAAATGTAAATAAATGACAAATATAACAGCATCTTTTTTGCTGTTTTACACAAATAAGTTTTAGTTTATTTTACTTCCTATCAAATTAATTAAATATTAAATAAGCTCTAGTTTTTTCATAATATCAATATCTAGCTTATACTTATTCTATAATAATTGTCTTTAAAATATATTCACTTAAACAATGGAAGCCAAGCCATAGGTTTTGTTTAAATAAAACTTCCTTTTGCTTTCAGAAGAATAAAGCATTGCACTGCCTTCTATTTATGTTCTGAATACTGAGCGTAAATTTAGACTTTCCACTGACTGACAGCCTGGTATTATTTCAGGCTGATTTTAGCATTTCACTGTTAGTAATGCATATGCCTAATTGTTGCTTTCTTTCTAACAGCTATTTAAGTCTGTGTTTATTAAGCATGCGTGTACTGTGACTTGTATGCATGCTGCTAGCTGCTTCTTGAAACCTCCCTGATATACTACACATTCTTGTCAGTAGCTCTGAGGGTTTTGCTTTGATATACAATGAAACTAGTCTTATAAACTATCTTTAAAGTAAATATATAAACATACTATAAATTCAGGGTAGAGTCACAAAGTAGAGGGATTACTTAGTGAAAGAAGAAAAAATCAATCCCATGTAGACGAGAAATTCATTGACCTAGGGCTATGGTCAGTGGAAGCCGTTAGCTAGGTCAGTAGTTAGGGTGGGTCCAGGGGTTTTGGACTGTTGTTGGGTGGGAAGAATGATTGGTTTGGAAGATTACATACAACAGAGTTTTTATATTCCACTAGAGATTCCAAGACTGATACATCTGATGTGTTACCATGCAGTAGACATGAGTACTGGAAAAGCCAATTGCCTAGTAACATATCTAAAAACTCCTCAATGAGTAGGTGGTAGCAGCAGCATCTGGTTCTAAGATCAAGACTAGGCATTGCAGGTGGCTTTAAACATCCATCTTGTTCTTAGTGGTCAAAGCAACTTGGTGGCAAGCAGGAAAGCTATAGCTGCAAAGGAAAGGGAAAGAAACAGAAATAGTTGGGAAACCCAACCTTTTAAGGGGAGTATCGGCATGGGAGATTGAAACAGATGAGAACTATATTGTATTCCTTCCCTGCTTGGGTAAGTTGTGTTAAGAATCAGAAGAAGGAATCTATTAGGGTTTGAAAATTGTGCCTAGCTTTTGTTTGCCATATCTATATTTTCTCCTGCATACTATTTCTATATCATTGGTTACGATATGGAAATGCCATGCAGGAGGGCATTGGAGCTGCTGTCAAGAGTCAGTGATGGTGGCTTGGAGGAAATACTTTTTGAGGTTTTTGCTGCCTATGTATTTGACATGAATTGCTATGCTGTTATGCATGTTATTAAACCATAAGAAATAAAACATGGCATACATAATGTTAGAATTATGGAATTTAAAAAATGATATATTTATATTCAAACTGAAAATGAAGAGATTCTGGAATATTATTTGATTTTAGATTTTTCCAGTTCCACTGTTTTATGATTTTCCTCACATACACAAACCTCTGAAAAAGAATCCTCAGTGTAGGTCTATTAGTATGAAAATCATTGCAGCATTTGTTACCACAATATATGCACTTGATTGAAAACAAATATTTTATTAAGTTTAATAATGTATAAAAGGAAGGTATTTACCTCAAAATTTCTTCATCCTATTGTAAATCAGGATGCTTATACCGGGATTTGAAAGGTAGAGTGCACCTGGAATGTGCAGGCACAGTTATGTTATATCCCTATTCAGTTTAAGGAAAATTACTATGAAATCACAGCAAAGCAAAGCATAGTCTTTGCATTGTTGATACTGATTGGCAGTAGCTGAATCATAACTGTTAGAGCACTTATTTTGGAGAGCTGAAGACATTTTGAAGGTAAAATGTCTCCCTTTTGTACATAGAGATGTCCAGGTGATATTTTCTTGTCAGCATTTAACAATTATGCTGCATCACTTTCAAGTGATTTAACATATGGGTATTATGTCCCTTTAAGTATAGTGGAGGGTGGGGTTAGAGAAATTGTGTGCAGAAGTTAGGGTGTTTGGTATGATGGAGGTTGTAGTTAGGTCTTAAGGTGGAGTGTGGGCTCAGTGGTTAGGGGCTTAAAGTGTGTGTGGGGGGTTGTGGCGAGTTTGTGTGCTGAAGGTTTGATGGTAAGGGGACTTTAATGGGGTGAGGGGTCATGGTTAGGAGCACTAGAATTTAATAGCTTAATAGGTTAAGGTGCAGTGAGCGCTGTGGGTAGATGTGGTAGGAATTTTGGTAATTACAGAGGTGAAGTACAGTGGGGGAGGTCAGAGTTAGGGGTTGAGGGGTTATGTGCGGCCCCGGGTCCAGCAGATGGGGGTTTAAGTGCTGCAGCAGTTCCAACCAAGTATTAGGTGCAGGGGGTTTGGTAGTTTAATGGCAAGTTGTTATCTTTAATAGTGAAAACCCTAAAAAGAGTCTGACATCTTGATTACTGACTATCGGGTAGATTATGAGTTTTGTCGGTAAAGCCGTGCGGTGCTAACGAGCAGTTTTCAGTCACCTCTCACCTACAAACAATGCTAGTATTACAGGTTTTTTTAAACCCGGCGTTATCCGCAGAAAAGTGAGCAGAGAGCAAAATTTAGCTCCACATCTCACCTCAATACCAGCGCTGCTTATGGTAGCAGTGAGCTGGCTAAACGTGCTTGTGCACAATTTCCCCGTAGGAATCAATGGGGCAGAGCCAGCTGAAAAAAAACTAACACCTGCAAAAAAGCAGCGTTAAGCTTCTAACGCAGCCCCATTGATTCCTAAGGGGAAATAAAAATTATGTCTACACCTAACACCCTAAAATGAACCACGAGTCTAAACACCCCTAACCTTACACTTATTAACCCCTAATCTGCCACCCCCGACATCGCCGACACCTACATTATATTTTTAACCCCTAATCTGCTGATCCGGACACCGCCGCCACCTACATTATACCTATGAACCCCTAATCTGCTGCCCCTAACATCGCCGACACCTAAATTATATTTATTAACCCCTAATCTGCCACCCCCAATGTCGCCGCCACCTACCTACACTTATTAACCCCTAATCTGCCGCCCCCAACGTCGCCGCCACTATAATAAAGTTATTAACCCCTAAACCTAAGCCTAACCCTAACCCCCCCTAACTTAAATATTATTTAAATAAATCTAAATAAAATAACTACAATTAACTAAATTAATCCTATTTAAAACTAAATACTTACCTATAAAATAAACCCTAATATAGCTACAATATAACTAATAGTTACATTGTATCTATCTTAGGGTTTATTCTTATTTTACAGGCAACTTTGTATTTATTTTACCTAGGTAGAATAGTTATTAAATAGTTATTAACTATTTAATAACTACCTAGTTAAAATAAATACAAAAGTACCTGTAAAATAAAACCTTAGCTAAGTTACAATTACACCTAACACTACACTATAAAAAAATTAATTATATAAATTAAATTAATTACAATAAAATAAAATAAACTAAAGTACAAAAAACAAACAAACACTAAATTACAGAAAATAAATAAATAATTACAAGCTTTTTAAACTAATCCCCCTAATAAAATAAAAAAGCCCCCAAAATAAAAAAAGCCCTACCCTATGCTAAATTACAAATAGCCCTTAAAAGAGCTTTTTTGCGGGGCATTGCCCCAAAGTAATCAGCTCTTTTACCTGTAAAAAAAAAGTACAATACCTCCCCAACATTACAACCCACCACCCACACACCCAACCCTACTCTACTTTTTACTTTTTATTTTGGGGGCTTTTTTATTTTATTAGGGTGATTAGATTAGGTTTAATAAGTTTAAAAAACTTGCAATTATTTTATTATTTTCTGCAATTTAGAGGGTTTTTTGTACTTTAGTTTATTTAATTTAATTGTAATTAATTTAATTTAATTTAGATAATTAATTTATTTATAGTGTAGTGTTAGGTGTAATTGTAACTTAGTTTAGGTTTTATTTTACAGGTACTTTTGTATTTATTTTAACTAGGTAGTTATTAAATAGTTAATAACTATTTAATAACTATTCTACCTAGTTAAAATAAATACAAAGTTGCCTGTAAAAAAAACCCCCTAAGGTAGCTACAATGTAATTATTAGTTAATATTGTAGCTATATTAGGGTTTATTTTATAGGTAAGTATTTAGTTTTAAATAGGAATAATTTAGTTACTTGTGGTAATTTTATTTAGATTTATTTAAATAATATTTAAGTTAGGGGGGTGTTAGGGTTAGACTTAGATTTAGGGGTTAATACATTTAATATAGTGACGGCGATGTTGGGGCGGCAGATTAAGGGTTAATAAATGTAGGTAGGTGTCGGCGATGTTAGGGAAGGCAGATTAGGGGTTAATAATATTTAACTAGTGTTTGCGAGGCGGGAGTGTGGCGGTTTAGGGGTTAATATATTTATTAAAGTGGCGGCGATGTCCGGTTCGGCATATTAGGGGTTAAAATATTTATTTAATAGTTTGCGATGTGGGGAGCCTCGGTTTAGGGGTTAATAGGTAGTTTATGGGTGTTAGTGTACTTTTTAGCACTTTAGTTAAGAGTTTTATACTACGGCGCTAGCCCATAAAACTCTTAACCACTGACTTTCAAATGCGGTAGGAGTCTTGACAGGAGAGGGTGTACCACTCACTTTTAGGAAGACTCGTAATACCGGCGTTAGGATACGCAATTGGCATAAGTGGATTTGCGGTATTTTTGAGTCGCGAAAAAAAGTGAGCGGTACACCTGTACCTGCCAAACTCGTAATACCAGCGGGCGTTAAAAAGCAGCGTTGGTACCTCTCAACGCTGCTTTTTAACCCTAACGCAAGACTCGTAATCTAGGCGATTGTTATTAGCGTAATGATTTAAGTATGCAATATAATATAGAATATCATGACATTTTAAAAATCAGTTTACAAAAAGCAATTTTAGAAATATAAAGACCTTCGGCTAGATTACGAGTTTTGCAGTATGAGTTAAAAAGCAGCGTTAAGGCTCATAACTCAGCTTTTTCACTACCGCTGGTATTACGAGTCTTGCAGATTTAGGGGCACCGCACACTTTTTTGGCCTTAACGCAAATTAACACGCAATTTGCGTAATGTCTTTTTTCAATGGGACTTCCATAGCACCGATATTACAAGCTTTTTCTGGGAGGCCAAAAAGTGAGTGGTACAGCCTATCCCGCAAGATTTGTAACGCAATCTAAAGTCAGTAGTTATGAGTTTGACACTACAAAGCCGTAACATAAATCTCATAACTAAAGTGTTACAAAGTGCACTAACAACCATAAACTACCTATTTACCCCTAAACCGAGGCCCTCCCGCATCGCAAACACTATACTAAAATTATTAACCCCTAATCTGTTGCTCCGGACATCGCCGCCACTGTAATAAACATATTAACCCCTAAACCGCCGCACTCCCGCTTCGCAAACACTAGTTAAATATTATTAACCCCTAATCTGCCACCCCTAACATCGCCGCAACCTACCTTCATTTATTAACCCCTAATCTGCCGCCCCCAACGTCGCCGCCACTATACTAAATTTATTAACCCCTAAACCTAAGTCTAACTCTGACCCTAACACCCACTAGCTTTAATGTAATTAAAATAAATCTAAATAAAACCTACTATTAATAACTAAATAATTCCTATTTAAAACTAAATACTTACCTGTAAAATAAACCCTAAGCTAGCTACAATATATCTAATAGTTACATTGTAGCTAGCTTAAGTTTTATTTTTATTTTACTGTCAAGTTTGTATTTATTTTAACTAGGTAGAATAGTTACTAACTACCTAGCTAAAATAAATACAAATTTACCTGTAAAATAAAACCTCACTTGAGTTACACTAACACCTAACCTTACACTACAATTAAATAAATTACCTAAATTAAATACAATTACCTAAAACAAACAAACACTAAGTTACACAAAATAAAAAAAGAAATGATCAGATATTTAAACTAATTAACCTAATCTAATAGCCCTATCAAAATAAAAAAGCCCCCCCCCCCAAAATAAAAAAAACCCTAGCCTAAACTAAACTGCCAATAGCCCTGAAAAGGGCCATTTGCGGGGCATTGCCCCAAAGAAATCAGCTCTTTTACCTGTAAAAAAAAAAATACAAACAACCCCCCAACAGTAAAACCCATCACCCACACAACCAACCCCCAAATAAAATCCTAACTAAAAAAACTAAGCTCCCCATTGCCCTGAAAAGGGCATTTGTATGGACATTGCCCTTAAAAGGGAATTTAACTCTTTTTCAGCCCAAAAGCCCTAATCTAAAAATAAAACCCACCCAAAAAAACCATAAAAAAACCTAACACTAACCCCCTAAGATCGACTTACAGTTTTGAAGACCGGACATCCATCCTCAACGAAGCCAGGAGAAGTCTTCATCCAAGCGGCAAGAAGTCCTTAACGAAGCCGGGAGAAGTCTTCATCCAAGCCGGCAGAAGTGGTACTCCAGACGGGCAGAAGTCTTCATCCAGATGGCATCTTCTATCTTCATCCATCCGGCTCTATCTTCCAACAACTAACGACCAATGAAGGTTCCTTTAAATGACATCATCCAAGATGGCGTCCCTTTAATTCCGATTGGCTGATAGAATTCTATCAGCCAATCGGAATTAAAGGTGAAAAAATCCTATTGGCTGATGCAATCAGCCAATAGGATTGATCTTGCATTCTATTGGGTGATTGGAACAGCATCAGCCAATATGATTTTATCACCTTTAATTCGGAATCGGAATTAAAGGGACGGCATCTTGGACGACATCATTTAAAGTAGCCTTCATTCGTCGTTAGTCGTCGGAAGAAGAAGATGCTCCGCGCCGGATGTCTTGAAGATGGAGCCGCTCCGCATGGATGAAGATAGAAGATGCCGTCTGGATGAAGACTTCTGCCTGCCTGGAGGACCACTTCTGTTAGCTTGGATGAAGACCTCTTTAGTTTTAGATAGGAATTATTGAGGTAATGATAGCAAGTTTAATTTAGATTTATTTTAATTATATTTAAGTTAGGGGGTGTTACGGTTAGGGTTAGATTTAGGTTTAGGGGTTAATAAATTTAGTATAGTGGCGGCAACGTTGGGGGTGGCAGATTAGGGGTTAATAAATGAAGGTAGGTGGCGGCAATGTTAGGGGCAGCAGATTAGGAGTTAATAATATTTAACTAGTGTTTGCGATACAGGAGTGAGGCGGTTTAGGGGTTAATATGTTTATTATAGTGGCGGCGATGTCCGGAATGGCAGATTAGGAGTTAATAAGTATAATGTAGGTGTTGGCGATGTCGGGGGCGGCAGATTATGGGTTAATAAGTGTAAGATTAGGGGTGTTTAGACTCGGGATTCATGTTAGGTTGTTAGGTGTAAACATAGCTTTTCTTTCCCCATAGGAATCAATGGGGCTGCGTTACAGAGCTTTACGCTGCATTTTTGCAGGTGTTAGGCTTTTTTTCAGCTGGCTCTCCCCATTAATGTCTATGGGGAAATCGTGCATGAGCACGTAAAATCAGCTCACCACTGCCTTAAACAGCGCTGGTATTGGAGTGCGGTATGCAGCACAATTTTGCTCTAAGCTCACTTCTTGCCTGTTAACGCCGGGTTTATGAAAACCTGTAATACCAGCACTGTAGGGAAGTGAGTGGTGACAATAACATGCAAGTTAGTACCGCACTGCAAAACTCATAATCTAGCCACTTGTTTTTAAAACAAATGGGGAAAAATATAGTGATTTTCTGTGGCTTTGAGGCATGTAGACTTGGAAAAAAAGAGCATGACCTTTAAGTCAAATAAGACAGGGAGATAATATATGGTTAATTATATTATCATAGACAGTATATGTACAAAGGCCTCATCTGTATTATTAGCATGCAAATGCAATAAAAAATACTTAGATATCATATAGGAGCTAGTTATGGAAACAGTCAGGATGCATCAGTCTATATCAAAACATTTCAATTTGTATCATGGCAAAATTGATAATAATGTATCTTATATTGCCATTGATTTAATGAATCCACACTGGAAGGGAGAAGATTATGAAAAAGATTAAAGGATGCAGATTTCAGATAGTATACTGATCCATAAACTCAAATAACTTCATTGTTTAAAAGGTGATCTGAATGTATCAAATCATATACAGTGTTCATTTTTATGATAACCATATTTAGGGATAGATAATTTTATCATTTGTTTATTTATTTTTGCTTTTAGTAGATTTATATTTGTAATTAGCAAAATAAATATTAATCGAGTGTAGTTTGTGCATTTTTATTATATTTATTCTATAAATATATTCTGTGCATTCATTTAAAAATTATATTTAGTTCTGTTTTGAATAATTGATCTCTTATTTTTTATTTGTTAACATGAATAATTTGCTAGCAGAATTTATTTAACTATCTTGTACTGGTTTAGGCTTTTTATATTAAATTGAATTTGATTGGTTCTGCTGAATCAATATATGCAATTCATCATATTAATTAAGGTTATGTAATTCTTTCACAAAATTAGTTTTACAAAAATACTGTATGTTCTTAATAATAGATTATTTATATTATTTTTTATTATTATATATATAAAATTGAATTATTGTATTAAAATTATATTTGTGTAAATTGTACAAAGTGCTTTATATTTCATTGCATTTGGTAATGAAGAGGTTAATTCCTCAACACAATGAAAAATCTGTATTTCTTAGGGGTTTGTTTTTTAAACAAACACCCCTTGGCTGAAATAAGTTGTTTGCTGAGTAGACATAATCCTAGAAGAATAAGTACTATAAATGTATTCTGCCCTAAGAGGTATACACCCTATATAACAGAAAACTGCAAAAAAGATTTCTGCTGGTTTGTATACCAGATCATCTCTTGTAGCAGTTGGTGATTTTCTGCTCTAGAGGATCCTCAAATGAATTTTGGAGGTTTTTATTTTGTTTCACATTCAGCCTTATATGGTGAGCACCCTATTGAGAGTAAACAATTAAGGAAAGTTACAAAGAGAAATTAATTTGTGAAAGAACTACTCAATGAACTGCTGCATTTTACCATTAGTATAAAATAGTTTCCACTGGTATTATTACTTATGCATTGTTGTATGTATAGAATGTAAAATAAATTGATAACATTTTCTTGTATATCTAGAATTGGAGAAAAGGACTTAACTAGCAGTTTAGCTCACAGTGCAATTATTTTTGATGCATTCACATATAGTTATTTACTTAAGTAATTAGATATAAAATAGCTTGTTCTCTCTATAATACATTAGTATATATCAACATTTCAATGTTAAGTGTTAAATACCTGGCAGCGGATAAATTCATATATCCTGAGGAAACACAATCTATGGCAGCTGAAGATTAACTGAGAGTAAGGCTCATTTAGAGTCAACAGAGGAAGGAATCCTGCCAAAGAGTGAGGAAACAAGTCTACTGGAGCTATTACATTTTGTTACTTTAAGTTTGTCATTAATGATAATAAGTAACTTGAAAGGGTTATCGCTTTCCGTAGGGAGCTTTGGGCAGGAACAGAAAATGCAGAAGTTTTATTAATATTCTGCTGGGCAAATGTTATAGTTCTTGTTCCAGAGATTCATTGTGTTGGAGGGATACAGTGTTGTTTGATGGTTGGTTTTGGTGCATGAGCACTGTAGATAACACTTATTATTACTGTTATGCTGGTGATTGCCGTAGGAGGAGATACACAGTTAGAAAAAAGTTACAGTAGCACCAGCAGATCCAATAACAACTGATATAACTGTGACTGACACTGTCACAGGTATTAGTAGATTATGTAATTACACTTAGGTAGGCTTATTTCCCTTGCTAAATCATACTTATAGGGAGTGTTGGTGTTTTTTTTTTGTAATAGACAGGGTAAAATGTGCCACCCATTTTATTCATTTGTAGAACGAACTTAAAGAAGAATTGAATGTATGGCTATCTTTCCTGGATCATTTTAATGGAGTGTCACTCATATGCATTTTACTTGTTAAGCAAATCTATTTGGAACATCCCATATATTAACAGTTTCTGTGCTTAGTTTAACTTTTTAAACTTTTAGTATGTGGTGATGTGACCTAATAACTTGGTAGCTTAAAAAGAATATTGGGTTTTTATAGCGGCGTCCTTGTATGTGTATGGGTCTGCATCCTGGGGGAAATTTCTCTATTGAATATAACTGTTCCTTTTGATTGTCACAAATGGTTTAGGCATTCTGCCTCATTGCATCATTAGTTTAAGTTCTTCAGCTTTAAACTGTGGCTGTGGAGGATATCAACGTAATTAATCTGATCTAGATTTTGGTGGTTCATGAGATTAGGAAGCCATATTAGTGAGATGGGCTGAGAACAGAAAGGTTGAAGTATATGATATTGTTTCACTTCTTGTTGGATTCATTATTTTGGCATGAGAGGGGGTGTAATGGTCTGTTGTTTATCATTTTGTGGCCACCATTGTAATTTTTTTAAAGGGGTAGGGTCAGCGGGATTGTATTAAACAATTTTTATTTAGGGTGGATGGTAGCCTTTCCATTCCCAACACAAACAAAGTAAAGTAAAAAAAAATCTGGTCGATGACTTCAGAATGATTAGCAGATTAATTTACAGATTACTTCACAAGCATAAACAGCCTGCAAATGACTCTAGAGTCATCTCATTTAGATATTTTGACCTGTGGTAATACTTCAAGATGGCTTCTGCTGACTAGTCTGGAGTCATCGATTACTTTAGAAGGACTTGAGAAAAATCATCATTTTTGAATAGAGTTGTTAGTTCTGTATTTTTTGAAGTTTTGATTTTGAAACTTTTTTCAATGGCCTTTTTGAGTCTGTCAGGATTTCCGAGCTGGTCAGCAGTAATAGACAATAAGTGAGGGGCATATTATGTAGGATTTTACCATGTTAGGTAATGCTATATAAACATGTTTCGTAGCCTCCAAGTTGCATGTCGCTTCTCCAAGTGTTACTTTTCATTTGCACTCAGATGGGTTGCACTTCCCTGCTTTCCACATTTAAAAAAAAAAATAGCAGTAGTTTAAGTTATATTTTCTTAAATGTTTGTGAGTTTGATACTTATTTGTTCCACACTGGTGTCGCAGTACGCATCTATGCCTAGATGAGTCATTGGTTAGGTGCATAAAGAGGTCAGAGTCACACCTATTTAGATAGTATGTTAGTCGTTATTTAGTGGTGTAAATGACGTGTGGCTTAATCGAGGGGGACTTATGATTTATTCAATTTTTTTCAGTTTTTACCACCTCTGCAGCTGTCGCTTTAAAGGCATTCTTTCAATAACAGAGCTGTAAGAAAATGTGTTATACAGGATATGCTGCAGGTTTGTAATCAGGAGTATGCAGTGGACACTGGTTTGAGTTAATTAATTTTTTTATGTGTGGATGCTTTTCCTCCCCACTTGTTAATGGTGTATGTTAATTTGTTCATGTGGGAGGGAATTGTTATTATTTATTCTGTTTGATATAGATGAAATTGACCATATTTAATAAAAGGGATTTGAAAGGTTGTAGGAGCTTTTCCATGGTATCTTTCTCCTACAATGGTCTGGAGGTCAGTGTGAGATAAGGAGCTTTTGAAGCTGACATGTGAAAAGATGAACAAGCTGGAAGCATGTTTTTGTAGGAATTATAAGGGCTTTTGATTAGACTGATTTAAAAGGAAAGGAATGGCAGGATATTTTCCTGAGACACATTTTATTTAATGTCACCATTGATTAGAGCATGGAGAGGGCTCTGGCATTGATGGGACCTAGTAGCTCATAGATGTTGTGATACATTTGAGGTTGGGGTTGCTTGTTCAACTTGAGGCCATGTGGTTTATGCAATAAAATGTGTGGTAATTACAGCTGGAGCTTACAGCTGGATAGTGATGCTAATTTACAGTTTAGTGAAATCGAAGGTTAAGTCCAAGTTCCACTTGTTTATTATGTTTATATTATGTTAACTAATAAAGTTGCAAACAAATTGGCCCTCTGGTGTAGTTTTTATTGGCCTCTCCATGCTTTTTAGTCACACACCCGACTCTTAGTGAGCTCCACTGTTTCTTAGCATCTTCAGCTCAGCGGTTTGACTTTTCTAGCAATGTGGCAGTTAGTCTTTTCCTACTACACTTATGTCCAAATCAAAGAAAACAACCCTATTAAGAGAATAGGGAAAAGTATGCTCTTTCTACACATAAAGTATATATTTTTCCACTAAGTTGTATCTAGCATGCCAGAAAAATAGTTAAAAACACAACTCTGTAACTGTGACTAATATAAAGTGCTTCAATGTTGCTGATTTTAGGTTGTCTATCACATATGTGGGGGAGGGAAAAAATCTATGATATTAGGTAAATGTAAGAGCCTCTGTTAAGGAACTGTGTCCTGTATTGCCCTATATTAGGGTAGATAAGCCACCTTTTTTACACTAAATAGTAGATAGTCTGAAATGAACAGAGTGCAGTTAAAATAAACACGAAGCCCCTATTGCTGTCGCTTTTCACTTACACGTTTCCTCTGAGGAAGCGTATAAGTGAAACGCAACCGTATTAGGGGCTTTGTGTTTATTTTAACTGCACTCTGTTAAATTTCAGACTATCTACTAATTGATATTTTTTATTTGTTGTTGTAACATTTGTTGTAACATTTGGGGAATATTGTGGGAAGTATGGGGAAGGAATATATAGCATATTTAGTGTAAAAAAAGTGGATTATCTACCCTAATATAGGGCAATACAGGACACAGTTCCTAAATAGAGGCTCTTACATTTACCTAATATTGTTTGATTTAAATGTTGTAATATGCTCTAAGCACAATCCCAGACAGTTATAATACAGTCAACAAGGTCAGCTGGGAGAAAATATAATTTTTGCCTTTTCCAGCAAATATGGGATCACTTCCCTTTCTTTTGTTATACACTTATGTCCTCTCTGTTTCTCTAAACAATCCAATCAGTCTGTACTAATTGACATTTTAGCTTCGTACTTTATAAATACTGCACGGAGGGGGTAGGTTTTTATTTATCTATTGAAAAGCCAGTTTTTTCATATATCATATATTTTATTGTGCCAGGTAATATATTTATTTTTATATCTTCACTAAGGGATATTTTAAGTTATTTCCTCACATCAATTGCTATCTTGGTGCTTGAGCTTAGGACCCTAAGTATTGCTTCTACTCATCTCTCTGTATTTATGTATCTGTATCACAAAATGCAAAGAGGATATTATTTACAACCTTAAAAAGAAGTTTGAAACCAAGTTTAAAAAAGTATATTTATAATAATATATATAATATATATATAATAAAGATATTTATAAAAGTTGTGAGTTGCAGGGCACTTTTTATATTATTGTCAGCCGTGATATTTACCATTGCAGGCTCTGTATGTTTGCACCATCTGTAATTAATTATATATAATAATACACTGTGGATAACAGGTAATAATAGGCTTGTTTGGTGGGCTCTACCCTGTAACATGTAATATTTATCCAGCTAGTTAAATTTGCACAAGCCAGTTCTGTTTAGGGAAGACTAATGGTACTCATAGCCTCCTATTATTTTACTCTGAGCAAACAGCCATCATCAGACCTCCACCTCTAGCAGAATCATCAAAGTCCTTCCACTTGGATGCTGCTACAACACATCACAGGACATTACTCATAAGCTCACAATACCCTTGACTTTGCAAGGGGAACAGGACGCCAAGCCAAAGGTTCATCAATGTGAATTTTTCCCCTCCCCCTTTGTTGGACTTGATGGCTTCTTCTGGATGTCATTCATTCTCCTTAGTTGGATTTTTATTCTACCAGAAGTGCAAAATATGTCTATCACAATTCAATACCTCCCACTGGCAGGCAGCAAATATAAGGATGGTCTAATAAAATATATTCACAACTGTACTTCTATACATATGCAATATTTAATTGACTTGTTAACCAAATACAAAAGCTCCTAGTTTGAAAGGTGCCCCTAGAACCTTTATGCCTTAGGTGACTGCTAAGGATTGCCTTATAGTGGTGCCTGCATGGCATATGATTGCTCTACTTAGTCTTTTTATGACTCCTTGCTCTGCGTAAAATAGTGGACATATAAAAAAGGCACTATCTTGCCAAATTCAGGGCACTACTGAAGATTTGGGGTACTATGTTAGTAAGTAGAGTGCACAGTGCCCCCTATAATTGTTGTGTTGCACAATATTGTATCGCTTCTTCCCCTGTTTTTAATTTACCACTGAATGAAACAATACAACTAAACCTTTTTCGGAGCCATCAATTATACATCTTCCCTTAGCAGCAATAGTTTATACACTGACACAAATTGCTTTTTTGATGTTATTCTTGGATTTATAGCATATCCTTTTGGGGTATCATTTATTATATACCTTATTTCCTCTTATTAACACAAAATGTTATATAAATTCAAATCCCAGATGGGTATGCTATATATCAGCGAACAGCATTCAAAATGTTTGTTGTCAGTGTAAAAGTATTACTAAAAAGGGTAGCTGTAAATAGGCACTGCTTGATAGATCTTTTTTCACATTACATTGCGTGTAATTACAAGAGCTTTCTGACACATATGCCTAGGCTGTGTTACCAGCATCTAAAAGCAGAAACTGAATGAAAGTAAACGGTAGTGTTATTAAATTTATGCAAAATGGTAATAACGACTGAAATACAGATAAAGATCATTGGAACCGCAGGATGTAAATAACTAATTTAAATTGTTGAAGCAATGTGAGAGTTTGAACAAAAGGGTTGAGAAGTTAATTAGTTATAGCGAGAACATTGTAATATGTAAAGAATGCTTTACTTTTTATAATTTTGCGTTTGCTGACAACTAAAAATCAGATCATCATGTATCACAGAAGGAGAATAGATGTAGCTGAAATGTATGGCTCAAGTCCTCTAATATATGCCACTGATGTACTATAGTAGTGCACTAATCATTCTTTAAATAGCTTTGCATGGGTTTTTAAATTCACAGTAATTCCAGTCTGTTTGAAACTGACTTTATTATGTGGTTTTCTATGCAAAGCCAGCTCAGTCCAAGAATGCCATGAAACCCCACCTCTCAATCCACTACAGGAAACAATAATCATCAGCAATATGTTTTATTTTTATGAATTATCTTTTATTAAAGTTTTAAACATTACATACTGAAAAAGCTGACATTACACATTAGTTGACGGTATAAAGGCTATTTCTAGATCAATATAATGCACATAAACAATTGTATTAGTTATAATACAAATCATTAACTGAGAAAAGAGAAAAACCTAAGAGCACAAACTAGAAATGTATCCTAATTGTATAAAGAGATCATTATGAATTTTTATTGAAAGTCATGCAATAGTATGTGATACCCAGCTGCTATTGTGTTATTATCTTGCTCAGGCATCATGTTAATCACTGATCAGTCCAGCTGTCTAGTCTCTGTTTCTAAAATTTCAGTTGTTATTATTTACTGTGATTGCGAGTGGGATCAACAATGTAAACAGGTTGGACCTCTAATTAGGCAGACAGAACATTGCGTCTTTTAATTCATTATGTGGGCAGTTTGCATACGTTGTTTAAGAATCATTTTAGTGCACTGTAAATGTTTTCACTGTCTATTGGTTACCCAGTATGTCCGTCATTATTAAGGGGATAGCTCCTTCACATTCTTCACCATACTAAGGCCTAGATTTAGAGTTCGGCGGTAGCCGTCAAAACCAGCGTTAGAGGCTCCTAAC
Source organism: Bombina bombina (assembly GCF_027579735.1). NCBI lineage: Eukaryota > Metazoa > Chordata > Amphibia > Anura > Bombinatoridae > Bombina > Bombina bombina. Next base: position 827,310,861 of record NC_069501.1, read on the forward strand.
GCTGGTTTTGGCCGCCCGCTGGTATTTGGAGTCAGTGATTAAAGGGTCTAACGCTCACTTTACAGCCGCGACTTTTCCATACCGCAGATCCCCCTACGCCATTTGCGTAGCCTATCTTTTCAATGGGATCTTTCTAACGCCGGTATTTAGAGTCGTTTCTGCAGTGAGCGTTAGAGCTCTAACGACAAGATTCCAGCCGCCTGAAAAAAGCAGGAGTTAAGAGCTTTCTGGCTAACGCCGGTTTATAAAGCTCTTAACTACTGTACCCTAAAGTACACTAACACCCATAAACTACCTATGTACCCCTAAACCGAGGTCCCCCCACATCGCCGCCACTCGATTAAAATTTTTAACCCCTAATCTGCCGACCGCCACCTACGTTATACTTATGTACCCCTAATCTGCTACCCCTAACACCGCCGACCCCTATATTATATTTATTAACCCCTAATCTGCCCCCCACAACGTCGCCGCAAGCTACTTAAAATAATTAACCCCTAATCTTCCGACCGCAAATCGCCGCCACCTACGTTATCCCTATGTACCCCTAATCTGCTGCCCCTAACATCGCCGACCCCTATGTTATATTTATTAACCCCTAATCTGCCCCCCACAACGTCGCCGACACCTGCCTACACTTATTAACCCCTAATCTGCCGAGCGGACCTGAGCGCTACTATAATAAAGTTATTAACCCCTAATCCGCCTCACTAACCCTATCATAAATAGTATTAACCCCTAATCTGCCCTCCCTAACATCGCCGACACCTACCTTCAATTATTAACCCCTAATCTGACGACCGGAGCTCACCGCTATTCTAATAAATGTATTAACCCCTAAAGCTAAGTCTAACCCTAACACTAACACCCCCCTAAGTTAAAAATAATTTTTATCTAACGAAATAAATTAACTCTTATTAAATAAATGATTCCTATTTAAAGCTAAATACTTACCTGTAAAATAAATCCTAATATAGCTACAATATAAATTATAATTATATTATAGCTATTTTAGGATTAATATTTATTTTACAGGCAACTTTGTAATTATTTTAACCAGGTACAATAGCTATTAAATAGTTAAGAACTATTTAATAGTTACCTAGTTAAAATAATTACAAATTTACCTGTAAAATAAATCCTAACCTAAGATATAATTAAACCTAACACTACCCTATCAATAAAATAATTAAATAAACTACCTACAATTACCTACAATTAACCTAACACTACACTATCAATAAATTAATTAAACACAATTGCTACAAATAAATACAATTAAATAAACTATCTAAAGTACAAAAAATAAAAAAGAACTAAGTTACAGAAAATAAAAAAATATTTACAAACATAAGAAAAATATTACAACAATTTTAAACTAATTACACCTACTCTAAGCCCCCTAATAAAATAACAAAGACCCCCAAAATAAAAAATTCCCTACCCTATTCTAAAATACAAAAATTACAAGCTCTTTTACCTTACCAGCCCTGAACAGGGCCCTTTGCGGGGCATGCCCCAAGAATTTCAGCTCTTTTGCCTGTAAAAAAAAACATACAATACCCCCCCCCCAACATTACAACCCACCACCCACATACCCCTAATCTAACCCAAACCCCCTTAAATAAACCTAACACTAATCCCCTGAAGATCTTCCTACCTTGTCTTCACCATCCAGGTATCACCGATCCGTCCTGGCTCCAAGATCTTCATCCAACCCAAGCGGGGGTTGGCGATCCATAATCCGGTGCTCCAAAGTCTTCCTCCTATCCGGCAAGAAGAGGACATCCGGACCGGCAAACATCTTCTCCAAGCGGCATCTTCTATGTTCTTCCATCCGATGACGACCGGCTCCATCTTGAAGACCTCCAGCGCGGATCCATCCTCTTCTTCCGACGACTAGACGACGAATGACGGTTCCTTTAAGGGACGTCATCCAAGATGGCGTCCCTCGAATTCCGATTGGCTGATAGGATTCTATCAGCCAATCGGAATTAAGGTAGGAATTTTCTGATTGGCTGATGGAATCAGCCAATCAGAATCAAGTTCAATCCGATTGGCTGATCCAATCAGCCAATCAGATTGAGCTTGCATTCTATTGGCTGATCGGAACAGCCAATAGAATGCGAGCTCAATCTGATTGGCTGATTGGATCAGCCAATCGGATTGAACTTGATTCTGATTGGCTGATTCCATCAGCCAATCAGAAAATTCCTACCTTAATTCCGATTGGCTGATAGAATCCTATCAGCCAATCGGAATTCGAGGGACGCCAACTTGGATGACGTCCCTTAAAGGAACCGTCATTCGTCGTCTAGTCGTCGGAAGAAGAGGATGGATCCGCGCTGGAGGTCTTCAAGATGGAGCCGGTCGTCATCGGATGGAAGAACATAGAAGATGCCGCTTGGAGAAGATGTTTGCCGGTCCGGATGTCCTCTTCTTGCCGGATAGGAGGAAGACTTTGGAGCACCGGATTATGGATCGCCAACCCCCGCTTGGGTTGGATGAAGATCTTGGAGCCAGGACGGATCGGTGATACCTGGATGGTGAAGACAAGGTAGGAAGATCTTCAGGGGATTAGTGTTAGGTTTATTTAAGGGGGTTTGGGTTAGATTAGGGGTATGTGGGTGGTGGGTTGTAATGTTGGGGGGGGGTATTGTATGTTTTTTTTTACAGGCAAAAGAGCTGAAATTCTTGGGGCATGCCCCGCAAAGGGCCCTGTTCAGGGCTGGTAAGGTAAAAGAGCTTGTAATTTTTGTATTTTAGAATAGGGTAGGGAATTTTTTATTTTGGGGGTCTTTGTTATTTTATTAGGGGGCTTAGAGTAGGTGTAATTAGTTTAAAATTGTTGTAATATTTTTCTTATGTTTGTAAATATTTTTTTATTTTCTGTAACTTAGTTCTTTTTTATTTTTTGTACTTTAGATAGTTTATTTAATTGTATTTATTTGTAGCAATTGTGTTTAATTAATTTATTGATAGTGTAGTGTTAGGTTAATTGTAGGTAATTGTAGGTAGTTTATTTAATTATTTTATTGATAGGGTAGTGTTAGGTTTAATTATATCTTAGGTTAGGATTTATTTTACAGGTAAATTTGTAATTATTTTAACTAGGTAACTATTAAATAGTTCTTAACTATTTAATAGCTATTGTACCTGGTTAAAATAATTACAAAGTTGCCTGTAAAATAAATATTAATCCTAAAATAGCTATAATATAATTATAATTTATATTGTAGCTATATTAGGATTTATTTTACAGGTAAGTATTTAGCTTTAAATAGGAATCATTTATTTAATAAGAGTTAATTTATTTCGTTAGATAAAAATTATATTTAACTTAGGGGGGTGTTAGTGTTAGGGTTAGACTTAGCTTTAGGGGTTAATACATTTATTAGAATAGCGGTTAGCTCCGGTCGTCAGATTAGGGGTTAATAATTGAAGGTAGGTGTCGGCGATGTTAGGGAGGGCAGATTAGGGGTTAATACTATTTATGATAGGGTTAGTGAGGCGGATTAGGGGTTAATAACTTTATTATAGTAGCGCTCAGGTCCGCTCGGCAGATTAGGGGTTAATAAGTGTAGGTAGGTGTCGGCGACGTTGTGGGGGGCAGATTAGGGGTTAATAAATATAACATAGGGGTCGGCGATGTTAGGGCAGCAGATTAGGGGTACATAGGGATAACGTAGGTGGCGGCGGTTTACGGAGCGGCAGATTAGGGGTTAAAAGTGTAATGCAGGGGTCAGCGATAGCGGGGGCGGCAGATTAGGGGTTAATAAGTGTAAGGTTAGGGGTGTTTAGACTCGGGGTACATGTTAGAGTGTTAGGTGCAGACGTAGGAAGTGTTTCCCCATAGGAAACAATGGGGCTGCGTTAGGAGCTGAACGCGGCTTTTTTGCAGGTGTTAGGTTTTTTTTCAGCTCAAACAGCCCCATTGTTTCCTATGGGAGAATCGTGCACGAGCACGTTTTTGAGGCCGGCCGCGTCCGTAAGCAACTCTGGTATCGAGAGTTGCATTTGCGCTAAATATGCTCTACGCTCCTTTTTTGGAGCCTAACGCAGCATTTGTTTGAACTCTCGATACCAGAGTTAAATTTATGGTGCGGCCAGAAAAAAACCCGCGGAGCGTTAACAGCCCTTTTACCGCCAAACTCCAAATCTAGCCGTAAGGACCTTATTTAGGTTTGAAATGTTGTTTTTGTACTTTGGACCATGTAAATTAATAAAGGTCCCTTTAAAAAAATGTATACTTGAGGCTGGATTACTCTTCTTTTTTTATTTGGATGCTCTTACCATTACCTCACTATAGAACTGTATCTATATTGAAATAAAAGGTTTCATGTCCTTATAGCTGTCATTTATTATTAGTATTATCATCATTGCTGTTGTTTATTTGTAAAGCACTGCAATCATCAGCAGCATTGAAGGGATTATAATGCAATACAAATAGACTTGACAATGTAAATGGTACAGGAGGAAGTGGGCACTGCCCTCATGAGCTTACAATCTAAAGGTTGGTGGTGAGTGAGACAAGAGGTGTATGGGTTGCATGACCAAGCAATTAGAATGGTTTGTAGTTGCAGCAACAGTGAACAAGCTAGCTGTAAGTTTACAAAGGTAAGATGAGCAATTAGGAGAAGAGTTGGCATGCATTTCTGAACAGATGGGTTTTGAAAAGGAGAAATTGATGCTTTAAAAGGTGGGATACAATCTGACAGACGGAGGAAAGGAGTTCCATAGAGTAGATGCAGCAAGAGACAAGAGAATAGAGGGAATGATAGAAGAGGAAAAGTGGTCATCATAATAATACCAATTAACTGCAGCAATGTTTAGCCAAACTTTCTTAATTGTCAGGACTTAAAGATTATTGTCACACTCTGGGAAATCATAATTTTGTGCAGTATTAAAATATATCTAATATTCTATAGTGAGATAGTTTATTGCTGTTCATTTTATGCATAAGCTACAAAATAGTGCATTGTGATAAAAACAAAATAAACCCCATGTTTTATATAGGTATTCATTTTCAATCAGACGTTATTATAGAATAATATAAGAACTGAATTATAAAACCATACATTGCATGTTTAGGAATTAATTCCATGCTGATATAAAATAATGAAACAACAATCACAGTGTTTGCATTATGTATGGTGTCTTTTCGTCATTTTGTGTATTTCTGCAAACTAATGATATTTCTAAAACGATGTTTTTTTCTAACAGCTGGAAATGGTTCAGTCAGTACATAGGTATGACATGTCATAAGCAAAGGGGTTAAATCATTTTTGATCATTTGACAGTTACATTATTTAGTGCAAATAATGAGTATTATAGAAGGTCATTGTGTTGTTAGTCAGTAATTAAACATTAAACAATCATAATGATATGTAAAGCAGTGTGTATTTAATCAATAGATATGTTTAAAATTATAATAAAATGTTACATTATTTGGTACCATTTTTGTTCAGGTGCTCAAGTTGTAACAATAAAAAATACTAAAATAATTGCATGAAATTGTGAAGTTTAGGCTTTGGTAATGCCTTTAAATAACCAATCAAAATTAAATTATTCTAAAAAATATTTATTTTACCTTTGCATTATTTTGTTTCGAACTGTATTTGTCATGTGACATTGTATAATAGGCTTGGGGTAAAATTCCAGGAATAATTACATTTTTTATGCTTAATAAAACTTTTCATTTTCTTCTTTAGATAAAAATTACTAATATAACAATGTTTTGTTTGTCTTTATTTCTTACATATTGCTTACACAATACATATTAAATAAATATTAATTTTAAGAGGTAGACACTATTTAGAAAAAGTCATATGTAGTGGATTCTTGTAGAGGATTATTCAACAATTATTCAGAGCATAGCTACATTACATTCATACCAGGTTGAGGCTCATCTATAGGGGCATCAGGGGCAGCATTTTTTGGGGACAAAAAATAAATAAATACAATTAAAGTCAGGTTACCATGTTTTGTGTTGGGGGAGTAGTTTAAGATAAAAATCTAAAAAAATATTATAATAAAAAAAAATATTGGAAATTTGCCCTGTCTGAGAGCATTTTGCACATGTACAGTTTGCCCCTATGAGATTTTTTTTTTTATGTCAGCCATTTAGTCTCCATTTGGTCATTTAGGCACTAACAACTTTGAAAAAAGCAAAGGGCTTCTAACCCCTCATTGGCTGACAGCATGGAGGGGCGGGTTTATGAAGCAAAAGACAGCTTCCACCTGCTAGCACATGTGCCTCTCAATACAGGATAGGTAAAAAGTAGCCCGGAATGAAATGGATGCTGTGGTGAACACGTTTAAAGGCTGTGACACACTGCAAGTGGAGCGGTGCGCAGCGTGTAGATGCAGCTGTGTGCGCTCAGTGTGTCCTGCCTTTTCATCTCTGAGCACTCTGCTGCATCAGGTCGCTAAGCTGAGTGCTCAGAGATGAAATATTTGATCTTCAGAAGCGATGTGACGCGGAGCGAAGCAGCTGATTCATCTCGCTTCGCTCCGCTTGCAGTGTGTCACAGCCTTAAGAAGTTGCAGATGCAGTGGGCTGGCTGCTGTGTCCAGCTGGGCTGCAGGTTTCATTTGCATGCAGTCTGCCTTAAAATTTGGGCTGGAGCATTCACTGACAAGAGTTGGAGGAGAGCACCCATCGGCAATTGTTTGGTAAGAGCAGGCAGTAACACGGTGCTGGGTAGAGCACCTAATTTCTGTGACAAGCACTGGTAAGAACATCCCAGAGTCACACCGTGTTGAAATACAGCACAACTGACAAAGTGTTGTGCTGTGGGACAGCACCAGTGGAAAGTGTCAATTGTGGGCACACAGTGCCGGTGAGATCACTTAGTTATAGTAACGGTGGAGTGCAGGTAGTGACATTGTGAAGAGCACCAGTTACAAGTGCTGAAGAAGAGAGAGCGCTGAGATAGCAGGAAGTGGGACCAACTCTGTCCCTGTACAGAGGAAGAGCCAAGCACTTTACCTGCCTACCGAGACAACAATACTCTTCTTACCCAGTCTGCAACACACAATGTGACCCAATTAACAAGAATGTTTGGCTGGAACAGGTCAGTTACATTTTATGTGTGTGAGTTGGCCTGGGGATCACACTCATCTTGCTGATTGTTTGCAGTTAAGTCAGTTCTATTGGAGATTGGGAGCAAGTAGTCACTGGGTTATTTGTAAATTACACTCTGCACTGCAGGAAGTACCAACCCAAAACACACACTCTCACACACTGCACCTTGTTAGAAGCTACCTATAGTGCAAAACCCACATAATAATAATGCATAGAATGTGGCCAATATGCATAGAAAGTGCAGCCCTGAGATAGAAACATGCGCAGCTCCTGCCATACCCTGTCCTGAGGTGTACAGTCTGCAACACATACACTGCTTGTTCCGATCAGCCAATAGAATGCAAGCTCAATCTGATTGGCGGATTGGATCAGCCAATCCGATTGAACTTGAATCTGATTGGCTGATTCAATCAGCCAATCAGATTTTCTTACCTTAATTCCGATTGGCTGATAGAATCCTATCAGCCAATTGGAATTCGAGGGACGCCATCTTGGATGACGTCACTTAAAGGAACCTTCATTCGTCGGTAGTTGTCGGAAGGAAGAGGATGTTCCGCGCCGGAGGTCTTGAAGATGGAGCCGCTCCTCGTCGGATGAATGAAGATAGAAGATGCCGCTTGGATGAAGATGTCTGCCGGTCCGGATGTCCTCTTCTGCCCGGATAGGATGAAGACTTCTGCCGCTCCGGATGTCCTCTTTTGGTCCATCGGTGCCCGGCTGGGTGAACACGACTCAAGGTAGGGAGATCTTCAGGGGGGTAGTGTTAGGTTGATTTAATGGGGGTTTGGGTTAGAGTAGGGGTATGTGGGTGGTGGGTTGTAATGTTGGGGGGTGGTATTGTGTTTTTTTTTTACAGGCAAAAGAGCTGATTTCTTTGGGGCATGCCCCGCAAAAAGCCCTTTTAAGGGCTGGTAATAGAGCTGTAAACTTTTGTAATTTAGATTAGGGTAGGGAATTTTTTTTATTTTGGGGGGCTTTGTTATTTTATTAGGGGGCTTAGAGTAGTTGTAATTAGCTTAAAATTCTTGAAATCTTTTTTTATTTTTTGGTAATTTAGTTTAGTTTATTTAATTGTAGGTAATTGTAGGTACTTGTAGTTAATTAATTTAATTTATTTATTGATAGTGTAGTGTTAGGTTTAATTGTAACTTAGGTTAGGATTTATGTTACAGGTAATTTGGTAATTATTTTAACTAGGTAGCTATTAAATTGTTATTAACTATTTAATAGCTATTGTACCTAGTTAAAATAAATACAAAGTTGCCTGTAAAATAAATATAAACCCTAAAATAGATACAATATAATTATTCGTTATATTGTAGCTATATTAGGGTTTATTTTAAGGTAAGTATTTAACTTTAAATAGGAATACTTTAGTTAATAAGAGTTAATTTATTTTGTTAGATTAAAATTATATTTAATTTAGGGGGGGTGTTTTTATGTGTGTGAGTTGGCCTGGGGATCACACTCATCTTGCTGATTGTTTGCAGTTAAGTCAGTTCTATTGGAGATTGGGAGCAAGTAGTCACTGGGTTATTTGTAAATTACACTCTGCACTGCAGGAAGTACCAACCCAAAACACACACTCTCACACACTGCACCTTGTTAGAAGCTACCTATAGTGCAAAACCCACATAATAATAATGCATAGAACGTGGCCAATACGCATAGAAAGTGCAGCCCTGAGATAGAAACATGTGCAGCTCCTGCCATACCCTGTCCTGAGGTGTACAGTCTGCAACACATACACTGCTTGTTCCGATCAGCCAATAGAATGCAAGCTCAATCTGATTGGCGGATTGGATCAGCCAATCCGATTGAACTTGAATCTGATTGGCTGATTCAATCAGCCAATCAGATTTTCTTACCTTAATTCCGATTGGCTGATAGAATCCTATCAGCCAATTGGAATTCGAGGGACGCCATCTTGGATGACGTCACTTAAAGGAACCTTCATTCGTCGGTAGTCGTCGGAAGGAAGAGGATGTTCCGCGCCGGAGGTCTTGAAGATGGAGCCGCTCCTCGTCGGATGAATGAAGATAGAAGATGCCGCTTGGATGAAGATGTCTGCCGGTCCGGATGTCCTCTTCTGCCCGGATAGGATGAAGACTTCTGCCGCTCCGATTGTCCTCTTTTGGTCCATCGGTGCCCGGCTGGGTGAACACGACTCAAGGTAGGGAGATCTTCAGGGGGGTAGTGTTAGGTTGATTTAATGGGGGTTTGGGTTAGAGTAGGGGTATGTGGGTGGTGGGTTGTAATGTTGGGGGGTGGTATTGTGTTTTTTTTTTAACAGGCAAAAGAGATGATTTCTTTGGGGCATGCCCCGCAAAAAGCCCTTTTAAGGGCTGGTAATAGAGCTGTAAACTTTTGTAATTTAGATTAGGGTAGGGAAATTTTTTTATTTTGGGGGGCTTTGTTATTTTATTAGGGGGCTTAGAGTAGTTGTAATTAGCTTAAAATTCTTGTAATCTTTTTTTATTTTTTGGTAATTTAGTTTAGTTTATTTAATTGTAGGTAATTGTAGGTACTTGTAGTTAATTAATTTAATTTATTTATTGATAGTGTAGTGTTAGGTTTAATTGTAACTTAGGTTAGGATTTATGTTACAGGTAATTTGGTAATTATTTTAACTAGGTAGCTATTAAATTGTTATTAACTATTTAATAGCTATTGTACCTAGTTAAAATAAATACAAAGTTGCCTGTAAAATAAATATAAACCCTAAAATAGATACAATATAATTATTCGTTATATTGTAGCTATATTAGGGTTTATTTTACAGGTAAGTATTTAGCTTTAAATAGGAATACTTTAGTTAATAAGAGTTAATTTATTTTGTTAGATTAAAATTATATTTAATTTAGGGGGGGTGTTTTTATGTGTGTGAGTTGGCCTGGGGATCACACTCATCTTGCTGATTGTTTGCAGTTAAGTCAGTTCTATTGGAGATTGGGAGCAAGTAGTCACTGGGTTATTTGTAAATTACACTCTGCACTGCAGGAAGTACCAACCCAAAACACACACTCTCACACACTGCACCTTGTTAGAAGCTACCTATAGTGCAAAACCCACATAATAATAATGCATAGAATGTGGCCAATACGCATATAAAGTGCAGCCCTGAGATAGAAACATGCGCAGCTCCTGCCATACCCTGTCCTGAGGTGTACATTCTGCAACACATACACTGCTTGTTCCGATCAGCCAATAGAATGCAAGCTCAATCTGATTGGCGGATTGGATCAGCCAATCCGATTGAACTTGAATCTGATTGGCTGATTCAATCAGCCAATCAGATTTTCTTACCTTAATTCCGATTGGCTGATAGAATCCTATCAGCCAATTGGAATTCGAGGGACGCCATCTTGGATGACGTCACTTAAAGGAACCTTCATTCGTCGGTAGTCGTCGGAAGGAAGAGGATGTTCCGCGCCGGAGGTCTTGAAGATGGAGCCGCTCCTCGTCGGATGAATGAAGATAGAAGATGCCGCTTGGATGAAGATGTCTGCCGGTCCGGATGTCCTCTTCTGCCCGGATAGGATGAAGACTTCTGCCGCTCTGGATGTCCTCTTTTGGTCCATCGGTGCCCGGCTGGGTGAACACGACTCAAGGTAGGGAGATCTTCAGGGGGGTAGTGTTAGGTTGATTTAATGGGGGTTTGGGTTAGAGTAGGGGTATGTGGGTGGTGGGTTGTAATGTTGGGGGGTGGTATTGTGTTTTTTTTTTTACAGGCAAAAGAGCTGATTTCTTTGGGGCATGCCCCGCAAAAAGCCATTTTAAGGGCTGGTAATAGAGCTGTAAACTTTTGTAATTTAGATTAGGGTAGGGAAATTTTTTTATTTTGGGGGGATTTGTTATTTTATTAGGGGGCTTAGAGTAGTTGTAATTAGCTTAAAAATCTTGTAATCTTTTTTTTATTTTTTGGTAATTTAGTTTAGTTTATTTAATTGTAGGTAATTGTAGGTACTTGTAGTTAATTAATTTAATTTATTTATTGATAGTGTAGTGTTAGGTTTAATTGTAACTTAGGTTAGGATTTATGGTACAGGTAATTTGGTAATTATTTTAACTAGGTAGCTATTAAATTGTTATTAACTATTTAATAGCTATTGTACCTAGTTAAAATAAATACAAAGTTGCCTGTAAAATAAATATAAACCCTAAAATAGATACAATATAATTATTCGTTATATTGTAGCTATATTAGGGTTTATTTTACAGGTAAGTATTTAGCTTTAAATATTAATACTTTAGTTAATAAGAGTTAATTTATTTTGTTAGATTAAAATTATATTTAATTTAGGGGGGGTGTTAGGGTTAGGGTTAGACTTAGCTTTAGGGGTTAATACATTTATTATAGTAGCGGCGAGGTCCGGTCAGTAGATTAGGGGTTAATACTTGAAGTTAGGTGGCGGCGATGTTAGGGAGGGCATATTAGGGGTTAATACAATTTATTCTAGGGTTTGCGAGGCGGGAGTGCGGCGGTTTAGGGGTTAATACATTTATTAGAGTAGCGGCGAGGTCCGGTCGGCAGATTAGGGGTTAATAAGTGTAGGTAGGTAGCGGCGACGTTGGGGGGCAGATTAGGGGTTAATAAATATTATGTAGGTGTCGGCAATGTTAGGGCCAGCAGATTAGGGGTTCATAGGGAAAATGTAGGTGACGGCGGTGTGCGTTCGGCAGATTAGGGGTTAAAAAAATTTATTATAGTGACGGCGATGTGGGGGGACCTCGGTTTAGGGGTACATAGGTGGTTTATGGGTGTTAGTGTACTTTAGAGTTCCACCACAAAGAAAAACATGGAGCGCTAGCGTATGTAAAACATAACCTTTATTGTGGTTATTTAAAATTAGGACATAGTCAATCAAAAAAGGACAGAGATGGGATACCTCTGGCTGGCAAGCTTACGCGTTTCGGCAAATGCTATGATTACGGCTTTGCCGAAACGCGTAAGCTTGCCAGCCAGAGGTATCCCATCTCTGTCCTTTTTTGATTGACTATGTCCTAATTTTAAATAACCACAATAAAGGTTATGTTTTACATACGCTAGCGCTCCATGTTTTTCTTTGTGGTGGATTTCCTTGCCCTGAGAACGCTAGTGTCCCTGCATTGTATGCTGCAAATTATCCCCAGAGCATATGCTGAATACCACTACGCTGAACACTGAGTACAGAACGCTGAGATACCAGTGGAGCCCCATTATTGGTCCGTATAGAGAGGCGCAACAAAAGGCAGCCTGAGGATTGGAGGATACTGAGTGGAGGCGTCTGAAGTGATGGCGCATGTGGTACCTGTTTAGCTATCCGGTTGGAGGATCATCCGTTGTAACTTGGACACGCCCCCTGGTGGGCGCGGAAGCACGGTGCCTCTGGAAAAGTGCCGGGTAGCGGTGGACGAGATACAGAGATACAGATCGAGAAAAAGGTGTATATGACGCCGGCTCTACTTGGAAAGGATCCTGCTGTAAGTTTAAAGCTCCCCGGGTGGAAGACAGCAGAGGTGAGACTGTATCTTTCTGATTATCTCTACTACATAAAGATTGAAATGTACACTTGCTCTGGGTACACTGCAGTTTTGGTTTGCTGCGGTGCATGAAGGAAAAAAGTTTTCTTTGCAACATCTACTTTGTTCTTGTTTTTGTAACTGATCCTCTCATTTTGCTTTTGGTATTGAGTGTACTTTAGAGTACAGTAGTTAAGAGCTTTATAAACCGGCGTTAGCCCAGAAAGCTCTTAACTACTGACTTTTTTCTGCGGCTGGAGTCTTGTCGGTAGAGGGTCTAATGCTCACTTCAGCCAAGACTCTAAATACCGGCGTTAGGAAGATCCCATTGAAAAGATAGGATACGCAATTGGCGTAAGGGGATCTGCGGTATGCAAAAGTCACGGCTTGAAAGTGAGCATTAGATCCTTTCCTGCCTGACTCTAAATACCAGCGGGCGGCCAAAAGCAGCGTTAGGAGCCCTTAACGCTGCTTTTGATGGCTACCGCAGAACTCAAAATCTAGGCGTAAGTCTTTAACCTTGCTTATCACTTTGGGCTAACAGATTGCATTTACAGGGCAACACCGTGCCTTTTATCTGTGCTTAACAGAAACCCTGTACTTAATCTCTACACCGCATTTGCACTTTGCACAGAGTCACTGTCATAGCAATACCTTGTGATTCTCCAGGGAATGACAATCTGATTACGCTCCCTACAGAGTGACCTGAGCCTACTGCTTTCTTTGCAAAGAGTACATCACAACTGAGCCATCTGTGCATCCTGACACTCACTCTGCTTATTGAAACATACATGCCTCTTTATTAATCTGCAAAATTAGGGTGCTCTTTGTGACCACAGCCATATCAGATCCCTTTCCATCTTTTGCGGGGGTGACTGTGGGATGTCTTGTAAAAAGCAGAACAAGGCTGACAAACACACACCAGTGCACACTCTCAATAAGTACCTGAAACAGGTGGAACAGCCTAACTCTACCCCTCCTGATACAATGGAGGCCAGACAGCATGAGAATAATGATCAGCCTCAGAGCGCTGATGCACAGGCGAAACACCTCATCACAAAGGAAGATTTGCGTCATCTTTCATCGAAAGAGGATATTAAAAACCCAGTAAAAGAAATACGTAACCTCTTTAACGACCTTAGGAAGGACATTACTGCAGGAACAATTTACGCATTAGAGGGGTCTCTGAGTCCATCCACCCACGGCTATAGATGGATATCTACAGAGCCTATTCCGCACTCTGAAAGACACCCCCTCCTCTCCAGAAATAATATTGGAACATGCTCACAGGGCGCTCAGAGCAAAGCCACCCCCCAAAGCACCCCCCAGAGACATCATTGTCCGTTTCTTAAATTACAAAGATAAGGAAGAGATCCTCAGATTTGCACGCAACAAACACCCGGTACAACATGCGGGTGAGGAGCTGCAGATCTTCTCGGATTTATCCCCAACTACCTTGCAGAAAAGGAGGGACATGGGGCATATCACAGGTAATCTGAGAGCGCACAAAATCCTATACCGTTGGGGGTTCCCGGTATCGCTAGTGGCCACCCACAACAACAAAACTGCAACATACAAAGCAGGAGCGGATGTTCAAGCATTCTACGACAGTCTCTCAATTGGAGATGTCCAACAGCGACGAGACAATCCTCCTGAAACTACCACCTCATCCTCCTAACATGGGCTGTACTGGTATTTTAGGCCCTTAGAAGAAGAATACAGAGATTCTTCCTTAGACTCATCACTATAGTATCCTTTTCTTTTTCTTGAAAAATTGGTTTGCTCTGCTTCGATTCTGCTAGTCGGACGCTGAACTGGTCAGTTCTTTGTTGCAGATTCTGGAGGCAGTGAATTTGTGTATATAATGTTACAGGGTGGGGGGTGGGGGGGTTGGTGTGCACCTGAAAGACTCACGTGTAAAAAATGAGAGGTGGGGACATTTGAAAGGACGAATGTGAAGATTATAACTTAACATGTCTTCAGTTTATACTCTATGCCACAAAGAGTTAAATAGTTTATAACAAGCATGTTCTGTAGTTGTGTTCTCTACCAAACCCTAGTAAACAAGCTTTAATTCAGGAGTTTGTGTGCCGACCTTTCACCGTGCTTGTGTTATGAAGGAAACTTAGCTGTTTATCTGTCAATAACAGCAGTTGATGTTAGTAATGAGAATGTGGTAGATTAGCGCTCCTCAGTAAAGGAGCTATTAATTATGGAAAAATTACATTACTTCAGGACCAGCCAAATGGTTACATATGAATTGATGATGTCCGTCTGGAACCCTGCCCCTACGTGCCGTCGGTAAATGACATTCTTTACACATGAAAACACTCATGCGTGCACCCTTACATTTATACTTTGTAAACTCTCATACGTACAGTGACTCTGTATTTCTGATTGATTTGTTTAATAAAGCTTGTTTAAACAAAAAAAAACTAAACACACACACACATATATATATCTATCTATCTATCTATCTATCTATCTATCTATCTATATATATATATATATATATATATATATATATTCTGTGACAAATATGCAATTTAATACAAATAGGGAAAATATATATGCTAATGCCAGAGTTTACATTTTCACTTAATACAGGGGCGTATTATTGGATAGGCCAACAAGGCCTGTGCCTAGGGCGACAGATTTTGAGGGGCGGCACTTTTTCACTGCACTTAGTATTCTGTGCTCAGTGCTTTAAAAAAAATTACTTTTTCAACTGGCGGCTTACCGCCGAGCGTCACATGATCGGCTTTTCACCGAGGTTTTTAAACAGCCAGCTGAGCGTACACTATCTGCCCCGCCCCCACTATCTTCCGCACATATCTTGAGGGATTCACGCATGTGCACACGTGATCTCCCACTGGCCAGGCGGCAATGCAACAGCGGCAGCCACAGGTGTTAGGTCAGGCGAGAGTCAGGAGGAGAGGAGACTGATTCAGTGGAGCGGTGGAGCCAGTGAGGACTGGAGCTGAGGCTTGGAGGGCGGAGGCAGCGGACAACATACTCAGGTAGGGTCCGACCGATCATCATCATGGACTGACTGGTCTGGAGCATGGAGGACATCTTAGTTTTGTGCAGTATAGGAGAGCGCAGCGCCTGTATTGCTAGTTTCACTTTGAGGCAGCACAGCAGCAGGGTCACGTCACATATCGTCAGTGACAGTCAGAGTCAGTATGCGTGTTTATCTGTGTTTGTTTGTTTGTACATGTGTTGGTATCTATATGTGTGTGTCTCACTGGGACACCCCTCTTTGGCTATTGAACTGAAACTAGTAAATACTGTAAGTTGTAAGTACAAACAAATACTATCATTCTCTAACCAAAACCAGTTAAAACAAGAATAATATATCCAAACAGCCTTTTTTTAAACTATATAACTACCATTTGTATGTATATTTATTTTCTGTAAAATAGCAACAAATATTTTAGCATAGCTTAAGTTCCACTTGAGGACAATGTACTGCACGTCAGATAGTTGAATACAAGTTTCAATTTACTCATTAAAAACAAAACTGCAAAATCTGAAAAACATATTCTACAAGCATAACATCTTTGCAGTGCTTCTGGGTTGTTTGTAATCAAAACTAAATACATTATAAACGTTTAATGAACTATCTGGTATGCAGT
The DNA here is from genome assembly GCF_027579735.1 of Bombina bombina. Lineage (NCBI taxonomy): Eukaryota > Metazoa > Chordata > Amphibia > Anura > Bombinatoridae > Bombina > Bombina bombina. The sequence continues at coordinate 827,327,088 of NC_069501.1, forward strand.
ACATTATCCTTAAGTAGATGTTTAGTGGGATGTGAGCAACTCTCTATTTTCTGGTGCCCAAAAGTGATTTGAGCTCAAGGAAGTAGAGAGGAAGCAGTAATGATCAGTGGATGATGGAAACTGATAGGAATATTGTGAGAGTGTGGCTGAGACACCTGTGCTTCCCTGTGATTGGTTGATTTTGATGGGAGTTTCATCAGCAGAACCTTTTTGCAAGGTGGAGTAACAGGGCACTTATCTGGGTAGCTAGGAGTTGCATGAGCCAGCAGGGAGGATCAAGCCAGGAAATTGAGCTTTATATTACTGAATCTTGAACAGACAATGTTTATCTTTGGAAAAGTGGCAGTTTAATGTACCTTGAACAATGGTTGGACCTTATACTGTGTTTATATTACACACATGTACTCAAGAGCAGGACTGTAAGTGCTCCTTTAGGGACTATATTTTGAGTTTTAAATTCTCACTCTCAAACAAAAATTCTGGTTTTAGCTGCCTCTTAATGGACATTTGAAACAAACCCTGTGCTACTTTTTATTTAATTATTTAAATAAAATTATTTTTTATTTAATTAGGATCATTCACACTGCTTGACTTTTTGGGCTGATTATTTGTTTTTCTCCTTACAAAGGTAAGAGATAGTTTTAATACACATATTAACTGGAATTTATTTTTTAAATAAATAGCAGTTAATGTATGCAATAATGCAAGCCACTGTTATTGTATATACATAAGCATTAAAGGCTCATTTAATGTATATTTTTAATGCAGAAAAATTAACATGGGCTGAGCCTGTGTTTCATCTCACTTTTTACAAGCCCTGGCTGGTGAACATTTATTTTGAAAATGAAGATGAAAAAAAGTCACATTACTAACTGAACAGTTATTAAAAATGAAGACTTTTTATAAATTTAAATTATAACTACAAACAACTATGCAATCTGTGCTACAACTCTTTTTGAAAGTTTAGGACATTTCTGCATGATAAAAATATTTGCTCTCCACTATTTCCCATTTTTACTGCAAATAAACAGAATAGCTGCCCTGCCCCCACTGAAACCACTAAAATTCCCCTAAACAACCACGGAACCACCAACATGACCCTCTCCATACAGACACCACCCTTACAAGGGCCTTTTGTAGGGCATTAAACAGCTCTTTTGCTCCAAAAACAAACAAACATCCCCTAACAGTATACAAACCCCCACCCCCCAAACTACCAAGGGCCCTTAAAAGGGCCTTTTGGGGGGCCCTTAAAAGGGCCTTTTGAAGGGCTTTGCCCTAAGTTAAACAGCTCTTTTGCAACAAAAAAAGAAACATCCCATAAAAAAATGCATTACACAAAATAACAAACAATTTATCAAAAATAATATTGGCTGAAAAATTTGAATCAGCCAATAGGAATTAGAGCTGCTAAAATCCTATTGGCTGTTCAAATCAGCTAATAGGATTTAAGCAGCTCTAATTCTATTGGATGATGAATCTTATTGTATTGGCTGATTTGAACAGCCAATAGGATTGAAGCAGCTCTCATTCTATTGGCTGATTCATCATCCAATAGAATTAGAGCTCCTTAAATCCTATTGGCTGATTGGCTGATTTGAACAGCCAATAGGATTTTAGCAGCTAATTCCTATAGGCTGATTCAAATTTTTCAGCCATTAGGAATGCAAGGGACGCCATCTTGGATCGTGTACCTTGCATTGAAGATTCAGTGTACGGCGGTGACCGTATGAAGATGCCGCCTGGATTAAGATTGAAGAGGCCGCCTGGATGAAGACTTCTCGCCATCTGGATGAGGACTTCTTTACCGGGATGAAGATCGTTTAAGCGGGACTTCAAAAACTGTAAGTGGATCGTCTTGGGGTTAGTGTTAGGTTTTTTAAAGGTTTTTTTTTGGGTGGGTTTTACTTTTAGATTAGGGCAATGGGTAGCTTAGGTTTTTTAGATAGTTTTTTTTATATTGTGGGTTTGGGGGGTGGGGGTTTGTAATGTTAGTGGGTAAGTTACTTTGTATTTAGATTTAAATAGGAATTATTTAGTTAATAATTGTAACTTTAATTTTGCTCTATTTTAATTATGTTAAAGTTAGGGGGTGTTAGGTTTAGGGTTAGGGTTAGGGGGTGTTAAGTTTAGGGGCTAATATAGTTTAATTTAGGTTGTTGCGATCTGGAGGCCGGCAGTTTAGGGGTTAATACGTTTAGTTAGAGTTGGCGATGTGGGGGGTGCGGTTTAGGGGTTAATAGGTTTAGTTTGTGTAGGCCATGTGTGTGGGGGGGTGCGGTTTAGGGGTTAATAGGTTTAGTTTGTGTCAGCAATGTGGGGGGTGCGGTTTAGGGATTAATAGGTTTAGTTAGTGTTGGTGATGTGGTGGGGTACGGTTCAGGGGTTAATAGGATTAGTTCGTGTCGCGATGTGGGGGGTATGTGGTTTAGGGGTTAATAGGTTTAGTTAGTGTTAGCGATGTGGGGGGGTGCGGTTTAGGGGTTAATAGGTTTAGTTTGTGTCTGCGATGTGGGAGGGTGCACTTTAGGGGTTAATAAGTTTAGTTTATTTCGGTGATGTTTTGATGAGGGGTTTAGGGGTTAATAGGTTTAGTTTGTATCTGCGATGTTGCAGAATGGCGGTTTAGGGGATAATAGGTTTAGTTAGTGTTGGCGATGTGGGGGGTGCGATTTAGGGATTAATAGGTTTAGGTACTGTTAGTGATGTGGGGGACGGCGATTTAGGGGTTAATAGCTTTATTTAGTGGCGGCATGGGTGGTGGTTTAACATAATTTTGTTTCAGCAATCGCTGGAACATTAGCTAGAAATAACGATTCGGTCCGTAATAAAGATTCGCTCCGACATTAATAATAATTTGGTAAAGGTTTCGAATGCATCCAAATTTCAAAATTCGGAATGACACAAATAAATTCCAAAACAGAATTACCGACACATACCGAATTATTATGAATGTCACAAACTAAAATTTTTTACGGCCCTAATCGAAACGAAACGAAGTGAACCGAATTTTTCAATCGCCCACAAGTCTAATTAAATCTAACCCCCCTCTTCATGATTCTTCAATCATAAATTCCCACCTAACACCTTGTCAACGACAAATTAAAATAAAAAGTGTTTTCTCAGAATCTTCATGACTTGCAACAGGTCTATCCTGTACAGTCCCTTCTCTAGGGATCCCTCCTATATGTAAAATAAGTAGTATTCATTCTAATCAGATAATAGTATTAATTAATCAGCACTGAGAGTGGTTGTGTTGTATTTTGATAGCTGTCTATATTATTAATTACTTAAAATGACAGACACACCGCCTCTCCTGCAGTGTTTTACTTGCAACAAGCAGTACCTTTGGTGTAGGCTATAATCTGTAAATGGTGCCTTATTCTGTTAGTTGTATCTTACTTTTTAGCCGCTTCTCCTGCAGTGTCTTACTTGCGTAAGTCAGTGATTCCCTTCCGACACTTCCGTGATCACATGGGCAACTGCATCCAATTGCTGTGTGAGTGTGTCTCAAGAGTGTGCACACTGTTTGAATTGGATGAACTTGAATCCTCAGCTCCTACCGCTATTCCTCACACATCCTCCAACCTCTATTTCGGGTAATCAGCAGGGTAGATGCAGCGGTCTTGGGAGTCAGTAGTTGGTTTCACAAGGAGAGAAAGAAGGTAGTGCGGCTCCAAAGCAACCTCCAGGAACAGCGGCGAACTCACAAACAAGACACGGAGTCTTCAACAAACAGCTGGTATTAAGAGGTGCTCACCAAATGTAATGGAAGAGTCGATCCAACAAGTCATGAAGAAAGAAAGAGGCAGCACACTTGGTTTTCGAAAAACAGAAGTCGGAAATTTATTCCAAGTTTTCAGTCGCTACACAGACATACCAACACAGACATACCGCTCTCTGTGTTGGTATGTCTGTGTAGCGACTGAAAACTTTGAATACATTTCTGACTTCTGTTTTTCGAAAACCAAGTGTGCTGCCTCTTTCTTTCTTCATAGTTGGTTTCACAAACACGTCCTCAGTTAGTGGTATTGGATATTATATACATATTTTGGCTCGTTATCCTTCTTATGGAATTGTCAATTAACCCCTTCTTGTCAGAATCTATTAGCATATTTATTAGTTCATATACTTGTGAGACTTATCTTAATACATTTCAAATACATAGTAACTTTACAATATCAGTTAAAACCAAATATATAAATATTAAAATAATAATTAAAACATTTGTTAAAGCAACAGCGTGAATGTAACAAATCCTGACTGGAAATATTTATTTATAAACTTCTAAAAATAATTCATAGAAATAGATGGTTGTCCACAATTTATTATTAAAACCACTTATAAGCTAGTCTGAATCATAGGGTATGCGTGCAGAAAAAATATATATTTATAAAATGCATATACAAGTACTATATTAAAAAAAAAATGAAAATATATATAAAAAGTGTATATAAAAAATGTATATATGGGGTGCTTAATATGCAGAGGATCTATCTTATATCAGGCAATTTAGATACAACTCACTATTCAAACCTGATGTAAATAGAGTGCCAAAGCTATATATAAACTCAGCCTCCTGTCTAAGTAATTATTGTTCCATAATTCCACAACTGACAGCACTATTAGATGAAGCTTTTATTGAATAACTCTCACCTAGATTACGAGTTTTGCGCTAAACAAGGTGCAAAACGAACACAAAAAAAGTTGCGTTATTTCATTACGAGTTTCTGAAAAGCCTCCTTGTGCATGCGATATTGTGGTGTAAAGCTCCATACCACACAAAATCCAAGAGCTGCTTTGACGTGCTCGTGCACACTTTCCCCCATAGACATCAATTGGGATAGAATGTTAGAAAAACAACCTAACACCTGTGATTGTGGAATGAAAAATTTCCGTAACGCAACCCCATTGATGTCTATGGGAAAAAAAAGTTACGTTTAAACCTAACACCCTAACATAAACCCCAAGTCTAAACACCCCTAATCCGCTGCCCCCAACATCGCCGACACTTAAATTAAGTTATTAACCCCTAATCTGCCACCCCTGACATCGCCGACACTAACAAAAGCAATTAACCCCTAATCCGCTGCTCCCCGGATGGATGAAGACCTCGCTGCCTGGATGAAGACCACGCCACCTAGATGGAGATGGATGTCCCGACTTCAGAAAACGTGAGTATATCTTCTGGGGTTAGTGTTAGGTTTTTCTTTATTTTTTGGGTGTTTTTTTTTTTTTAATTACGGTTTGGGCTTTAAAAAAGAGCTAAATGCCCTTTTAAGGGCAATGCAAAAGAGCTAAATGTCCTTTTAAGGGCAATGCCCATACAAATGCCACTTTAGGGGCAATTGGTAGCTTAGGTTTTTTTTAGAGTTATGTTTTATATTTTGGGGGGTTGGTTGGGTGATGGGTTTTACTGTTTGGGGGACTGTGTATTTCTTTACAGGTGAAAGAGCTGATTTCTTTAGGGTAATGCCCTACAAAAGGCCCTTTTAAAGGCTATTGGTAGTTTATTGTAGGCTAGGGGGTGTTTTTGTTTTAGGGGGCTTTTTATTTTTATAGGGCTATTAGATTAGGTGCAATTGTTTTTATTTTTGATAATTTCGTTAATTTTGTTTTCCTGATTTTAGTGTTAATTATTTTTTGGTAAACTTAGATTTTTTAAATTTTTCTTAGGATTTGTTTTTATTTAGTTGTAATTTAGATTTTTACATTTTTTGCTTAGTGTTAGGTTTTTTTAAATTTGTAATTTAGATATTTTAATTGGTAGTATTTTTTATTTTATTAGTTTAATTATGTTAGGTTAATTTATAGTTTAATGTTAGGTTTATATTTATTTCACAGGTAAGTTTAAAATTTATTTAAATAGAGTTATATTGTAATTTTAATATAAAGTTAGGGGGTTAGGTTTAGGGGTTAATAGTTCAATTTAGTGCTTTGCGATGTGGGGGGCCAGGGGTTTAGGGGTTAACAGATTTATTTAGTGGCGGAGATGTGGGAGGCCGGAGGTTTAGGGGTTAATAACTTTATTTAGTGGCGGCGATGTCAGGGAGCGGCGGAATAGAGGTTAATAACTTTATTATAGTGGTGGCAATGTCTAGGTGTGGGGGAGTAGGGGTTAATATATTTAAACAGTGTTGTCGATGTGGGTGGGCAGCAGATTAGGGGTTAATAATTTTATTGAATAGTGGTGATGTGGGTGGGTGGCAGATTAGGGGTTAATAGGTTTAATATAGTGTTTGCGATGTGGGAGGGTGGCTTTTTAGGGGTTAATATATAGTTTATGGGTGTTAGTGTACTTTGTAACACTTTAGGTTATGAGGTTTGTGAAACATTTTTGTGACGCAAAACTCATAACTAATGCTTTCAGATGGCGGTATGGATTGTGACGGTATAGGCTGTAACGCAAGCATTTTAGCCTCACCGCACAACCTGTAATACAGGTGTTATGGAAATCCTATGAAAAAACGTCATTTTTTTTAAGTGCGGGACTGACGTTGCGTTACAGGCTAAAATGCTTGAGGTATAGCTATACCGACACGACTCGCAATAGTTGCGTTACTGCCATTACGTTGAAATTGCCATTTTTTCAGCGTTAAAAGCCGCAACGCAAAACTCGTAATCTAGATGTCTGTTAATAATTCTGAATATACATTTTTACTAATCAAAAACTTTAGAACCCCAATTTTTTATTTTCCTCCAAAAATACCTAAAAATCATATTAATCCTCCAGGTTGCCCTATTATTTCTGGAATTGATTCCATCACATCAAATTTATCACAGTACGTCAATTATTTTCTGCAGAAATATGTTAAAAATCTTAAATCATAGCTATCTGACTCAACACACTTCCTTCCATGCTAGTTACATGTGATGTTAGTGCTCTGTACACTAATATAGATCACAAATTGGGGATAAAGCCATTAAATCATATATACAAAGAGATAGAAATATGTTGGATAGTCAAGGAAATTTTTATATTACAATGTATAGAATTTATACTCAAAAATAACTATTTTAAATTTGAGGACAATTTCTTTTTACAGATAAAAGGGGCAGTGATGGGCACAAGGTTCCGACACAGGTTCCCACACATACGTATAGCAAACAAAAGATCAACTTTTTGGATATAGAATTAGAAATTATTGATGAACAAATACAGACCACATTTTTTTCAAAAAGTTGACTCCAATAATTATGTTGATTCCAGAAGCTGTCATCATGAAAACTGGAAAATAAATATACCAAAGGGACAACTGTTAAGGATTAGGAAGAATTGTTCTGATCTATTAAGTTATGAGGAACAATCAAAAATCTTAGTAGAAAAATTTGAACAAAAAGGTTATGATCCAGTTAAAATAAATGCAATAGTGGAGGAAGTTAACACATAGATAGACATACCCCATTAGGCAAAAAAGAGAAAAGAACTAGATGGGATACAAATTCAGATAATTCTTTAAAATTAGAGATACCATTTATAACAACTTATTCAGCACAACACAAAATGTTCAGAAGAATTGTAAATAAATACTGGCACCTCTTGCAGAAAGATCCGATAATAGGAAATCAACTGGGAGATAATCCCAAATTTATTTATAGAAGAGTAAAAATTTTAACAATCTGCTGGCTTCAAGTGAGTACAAAAACAAAAAGAAAGAAAAAGAAAACAGAGACTTAAAAGGGGCTAACATAGAAGGCTTCTTTCTGTGTCATAATTGCAAATCCCGTAAATTTAGCAATAAGACAAAGAGTATCAAATCAGAAAAAACAGGAAAAGAATTTAAAATTAAAGAAATAATAAAATGCGCGGATATGAATGTAATATATATGTTCCAATGTGAATGTAACCTGAAGTATTTTGGACAAACTAGCAGAAAACTAAAAGATAGAATTAGAGAACATATATTGGCCATAGAACATGAAAGAGATGATACAACCCTATATAGACACTTTAAAGAACAACATCAAAGTAAAGTTCAAGCAATTAAATATTGGGGAGTTAAGAAAATCTAGGACAGTAGAAGAGGAAATATAGAACAAAACTTACTTAGACAGGAGGCTGAGTTTATATATAATTTTGGCACTCTATTTCCATCAGGTTTGAACAGTGAGTTAGATCTAAATTGCCTGCATATTAAGCGTTCCATATATACATTGTTTATATACATTTTTTATATACACTTTTTATATATAGTTTTTCAAAAAATGTTTTATATAGTACTTGTATATGCATTTTATAAATATATATTTTCTCTGCACGCAAAAACTATGATTCAGACTAGTTTATAAGTGGTTTTAATAATAATTTTTTTAATTTAATCAACAAAAAAGTTTAAATATTTATTTATTTTATTTCTCACTTTTTTTTTTTTTGCTCATCAGGGGTCAGGGGGCATCAGGGGTCAGGCCCAGGCCCAGGGGGTTCACGTGCTCAAGTGCTCCTATAGAGGAGCCTCCACTGGGTTGGGCTCTATAAAATGACTACAGAGACAATACTGGATAATTCCTCTTAAGAAAGCCTGCACACAAGCAGGTGAAACGCATTGAGGTGTGTTCCGTTGGAAGAGCCATAGACGACAAAGCACATCCTAAAGTTGCAATTGCAATTTCGAACACAGATTGCGGGAGTTTGGGAGTTTAGAACTCGGACGATGTGAATCTGGTGAAAACATTTACTTTTCATACTTTTTAAATGTATTTCTGCTTTCACTTATATTTAGGAATAATTAACGCCGAATTTGTTAAACTTTTTGCATAAGTATAGCAGTTAGCCAGAGTTCCGAAGATGTGCTATCCAGACTCACGGTAAATTCAATTGTGCTCGAGCAAACGATTATTATATCTTTAAAGGAACACTCAAGTCAAAATTAAACTTTCATAATTCAGATAGAGCATTCAGTTTTAAACAACTTTCCACTTTACTTCTATTAACAAAATGTGCATATTCTTTTTATATTTACACTTTTTAAATCACCAGCTCCTACTGAGCATATGCAAAAATTCACAGAATATACGTATATGCATTTCTGATGGCTGTCATGTGATACAGGGGTAGTGGAAATAGACATTTGTCAGAAAAAATCTACTTTTCCTTTGAAGTTCAGACTAAGTGCTATTGCATTGTTTTGTTATCATGCATTTGTTGATTATGCAAATATACCTTATTTACTGGTCCTTTAAGTATTGTTTTAACATATTGTTCACTTGTTACAAATGTAAAATAATTGTACATGACAATTTTAGCATAAGCTATAAAGTGAACCCAGCCAGTCTTAGTTTACCATTTGTTAATCATAAATATTTGTACTAAGCATAATAAACAAGTTTTGTTCATGCACATACTCTGTTTAGTTACTTCTCCCATTTAGAACACATATTAATCAATCAGTAAATTTCAATCATATTAGCGGCTTCTTATATTTTGCTTTTTCTGAATCCAGCTGCAAAAGAAAGTGAATGCCCTTAAGGGAAGTGTTTTCAAGCATACTGTCTTGAGTGTCTTGATAAGGTTTCTGGCTGGAAAATTTGGCATACAGACAAGCAGATGGCAAGAACATAGAACTTAGTATCTGGCTTCTGTTTATCACACTAATCAGATAATTCCTTGTGAAGCAATATCCTGGGCAATATTGTTCAAACCTCTGAAATCAATCTGTTAATAATATCATGGATATAATAGTAAAAGAATAACATGATTTGTTTATAAAAAAAAACATGTACCAATGAATAAAAAGTAATATATATGCATTGATCATGTATATATGTAAATATATATATATATATATATATATATGTATGTGTATATATATATATATATTTTTTTTTTTCTTTAAATAAAAAGACACAATTTACTTGCATTTGGTTGTTGACTGGTCTCAAGAGACTTTTCATATTTCATAAACTATCCTAGTTATATATTTAATTGTAATATTTTGTATTTCAAAAAGGTAATAAAATATGCCTATAAAAATATAAGCAATAATAAACTCAGCATTCAATCTTTGTGTCTGATGCAAAAATAGCTTTTATATTAATTAAACAATTATTAAACCATTTAATGTAACAGAAAAACTAAAATAGCAAAAATTAAGAAATGCTATTGTAAATCTTCTAAAATGTTCTTCATACATTTAGGATTTATAAGTTTGAATGATTAAATACAATATGCTCATAACATATATTGAGAACAATTTATTAATTATCATGAAGTATTAGTATACAGTGAAACATTGCATATACAAATATTAACAATTATTTAAACATTATCCATGGCATTAAATTGTAACATCCCATCACAATTCATACAAAGTAATATACAAAGTAATAATATCCCCTTTTATAAATAGAGTTTCTTCATAATGATAATGAAAAATAGTATTTATTAAATTATCTTTATGGTAATATTATTTTATTTGTATGCCTGAGAATTTTTCTTATATATACACACACATATACTGTATATATATATATATATGCGTGTGTACAAAAATAACAAGAGTATATACAAAAATAACAAGAGTATTGCATGAAGCAGTGATACTTTTTATTAGACTAACTAAACATTTAGAAAAAGACAAGCTTTCAAGAGTTTCCTCTCTTCCTCAGGTCTGAAGGAATACTTGAAGGCTTGTCTTTTTTTAATGTATAGTTCAATAACAAACTATTTTTGTATCTAAATCACTGAACTAACAGGGGTACTCCAATCAACACACACACACACTAACAAACACATATACATACTAAGTGCCAGATTACAAGTGAAGCGTTATTTAACGCTCTCGCCCAAGTGTTAACTGCTACAGAAGTAAGCTTTTCATGCATGTCAGATAGCACGTGTATTATAAGTTGAAAGTAAACTGTTTTCCCTTGCCTGCTAACCCAAGGGGCGTAAAAAGTTAGAATATCTTAGAATATCACACGCGCGATAACCTATTCCCTAAAGAAGTTAATAAAGCAAAAAAGTGCCTTAACCCGATATGAAAATATTGATATTTCACATTCACATAGAAGAATATGTTCTATTTATTCATAAATACATATTTCTATATATATAAACACATTTTTCAGGCAAAAGTCAGTATTTAGTGTGCCCTCCCTTATAACTAAGAAATTCGTGAACTCTTTTGGGGAGACTGTCCTGAAGTTTTCTGAAGTAATATTCTGGTATATCATTTCAGGCTTCTCTCAGCACATGCCAGAGTTCTTTTTTAGATTTAGGTTGTCTTTTATTTCTTCCTCTGTCCAGGTGATCCCATATTGCCTCTGTGGAGGCCAGATCATGACTTCCACATCAGAGCTATATCCCTCCCACCCAGCTCTGCTAACATTGAAGCCGCATACCGAAACACCGTTGTGCTAAGGACCTACATCTCCAGCGGCAGCCCTGATCCTCCACACATATCAGCCTCCTCAGACTGCAGCACTAACACGGAGCCTACCCGACACCTCCTACAAATCACCCAGAGGACCTTGGACCTGACAGCACTCACAGAGCGGCCCCAGCTGACACTCTCCAGCGCACCTTAATGGGAGGACTCCTCGCACCACTCTCCACCTCTTATACGGAGACAGACCACACGCTCCCTTCAGAAACCCTGCACCGGACACCAGTAACTGAGAGGGCAGGTCGGAACCATCGCACAGTATTGTCCGCATCTAGTGCAGAAAAGTTAGCAGGCTCGCAGTCACGGTGACAGACTTTTGGCACGAACGGACGCCATCTTCCCATCTCTCTGATCCCGGTAAGAACTTGCTATATAGTTGGCGGCTGCCTTCATTCACCTTTACTCCTGAGGATTGGTTAAGATCGGCAATAAGCCCTTTGTAGAGGGGTTTTACCAAGGCATTAACATTCTAATTGTAACTGCGCCATCACTACCTCAGATGCTATCTAGCTTAAGGAAGCAGCCTACAGCCTCACTGGATATCGTGTGTGCGCAATCAGGCATAATATGCTGATAACAGGGCTATAAGTTATAAATTATGCCAATCACCTAGATATTGACACTACACATCTACAGTAAGGGAGTCGTTTGCATGAAAATAGACCACAGTGCCCCTATGGACATTCTATTACTCTTGGCCTCTAGATTAAACCCATAGTTGCAGAGTGTCATGGATACAGTGCGGCTAATAGATCAATGGGAGGCAAGGGTTTTACAACTCTTTAATGATCACTTCTGTAACCTCAGACAGCAACTTTTAGAGGACTTGCTTCCTCTGTTTCAAATTTGTAACCAACAAGATGGTATGCCAGCTAGCAACTACAACAGCCAAAACTGGTCTGAGAGATCCGGAGAAGCGCATAGAGAAGAGGGGACCTGCGATGCTCCACAGAAAAAATTACCTGCTCAACTGGACCACGGGATCACCGCTTCATGTCATCTTAAAGTAGGAACAAACTCCATGATGCACGCGGCTACCTTACTGACCTAACCCGCATATTTCACCCCCAAAGGTAAACTCTCCCTACATACACCGAAGGACACTTGGATTATGGGGCTTCCCCTGACACTTACCTCACGCTCCCACGCTCTCTGTTGCCTATGCAGTGCCACATCCCAAATGGGTCCTGCTCTTGCTCTTGCAGTTCCTAACACTAGGGTTGGCTGAATTACTGCATACTCTTGGACTGATTTCCTGGCGTGATAGTGTCTCACATAGGCCTGCATGGATTACGTTCTGAAATATTGGATTAGGCTGAGGCCAAGTACTAATAAATGCATCTGGGACTTTACCTTAATTTAATTGTAAAATGTTTAGGTTTGTATTTGCTGTGGTTCAATATTGTTCAAAGAGGTCCAAACAATCTTAGCTGCTAATTAAGAGAGTTAGAGTCAGGTGATTAATATTTTATGTCCATAAGTCAGCTACTACTTCACTTATCCCATAAAAATCCCCAATGTAGGATCACTGCAATATATACATATATTTTTACCACAGGACACATGGTTTAAGTTTAAGACAATGGGTCTACTTACAATGTATTTATGTGGATACACAATGTGACTATAGATATATAGTTTTCCTTTCACAGATCCATGTAGAATAATTATACTGGGTACAAGATAAAATTTAATATGTAACACTGCCTTAAGGCCCATATACAGCTACTCCTTATTGTGTTCTCTGAGGCTGGCCTGACCATATAGGGAAGGAAAATCTGATTTCTACCTTGCCAAACATGCTGTATTCACTAGTCTATGAAACACTTGTTTTAGAAAACTAGGTACTCTATAGTCTCAATAATATACTTCAAAGAATAGTATTGGGATTCAAGCTTATAATAGTTTAACATCAAATGTTCTCTCAATATGTTTATATCTGTTTAGAAGCCTTTTTAGCTAAGTATAAAGGGATTGTTAAAAATGTCTATATTTATTTATACTATTTATGTATGAGATGCATAACTAAGTGCTTGAACCTAGGTACATAGCAACATAATTCTTTCAAGCCACTCAGGAATTTAAGTTATATGGGATGATGTGTGTCTGGCTTTTAATTTTACACCTTCCGTATTATTCCCCTCCCCTACACTTTAAGCAGCTCACTTTACATGTATAGAAGGAATTCAATAATTCTGCTAGTTAGTAAATTTACATGATCAACCATATTGAGATATCCCACTACAGGCTTAAATCCCCATTATAGAGTATATGTCTTCGGCAGTTTCAATATTATATCGTCTATAGCATAACCTTTCTTTCTTAGAATGCTATGATTGTATATTAAATGAGTTATATGAGTCTGTTACAAAAGTGCAGCAATTAAGACCAATGTTTCAGTTCCCTCAATATAAAATGTTTAGATTTGTTTTTGTTCTAGCTCCTATAGGGTTCAAAGGATTGTTTTAAGACACTGTTGAGAGTAATGATGGTTGGTACCAGATGAGACTCCCTAGGCCATGTACCTATATCTCATAGCTCTTTGGTACACTGGAATCTGTTACTTGAGTTACCTGCAGGGAATGCATTGAAAGCCTTATGATAATTAGACCCCTAATTAATCACACTCCCTGTGTGGAAGTTTTTATTTGGATAAAATGCTGGTCCTGCTGAGCCCCTCTCCTCCCTTTCCCGCCGGTACTTGTTGCCTGCGGGTCATACCCATATCCCTTTTACCCACATCGCCTAGAGCTGGCACTTCCCCAGGAGAGGAGCTCATGCAGTAGCCTCCTACACTATATATATGCAAATTTTCTCCTCTACACATAACTCTACCTGTAAATTTGCAAATTTGTAACTGTATAATAAGCCTTCTAACAGTCTTATTTACATTATTAATCTGGCATTCTAGATAGTGCCCCCCCACTCCCTTTTATTCCCCACCTTTTCTAACATAAGCGGCTCTTGCCCGCTGAATTCTTTCTTCCCTTTTCTAGACCACCTTGGTCTGAGAACGTCCAAACAAATAATGTCCCACGCCTGCCTCAACCCTATTAGAATAAGTGAACATATTAAATTTCTTTACGGTAAGGCCATATCTATTATATATAAAATACAAAACTGAGGTTCCATTATTTTATGTACAAACATATATTCCGTTATCAACATCCATGTTTACAAGGTTAACTCTAGCATTCTCATATGCCTCTTATTCATTGTTAATGTCTACCTTTTCATAAGGGAGTTATGACTATGGGTCATAGATGTAACTTACATGACTATTCTACACGTTTCCCTCCGAAGGCATATAGAATTTATTCCAAGACTCGCTATTTCTCTGGTTTAAGATTATGTTTATGTTATAAGGATGTATTTTCCAGAATTACACTACTATTGTTACTGGATGAATATGTTGTGAAACTTTAATTATAACCTCAATAAAAAATTTAAACTAAAAAAACCAAACCTGTCTGTACTTTCAGGATCCATCAATTCAGACAATATCGCCAACACCACTGGAAGAAATGCAGCCAGGTCAGACCCTCTACCATGTTTCACTGAAGGCCGGAAGCACTCATTCTTCCATCTCTCTCCAACTCTTCTTCTCACATATTGTCAATGATTGAACCCCAAAATTTCAAACTTGGAATCTTCTCCGCTGATCTTCATTCCAATCTTTGTGAGCTTTAACATAATATATAGAAACAAAGTTTGCTTGATATACTGTTGCTTTGACTGATGTCTTTGTAATCTATGTAGTCTAAAGGCTAACAGTGCAAATCATGCTAAGTCAATCCTATTATCAGTAGCTGCAGTTTCTAAATGTTGCATATAAAATTTGTGTCAAAGTAAACCAACTGTAGCTATTTTGATTGAGTCTTTTAGATAAATGCTCCACGTGATTTTGTACACTTATGCTAACATTCAGCAAAGTGTCTTTTCATATTTATTAAACACTGTGGGCTATAGAATGATAAAAGAGATAGAAATTGAAACGCTCACTCACCATACTGAACTGAGTGTATGGGTCCTGTTAGCGTATCCGATGTAAATTCTGGATTTTCAATATCCCGTGCACCGTCTGTGCAGCTCGCGCTGCCTGTGTGAATCTTTATCCCTGTTGTGCGCCGTTCATGTGGCAAGCATTTGGTTTACTCAGATCCAAAGTCTCTCGGGTCTGTGCTGAGAGCTTCATCCGTGAGGTAGGTGTGGCGTGAGCGTTACAATCAGCTGGCAGCGGATATTGCACTAAAGAATCCGCTAATAGAAAACAACTATGCAAAAAATTCACACAAAGTGAAGGATCCCAAGCTGACAATGGGCCGAAAAGATTAAAAATGAACTTTTATTAGTATTGCAGGTAAAATACCATAGTAAGTTTCAATGATATGGCAACATCACAGCCAGTAAATCAGCCTAGTTAAATATCACCCTCATCCAACATGTTTCATGCCAGTGTGGCACTTCATCAGGGATAGAGTTAAACTCGCTAATAGACAAATATAAAGATTTCGTTATCCAATAAAAATATTACTAAATAGGGAGAGTAATCAACTCAGATTTTTTGTAACTTCCAATGATCACTAGAAAAATTGTCAAGAGTTATTCAGAGATCATCCCAAGAGTGCTTTTTAAATGTAAAAGGATCAAGGTTCAAATGTAACATTTTGATGAATCATTGATGAATCATTATGCATGATATTATTTTTATGTAATTGACTAAAAGACCAGTACATGAACAACGTTCAATATTCTTTACTACAACACATGTGAGGTTTTTTGAAATGAGATACATGGATTGGTCAGAATATAAGCATTCTATTTTCATTGGATCACTAAATATTTATATTTGTCTATTAGTGAGTTTAACTCTATCCCTGACAAAGTGCCGCACCGGCACGAAACTTGTTGGATGAGGGTGATATTCAACTCGGCTAATTTACTGGCTGTGATGTTGCTATATCATTGAAATCTACTATGGTATTTTACCTACAATACTAATCAAAGTAAATTTTTAATCTTTTCGGTCCATTGTCAGCTGGGAATCCTTCACTTTGTGTGAATTTTGTGCTGAGCTTTAGCATATCTTAGCCTTTTCACCCTGTTCCCCTTCCAAATAAGTGGTTTCTTAGCTGCTGCCCTTTCCCAAAGACCATTCTTTATCAAACTTCTTCAGACTGTATCCCAGTGAAGATGCCAGATGCTGAGCCAGGTCACATTGCTGGACTTCTTCCAGTCTCTGAAATAAGAAACTCAGAGAAACTGCTCATCAAATTTTGAAAGTTTTCTTGCTAAAGTGTAATGGGAGTTCACACTAAATATTTGCCACTTTAGCTTAAAGAATCTATATTTTTTGTTTGTTTTATTCTGTTTTTTAATAATGCATACAAATATCCTGTATTTTCTGGTTGTATTTTAACTGAGAAACAATTATATATGGTCATTATACCTAGATTGTAAGTTCCCACGGGAATAGGGCCCTCAATTCCCCCTGTATTTGTCTGTAAAATGTTGTCTCTTATTGTACTGTTTCTCCATTGTACTTTTATCCTTGTACCCATGGGCAGCGCTGCGGAATCTGTTGGCGCTTTATAAATAAAAAATAATAATAATAATACCATTGCTAAAACAACAAATCTAAAGACTTTTGAACAGTACTGTATATACAAAAAAATACAAATATATATATATATTGTGTTTTTTGTAAAAGTTTACAGACTTTCAGCTGTTTGCAATGAACAAATCAAACAAAAGCAATTGAAATAGCTCAACACGACAACATTTTACTGAAAATGCAATGTTTTATGAATTCTGCCGTCCCAAAATTATTCAACCCCCTGAATAGAATCCCTCACAACAGCACAAATATGCAAAATGGGTGTTGTCTCAAGCAAACCTGATGCAACTAATCAAGGTTCTCATTAGTTGCACCAGGTGTGCTTGAGCTAGAACTCATGAAATACCTGAACTAGCTAGAGGTTTGCATAAAGCATATTTGACTGCATGTTAGAAATATGGCTAAGTAAAAAGAATGGTCCAAAAAGTTAAGAGAAGAGATTATAACCCTTCAAAAACAAGGAGCAGGATACAAAAAGATTGTGAAGACAATGAATGTTCCTAGAGATACCGTTGGAAGCATAGTTCGCAAGTGTAAAGTTAAAGGAACAGTGGTAACACTACCTGCACAGGGCAGTAAAATAAAGCTATTAATGGCTGCAACAAGATTTCTGAGAAGGCAGGTTGAGAAAAACCCTCGAGTGACTGCGTAAGACCTGCAGCAAGACTTGGTGGCACTGGAAACCTGCAGTATGTGAAAGGAAAGGTGGACTCATTGAAGTATCAGGAGAAAAAGTCATGCTGTCTGTGAGGAAGCTGAAACTTGGGCATCATTGGACCTTCCAACAGGACAATGATTCCAAGCATACCTCATTTTCCACCAAGGCTTGGTTGCATAAGAGGTACTGGAAGATTGTACAGTGGCCATCACAGTCACCTGACTTGAACCCCATAGAAAATCTCTGGTGGGATTTGAAGAAGATAGTTGTAGCACGCAAACCCAAGAATATTACTGAACTGGAGGTAATTGATTATGAAGAATGGGCTAAGATTCCTCAGGAACGCTGCCAGAAGCTGATGTCTGGCTAGGCATCTGGCTTGCAGTGGATCATAACAGCAAATGGGTGCCCTACTAAGTACTAAAGATGCTTGCCATGAAGGGCTTAAATAATTTTGAGACTGCAGAATTCATAAAAAGTTGCATTTTCAATTGAATTTGGGGAAATGACTTGAAGCATTCGTTGTGTTGAGCTATTTCAATTGCTTTTGTTTGATTTGTTCATTGACAACAGCTGAAAGTCTGTAATTTTTTACAATAAACCTGATTTGTAATGGAGGTTGAATAATTTTGATTACAACTTTATCTAAATATACATACATATACATCTTTAGACATGTACAGTATACGTATGTATCTCAATGTTAAAGCCTGAGAGTTTTTGCTTGAGCTTAACTGTTAGTGCCCCACTCTTAATATTGCCCTAAATGTATGTGTACACCTTACCTCCAGACATAAGATTTGGGCATTAAAACATTAATATGGAGTTTTCCCACCTTTGTTTTGAAAGAATGTGTGCCCATTTAGCTAAAAGAGCAATTGTGATATCAGGTACTGATTTTGGACAAGAAGGTCTGACTCATAATCAGTGTTCAAATTCATTTCAATACAAAAGAAAGAGGAGCGCTTAAAGCACAGATACAATTTAATATATATAGTATCAATTCACATAAAATATGAAACAATTATTAAAAAATGTAAATATATTAAAAACAGGAGGTCTCCTGTTAGGAAAAAAGTATCAAACCAGGTACACAGAGTTATAACTTACTGAAATACATCTAACAAATATAATGACAGATAATAACTCAACCTATATAATAGCGCTGATATCTAAACATATGCAATGTGCTATAAACATCTAATATAATCTAAACTACTGTGTACGGGCCAAATGAGTATAAAAACACCACAAATTAAAAAAGAGAGAAACTAGGCGCTGTGTAGCGCAATAAGAACAAAGTCAATGTCCCAATATATGTACTGACGGATCAAATGAGGCAATGGATAAGAAACCACCTAAATGCAAATGCTAAGTGGTGTATAGCACATACACAAAAAAGTCAGTATCCCAAAGTGTGTGCTTAAAACTTCAAATGTCAGCCAATATTGGCAAAGTACCTTATTCTTCTGGCCGAATATAAGGAGTTGTTTCAACAATCCTTATTCACAATAGCTCTCCAAGCTTATATCTGCATCCAAGAAGACAGCTTGTGGCGTATGTTTGCAGCGTGTTGGCTGTGTCTGCGGTACCTCTCGGAGGCTCTGTCTGCGTCTAGGAGGACAATCTGAGGCGTCTGTATCACCTGACTCCTGTTTGCAGCGTGTGCTCCACGTGACTTCTGTCTATACAATGAAGAATTGACTGTAGCGCTACAGTGTAGATTACGATGCGATGCAGACTTGGCTAGTCTGAAAGAACAAAAGTGATGGCAGGGGGATCCTGCTCAGTGAGAAAATGTCAGATATATATATACAGTATATTAAATTGTATCCGTGCTTTTAGCGCTCCTCTTTCTTTTGTATGGTTATTTTCTGTTAAAATTTGAGGAGTTTAATTGAGGTAGCAGGATAATATCTCCAGCGCTCACTTCTATTATTTATTTAATATAAATTCATTTCAAGTCAGGGCTTTTGCAGGCCACTTGAGTTATTTTGTATCAAACATGTCAAACCATGTCTTCATGTACTTCATTTTGTGCACAGGTGCACAATCATTCTGGACTGTTGCCACAAAGTTGGAAGCACCTAATTGTCTAAAATATATTTGTAGCATTAAGATAACGATTTACTGTATCTAAATGGCCTAGCCCAAACCCTCCACCAAACTTTACAGTAGTCATTATGGATTCTGGTGGGTAAGGTTCTCCTGGCACCCTCCACAACCAGATTCTTCCATAGGACTCAGTATGATTAAACACTACTGAGAACACATTTTCACTGCTGCAGTGTCCAGTGGCAGTGTGCATTATACTACCGCTTAGCATTGAATATGTTCATGTGAGGCTTATGTGCAGCTGCCGCCCATGGAAACCCATTTCACAAAGCTCTTGATGCACAGTTCTTGTTCTGCAGTTTCTTCCAGAGGCACTTTGGAACTATAAGTAATACAACAGATGATAAGCAATTGTCTCGCTAAACACTTAAAGGGACACTAAACCCCAAATTTTTCTTTCAGGAATGAGTTAGAGAATACAATTTTAAACAACATTCTAATTTACTTCCAATATCTAATGTGCTTCATTCTTTAGATATCCTTTGTGGAAGAAATAGCAATGCACATGTGTGAGCCAATCACACGAGGCATCTATGTGCAGCCACCAATCAGCAGCTACTGAGGCTTTCTAGATATGCTTTTCAGCAAAAGATATCAAGAGAATGAAGTCAAATAGATACTAGAAGTAAATTAGAAAGTTGCCTAAAATGTCATGTTCTTTCTAA
Source organism: Bombina bombina (assembly GCF_027579735.1). Taxonomy (NCBI): domain Eukaryota; kingdom Metazoa; phylum Chordata; class Amphibia; order Anura; family Bombinatoridae; genus Bombina; species Bombina bombina. Next base: position 827,347,527 of record NC_069501.1, read on the forward strand.
ATCATGAAATAAAAAAATTGGGTTTCATGTCCCTTAAAGCATACAGTGGCCCTGCTCTGTAAGTTTGCATGGTCTACTACTTTGTGAAAAACAGAGCAAAGTCCAGCAGCACAGCAGTGTAGTTAAAAATAATATTTATTTCCACAGGTTAAAAAATACTTGTAATCGTTTCCCATCATGTTTTATATATATATATATATATATATATATATATATATATATATATATATATATATATATATATATATATATATACTTATTACTATTTCTTTTTCCTTATCAGTTATGGTCATCATATGAATTGGATGATGTTTTTGTATGTTATGCTTTTTAATGTTCTATTGTTGTTATTAATTATGCAGGGACATTAAGAGTTAATCTGTCTATTACCCGGTACCGCTATTTAAGGGGTTAACTGGTGTATTTTCAGCAGTCTATGAGTAAGCACCACTAGGGGGCGTGAAACGCGTCAGTCCTTCTTGTCCATGGTTTGTACTGTTATTTTTTAACCTGTGGAAATAAATTTCATTTTTTAACTACACTGCTGTGCTGCTGGACTTTGCTCTATTTTTCGTTATTGTGCAGTTGGTTCGCTGTCTTGAACTGGCATTTGCACCCTGCCACTGTGTTCTCCATGTGTTACCGTAAGTTTGGCATCTGACGTCATTGGTGTGGGTCTGGGATTGTGTGCGGCTGATGAGTTTGGAGCGGCCATCTTCTACTGTGCTCTACTACTTTGTGGGCTGTTGGACTCCTAGATGATTCCACTTTACAATAATACTGTTGGCTGGGGAAGACCTAGTAGGGCTTAAATTTCATGAACTGACATGTGGCAATGGTGGCATGCTATGACAGTGCCCTGTTTAAAGTCACTAAGCTCTTCAGTACAACCTATTGTACTGCCAATGCTGGTCTATGGGGATCTCATGGCTATGTGCTGGTTTTAATGCATCTGTTAGCAATGGGTGTGGCTAAAAGACTTGATCTCAATAATTAATATGGGATTTCACATACTTTTAGCCATATAGTGTATATATATATATATATGTATATATATATATAGTACTGTGCAAAAGTTCTAGGCAGGTGAGAAACAATGCTGTAAAGTAAGAATTCTTATATATATATATATATATATATATAGCTACAAAGTATATAAGAAAAAGAAAAATACCACAGTAGAGCTATATGAGATATTGTGTAAAGATGGGGGATTACAGCACTCTGTAGAGCTTCATTTTACTTTCTTAGGTGTTTGGCTGAAAGTAATCAAGAAACAAACACGCGGATGCACATAAGCTCTGGTCACACGGCAAATTTATTTACACAGTAACAAACATACTGAAAAGACATTGCAAATGGTCAGGGTATAAGATATTATATTACTACCACTGCAGTGGGATATTCATTTATCATAATATATTACTAAAACAGCTAATATAATTGCAACATGTATATTGATCCTGTAAATCAAAAAAGAAAAATAACTAATAATCATGTAGGATTACTTTTGATCATATATACGACCTGTATGAAAGTCCTCCTTGTGATTGACAAAATAGAAAAGAGTCCGTTTCTGCCTGGGCCCAGGTTCCAGATGAAAGGAAATTTTAAGAAAGAGATTTTTCCAGGGCTCATTCTTTGCTTTAAAACATGATCTTTTTTGATGAAGCTTACATGCTAGAACTCCGAGGTAAATGCGTCCTTTCTAGCTAGCATGGATGGATAATACTTTGTTGCAAGATGCCGTTATTACTTACGACCCAAGACAAATGCAGCTTTCCAGGAAACTGTGGTAGGTAGTGGTCAGAGTGTCTGCATCAATACACTCCTCCAGACTTCTATAATGTAACAACAGTCCAGGTATCTGTGTTAGTGCTCACCTCCGGCTCCACTTTTATGACCGCAAGGCAGCGGTAAGTAGGTTACAAGCAGAAATAAAAGTGAGGAAGTGTAGAAAACTACATAGAGATCAGGAGGACTATCAAAATAAAAAAGTTTATGTCTACAGATTTGATAAGGGTTCTTACGACTCAGGTACCGATGCTTCTGATTTAGACAAAGATACTGAAAGACAGTCAAAAAATGATGGAGGTTCTGGGTTACAAACCACAGATGTAGGAGGAGGGGGGGGAGAAAGAGGAGGTGGAATAAGGGATATGTGTCAACAAGAGAGAAGATACCCTCAACAAAATCAGAGAGGGAGAGGGGAGAATCAACGACAAGGAATGAGAAACAGGGGGAGACCACAAAGGAGACCATATCAGGGATATTAAAAACCGAGGTTGAAAGTAATCTACAAATTATAAATCTCTCTTCTTTTAGGTTAAATTTGACTCACATTGAGGTCTTAAGAAAGGGACTAACTTTCTGCCCATCAAACAAACTAAATAAGTTTGAACTAGTGAAAGATCTTCACCTTTTTGCTAGAAAAATAGTTCAACACTACATTATGCATCAGCATAAATCAGAACAGAGAAAAGATGAGGAAACTATAAAGGTGTTAGAAACCCTCCTGAATGAAAATGAAGATAGGGAGGAATTTGTAAAAGGCTGCAGAAACTTAAAAACCGAAATCAACATATATGCCTTCGTTAGCACAGGTTCCCATTGTTTCAATGTTTGTTAAAGCGGTTGAAAAAGAAATTGAAAAATTATCTGAAGACTGGACTCAGTCTGACAACCTAAGCTTCAAAGAAAGACAAGCATTAAAAGAACTAAGTACAGCAAAGGGAGTAATCTATAAGCCAGCTGATAAGGGCGGTAACTTAGTCCTCCTAGATGAGTCTTTTTATCTTAACGAAGTAAAGAGACAACTAAATGATAGATTACAGTATGAAAAACTTTCAAAAAATCCCATGACATCAATGAAATCTAAACTTAATAGAATTCTACAAGATGCTAAGATGGATGGTCTCATTTCTGTAAAGGAATTTCAATTCCTTAGTCCAACTCACCCTGTAATGCCCACTTTTTATGTAATTCCAAAAATACATAAAAATCCTACCAGTCCCCCTGGGAGACCAATTGTCTTGGGGATTGGCAGTATCAGTGAGCATATTGGTGAATATGTAGATATCTTTCTCAGACCTTTCCTACTCTCCCTCCCCTCTTATGTAAAAGACACCCCTGACCTCCTAAGAAAGTTGGATGGCATATCAGTTAAAACAGAAACAATTTTGGTGTCTTTAGACGTTGAAAATCTCTATTCCTCAATACCGCATACAATAGGGATAGAAGCATCAAAACAATTTCTCAAAACAAGAGGATTGAGAGTGATAGACATACTGCTTTTATTGTTGATTTGCTACATTTTATTTTGAATAATGTCTTCCAATTTGACAGTTCTCTTTATAGACAGGTCAGGGGGACAGCCATGGGAGCAGTTTGTGCTCCGACATATGCATGTCTCCACCTGGGAGCATGGGAGTTGGACATATTTGAAAAATATGGTGAGGTGTTTGACTCCCATGTTTCCATGTGGATTAGGTATGTGGATGACATACTCATGCTGTGGGATGGCCCCCTGGCCTGTCTTCAAGAATTTGTCTCCAATCTAAATAAAAATAACCGTAACATTTTTCTAATGTATGCCTCAAGCACCAAAGAATTGCCGTTCCTAGATATAGTGATTAAAAAAGAAGGTAATAAAATCACTACTGAGAATTACCGAAAAAGCACAGCAACGAATAGTGTCCTGGAGGCATCGAGCAGCCATCCTGAACCTCTAAAGAAAGGCATACCTTTCAGTCAATTATTGAGATTAAGGAGAAACTGTTCCTCCAGGACAAAATTCGAGCATCATGCTGATCAGACGTGCCAAAGATTTATAGAAAGGGGATATTCACGAAAATTGATTAGATACACCCTTAATAAAGTAAGGAAAATGAATAGGGATGACCTCCTATATTCAAAAAAAGAGAAAAAAGTTGAAAATAACTTAAGGTTTATTACAACTTATAATTGCCAGTGGCATAATATTCGATCTATATTGGCACAGAAATGGCATATTCTAACACTAGATGAAAAAATAGCAGATAGGGTAGGACAATACCCATTGATGACAGCTAAAAAATCACCAAATCTCAAAGACAAACTAGTCAAAAGTAGATTTGTTAGATCACAGACTGAAACCACCTGGTTAAATAAACATCAACAGGTTAAAGGCACCTATCCCTGTGGACATTGTGTCTACTGTCCATATATCCTAAAAAGCAAAACATTTTGTACCCACACAGGCAAGAATTTTGAAATAAGACATTTTGCAAATTGCAATACAGTAGGGGTTGTCTATCTCTTACAGTGCTCCTGCCCCCTGTTCTATGTTGGAAAAACGAAAAGAATGTTTAAGGACAGGGTGCAGGAGCACAGGGATGACATTCTCTATGAAAGGGATACAAGTGTAGCTCGCCACTTCAAAGAGGTACATAATAGTAGCACTGTATCTTTAAAATTTATAGCAATTGATAAAGGGATTACAAATGGAAGAGGAGGTGATGAGGACAAGTGCCTTCTTAGAAAAGAAGCCAGGTGGACATATACACTAAAAACAATGACTCCTACTGGGCTAAATGAAAGAATAGAATATGCTTCTTTTCTGGGCTAATTACTGTAATTCAGAATAACAAAACTGAAAAAGAAATTTTTTTGTCTAGCTGAAAAAATTATTTTGGTCAACAAATAATCGATATCAGGTCAAAGTTAATACCTTTCACTAAATATAACTGCTCTATCTAAGTTTCCTTTTCTCTATGTCTAACCTAGTGTTTTATATGATGGCAATATTTGTATAGCGGAGCACATGATTTCTGTGTACTCGCGGCAGATTTAAGATGCATTTGTATCAAATCTAATTCTCCTAACAATTGGATAGTTTCTCTGGAGGCTCACCTGTTTAAAACCAATTGTAAATGTCTATTTACTGGAACTAAACACACCCCCTTGAAAAGAATCCAATAATAGGTAGGAGATACAGGTGTCAGGGAGTCCTGATGAGGCCCTAGCTTTCGCTGAGCATTGTGGGGCGAAACGCGCGTCGACAGACACCTATCTACAGTGTACCTAAGTTCGGACGAAGGTTATGAAGATAAATATCTGTCATCCGGTGCAGTCAATATCCCTAGAAGCAAAGGTGATGTGACTTTGAAGTGGAGACAGCAAGCAGTTTGAGGTCGGAAGCACTTGTCCCGACTCTGCATGAAACTTCAGTATCCATATCCAAACTAATCACTGTAGTTCTTGCGGATATAAGGTGGATCTGGAGGTGAGCACAAACACAGATACCTGGACGGTTATACAGTCATAGAAGTCTGGAGGAGTGTATTGAATGCAGACACTCAGACCGCTACTTACCGCTGCCTTGCGGTCATAAAAGTGGAGCCGGAGGTGAGCACTAACACAGATACCTGGACTGTTGTTACATTACAGAAGTCTGGAGGAGTGTATTGATGCAGACACTCGGACCATTACCTACCTCATTTTCCTGGAAAGCTGCATTTGTCTTGGGTCGTAAGTAATAACGGCATCTTGCAACAAAGTATTATCCATCCATGCTAGCTAGAGAGGACGCATTTACCTCGGAGTTCTAGCATGTAAGCTTCATCAAAAAAGATCATGTTTTAAAGCAAAGAATGAGCCCTGGAAAAATCTCTTTCTTAAAATTTCCTTTCATCTGGAACCTGGGCCCAGACAGAAACGGACTCTTTGGAAATATTTTGTCCTTTTCTATTTTGTCAATCACAAGGAGGACTTTCATACAGGTCGTATATATGATCAAAAGTAATCCTACATGATTATTAGTTATTTTTCTTTCTTGATTTACATGATCAATATACATGTTGCAATTATATTAGCTGTTTTAGTAATATATTACGATAAATGAATATCCCACTGCAGTGGTAGTAATATAATCTCTTATACCCTGACCATTTGCAATGTCTTTTCAGTATGTTTGTTACTGTGTAAATAAATTTGCCGTGTGACCAGAGCTTATGTGCATCCGCGTGTTTGTTTCTTGATTACTTTCAGCCAAACACCTAAGAAAGTAAAATGAAGCTCTACAGAGTGCTGTAATCCCCCATCTTTACACAGTATCTCATATAGCTCTACTGTGGTATTTTTCTTTTTCTTATATACTTTGTAGCTATAAAAGTTTTTGGGGGTCTGCACCTGATCTAAGAACGGATAATTACCGCTTGGATCTTAAACAAACAAAAAATATAATTACTGTTAAATACCTTGTTCTGTTTAAACAGGAAGGTGTCAGTATTCCTCTCCCAGTACTTGTTTTGTAACTTATATCTATCTATCTATCTATCTATCTATCTATCTATCTATATATATATATATATATATATATATAAATATATATAACAAAAGCCAAGTTAAGTGCACTCACTGTTACAGCCACATCCGCCGGGGTGCTGCGTAGAAATGTATAGCAATAGCAGTCAACCCCCTAAGGGGAAGAAAAACGCTTGACTCTCCGGTCTTTAGAAATCAGTAAAAGGCTTTAATCAATCCTCAAAAGAAATCATTAGAAAGAGGTCATCCGAAACGTTTCGATACCCACTGGTATCTTTTTCAATTTGTTAAGACATAAATCCTGTGTCCCAATAGCTCCTATTGGGACACAGGATTTACGTCTTAACCCATTGAGAAAAGCCTTTTACTGATTTCTTCTAAAGACCAGAGAGTGAAGCATTTTTCTTCCCCTTAGGTTGACTGCTATTGCTATCTATCTATATATCTATCTGAAGGGTCTGAAGAAGGGGATATATTGTCCTCGAAACGTCACTATTTTCTAAGTAAAAATTATTTCACTAAAAGACCAGTGAGTGCAAGTGTTTTTGTTCTCATATATATATATATATATATATATATATATATATATATATATATATATATATATGTGTGTGTGTGTGTGTGTAATACTTTATTTTAATATGTTTTGCATGTGTTTATACTTGTATTACAGCCCTAACACCTTACTTCAGATCACACGGTGTGCTAACTGTTTTGTTTTTGTTTTAGTTTTGTGTTATGTGTTGTGCTTAACAAATAACTTACAACTTGTAATTTGAACAATGTCCAGTGTGGCTGCGCTTATCCAATGATAAAGGATGCACTAAAAGGATTTAGTCCTCCTTGCTAAACATTATCTGGTAATTCTGTTTTACCATAGCAGATATCCCCCCAATATTAGCACACACTGTGCTGTCAATAGTGCTCCACTTGTAATCTAAACATCTGCAAGCGCCACATCCTCCGTTAGAACTCACCACTATCTCTAAATGCTTTGATAAAATGATGCATTAATAATAGTAAACTGTGCAACCAATTAGAAACTATGGTACAATCTATGGTACCATTACATTCACATGACTTAAATGACTTAAAGGGACACTGAACCCAATTTTTTTCTTTCTTGATTTAAATAGAGCATGCAGTTTTAAGCAACTTTCTAAGTTACTCCTATTATCAATTTTTCTTCGTTCTCTTGCTATCTTTATTTGAAAAAGAAGGCATCTAAGCTTTTGTTTGGTTCAGAACTCTAGAGAGCACTTTTTTTATTGGTGAATGGATTTATCCACCAATCAGCAAGAACAACCCAGGTTGTTCACCAAAAATGGGCCGGCATTTAAACTTACATTCTTGCATTTCAAATAAAGATATTAAGAGAATGAAGAAAATTTGATTATAGGAGTAAATTAGAAAGTTGCTTAAAATATCATGCTCTATCTGAATCAAGCAAGAAAAAATTTGGGTTCAGTGTCCCTTTAAATTCTTTATCAAACAACTGTCATTTGTGTTTGATGGACAAGGCTGCTGTTACAAACACAAAATAACATTAATAAAAATAACAAATGTATAATACTGTATATATATATATATATATATATATATATATATATATATATATATATATATACATATTTATTTTTTTCCATAAAACACAGTTACACCATTAATCCTTTAAGCTATTGGATTTATAGAGACGAATTAGCACACTTGAAATAGGATATCTTATCCATTAAATACTTTACACAGCTACTTCCTTCTTAATTCCTTCCATTATTTTAATGGATTTTTAGACTAAGTTACCACCTGCTCGTATTCAGGGTGAAGAAAATATTTGATTCCTCCATTTCCATCTTGTCCACTGGTATTTAATCTTTAGTCTGTTGTATGTGCATTTTACATAACTCTGACCTATTGTGCCCTTGCCCTAATGGCCTCAAGGCATCCAAGCATCATTCTTCTTGTGTGTGTGCCTCTAAATATTTAAAACAAATGCAGTTTTTTTAAATTAATCTTTTTAAGCTGCAAAAAGGGTATTGCTATATGAACATTTTCTATTTACTTGTAAAACAGAAAAATGGATTAAGGGTTGACAAGGGAAAGAATGGTAAATTCATGAGTTATTGTGTCCAATACTTTCAGTGGATAGAGCAGGGTGCAATATTTCTGCTCATATTAGGAAGTTAGTTATGTGTTGGCCTTGAATGCAATAGATCTTAGAGATCTGAAGTGAAGTGTTAAGGCTTGAATATATGCATAACAAACACATCTATAATACATTAAAATAAAAATTTCCACACACACACACACACACACACACACACATATATATATATATATATATATATATATATATATATATATATATATATATATACATACAATGTATTTATTTATTGAAATAAATGTTTTAACAGTGATTTAAAGAGATATATTACAATGAGAGTGTATTTGTATGCATGTAGATAGATACACTGTATATGTGTATGTATGTCTATATATATATATATATATATATATATATATATATATGTATGTATGTGTGCAGTGTTTTAAAGTTATAGCTCAATAGAAAATCATTGTTTTCATTTTAGTGAATAACTCCACTATTTGATCTTCAGCTTAGAGCACTTTTGGCTTTGAGCACCTTCAGCTTAGCGCTAAAGTGATATCAGACATGAATTTTTCAGAGCACCCCCAAAGAAGTCTAATATGTGAGGGATTTAGTGCAACAGTGCTATCCCACATCCAGATGTTAGTGTGCCTCAGACTTTTGCTTAAGTACTAACATATTACTTTTAGCTTGTAATATAAGAGCACTATTCATTTAACAATAGCGCTAATATTTTTGCTCTCCACCTGTAAACTAGGCCAGAATTTTCTCATTGGTTTCATGTTTTTTTTTTTTTTTAAAAGGATATTTGTACTTTGCATTGGAAAAATTATTCATGGCTAACATGGTCACTAATTTAATATTAATTATAGATGCTTAATGTGTTTTTGAAATAAGTTTATTATTAGTTAAATTTTGGTATCAATTTATGGGTCCCCATGTACTAAGTGGATTCTGTTAGAGGACAATGGTGTGGTGATAACATAGCAACTTTCAAGTATATTAAAGGGCTTAGTAAAGCTGAGGCTGTGAGTATTTTTCATAAAAAAAAAATAAAAAAAAATCAAGAACAAGGGGTCATGAACTCAAGCTTAAGGGTAGTAAATTTAGGAGTAATTTGCGGAAGCACTTTTTTACAGAAAGGGTGATTGATTCATTTAATAAACTTCCACAAGAGGTGGTAATGACAAACACTGTGGGGGACTTTAAGAATGCCTGGGACAAGAATAAGGCTGCCCTACAAATTAGATACGTTTATACTTTGAAGAAATATCGGGCAGACTTGTTGGGCCTATGGCTCTTATCTGCCGTCAAAATCTATGTTTTTCATCTTGAGTGTGTCTCTTGAATGTGTAATACTACAGCAAGCAAACAAGAAAACACAGCGATCCTTAAAAAACTTCTTTATTCAACAACATGGAAAAACATCAGAACATTAAAATTACTGCTGGAAGGTATGTCAGGACAAGGCACCAATCTGTCCTACATGTCTCGGCTACTCCTGCCTTATTCATAGACATGATTGGCTAACATTTCCTCTGCCTTATATACACTGTACTCATATCCTATTGGATAAGACTGACACACCTTATAATGTTAACTACTTAAGGTATATTTGATAATAGATGGTGACATTTATTAACTTATCAAAACAATGTGTGTATTTATTGTATGTATTATCCTCATTAGTTGTCAATTTTCTTCCCAATAATAGGAGCACATGTGATGGCTTAAACAGTCTCACTTTATAATATCACATTGATACCAATTATCATATATTCTTACTGTGGTTACGCCAATCAACCACACATGGTTATTTACTCCTGTCACCATAAACAGATATGGGTCCTAGGCTAGACATGTTCCCACTCACAAAGCTATAATTCCCATGGTATTTTGTACAAATCTCTATGACCAAGTGGGTAACATTAATATAGCTGTAGTGTCTTTCACCGTATAAATGCAAATTGTGTATTGCTTTTAATTCCAATATGTATAAGAACACAAGTACACAAAATTTGAATGTGTGCTTTGTCATGCTGAAAGCATATGCATACTTACACCTGATGAAATTGAGCTAGTACATTATCAATTTTTCATTTATACAAGGAGAGCAACATGCAGTGGGAGAGGATGGAGGAAGGGTTTATTCATTTTTAATCATCACATTCATCAATTCTAATGGTATAGTGAACTATATACATACATATAAGGATATTGACCATATCATATCAATATAGCTGGCTATACCCCCTAAGAAAGGCCACTAGTTCAATATTTCAGTTTTCAATTTCTTCTCCAAATGTTAATGACATCCCCCTCAATATTGAAGCCATCCGGTCTCCTGTTTTTCAATTTAAAAATCCAGAATGCTTCACTTGACAACCATGCTGATCTATCACCTCCCCTAATGGGGTTTCGAACACACTCAATAACCTGCCACGACAGTGATGAGACATCACCCCCATGTACGTATATAAAGTGTCTCGAAAGATCAGAGCATTTATCATCGTTGGAGATGTCATTAAGATGCTCCATAATTCTGCAGTGGGGCTCCATGGGTGTACAACCAACATATTGGCCGTCACATAGTGAACATTCAACAAGGTATACCACAAATGTGGTCCTGTAGTTGGTACAGCTTGGAAGATCGAAAACTTGATTAGTGGTTTTTGACTGGAATTGGGATGTAACTTTGCAATATTTACATGCTATGCACTTTGAGTAATGGCATCTGAAGTGCCCTTTAACATTGAACCAGCTACTGCCAATCTTAGTCTTATTCTTTAGCATACTAGGGGCCACCAAATTACCAATAGTACATGCACGTCTTGATATAAAGTTACATCCCTTGGATACATATTATTTTAGACTGTCTTCAGCTGTTAATATAGGTAAATGTTTTTTTTGACTATATTACAGATGTCATTAAACTGCAGACTATAAGTTGTAATTAGTGTTAGTCCACTGTCTAATTGCATCATATTCGTTCCTGTTAGATATAGCGGGTCCAAAAAAAGAAAAGTATAATGCGGGATAACCAACTTGCTAACCAGTTACGTAACGCTTATAATACATACATTAGTGACCCATCAAGAAAATTCTGGGAAGCGTATCAAGCGTATCAAAAGAAAGAGAAATCTTTCTAGCACAAAAAAGTGCTCAAGATACACTTAGATCTAGGTTTTTCTATTATAGACATGGAGGGAAAGCAGGGAAATTCTTGGCTAACCTAACCAAATCAAAAGAAAAGAAATCCACGATTGAAGCGCTTAAATCTACGTCTGGTAGAACTGTTAAAAGTGAGGACATTGCCAGCTTAGTTACAAATTATTTCCAAGATCTTTATTCGAAAGAGAAAATAGATACATTGAGTAAAAATAATTTTTGGCATAAGATTAAAACACCTAAAATATCGGAAGACCAAAGAGAGATGCTGAATGCCCCAATTACTTCTAATGAAGTACTAAATGCAATAAAGAAAGCAACATCTAACAAAGCTGCTGGGCCTGACCAGCTCCCTATAGAATTGTATAAAATACTGTCAGATGACATTGGACAAACTCTGGTCTCTCTTTTTAACAGTTACTATCTGGATAAAAAAATATGTTCTAGATACTTTGCCGCATCACAAATAGTTCTTATCCTTAAAAAAGGTAAGGACAGAGAGCAGATATCTTCATACAGACCGATATCGCTCCTTAACTGCGATTACAAGATCCTGATGAGAATTATTGCTGATCGCTTAAAATCTTTTATCGGGCTCTTGATACATAAGGATCAGGTTGGGTTTATGTCAGGTAGAATTGCTACACGGAACTTACGGAAATTACAACTAATTCTAAATCAGTCCTGCCTGCATAAAAACCCAACATCCGATGCTGCCCTAATGTTAATCGATGCAGAAAAAGCCTTCGACTCCATCTCTTGGGATCACCTGTTCACAGCCCTCCCAAGATTTGGAGTCGAGGGGGCGTTTGTCGATTTTATTAGAACAATTTATAAATCCTCAACCTCATCTGTCTTGGTCAACGGTACCCCCACTGTATATTTTCCATTGAATAAAGGTGTACGACAGGGATGTCCACTATCCCCCTACCTTTTTAATCTAGCATTAGAACCACTTGTAATATCTATAAGGAAAGAGATTGAAGGGATTAACCTGGGACACAGGAAAGTCACTACACTTTTATATGCTGATGACCTACTAGTCCTGACCGCCAACACTGCTAAGTATATCCCTTTACTAATCCAAATCCTCCAAGAATTTAGTGCATTCTCAGGTTACAAAGTTAACACTCATAAATCAGAAATCTTTTGGTTATATAAAAATAAAGAATCATATCGGCAACATCATTTTAAAGAAGCTAAATCTAACTTTGTTTACCTGGGGATTAAACTCTCTAAAAACCATAATGAATGGTATGAACTTAACTATTTACCAATTATTACTAAGATTAGGCAGGACTTAGACACTTGGTCGAAATTTTACCTAACTTTATCTGGCAAAATTAACATAATTAAGATAGTGATCTTCCCTAAGCTCCTCTATTTAATGCAAAATCTCCCAGTTATTATAAAGCAAAAAGATATAAAACTACTTAATCAGTTATTTGCACAATTTATTTGGGGGGATAAAAGGAGGGCCATTGGATTAACAAGACTTGCTTTGCCTAGACAATACAGGGGATTGAGCTTCCCAGATATCGAGACCTATAACTTAGTATGCATTTCTAAAATTGCAATTGAATGGTTAACAAATGTAGAATATATTGTGGACCAGAAGTTGGAAACAACTTTAACCAGACCCTACTCCTTAAAAGCATTATTACACTGTAATATGAATAAATGCCCAACCAAAATTAAACTGTTACCAACTATCTATAGCGTAATTAGGGCCTGGCAGAAACTTCTTAAAAAAATTCATATTAATTATAAATTCTCCAAATATCTAACAATTACGGGCAACCATAATTTTCCAGCAGCATTGAACTCCCGTATCTTTAACGCCTGGGCTCAACAGGGCCTAATATATATAGATCAGTTAAGAGAAAGGGGCTCAGGGGCATGTAGATCACTACAGGAACTAGCTACTGAATATGCGATCTCAAAAAAGGATTTTTTCCCCTACTTTCAAGTCCGCCATTTCTTAAAGGAATTTCCATTTGATCCTTCAGATGAATGTGCATGGAATATCCTTCAGATGCCTATTAATTTTTTTAAAATAGGGAAATATAATGTAACTTCGTTATATAAATCAATTATGCTAGAATATGGGAAGAAAAATTTGGAGCATATTGCTAAAAATTGGCAGGTGTCATCAGAAATTATATATAAAAGCTTCACATTTGCTGATACAGCAACATTATCCACTTCATGGCGTGAGTCTCATACTAAATTAATAAATAGAACATATATTACTCCTAGTAAGAAAGCGAAATGGGACCACTCTGTGGCTTTATGTCATAAATGTAAAGCTCTTAATGCTGACCTGAGCCATTGTTTGTGGAGTTGCCCTAAAATCAAGAAGTTTTGGTATAAGACTAAGTCTGGCTAAATAGAATTAATCATATACACTTCCAATTTAAGCTGGAACATATAATGTTCTTTATAGATGGACAAAAAATAGGTACATATAAACATATACGTCAATTAAACTCGGCAATAATGGTCGGTAGACTACTCATATTGAAATACTGGAAATCTAGTAAAGCCCCAACTTTAACAGAATTTATTCAAAAACTGAAAAATATACTGATTATGGAGCAAATGGACACATCTATAAATTCAGAAACACAAGTCAATCGCTTTATACTAAAATGGTGGAATGTAATTGCCAGCTTCCCGAAGGAAATACAACTACAACTGATTTCAGGGGGGCAGTGTCTATGGAGCTTGCTATTGCCAATAAACATCTCTTAGACGATAGAGCCTAGGCCTGAACCAGTACAGAACGCAGAGTGCGGACGATATGGAATTGGGATGGGTGGGGAGATGCGGGCGGGGGCGAGAGAGAGCGAATTTCTGTCTTCTTTTTTTTTTTTTTTTTTTTGTCTTGTTTTAAGACAATAAGGTTCCATTGTATAATTGACAGTGGTGAAAGAATATGAATAAGTAACTAAATAACCCTTCTGGTTGAAGTCTATATTGTTGGTAATTTAGGCATTTTTCATATAAATCAATAGATTTAGGGATAGAATACTTCCATATGATGATTAACACAACATGATTAGTAAAAGATAAGCAACCTATACTTTTTGCTTACTGTTATTTAAATGTAAATTTTTTATTTTTTTTTGGTTATAATGCTCATGACGGTGGGGATTGTCCGCTATCCTGAGCTTTTTTTTTTTTTTTTGACCAATGTTATGGACAATAATCGATCATATGGACATTGCTTTTGAAAGGGGGGACTAATAATTTTTGACCCGATCTAATTTGATCTGATTTTTTTGGTTACTGTGCTCTGAGTTATATATTTACCTCTTTGTACTGATTTACAGCACAATATGATTTTCTTTTGTCTGTCCAATAACTTCCAATAAAGAAATATTTAAAAAAAAAAAAAAAAAGATATAGCGGGTGCATCATTTAACATGACATTCCTATCCATTCTACTGACCTCCAAGTGGGCCCTATTAACCACTTTCTGTGAGTATTCTCTCTCTATCAAAAGCCTTTTTAACCCTTCACTTTCTCTGTTGAAATCAGTCTCCAAGGAGCAGTTCCGTTTAATTCTCATGAACTGCCCCTTGGCTATCCCAAACCCTGCATGACGAGGGTGATTGCTCCTTGCATGGAGCAATGAATTTGGTGTGATAGGCTTACGATACAAGGTGGTAAGAATACTTCCTCTCATAGTATCTTCTATCAATTTGACATCCAGGTAGGGTATGGTGTTTTCTTCAATCTGTGAGGTAAACTCAAGGCCCACCTCATTAACATTGAGGTAAGTCACAAAAGCCTGTGTTTCACGGGCATCTCCAACCCAAATAAATAGGAGGTTTTTAATGAACCGCTTAAAGGATCTAATCTTGTATCTGAATGGATTGATATCCCCAAAGACGTGGGACAGCTCCCACCAACCCATAAAAAGGTTGTTGTATGATGGGGAAAATTTAGCCCCCATCGCTGTCCCACGTCTTTGGAGATAAAAGGTGTCTTCAAATTTAAAGTAATTGTGGGTAAGAAGGAACGAGAGGGACTCCACTATGAAATCAACTAACTCCACATCATAGTTACTGAATTTGAATAACATGTATTTCACTGCTTTAATACCATGTTCATGTGGATTAGCAGAGTAGAGACCCACTACATCCACCGTTAGCCACATGCAATTGTCTTCCCAGTTTACACCTTCCATGATATTCAGCAGATGCTTAGTGTCTTTCAGGTAAGACGGCAAAAGTTCGACAATAGGCTGTAATAGGGATGTGTAATGCTGCCCTCCTCTATCTCATGACCAATTGCACAGGAGAAGGGCCTGTCAATCACCTCATTTACTCAGAGGGATTTCAATCCGCCACCTCAGAGGTGGCAGAGAGTGTACGAAGCTCACAAGGGCTCAAAAGCAGCTTACATCACTTAGTAAATGGAGCACATGATGTTCAATTAACACTTTCACAGAAATGTATATAATATTATAATTAATTTTACTTTGTATCCTGTAATAATTCCTTTTTAAAACTTTAAAACACTTAATTGAAACTGTAAATTGAATTTTTCATTTCTGTTAATGTTTAATTGTTTAAAAGTGTGATTTGATCTGATTTGATTGGTTTTTCCCTTTTTTTTATTATATCAGGAAACCATGTTTATGAAAATATTAACTGAGCAAAACTCTTTGAATAAAAGCCATGTGAAATGCCAAGATATGCAACTCAAAAAAATGTCCAGATGAGCTTTTGAAGTGGTCAAGGCTGTTTTGTAAGATAATTAATCAAAAAAAGCATGCAAAATGGATTTCAATAAAATAATATATTAATACAAAAAAACAAAAGAAAGCCCCCAGACAAACCAAACATGCCACAGCCTCAAATTAATGACTGCCTGGTCACACCGTTGGAAGTTCTGGCTCTACCCACTGACTGGTTGATCCCTATATATACCCCTATATACCCCCAATTGATCTATCGTGAACTTTGTTAAAAAATATGATTACAGCTGTAATTGTGATAAAAAGGTTGATGAAATGCAACAATACAAATAATTAATGGGAAGCTAACTTTTATATTTTGTAATACTTTGTTGGACTTTTTGGACACACTTTACTCTAGGTATATAGATAGATTTGGGTATGTCCCCTACATTGGTTGTACAATATTGCAGATCATAAAACAGATGGCAGATATTATATAATATCTTATAAAAAATGTTTTATCAATTACTTTTCTACAAAAGCTTTTCTAAAAGATTAGAATGTACACTGCAGCTACAAGGTTTTGGCATTAATAATGATATGCAAGTTTGAAACGTAGAATAAATCATTGCTTTTTTCCTAAACAATTTTATTAGATATGTGCACAGACAAAGAAAAAATCATTTGGACAAATTGTTAGTCACCAAAAACTGTCTTTCTAGTCGATACACGGTAATGGGTCATTCAGAACTTGTTTGCTAATAAAAAAAACCTGTGCAGCTGCTATTTCCATTCCAGGGTAGCAGAGAAGCAGCTGTACAGCTTTTTAAACCTAAATTAAAGTTAAAGTAGTAGCCAGTGCTACTGCTACATGCCACAAAAAAAGATGTCATGCTTACATATTTATTAGTTGATGCCATATTCAATAAACTGACAAGAATATTGCTAAATCATTACTGAGTTGTGTGGATTTAAAATTTTGAAGCCTTTCTCAAATTTGTAGTTTAAATTTCAAGCTTTTCCCACCTGCAGAAAAGTTTTTCCTGCCTTTAGAGTAATGATTTAACTGCATGAATAAGTCAACTTTTTTTTTTCAACCATAAGCTTATTCATTTTTTATTAAGGAACTTGTTCAGTTATCATTTTTAGACAAATGCAACTAATTTAGGTATTATTTATTTTGCACGTCTATTGTTCTGAGTTGCTTAATAACAGCTAGATTACGAGTTTTCAGCGCCACAAAAGTGTTGTTAATTCACCTCCCTATAGCGCTGCTATTACAAGTTTTTAAAAACCCGGCTTGCGTGGGCGATATGGTGTCGTTGAGCTCCATACCTCACCCAAATACAAGCAATGTTTTGACGTGCTCGTGCACGATTTCCCCATAGACATCAATGGGGAGAGCCGGCAAAAAAAAAGCCTAACACCTGCGATCACAGAAAAAAAAGCTCCGTAACGCAGCCCCATTGATGTCTATGGGGAAAGAAAAAGTTACGTTTAAACCTAACATCCTAAAATAAAAACCAAGTTTAAACACCGCTAATCTGCTGCCCCTAACATCGCCGCCACCTACATTACAGTTATTAACCCCTAATCTTCTGCCCCTTCGGCGTCACCTAAATAAAACTATTAACCCATAATCTGCTGCTCCCGATATCGCTGCCACCTAAATACACTTATTAACCCCTAATCTGCTGCTCCTGATATCGCCACCACTATACTAAAGTTATTAACCCCTAAACCTCTGGCCTCCCACATCACTAACACTAAATAAATATATTAACCCCTAAACCTAACCCTAACATAACCCTAACCCTAAGTCTAACCCTAACCCCCCTTAAATAATTTCTATTTGAAACTAAATACTTATCTGTAAAAAAAAAATAAAGCTAGCTACAAAATAAATAATAGTAGCTATCTTTATTTTTATTTCACAGGTAAATCTGTATTTATTTTAACTAGGTAGACTAGTTAGTAAATAGTTATTAACTATTTACTAACTACCTAGCTAAAATAAATACAGTTACCTGTAAAATAAAACCTAACCTGCCTTACAATAAAACCTAACATTACAATCAAATCAAATAAATTAAATTTATAAAATACAATTATCTAAATTGCAAAAAATAAACACTAAATTACACAAAATAAAAAATGAAATTATCAAAAATAAAAACAAATTACTCCTAATCTAATAGCCCTATCAAAATAAAAAAGCCCCCCCCAAATAAAAAACCCACCCTAGCCTACACTAAACTACCAATGGCCCTTAAAAGGGCCTTTTGCGGAGCATTGCCCCAAATAAAGCAGCTCTTTTACCTGTAAATAAAAATACAAACAACCCCCCAACAGTAAAACCCACCACCCACACAACCAAACCCCACAAATAAAATTCTATCTAAATAAACCCATGCTAATCATTGCCCTGAAAAGGGCATTTGAATGGGCATTGCCCTTAAAAGGGCATTAAGCTCTTTTACATTGCCCAAACCCTAAGCTAAAAACACTAACCCCCGACGATCCACTTACAGTTTTAAAAGACCGGACATCCATCCTCATCGAGGCAGCAGAAGTCTTCATCCAAGTGGGCAGAAGTCCTCATCGAAGCCAGCAGAAGTATTCATCCAGACAGCATCTTCCATCTTCAAGACATCCGGCGCGGAGCATCCTCTTCTTCCGATGGTCGCTGAAGAATGAAGCTTCCCTTTATTCTGATGGATGGATGAAGATAGAAGATGCCGTCTGGATGAAGACTTCTGCCCGCTTGGATGAAGACTTCTGCCCGCTTGGATGAAGACTTCTGCCCGCTTGGATGAAGACTTCTGCCTGCTTGGATGAAGACTTCTGCCACCTGGATGAGGATGGATGTTCGGTTTTTGAAAACTGTAAGTGGATTATCCTGGGTTAGTGTTTTTTTTAAGGGTTTATTGGGTGGGTTTTATTTTTAGCTTAGGGTTTGGGCAATGTAAAAGAGCTAAATGCCCTTTTAAGGGTAATGGCCATCCAAATGCCCTTTTCAGGGCAATGGTTAGCTTAGGTTTATTTAGATAGAATTTTATTTGGGGGGTTTGGTTGTGTGGGTGGGGGGTTTACTGTTGGGGGTTGTTTGCATTTTTTCTCTGGTAAAAGAGCTGATTTCTTTGGGGCAATGCCCCGCAAAAGGCCTATTTAAGGGCCATTGGTAGTTTAGTGTAGGCTAGGTTTTTTATTTTATTTTGGGGGGCTTTTTTATTTTGAAAGGGCTATTAGATAATAATTATTTACTAACTAGTCTACCTAGTTAAAATAAATTCAAACTTACCTGTGAAATACAAATAAAACCTAAGCTAGCTACAATGTAACTATTAGTTATTTTGTAGCTAGCTTAGGTTTTATTTTATAGGTAAGTATGTATCAATTAGTTGAACAAGAAATCACCAAACTACACTATTCAATTAAAGATCCCTCCAATAGATAATCTAACTATTGGAGAAAGGGAATCATTACAAATTCTAAAAAACAATCCTGACATAGTCATCACTTCAGCAGATAAGAGAGGGGCAATAGTAATCCTTAACAAAACAGATTATAGACTTGAGGCACTCTCCCAACTAGCCAACACTAAAACATATAAAAGATTAACTTTTAATCCAACAGATAAATTCAGAAATGAACTTCATACTCTGTTGGATACAGCTTGTGAACAAGGTTTAATTAATTAAAAAACAATTTGTCCAGCACTGTGTGGTAGAGCATCCCATTGTCCCAACCTTCCGCATAGTACCAAAGATACACAAAACCTTAAACAAGCCACCAGGGAGACCAATAGTGGCCAGTAGGGGTTCCCTATACAAGAGGTTGGGAGACTGGTTGGATAATGCTCTCCAACCAGTAGTTAGATCTCTACCAGGATACATTATTAGAGATAGCACACATCTAATTAATAAAACAGAAACTATCAAATGGCATAACAATTACAAATGGCTAACTATAGATATCTCCTCTCTCTACTCAAGTATTCCTCATTCAGAAGGACTTAAAGCATTGAAATTCATGTTAGAAAGATACACAGACTTTCCAAAAAGTTTTATAGACTTCCTAATTGAAGTAACAAATTATCATCTAACCCACAACTACTTTGTATTTGAGGGGACCTACTACCACCAGAGATGTGGCACAGCCATGGGGGCAAAATTTGCCCCCTCCTATGCTACTTTATAAATGGGATAATTTGAGGCCAGTTACATCTTTGGCGGTGAATGTCACCTCAAACCAAATATCATAAAATATGGGAGGTTTATAGATGGCTTAATCCTGATCTATAAAGATGACCAGGTCACAACCATTCCTGAATTTATAATACATCTCAATCACAATGACCCTAACCTCTACTTTACCTACAAGGCCAACCAAAAAAGTATTGAATATTTAGATTTACATTTACAGTATGATGATGAAAATAATATCAATATATCCAACTATAGCAAACCCCTCTCTAGGAACACTATTTTGAGGGCTGACTCCTGCCATGCACCTCATATGAGGAAGGGGATACCAAAGGGTCAATACCTCCGTTTATGCAGGAACTGCTCTACACTATATATCAGACACAGATTTTATATACTTTACAACCAAATATAGTATACAATTTTATAAAATCTGTGGAATTATCAGAAAATATCTGCCAGTTCTTAATGGAGATACAACACTTAGGTTTAGACTAGATAATAAAGTTAAGTTTACAGCAAAAAAGGCTTCAAACAGGTGACATAATCAAGAAAAACTTCAACAAAAAGGAACCTGGATATACTAACTGGCTTACACCATCTACTGGTTTCTATAAATGTGGACATATTCCATGCAAAAGTTGTCATTATAACAACAAAAGCAAAACATTTATATAAACTCAAACAGGAAAGGAATATTATATAAAGAGTACATCTACCTTTGTATTTTATTTAGTAACTTGCAAGGAATGCCAACTTCAATATGTTGGTATAACTACCCGTCCACTAAAAGATAGGATTAGGGAGCACCTCACTTCTATAGAAGAAGATATACCTAGAATACCAATAGCAAAACATTTTCATACACATACAGCTTGCAGTAAAAATAATTTTTCATTTCAAGGTATAGAACAGATAGACAAGGACCATCAAGGAGGAGATAGATTGAAAACTCTACTTAAAAGAGAGGTCTGTTGGATTTTCATGTTAGCAACCAGAACACCCACAGGTATAAATAGGAGATATGATGTAAATCTATTTGTAGATTAAACCGAGTATTCGTTACCCAATGTTCACTAATATGTAATAATACCTACCAATAATACAATATACTCTACTATAAATATTATAGATAGTGCCAGTTTCATAGTTTATACAATAGCTACACACTTACATGATAGTTTGAATCTCTCAAATTAGCTCTCCTTTCCATTAAAGTGGGACTATTTGATAAAATTTTGTAGTTAAACAATCTAAACGAAGATATCCACATCCAAGCTCACTTGGGACTTTTTGTACTTAAGGAATAAATAAGAAAGGAAATAAACAACAAAATATGTTGGGGCCTTCAACAGAGTACTGGAATTAAAGTCAGGTTCCCTCACATATCATTATGACCAATACACCTTTAAAACAATATCAGATGCTTATAGGTCAGTTTTTATGTTTGTACACTTATATCTTTTTAAATATTGAATACTAGTTTTCGTTATAAATAGTTATGTTATTTCATTTTATTTTATTTTGTTATTTACAGTTGTTTTTCTGCTTTTTCTTGAGCCTACTTACCTTTTTTTCCTCAGTCAGAGGGATTTGGGTCTTCTCCCATTGGCTGACACGTTCTATTTAGGCTCACCTGTGACACCAGGTAACTATCTCTGAGGAAACGCATGTACGCATGCGCGAAACACGTCAGATGGAAGGAGCTGTACATATGTGATGTCTCCTACCTGAACAAATAAATCCTGGATTGCACTGGCTACTTGGTTCCTGTCTCCTTTCTTTGTCTAATAAGTATGTATTTAGTTTTAAATAGGTTATTTAGATAATAATTGTAAGTTTAATTTAGATTTATTTTAATTATATTTAAGTTAGGAGGTGTTAGGGTTAGACTTAGGCTTAGGGTTACGTTAGAGTTAGGTTTAGGGGTTAATATATTTATGTAGTGATGTGGGATGCCAGAGGTTTAGGGGTTAATAGTTTATTTTAGTATATTTTGTTGTGGGGGGCTTGCGGTTTAGGGGTTAATAGGTTTATTATTGCGGCAGTGTGGGCGGATGGCAGATAAGGGGTTAATAATCTTAAAATAGTGTTTGCAATGCGGGAGGGTGGCAGTTTAGGGGTTAATAGGTTTATTATAGTGGCGACAATGTCGGGGAGCGGGGGAAAAGGGGTTAATACATTTTTTAAGTAGCGGTGATGTCCGGAGTGGCAGATTAGGGGTTAATAAATGTATTATAGTGTTTGAGATGCGGGAGGGCCTCGGTTTAGGGGTTAATAGGTAGTTTATGGGTGTTAGTGTACTTTTTAACAGTTTAGTTATGAGTTTTATGCTACAGCTTTGTAATGTAAAACTCATAACTGCTGACTTTAGATGGCTGTACAGATCTTGTCATTTTAGGCTGTACCGCTCACTTTTTGGCCTCACAGCAAAACTCGTAATACCGGCGCTATGGGAGTCCCATTGAAAAAGGAGGTTTTTTAAAGTGCGGTACTGACGTTGCGTGATGGCCAAAAAGGTGTGCAGTACACCTATTCTGACAAGACTTATTATTATTAGTAATAGCGGCATTAGGGAAAAAGCATTGTTATGAAGGATAACAATGCTTTTCACTCATAACTCAAAACTCGTAATCTAGCTGTAAGTTATTTTTATGACCAGCTGCATTAAGCCCCAGTTACATATGCATATTAGGGGAATAGTAGCAAGTCAAGAAAAAGTTTCTTTAAGATCTCATTGCTCTAATGCAAATTTGCTTCGTTCCCATGATTTTCTGCGTTGACGAGATACCTAGGTAGGCATCTGGCGCACTACATGGCAGGAAATAGTGCTGCCATCTACTGCTTTTGCAAATGGATAACTATCTTGCAAAACTGCTGCCATATAATGCTCCAGAAATGGGCTAGCTCCTCAGCATACGTCCCTGCTTTTCAACAAAAGATACCACAAGAATGAAGAAAAATTGATGCTAGAAATAAATTAGAAAGTTGTTTAAATTGCATGCTCTATCATGAAAGAAACATTGTGGGTTTCATATCCCCTTAACTATGGGCGCCATGTACTAAATGGCGGGCGGACAGCTTCTCAACTCGCGAAGCTGTCCGCCCACCTTCGCTACACACGGGCAGCGGATCTGTTGATCCGCTTGCCCATATGTATCTTTACACACTGATCGGAGTGTGTAATGCCCGCCCCTTCAATCGTGTGACCAATCACGCGACTGAAGGGGCTGTCAATCACAGAGAGCGAGCGTGCTCTCTGTGATTTTGCTTTGCCAGCTAAGAGGTGGCGTAGGGTGTAGGAAGCAGCGGTCTAATGACCGCTGCTTCTTACATTGCGGGAAGCAGGCTCGCATATGCGAACCTGCCCCGCAAAGGCTCCGGAGCAGCTTTTGCTGCTTCGTACATGGAGCCCTATGTGTTTAATCCTTTTGCAGGGTGGTTTAAATATATAGATATAGATAAGCAATAGTGCAAAAACGCTTTAAAAAGTTTCCTTGTTGCATTTTTATGTCTCTTTAAAATGTATTCTAATTTGTGAAAAAAATATAAATGATTCTGCATTAGGATGAGTAACAGAGCAGGTACATAAAAACAAAGAGACCCAGTAAGTCCTACCTAAAAATGCTAAAGAATGTTTGGAATAAAAGGTAGTGTGGATGTTTTCTTCCACACGTCCTGTTTAATGTTTGCTATTCAGCATGCTACATGCACTGATTTTGTCTGACAGATGTCATAAAAGCCTAAGCTCAAAACACAGCTCAATGAATCCTCTAGACAAAAAGAGATAATATCCTGTTTAGCCTCAGGTTTTATGGCAAAGCAAATCCACTTATGCAAGGGTGAAGCAAAAGCAAAAAAGGCCAAGGTTCGTCACAATAAATAGTTTGTTTTTCCATTTTCATTCTTCTCATTTTCATAAAAACACTACCTGGTATTACTGTGAGAACTGTGGAAAAGGATTGCGGAAACCACACAGCATTTTATTGTTTTCTGCTGTTGTTGGTCTTTATTTACATGGAAAACTGTGATATTACTTTCTAAATAACCAGCAAACTAATGTGGATCAAAATATGACAGAGAAAAAAAGAATTCCAATAGTAAAGAAATGTTCTCACTAATAGGCTTTATGTTTGTAGATCTTCAATAACTAGATAAATATTCACTTATGAAAATAATTTCTTTATTGAGATCTATCATTTAAAGTCCATAATGATCAGGACTGTACAATAGTCTAAGGTGTTTTCTTTTGCCACTTCATCAGGGTTTCTCTTGACACTTCATTGATAAAGTAAGAATTTGGGGAATGCATTTCTTTAGGTTTTGGGGAGCACAAACAGAATGAGAGATTAAAATATGACAGGGAAGTACATTACTAAGTAAGTTAAAATAGTGCAATAAACGTGTGACCCCCCAAATCCCAAGTAAACACACATATGCTTTATAAAATCTACTACAGATCATGCTTATCAATAAAGTAATACTTGTATAGATTTTACAAAACAAATCTAAATATGATAAATCTACTTGATCACATGGGACTCTTACCTCTCCTACAACAGATATCTCAGTTTTATAGAGCAAACAGGGCACTAGTGGAGACTAAGGGGTAGATTTATCAAGCAGCTGATACTTTAGGCTCGCCTGAAACATAAGTTAAGAAGCAGCGGTCGTAGGACCGAGGCTCCTTAACTCATCCACCACCTCCGAGGTGGCGGACAGCAATCATCCTGATCAGATACGATTGGGATGATTGACACCCCCTGCTAATGGCCGATAGGTCGTGAATGTGCAGGGGACAGCATTGCACGAGCATTTCACCAGAAATGCTTGTGCAATGTTAAATGCCGATAACGTATGCTGTCGGCATTTAGCGATGTCGGGCGGACATGATCCGCTACATCTACCCCTAAAACTTTAACTAACAGTTACATCAGTTAGAACAGAACTAACCATTTTAATGGACCAACCATTTCCTTTGGATCAAATCAATAATTGCTATATTTGATTTCCAAGTTAAAAGGATGTGGAATTTGAAAATAAAGCCAAAGGAATAGACTCTAGAGGCCACACTGGAGTAAACCTCAGGAGCATGATGATGTCCCTGCCAACAAATTTGAAAACTAGTAATTGTCTTGGACAATTAAAATTTGGTGCATCTATAGATTTTGCAGCTATACTTACAAACAAGTGAGAGTTATTTTAACTATTCCATACAACATTTTTTTTTTTTATTTTTTTTTTATTGAGGTTGGAAGAGAGTGTAACAGTCAATAGTCAATCTACACAGGTTAAATTCATAATACAATATCACAATGGAAGTTTACAACAGCAAATATAGATTTTCCTGTTCAATATCTAATGTTAACTAATAGTAAAGTAATAGTTAAAACAATGAGGAGTAACCTGTGTAAAGATATTAGAAACCTCTTTTTCTGTGAACCAGACACTACAAGGTATGGTGGGTCATGCTATTGTATAGGTGTATATGGAGTATAGATGGCTCGAGAGTTAAGGGTGATCAGCCACCTCTAATGAATGAGAACCCAAGGGTTAAATATTTGGTGAGTGTGCCTATATGCTGAAAAGGGTAGTGATATGGTTTGAATGGTGGATGGGGTAAGTCAGTGAGCAAAAGCCACTTTTAATTTGGGGATGGATTAAGTTGGGGGGCAATATGATAGGAATATATTATGGGAGCTAGGGCAACCCTATGTATATGCTATAGCTATATGACTGAAAAGAGAAGGACATAATCTAATCAATACATCATGACCATTATGATAGGACTAATCTGTTATAGGTGATGAATATAAAGGGCTTGAGGGAAAATAATAGCTATCTGGACTGGTATTGGTGAAATGTTGTAAGTAATACACTACCTGATGTGTAATAACTGGGCTGTTTCAACGAGAAAAGGATCTAGTAGTAGGTCAAATAGGGAAAATGATCATACTCTGAGGTCCCGGCCGCAGACCCTGAAATACAACACTGAGAATGTTAAGTAACTTAGACCTAGTTTACTATCTCTCATCAAGTGATTGGCCACCACAGTGAAAGATGTCCTAAACCTAGATATGTAAATATCAGACTGTCCCTACTTGTCAGCAATGTGAGTAATTGAGACTATAGACTGCTATAGTGGTGGGTTACATCTCTAACAGGGAAGTAGCGTATAGAGATGTTACCATGTGTAGATCTGTAGCAATAGTGAGACTCAGAGTAGAATATGGCTTATGAGAAAGAGTCATTAACTATAAGGCTCAAAATGGCTCAAAAGGTAGGGCATCTAAAGAAAAGGTGTTCCTCAAATGTATAACAGGCAAATTACCCAGAAGGGATAAGTACATTTTGTAGTTTATATATGTCAGTAGGACTACACAATAACCTTATCTAGAAATATGTACACTCTGAAGTAGTATTGTTTATGTACTATTAAATGGGGAAGCCTGCATATCTGACCTTTCTATGAGTGGTGTAAACATATAAAGGGATGTGCAACGTAGAACTATCAGTAGCTCCCACTCATCAGCCGATAGGAGGCGTTTCTAAACTTATGTATTTTAAATAATGATAGTATCTATTTCCCTATTCCTAAAATTATAGGAAATAACATATAAAAAAGCAAAAGTTAAGGCAGAAAGCTGGACGTCTTTAAGAAAACATAAATAGTGAACATATGGGCATATTCTAACAATAACACTGTCTCTTTTCAGGTCTAAGTAGTGGTGCAAGAACTTAATAAACTCCTGCTTATATCTATAACATTGTAAGCTAGTTAACGTTCATAGTCATCACAAATCTCTAAACATATAATAGTACTTGTGGGGCTATTATGGTGACTCAGTATAATACAGACATAGACTAGCTGCAGTTATGTGTTTGAGTTAAGAAGAGAACATTATCCTCACTTTAGCAAATAAAAAAAAAGAAATGCAACGATCTGTAGGAAATATACTAGTTCAGGGTAAGAATTTAATCTTACAGAAAATAACTCTTAGTTTAAAAAGAGATAGGTGCATGGAGCAAACTACAACTAGAAAGCTGAGCCTCTGTGTAGAGCATAGTAGATTTGTCTCTAATTTCTGCTAACTAATGCTATTAAGCAAAAGTTTGGGACTGTTAGTAATGTTCCCATAATATGAGTCTGGACTAACTAACTAATGGGCATAGCAGAGTGCTAGATTCTCCCCCACAGGTAAAAAAAAATATTGTAACATTTTGCGCTATGTTAGGTTATTCTTTAAATAAAGAAAAGGAAAAAAAAAGGTACTTGGGGAAACAGACAGAAACAACTCTCTTACGGCTAGATTTAGAGTTTTGTCGGTAACGCCGGCTTTTTTCTGGCCGCACCATAAAAATAACTCTGGTATTGAGAGTCCACATAAAGGATGCGTTAGGCTCCAAAAAAGGAGCGTAGAGCATATTTAACGCAGCTTCAACTCTCGATACCAGAGTTGCTTACGGACGCGGCCAGCCTCAAAAACGTGCTCGTGCACGATTCCCCCATAGGAAACAATGGGGCTGTTTGAGCTGAAAAAAAACCTAACACCTGCAAAAAAGCCGCGTTCAGCTCCTAACGCAGCCCCATTGTTTGCTATGCGGAAACACTTCCTACGTCTGCACCTAACACTCTAACATGTACCCCGAGTCTAAACACCCCTAACCTTACACTTATTAACCCCTAATCTGCCGCCCCCACTATCGCTGACTCCTGCATATTATTATTAACCCCTAATCTGCCGCTCCGTAAACCGCCGCTACTTATATTATCCCTATGTACCCCTAATCTGCTGCCCTAACATCGCCAACCCCTATATTATATTTATTAACCCCTAATCTGCCCCCCACAACGTCGCCTCTACCTGCCTACACTTATTAACCCCTAATCTGCCGAGCGGACCTGAGCGCTACTATAATAAAGTTATTAACCCCTAATCCGCCTCACTAACCCTATAATAAATAGTATTAACCCCTAATCTGCCCTCCCTAACATCGCCGACACCTAACTTCAATTATTATAGCTAAGTCTAACCCTAACACTAACACCCCCCTAAGTTAAATATAATTTAAGTCTAACCCTAACACTAACACCCCCCTAAGTTAAATATAATTTACATCTAACGAAATTAATTATCTCTTATTAAATAAATTATTTAAAGCTAAATACTTACATGTAAAATAAATCCTAATATAGCTACACTATAAATTATAATTATATTATAGCTATTTTAGGATTAATATTTATTTTACAGGTAACTTTGTAATTATTTTAACCAGGTACAATAGCTATTAAATAGTTAAGAACTATTTAATAGTTACCTAGTTAAAATAATAACAAAATTACCTGTAAAATAAATCCTAACCTAAGTTACAATTAAACCTAACACTATACTATCATTAAATTAATTAAATAAAATATCTACAATTACCTACAATTAAACCTAACACTACACTATCAATACATTAATTAAATACAATATCTACAAATAACTACAATGAAATAAACTAACTAAAGTACAAAAAATAAAAAAGAACTAAGTAACAAAAAATAAAAAAATATTTACAAACATAAGAAAAATATTACAACAATTTTAAACTAATTACACCTACTCTAAGCCCCCTAATAAAATAACAAACCCCCCCAAAATAAAAAATGTCCTACCCTATTCTAAATTACTAAAGTTCAAAGCTCTTTTACCTTACCAGCCCTGAACAGGGCCCTTTGCGGGGCATGCCCCAAGAAGTTCAGCTCTTTTGCCTGTAAAAAAACCCATACAATACCCCCCCAACATTACAACCCACCACCCACATACCCCTAATCTAACCCAAACCCCCCTTAAATAAACCTAACACTAAGCCCCTGAAGATCATCCTACCTTGTCTTCACCTCACCGGGTATCACACCGATCCGTCCTGGCTCCGATATCTTCATCCAACCCAAGCGGGGGCTAGACATCCACTGAAGAAGTCCAGAGGAGGGTCCAAAGTCTTCATCCTATCCGGGAAGAAGAGTAGATCCGGACCGGCAACCATCATCTTCCAAGCGGCATCTTCTATCTTCATCCGATGAGGACCGGCTCCATCCTGAAGACCTCCACCGCGGACCCATCTTCATCCGGCGACGTCCAACTGAAGAATGACGGTTCCTTTAAGGGACGTCATCCAAGATGGTGTCCCTCGAATTACGATTGGCTGATAGGATTCTATCAGCCAATCAGATTGAGCTCGCATTCTATTGGCTGTTCCGATCAGCCAATAGAATGCGAGCTCAATCTGATTGGCTGATTGGATCAGCCAATCGGATTGATCTTGATACTGATTGGCTGATTCCATCAGCCAATCAGAATATTCCTACCTTAATTCCGATTGGCTGATAGAATCCTATCAGCCAATCGGAATTCGAGGGACACCATCTTGGGCCCTGTTCAGGGCTGGTAAGGTAAAAGAGCTTTGAACTTTAGTAATTTAGAATAGGGTAGGGCATTTTTTTATTTTGGGGGGCTGGAGTTTTGTCGTTAGATTTCTAACGCTCACTTCAGACACGACTCTAAATACCGGAGTTAGAAAAATCCCATTGAAAAGATAGGATACGCAATTTACGTAAGGGGATCTGCGGTATGGAAAAGTCGCGGCTGAAAAGTGAGCGTTAGACCCTTTTTTGAGTGACTCCAAATACCGGAGGTAGCCTAAAAACAGCGTTAAGAACCTCTAACGCTGGTTTTCACGGCTAACGCCAAACTCTAAATCTAGGCCTTAGAACATGCAGGACCAATAAATGAAAATGCAGGTAGTTGCTATCATTTAGGTAATACCATCAAACCCTAGCAATTAAACGGAAGTTATAACAAATTGTCTCCTGTGTTCAGTATACTTGGGGACTATTGTGAAAACAGTGATTGAGATCTGGCCTAATGTACATACAGTGAAACTGTGGGAAACTTCAGGCTTATGATGGTTAACTAACGATGTGTACATAAAAAGAAACAGAGAGAGGCTTCAAGTTCAAAATTATTATGCCAAGTTACTGTAATATACAAATAGTCCCACAAGGTTAGGAGTAAGCCCAGTCTAGCTTCAAACATAAATATCCACATAGATGACTGAGATGTTAGTATTGTAAAAGTAGGTTCGAACCTTGATGCCGTGTACAGGGACCATCCAAGGACTATAACATAACAGCTGAATCAGCCCACTCCGGCCCTCCAGAGTGGCCTGATCTTTAGACTAGCGCCCTTTGTGAGCTCTCTAAGTTCGCCATCTATGAACTGCTGGTGTCCAAGTCACCTCAATACCTCCGTTATTGTATTGGAAGACCAGCTATTCAACTTATGACCGGGACAGCCAGCGACACCTCCCCTGTCAAAAATCAAACCAAGTTAATGCAACTCTGGAATGCCATGTTCTATGTGCTCCCCACTCCCCAGAGAACAGATATCTTGCAGGAGTAATCTATCTGCTGTTAGGTTTAGAAAATAAGGAGAAGATGTGTAAGTCTTGCTCTCTTCACTGCCCAATCCTTTCTGAGATAGCTGCTCTATTGTCATTATATTTCTAAACGGTATCTGTACAGACTTTTCTGGGTCAGGATAATCGGGGCAGCCCTCCGTAGTTGTAGGTCGGACCGTAGAAATAAGATCAGCAAATTTGTCATCCATGTTGCGTTCAAATGCATTTAGTAATGCATGTAGGGTCGAGTAATACTCCTCCATTGTGCTTAATGGTGTCCGTCCTGTTAAAATAGCAGACTTCTGAGATGCAAGATGGTGAGTTTTACTTTGCGTCTCTAATACCCTGTATGCCAGCTGCTGATCTTACCTTGTCGATGTCTTTCCACTTTTGGCCCCTTTCTTGTGTATCGATGCGTACCTCTCATTATGTCTTCCAGTGTGCCATTAGCTCTAGTAGATGGCGGAAGGAGGCCATTTGCTGGCTTTTGCAGATAAGAGCCATGATCGGGGAAACCACTGCTGTCGAGTTTAATCTGGCACCTTATTAATTTTCAGTACGACACAATCTATGCCCTGGGATTTTGAGTGCTGGACGAGATGTGTTTCTCAGTTTCTGCATTAGCTTCTTTAGATGATTTTAGGAATATTAGCCTGATATGCCACAGAGCATTTCTCTTATGCGGCCATCTGTCCGACATAATACGCTGTCTGTATTTAACATTACACAAGCAGTTATGGTGAACTGCTTGTGCAATGCCGCCCCCTGCAGATTTGCGGCCAATTGGTCACTAGCAGGGGGTGTCAATCAATCCGACCGAATGAGATCGGGCGGATTGATGTCTGCAGCCTCAGAGGCAGTGGACGAGTTAAGGAGCATCGGTCTTAAGACCGCTGCTTCTTAACTGCTGTTTCCGGCGAGCCTGAAGGCTCATACGGAAACAGGGGCATCAGGCCCATTCTGCCCTTCATAAATCGGCCCCTATAACTGGTTTAATTGTTTGGAATGGCCTTAACTTTTAAACCACTACAAAAATCAGTGGACACCGTTTTGCACATCTCTTTCTAATGGATTTATTAAACCCCCAAAATTTATTCCAAACATTTTAGTTTCAGATATGGACAAATATCAAAATCTACCATTTTTTTATATCTGTTGCAGTTGTTTGAAAATGACAAACAAAAAAACAAAGCTCATCTAACAAAAAAAAATGAACAAATGCATGTGACAAAAATGTATTTCCTTTATTTGTAAGGTTAAAAAATTACTCTAAACATGGGAAAAGCTTTCTGCAGCAGGAAAGGCTTCAAAAGTTCAAATTTACACTTTTCAATAAAGATTTAGCAACTTCCTTGTCAGCTGATTAATTCTTGTTTCAACCAAAAAGTATATAAGCTTCAAGTTTTTTCTAGTCCAATCCTGACCCCATTTATTTAAGTTTAAACTGCTCTCCAGTTGTTCCTCTGCTGCCCTAAACCCTTCCCCATAAGAAATAGTGGATTAATGGATTTTTTGTTAATTAAACAGCTGAATATTGGATGAAACAAAAGATATTTTTTTTAGGACAAATAATTTGCATGAAACAAACTTTTAGCTTGTGAACATTGCTAGTATTAACTATCATATCCAAACATAGAAACATAAATTCTTATCATGGCAGGAGGCAAATCTCACTTGATCATTTTGGAAGTAGAGGCATAGGGTTATCAATGTGCGAGCGGACATGATACAAAGTAGCGTATCATGTCCGCTGCACATTGATAAATGCCGACAGAACTGCTGGTGCAATTCCGCCCCCTGCAGAGGTGGTGTCAATCAACCCGATCATATTCAATTGGGTTGATTTCTGTCCGCCGCCTCAGAGCAGGCGGACAAGTTATGGAACAGCGGTCTTTAGAAACAAGGGGCAGCAAGCTCCATAAGGAGCTTGATAAATATGCCCCTTAGGGCGGAGGTCGCTTTAAACCCTTGCAATGCAGACTTATGCATGTGAGTCTGCTTACAGCAAGTTAGTATGCATCAGTCATATGGGGTGATTGATAGTTTGCACAAAAGCAATGGGTGGCATTGCACAAGGATATCCTCAAGCAATTGCTAAGGCAAACACTGTCCACTGCCCCCTCCCAATGCAGATGGGGACCCTTGTTTGCTTTTCTATTAGTACATGGACCAGGCAATTAATTTTCTGGAAAGCCTTATGAATATTCCATCCAACCTCTAATTAAAAGCTTTAATATGAACCAATAACCCTTTCTGTAAAACATTTTAAATCTACAAACCTCCATTAGTTTCTTGTTCTGGTGTTGATCTTTTTGTAAAAAAATATTTATATCCTGAGCTATATTAAATCCCTTAACTTGTAAAAGACAATGGTTTTTCCAGTTTCTGTGCTAAAATTACAAAGACAATGTTGTCATTTTTGCTCTGTATTGCTTTTACCATAATTACCTGCTCTCTTTTTAAGTGTACCCATACATATTATATACCGTAAGTAAAGTGAAATTACAGAACATGATATTAATGAAGCACCATGCTCATGAACTGCAACAACATAGCCATATCCTTAGTTTATAGACAGTAAAAAAACATACACAAATGCAGCACTGGTTCCTCTTAAACAGTAGCTCCTGGTAGACAGTTAACCCCTCAATGATCTGCTTGCGCTGTCACTGTTTGCTTGATGCAGTGACTTGATAACTTTGAAGCATTTCTGATTACAGTGTTCCAGAACTGTATATTGAGTTGCTCTGAGTGTTACCATTTTGTAGACACTGCCGAATAGCTACCACCAATCCCTCATGGTACTTTAAAGGTTTGGCAGCTGTTGCCTGCTACCCCTCCTGCAGATATCTCTGACATAAATATCCTGGTTTCTGGAAATGAAATTAGGGACTGCCTAACCTCACTCCTGACAATCCTGACCCTCTCAGCCGCACCTACCTCACACTAGACTGGATCCTGCAAATGTTGAGAGGTAAACTGCTAGATCCCTGCATTTATAAACTTCAGCCAATTAACCTCTTGTTCAAATAGCTAGCAATGGTTATTTCCTATGAGACACTGTACTGTATTATTTGTGCCACGTTTGTTCTTGATTTTCTGCAGTTGCTGTTTTCCTTGCTAAAGTTTCTATCTTCAGAGTGGTATTTTCCTTTTAATCTGCTTCTGCTTTAGATTTATTTTACTCTTTCGTGTTGCAGTCATTTCAAGCTCCACTTACCTCATTTCATGCAAATAATCCACTGCTTTGGCTTCTTCTGCTGCAAGCTGATAATACATCACATCGTCTCCTTGTTTGCAGTTGCTGTTCCAGCTTCCAATCACCCCTGCATTTGGAATTTCCTCGCTGTTCGTCTATGTTTGTTATCATACAGCTAGATTACGAGTTAAGCGCACTATAGGGAAATTAACGAACGCAACAAAAGTTGTGTTTTTTAACCCCCTATAGCGCAGCCATTACAAGTTTTTAAACAGCTGGCTTGTGCATGCAATATGGTGCTTTTAAGCTCCATACCGCACAAAATACAAACGCTGTTTTGACGTGCTCGTGCACGCTTTCCCCATAGACATCAATGGGGAGAGTGGGTAATAAAAAAGTCTAGCACCTGCGATCGCGGAAAGAAAAGCTCTGTAACTCAGCCCCATTGATGTCTATGGGAGAAAAAACTAACGTTTAAACCTAACACCCTAACATAAACCCCGAGTCTAAACACCCCTAATCTGCCCCCACCAACATCGCCGGCATCTACATAATGTTATTAACCCCAATCTGCTGCCCCCGATTTCGCCGCCACCTAAATAAAACTATTAACCCCTAATCTGCCGCTCCCAATATCGCCGCCACTATACTAAAGTTATTAACCCCTATTCCCCTGCACCCCAACATCGCCCACACTATAATAAATCGATTAACCCCTATCCCGTGGTTCCATGACATATAAATAAAACCTAAGCTAGCTACAATATAACTAATAGTTATATTGTAGGTAGCTTAGGTTTTATTTTTATTTCACAGGTAAGTTTGTATTTATTTTAACTAGCTAGACTAGTTAGTAAATAGTTATTAACTATTTACTAACTACCTAGTTAAAATAAATACAAATTTACCTGTCAAATAAAACCTACCATTACAAAAAATAAAAAACCTACCATTACAAAAAATAAAAAACCTACCATTACAAAAAGTAACTTACACTAAAATTACTAAAAAAACAACAACTTACCATTACAAAAAATTAAATTATATAAAACAATAAAAGTTATTCCTATTTTAATACCCTTTAAAAAAAAAAAAAACACCCCAAAATAAAAAATCCTAATCTAGAATAAACTACCAAGGGCCCTTAAAAGGGCCTTTTTTAAGTGCATTGCCCTAAAGAAAACAGCTCTTTTGCTACAAAACAAAACAAACACCCCCTAACAGTATACAAACCCCCACCCCCAAACCCACAAAATAAAATAATACCTAATCTACCCATTGCCCTGAAAAGGGCATTTGTATGGGCATTGCCCTTAAAAGGGCATTTAGCTCTTTTTTCTGCCCTTAAAAGGGCATCCAGCTCTTTTATGAAATGCCCAAGCCCTTATCTAAAAATAAAACCCACCCCAAAACGAAAAAAAAATACATTACACAAAATAACAAACACATTTTCAAAAATAATAAAAATTATTCCTATTCTTATACCCATTTAAAAAAAAAAAAAATCCACCACAAAATAAAAAACTTAATCTAGAATAAACTACCAATAGCCCTTAAAAGGGCCTTTAGTAGGGCAATGCCCTAAGTTAAACAGCTCTTTTACCTGAAAAAAAAAAATACAAAGATAACATTACAAGCCCCCAAAACAAAAGACCTATCTAAAAAAACCTAAGCCAACCATTGCCCTGAAAAGAGCATTTGTATGGGCATTGCCCTTAAAAGGGCATTTAGCTCTTTTGCTTTGCCCTGAAAAGGGCATGCAGATCTTTTACGAAAGTGCAAACCCTAAACTAAAAAAAAAAAACGCCCAAAAAAACCTTAAAAAAACCTAACACTAACCCCCGAAGATCCATTCACAGTTTTTGAAGTCCCGTTTGAACGATCTTCATCCAGGTGGCGAAGTCCTCATCCAGGCGGTGAGAAGTCTTCATCCAGACAGCCTCTTCTATCTTTATCCAGGCGGTGAAGTCCTCATCCAGGCGGCGAGAAGTCTTCATCCAGGCGGCATCTTCTATCTTCATCCCGGCGGCGCAGAGCGGAGCGGGTCCATCCTGAAGACATCTGGCGTGGAGCATCCTCTTCATACGGGCGCCGCCGTATACTGAATCTTCAATGCAAGGTGCGCGATTCAAGATGGCGTCCCCTGCATTCCTATTGGTTGATTTGATTTTGGTATTTCAAATCAGACAATAGGATGAGAGCTACTGAAATCCTATTGGCTGTTCAAAACAGACAATAAGATGAGAGCTTCTGAAATTCTATTGGCTGCTCAAATCAGCCAATAGGATTTCAGTAGCTCTCATCCTATTGGCTGATTTGAATTTCCAAAATCAAATCAGCCATTAGGAATGCAAGGGACGACCGTATGAAGAGGATGCTCCACGCCGGATGTCTTCAGGATGGACCTGCTCCGCACCGCCGGGATGAAGATAGAAGATGCCGTTTGGATGAAGACTTCTTGCCACCTGAATGAGGACTTCGCCGCCTGGATGAAGATAGAAGAGGCCACCTGGATGAAGACTTCTCACTGCCTGGATGAGGACTTCGCCACCTGGATGAAGATCGTTCAAGCGGGACTTCAAAAACTGCAAGTGGATATTTGGGGGTTAATCATAGGGTTTTTTAAGGTTTTTTTGGGTGTGTTTTTTTTAGTTTATGATTTGGGCTTTCGTAAAAACATAATTTATGCTTACCTGATAAATTTATTTCTCTTGTAGTGTATCCAGTCCACGGATCATCCATTACTTATGGGATATTAACTCCTCCCCAACAGGAAGTGCAAGAGGATTCACCCAGCAGAGCTGCTATATAGCTCCTCCCCTAACTGCCATTACCAGTCATTCGACCGAAAACATGCAGAGAAAGGAAAACCATAGGGTGCAGTGGTGACTGTAGTTTAATGGAAAAATTACCTGCCTTAAAGTGACAGGGCGGGCCGTGGACTGGATACACTACAAGAGAAATAAATTTATCAGGTAAGCATAAATTATGTTTTCTCTTGTTAAGTGTATCCAGTCCACGGATCATCCATTACTTATGGGATACCAATACCAAAGCTAAAGTACACGGATGACGGGAGGGACAGGCAGGCTCTTTATATGGAAGGAACCACTGCCTGAAGAACCTTTCTCCCAAAAACAGCCTCCGAAGAAGCAAAAGTGTCAAATTTGTAAAATTTGGAAAAAGTATGAAGAGAAGACCAAGTTGCAGCCTTGCAAGTCTGTTCAACAGAAGCCTCATTCTTAAAGGCCCAAGTGGAAGCCACAGCTCTAGTAGAGTGTGCTGTAATTCTTTCAGGAGGCTGCTGTCCAGCAGTCTCATAGGCTAACCGTATTATGCTACGAAGCCAAAAGGAGAGAGAGGTAGCTGAAGCTTTTTGACCTCTCCTCTGACCAGAATAAACGACAAACAGGGAAGACGTTTGTCGAAAATCCTTAGTTGCCTGTAGATAAAATTTCAGGGCACGGACTACATCTAGATTGTGTAGCAGACGTTCCTTTTTCGAAGAAGGATTAGGACACAAAGATGGAACCACAATCTCTTGATTGATATTCCTGTTAGTGACCACCTTAGGTAGGAACCCAGGTTTAGTACGCAGAACTACCTTGTCTGAATGAAAAATCAGATAAGGAGAATCACAATGTAAGGCAGATAACTCAGAGACTCTTCGAGCCGAGGAAATCGCCATTAAAAACAGAACTTTCCAAGATAACAACTTGATATCAATGGAATGAAGGGGTTCAAACGGAACCCCCTGTAAAACATTAAGAACTAAGTTCAAACTCCATGGTGGAGCAACAGTTTTAAACACAGGCTTGATCCTAGCTAAAGCCTGACAAAAAGCTTGAACGTCCGGAACTTCTGACAGACGTTTGTGTAAAAGAATGGACAGAGCTGAAATCTGTCCCTTTAAGGAACTAGCGGATAAACCCTTTTCTAAACCTTCTTGTAGAAAAGACAATAACCTCGGAATCCTAACCTTACTCCATGAGTAACTCTTGGATTCGCACCAATATAAGTATTTGCGCCATATCTTATGGTAAATCTTTCTGGTAACAGGCTTCCTAGCCTGTATTAAGGTATCAATAACTGACTCAGAAAAACCACGTTTTGATAAAATCAAGCGTTCAATTTCCAAGCAGTCAGCTTCAGAGAAATTAGATTTTGATGTTTGAAGGGACCCTGGATCAGAAGGTCCTGTTTCAGAGGTAGCGACCAAGGTGGACAGGATGACATGTCCACTAGATCTGCATACCAAGTCCTGCGTGGCCATGCAGGCGCTATTAGAATCACTGATGCTCTCTCCTGTTTGATTCTGGCAATCAATCGAGGAAGCATCGGGAAGGGTGGAAACACATAAGCCATCCCGAAGGTCCAAGGTGCTGTCAAAGCATCTATCAGAACCGCTCCCGGATCCCTGGATCTGGACCCGTAACGAGGAAGCTTGGCATTCTGTCGAGACGCCATGAGATCTATCTCTGGTTTGCCCCAACGTCAAAGTATTTGGGCAAAGACCTCCGGATGAAGTTCCCACTCCCCCGGATGAAAAGTCTGACGACTTAAGAAATCCGCCTCCCAGTTCTCCACTCCCGGGATGTGGATTGCTGACAGGTGGCAAGAGTGAGACTCTGCCCAGCGAATTATCTTTGATACTTCCATCATTGCTAGGGAGCTTCTTGTCCCTCCCTGATGGTTGATGTAAGCTACAGTCGTGATGTTGTCCGACTGAAACCTGATGAACCCCCGAGTTGTTAACTGGGGCCAAGCCAGAAGGGCATTGAGAACTGCTCTCAATTCCAGAATGTTTATTGGTAGGAGACTCTCCTCCTGATTCCATTGTCCCTGAGCCTTCAGAGAATTCCAGACAGCGCCCCAACCTAGTAGGCTGGCGTCTGTTGTTACAATTGTCCAGTCCGGCCTGCTGAATGGCATCCCCCTGGACAGATGTGGCCGAGAAAGCCACCATAGAAGAGAATTTCTGGTCTCTTGATCCAGATTCAGAGTAGGGGACAAGTCTGAGTAATCCCCATTCCACTGACTTAGCATGCACAATTGCAGCGGTCTGAGATGTAGGCGTGCAAAGGGTACTATGTCCATTGCTGCTACCATTAAGCCGATCACCTCCATGCATTGAGCTACTGACGGGTGTTGAATGGAATGAAGGACACGGCATGCATTTTGAAGCTTTGTTAACCTGTCTTCTGTCAGGTAAATCTTCATTTCTACAGAATCTATAAGAGTCCCCAAGAAGGGAACTCTTGTGAGTGGAAAGAGAGAACTCTTCTTTTTGTTCACCTTCCATCCATGCGACCTTAGAAATGCCAGTACTAACTCTGTATGAGACTTGGCAGTTTGAAAGCTTGAAGCTTGTATCAGAATGTCGTCTAGGTATGGAGCTACCGCAATTCCTCGCGGTCTTAGTACCGCCAGAAGAGCACCCAGAACCTTTGTGAAGATTCTCGGAGCCGTAGCCAATCCGAATGGAAGAGCTACAAACTGGTAATGCCTGTCTAGAAAGGCAAACCTTAGATACCGGTAAAGATCTTTGTGAATCG
Organism: Bombina bombina; assembly: GCF_027579735.1. Lineage (NCBI taxonomy): Eukaryota > Metazoa > Chordata > Amphibia > Anura > Bombinatoridae > Bombina > Bombina bombina. The sequence goes on from NC_069501.1 coordinate 827,387,206, forward strand.
GTATGTGAAGGTAAGCATCCTTTAAATCCACTGTGGTCATGTACTGACCCTTTTGGATCATGGGTAAAATTGTCCGAATAGTTTCCATTTTGAACGATGGAACTCTTAGGAATTTGTTTAGGATCTTTAAATCCAAGATTGGCCTGAAAGTTCCCTCTTTTTTGGGAACCACAAACAGATTTGAGTAAAACCCTTGTTCTTGTTCCGACCGCGGAACCGGATGGATCACTCCCATTAATAAAAGATCTTGTACGCAGCGTAAGCCCCACCCACCACCAAATCAAAACAGTGAATTGCGCCAAAACTGGGGTTGTCATGGTGATAACCCCTACACCCCTCAGTGTAACCATACTACTAATCCAAAAAAGTCAAATAACCCTCAGTATTATACAGATGCTAACATAACCGTACAAGTCATTAAATATGTCAATTAATAAATACATATAGACATCTATATGTCCCTGCTCAATCCTTAGTTTAATCATTAGATCAGAGGCAAAAGGTATACTTAATGATGTCATAGTTAATGAAAAGCATTCAATCATATAAGGCAAATTTATACATAGCAATATATAACAGATTTACATATAGCAATCTATAACATGCAGTCACAAGGGTAATAGAAATGTGTCAAATCATACCCGACATACACTGTTCACTTAGCATAGTGAATTTATAATATGGATCCATTCTCACTCGCATGATATGTAAGCCCTCCAAAACATAATAGAGGTGGTGTATATGCAGAGTGTGAATGCCAACTCGTGCTTAAAAACTATGTACATAGAAGCCTTGTGCCGATATAAACCATCTTACCTTATGTAGCGTATCAAAAGGTCACTTACTTAGAATCAGCACAAGCCCCAAGTTTTGTGTAGATAGGATCGTATCTGACTAACAAGTCTAGCCTTTGTAATATATCACGCGCCAACAGTAAACAGCTCCGGCGCCTGTAGTGTTCATTAGCCTAGCGCATGGCTAATTTACATAAACTGATGACGTATGCGTGTGTGTTCACGCGTCGTCATGGTGACACTGTTGCGATCTAAAATACAAATAGTGTGCGATCCCCACAGCCTATTGTCCTTATGTTAGCTAAGAGCAAATATTAAAAGCTGTGTCACATTTGAGCAACCTACTATAAAATCGGCATATGTTTGAATGTAAGAAGGCTAAGCAAGGTGTGTATATGGAAGAGTTATACTCTGCCTAGTTAAGAGCCATGAAATATCCACAGTCCTACAGCTATTGTTAGAGATGAAGAGGGATGCTTTTGTATTGTGAATGCTACAGGATATTTCTGCCATACGATTAACATATGTGTGGTGACAATTAAGCAAAACAGGGTGATCCATAATGCGTATATACATATAAAAATATACAAATATATAAACATATGACATATGACAATAGCGCATGAGACCTTGTGCCTGGACCCTCAGTTGTCCATACAGCGGAACCTCAAACTATATCATTGGTTCACTGTTATAAATGGCAATCAAAGTTTAGCCCTGATGTCCTTAGTATATCAACAAAGACGTGTTATCAATGTAAAGTTAGTACTCTAGACATGCATGTGTCCATCCCCTCAAGTAGTTCATGTGTTTGGTTGTTGTCCATCTATACAGGGTCCACAATGTGACCTTCAACCAGTCCCAGAGTAAACCAAGGTACCCCTCCGTTACCCATATGCCATGTGCTAATGTGACCTGCTTACCTCTGTGTGCCGCCACCATACCGGTCCATAAAACACTCTTAAGTAGGTCCCACCAAGTGTGTATCACACTAGGGCATATGAAGCTCACTGGTTAGTTAACCACCTAGAGTATGACAAAGCAGGGTCAAATTGGTGTGCAATATCCATACAATAGTCCAGCCATTATTTGTGTCCCACCATTGTGGGCGAATCACACCAGGTGTGTCATCACAAGAGCGGACTAAGAGGTAGTAGGATAACATTAGTATCAGAGGAAGCAGCGCCAGTCATTAGACATATTCAGGCCATTGGGGTATAGGGTACCAAGTCTAGGAATCCATCTAGACTCCATCTGGAGTAGGGTTGTATCCCTATCTCCACGTCGTTTGAGTGCTGGAACATGGTCATTTAAGATGAACCTTAAGTCAGTAACTCTATGTTGGGCCAAGAGAAAATGTCTTGCCACAGGTTGGTCCGATACTCCTTTATCCAAGGCGCTCCTTATGGCAGATCTGTGATTAGCCATCCTTAGTCGTGCGTTGTCCGTCGTCTTTCCAACATAAAATTGGCCACAACAGCAGCTTAACAAGTAGATCACATGAGTAGTTGTACAGGTGATAAAGTGTCTTATTGTGCACTTCTGAGTCGTGTGTGGATGTCTAAAAACTTTACATGGGATCATTCCACTGCATGTAGTGCATCCCAGGCATCTATAATAGCCCTTCTTCTTGGTTTTAAGCCATTGTTCTTTCATATTGCATTGTTGTGGGTCTGTGGACATGAGTAGGTCCCTAAGGCTCCTTCCACGTCTGTACCCCATAATGAGGGGGTTCCATATGTTCGAAAGGTAATCCCGGATCTGTCGCTAGGATCTCCCATCTCTTTCTGATGTCCTGTGCCATCCTCTCCTTCCCTTTATTGTAGGTGGTGGTAAAAATCATCCTTTCTTTTTTGGTCTGTTCCAGACGGTTGGCCTGATTTCACCCTACTTAAGAGTGTTTTATGGACCGGTATGGTGGCGGCACACAGAGGTAAGCAGGTCACATTAGCACATGGCATATGGGTAATGGAGGAGTACCTTGGTTTACTCTGGGACTGGTTGAAGGTCACATTGTGGACCCTGTATAGATGGACAACAACCAAACACATGAACTACTTGAGGGGATGGACACATGCATGTCTAGAGTACTAACTTTACATTGATAACACGCCTTTGTTGATATGCTAAGGACATCAGGGCTAAACTTTGATTGCCATTTATAACAGTGAACCAATGATATAGTTTGAGGTTCCGCTGTATGGACAACTGAGGGTCCAGGCACAACGTCTCATGCGCTATTGTCATATGTCATATATTTATATATTTGTATATTTTTATATGTATATACATATTATGGATCACCCTGTTTTGCTTAATTGTCACCACACATATGTTAATCGTATGGCAGAAATATCCTGTAGCATTCACAATACAAAAGAATCCCTCTTCATCTCTAACAATAGCTGTAGGACTGTGGATATTTCATGGCTCTTAACTAGGTAGAGTATAACTCTTCCGTATACACACCCTGCTTAGCCTTCTTACATTCAAACATATGCCGATTTTATAGTAGGTTGCTCAAATGTGACACAGCTTTTAATATTTGCTCTTAGCTAACATAAGGACAAAAGGCTGTGGGGATCGCACACTATTTGTATTTTAGATCGCAACAGTGTCACCATGACGACGCGTGAACACACACGCATACGTCATCAGTTTATGTAAATTAGCCATGCGCTAGGCTAATGAACACTACAGGCGCTGGAGCTGTTTACTGTTGGCGCGTGATATATTACAAAGGCTAGACTTGTTAGTCAGATACGATCCTATCTACACAAAACTTGGGGCTTGTGCTGATTCTAAGTAAGTGACCTTTTGATACGCTACATAAGGTAAGATGGTTTATATCGGCACAAGGCTTCTATGTACATAGTTTTTAAGCACGAGTTGGCATTCACACTCTGCATATACACCACCTCTATTATGTTTTAGAGGGCTTATATATCATACGAGTGAGAATGGATCCACAATATAAATTCACTATGCTAAGTGAACAGTGTATGTCGGGTATGATTTGACACATTTCTATTACCCTTGTGACTGCATGTTATAGATTGCTATATGTAAATCTGTTATATATTGCTATGTATAAATCTGCCTTATATGATTGAATGCTTTTCATTAACTATGACATCATTAAGTATACCTTTTGCCTCTGATCTAATGATTAAACTAAGGATTGAACAGGGACACATAGATGTCTATATGTATTTATTAATTGACATATTTAATGACTTGTACGGTTATGTTAGCATCTGTATAATACTGAGGTTTATTTGACTTTTTTGGATTAGTAGTATGGTTACACTGAGGGGTGTAGGGGTTATCACCATGACAACCCCAGTTTTGGCGCAATTCACTGTTTTGATTTGGTGGTGGGTGGGGCTTAATGTGTTTATAAATCACTGTGTCTAGTTGCATGTCTATTCTGGTCTGAGGAAGGGGTCTGCGAACCCCGAAACGTTACCTAATAAAGTATTTCTTTGGAAATCCAGTGAGTGCAGTCCTTTGTTGAAGATCACTATAAATATATATATATATATATATATATATATATACAGGGTAGTCAAATGTAACAGATAACCAGTGCTCTGATGTCACGCTGACCCATCATGCATTACATTCAGTTGCGCTTAAGCAGATGGGTTTATCTCTTATCGCTCATGCACAACTGTGAGGTAATCCTTTTATTACCCCAGTTTTGCATAACCAACACAGTTATATTAATATATTTTTTACCTCTGTGATTACCTTGTATCTAAGCCTCTGCCTTCTGCCCCATTATCTCAGTTAGTTTGACAGACTTGCATTTGAGACAATCCCTTTAAAGAGTAATCTTTATCATGTGTAAAATGTAACAGTTAATTGGCTCGATCCTATGGGAACAAAAAGCAGCATCTAATGTTTCAGTTTAGCTCTATTTTAGTTTATTAATTATATTTAGAGTACTACTACTCGTTAGTGAAAGATTACTATTGTTGGGTCACTAAATATTAGTGACACTTGACTGCTCATTGAAATGACCAACTTTAAAAGAATTTCTGACACAAGAGATAATCCCTTTATTACTCATTTCCCAGTTTTGCATGACCAACACTGTTATAGTAATGCACTTTTTATCTCTGTGATTACCTTGTATCTAAGCCTCTGCAGACTGCCCCCTTATCTCAGTGCTTTTGACAGACTTGCATTTTAGTCAATCAATGCTGACTCAAATAACTCCATGGGAGTGAGCACGATGTTATTTATATAACACACATTGATTAGCACTGTCTAAGAGTGAACAGTTAAGAGGTGGCCTTCAATGGCTTAGAAATTAGCATATGAATTTACCTAGGTTTAGCTTTCAACAAAGAATACCAAGAGAACAAAGCAAATGTAATCATAAAAGTAAATTACATGCCCTATCTGAAAATAGACAGTTTAACTTTGACTAGACTGTCACTTTAAAGCCAAATAAGGCTCAACTGAAAAGTTGAGGTTTTTCAATATGTGAACTTTTTTTTATTGATATTTCAACAAAGTGGGTTCATATTTTAAGTGGGTTTATCAGTGGGAGATGAGATCTCATGGAGAGAGATTGCAGTGGCATAAGTTGAGGTTCTATTGTGTTAATTATAGTAAGATCAGGTCACGTAAGGGGTAAATGTTTGTGATTGTTTGTCATTGAAGAAAATTGGAATAAAATGTAATGGGGGATATTTGTGGTAGGGGTAGCTGCTGCTAGGGTTAATAATGTTGGAGGGGGCCTTGTTAGTTGCTGTTAGCGTTAATAGCACCTGTTAATAAGCAGATTTCCCATTGCTCTATTGGGGAACAGTGACATGTCTGAAAAGCATAAAAACATGCATCTTACAAAATGCAAAGCATCTATAATATTAAATGTTGTGCTCCTTTTAATGACATACACTTTAGCTGTGTAGTTGTAAATCTATTAATAACAAGGGGCAATCTAAAGTTTTTATTTTATTTTTTGTTGTTGCCATTTTGGCAATATTACTAATACTACCCTTACATGCATGCACACACAACACTACATAAAAATATCACTTACTTTGGACCCTATGTTCTAAAGATCACCAGTCTTGCAAATCTCCCGCCAGGCGAAATGTAAAAAAGTGGTCTGACCCCCGCTGTAAAGATGAGTGGCGGTGTGCATTCCATAGGAAAGTATAGGGTTCATGTTTTTACAACATATAATTTGCTTTCAGTAAATATAAAATTGGTTTCTGTTTTGTATACTACAAATAATAGTTCAAATAATCAATATGCAAACTAAGTTTCATAGTAAATGCAGTATATTTCTTATAATTGGTCATCTCGCCACTGAAAGGGAAGTGAGACAGGTATGCGTGAAATTGTTCACTTAAGCTAGTGGGTTTAGAACATTAGGGGGGATATTTATCAAGCCGTCAACCGCAAATACACAGGAATTCCGCAGCGTAATTGTGGCGAGCTTGATTCGACCTAGTTATCAAAGCCTACAGACCGGCAAAAGTTGAAATCTGTGACGTAACATACGGTCCGCCGGTCTCAATCCGACACAGATCGATGCTTACGTCATTACAGATTTCAGAATACACATTCAGCACTATTTGACACTTTTTAAAAGTTATCAAATAGTTAACAGGTACACTCGCGGCTATTCCGGCCCAGCGTACCTGGTTTTCAATCCGCCACCCTGGAGGCCGCAGATGCCATAGGAATTAATGGGAGTCTGAAAGCTGCGAAAGCTCATGTTCGATGCTGCATGATATCCCATTGATATCTTTTGAAGAAAACCAGTAGCGTTTACACCTAACACCCTAACATAAACCCCGAGTCCAAACACCCCTAATCTGCCGCCCCGACATCGCCACAACCTAAATAAAATGTATTAACCCCTATTCCCCGCCGACACTAAATAAACCTATTAACCCCTAAACCGCCAGCCCCCCACATCGCAATAAACTAAAGGGACAGTCTAGTCCAAAAAAACCTTTCATGATTCAGATAGAGCATGTAATTTTAAACAATTTTCCAATTTACTTTTATCACCAATTTTTCTTTGTTCTCTTGGTATTCTTAGTTGAAAGCTTAACCTAGGAGGTTCATATGCTAATTTCTTAGACCTTGAAGGCCGCCTCTTAAGAATGCATTTTAACAGGTTTTTCACCACTAGAGGGTGTTAGTTCATGTTTTTCATATAGATAACACTGTGCTCATGAACATGAAGTTACCTGGGAGCCATCAATGGTTGGCTAAACTGCAAGTCTGTCAAAAGAACTGAAATAAAGGGGCAGTTTGTAGAGGCTTAGATACAAGATAATCACAGAGGTAAAAAATATATAAATATAACTGTGTTGGTTATGCAAAACTGGTGAATGTGTAAAAAAGGGATTATCTATCTTTTAAAACAATAACAATTCTGGTGTAGACTGTCCCTTAAATTAAGCTATTAACCCCTAAACCTAACAACCCGCTAACTTTACATTAAAATTACAACATCCCTATCTTATAATAAATTAAAACTTACCTGTAGACTTAAAAGAAACTATATTAAACTATTAATTAACCTACCTTAACTATTATACTAAAATTACATTAAACTAGTAATTAAATTAACTATATTACATATTAAAAAACCCTAACCCTACTCAAATTATTTAAATCTACTATTAAAAATGATAAATTACAAAAATAAATCAACGCTGTTACAAAAAAACAACAACTAAATTGCGTAAACAAACAAACCACAATATCAAAAATAAAAATGAATTACACCTAATCTAATAGCCCTATCAAAATAAAAAAGTCCCCCCAAAATACCCCCCCCCCCAGCCTACAATAAACTACCTGCCCAGACCCTACTCTAAAAATAAAACCCACCCAAAAAACCCTTAAATAAACTTAACACTAACCCCCAACTATCCACTTACAGTTTTTGAAGTTCTGCTTGAAGGATCCATCCAGCCGGCAAGAAGTCTTCATCCGTGCGGAAAGAAGTCTTCATCCGGGCAGCCTCTTCCATCTTCATCCATCCTGCAAAGTCTTCATCCATGCGGCCTTTTCTATCTTCATCCATCCGGCCTGGAGCGGGTCCATCCTGAAGACATCCAGCGCGGAGCTCCTCTTCAATACGGTCGCCACAGTAAACTGGAACTTGAATGCAAGTGACTTCATCCAAGATGGCGTCCCTTGCATTCCTTTTGGCTGAAAGGTTCCAATCAGTCAATAGGATTAGAGCTGCTAAAATCCTATTGGCTGTTACAATCAGCCAATAGGATAGAGTTCTCATCCTATTGGCTGATTGGAACAGTCATTAGGATGAGAGCTGCTCAAATCCTATAGTCTGATTGGAACAGCTGCTTAAATAAAAATACTATTAAAAACAGGGGCACTTTCATTCGTGAAAGTTTACATTGCAGTGGTTTTGTTAAAATACTTACCTTTCTCTTCTTCCAAATCGGACCAGCAATCCCCTGCACGCTTCTCATGCTGTACTTAGTATAGCAATGACGAAACCGGCTTCCTCCAATCACGGCATGGCCTCAGGAAATGTTTGAAATGTTTGCTCTTGGGGGGAAGCCATGAGAGGAGGAAGCCAGATTCATAATTTCTGACGTAAGTACAGAGGAGCTGCGGGTGAAGGGATCGCTGGTCCAGCTTGGAAGAAGAAAAAGGCAAGTATTTTAACAAAACCGCGGCAATGTAAACTTTCATGAATTAAAGTGCCCCTGTTTTTAATAGTATTTTTAAAAACCGGGCACTCATTCATGAAATTTTACATTCACTTTAAGATAGCTCATTCCTCACCCGACACCTCATTACACTTAAAGCCTGCAACCCGAAGCATGTTGCTCATATTTTGCTTCAGTCTGAAAGACAGAAAAAAGAAGAGGCACTTCCTTGAACAAATCAGCTTCAAATAGACAGGCAGGTTACGTATCACTCACTCACAGTATACTCACAAAAACGGCAGCACTTGTCGTGCTATTGGAAACAGACAGGAGTCTCATAGAGCTCCAGCTCTCTGACACCACAGTCCACAGGACCAGGATCCAAGGTGCTCCGATTGGCCTCTGAAATCTGGATATAGGTGTGATATAACTTGATTTCAAGTAAGCCCCAACTGATCAGATCTGGCTGATCAGCAACACACGTTTAGATGTAATCATCCAAGATGCTTCATATGCAAATTTATAATTCATAAAGCACATTCTATAAAATCAACAGTGACAGGAAATGTTTTTGAAATTTCAGAACATATTACTTGTAATAGCAATTATGTTATATATGTATCAACTTGCGAATGTGGGGTCCAATACTTGGGGCGTACCACAAGAAAAATAAGGAAAAGATGGAGTGAATATTTAAGGAACATAAAAAATGGTTAGATTACGAGTTTTTGTCGGTAATGGTGTTGCTAACGAGCATTTTTTTCTCACCGCTCACTTAAGGCAACACTAGTATTACAGGTTATTTTAAACCCGGCGTTAGCCGCAAAAAAGTGAGTGGAGAGCAAAATTTAGCTCCACATCTCACCTCAATACCAGCGCTGCTTACGGTAGCGGTGAGCTGGCAAAATCTGTTCATGCACGATTTCCCCATAGGAATCAATGGGGCTGATTCAGCTGTAAAAAAACCTAACACCTGCAAAAAAGCAGCGTTCAGGTCCTAACGCAGCCCCATTGATTCCTATGTGAAAATACTTTTTATGTCTACTCCTAACACCCTAACATAGTAATGACCACTAAACTTGTTTATATATGCCTGTCAACTCTGTGCAATAAAAGTTTTAAGTTTATTTTAACCAACTTGAGCCTGGAGATTGATTGTGAGCATACCACTACCAGACAGTTCATTTATCGGAGAGCCGCAGCAACTGAAGATTAGCCGGAGAGAGCAAGCTGGCCAGCTCTGATTGCCAGCACGTTTCCACAAGCACACTGGTGTGCTGTGTTAAAGTGTGAGTACCCTGTGTACAAATCCTCTGAAGTGTGTGCTTCCCTTATCTCTATCGATACACACATTTGTGCGCCTCTCTTTTTGTCTTCGTTTTTTAGATAACACCCTAACATGAACCCCGAGTCTAAACACCCCTAATCTTACACTTATTAACCCCTAATCTGCTGCCCCCGACATCGCCGACACCTACATTATATTATTAACCCCTAATCTGCTGCTCCGCACACCGCCGCCACCTACATTATCCCTATGAACCCCTAATCTGCTGCTCCCAACATCGCCGACACCTACATAATAGTTATTAACCCCTAATCTCCCCCCCCAATGTCGCCGCAACCTACCTACACTTATTAACCCCTAATCTGCCACTCCCAACATCACTGCCACTATAATAAAGTTATTAACCCCAAAATCTAAGTCTAACCCTAACTTAAATATAATTTAAATGCATCTAAATAAAATTACTATTATTAACTAAAGTATTCCTATTTAAAACTAAATACTTAACTATAAAATAAACCCTAAGCTAGCTACAATATAACTAATAGTTACATTGTAGCTAGCTTAGGGTTTATTTTTATTTTACAGGCAACTTTGTATTTATTTTAACTAGGTAAAATAGTTATTAAATAGTTATTAACTATTTAATAACTGCCTAGATAAAATAAAGACAAATATATCTGTAAAATAAACCCTAACCTAAGTTACAATTACACCTAACACTACACTATAACTTAATAAATTACCTAAATTAACTACAATTAATTACAATTAAATTAAATAAACTATAACGCCACCAGACTCTCACACATATTAGAGTGGAACAACCATAAGGCGAGGACCTTAGGATGGTACCTGGTAGAATCCTCGATGCTTCCCCCTAATTTAACCTTATCTGACCTTTTGTGGATACCCTCACATCACAGACAAAAGCTAGGACCCCTGAGCCCCACACTCCATGACGCATTAAAATTTTGGGATCATATTCGCCATGACCCTAATATTTCGCCTTACCCTTCACCTGTTCTTACTTTGGCAGCGGCTCTGGTTGCACTGCCAGAAACTCATCCAGACCTATGGCAGACCCTGCACATCAAAACTGTTAATGATTTTTATGATATGGGGACATGGCTCTCTCACCCGCAACTATGTAACAAGTTTAACATACCACCAAAGTTGCAATTTGAAGCCTTCCGCATTAGCTCTTTATTGCGCTCATGGGACTATCCAAAGAGAGCTCTTAGATCACCTTCGATATGGGAGCACACATGGAATAAGGCACACACTATTAAACACGCCTTATTCTTACACTATAACCTTCTAACAAATGCGAAACCTTTCCTTAAAATATCGCAGCACAGAGCTTGGGAGAAAGAGATAGGCTTCACAGTAGACATTGATGTTTGGCATAGCAGAATGCAGACAACTAGGAAACTTCTCCATTGTGCTACACTATGGGAGCTATACTATAAAATCACGGTTAGATGGCATTTCACACCCGTCACCCTACATAAAACTTATAACTCACAATCTCCCTTATGCTGGAGATTATGTGGCCAGTCAGGCACTCATCTACACATTTGGTGGTCCTGCCCAAAAATTCAACCTCTTTGGAGGAAATTATATAACATTATACACAACCTTAATATCTTCCCCCCTTATCTACCGGAGGTTACCCTACTACATATGCCAGTTCCTACTCTGGACGAACCTACAGACGCTCTTACGATATATCTTTTCATGGCAACCAAGCTAACTATTGCCAGAGCGTGGAAGAATCAAACCCCACCATCTTTTACACAAATATTATCTGTAGTCAGACATATCAGACTAATGGAGCAATATTCTTTCAGAATACTTGATAAGACAGATTCACACATTAAAATTTGGCACCCATGGCTTACACTTTACCCAGAATGAGCTACGAACCAAAACAGAACACCCACCCCTGCAGACCTTCACCCCTCCCCTTCTCCTCCCCCCACCCTCTGCCTCTGGATATAGATATGGATATTGATTTAGATAAACTTATGTTTCTGTTCCCATTCTAGTAGAAATGTTTACATGAATGTTAAATGATCTTACTGTATCATAGAGAATGGACCATAGTGTCCAAAATATCCAAGAGTTTTGTGTTATGCTTTATATGTTTACTAAATTGCTTTTCTTAAAAGCAAAATTATATAAAATGGAGACAAGATATATACAGGCAGGGAATCCTAATGTGTCTCTCTATCTCATCTAAAGGATACATAATACAATTATAGGTATGACAGATGTTATAGGTCACATTCCTGACATTGTAGGAGATGTGCACCAACTATTACCATGTATCCTAAACAATGAAAAAAATTGTATCGTTGAAATTGTATTGTCAATACTATTAATATGATTTGTAATAGTTTTTTTTTCCCTACTGTATCCCCTGCCTTTCTTCTATTATTGTACATGCTTGATTGTCTCAATAAAAAAATTATTACAAAACAAAATTAAATAAACTAAAGTACGGAAAAAAAACAACACTAAATTACAGAAAATAATAAAATTATTACAAGAATTTTAAACTAATTACACCTACTCTAATCCCCCTAATAAAATAAAAAAGCCCCCCAAAATAATAAAAATCCCTACCCTATACTAAATTACAAATAGCCCTTAAAAGGGCCTTTTGCGGGGCATTGCCCCAAAGTAATCAGCTCTTTTACCTGTAAAAAAAAATACAATACACCCACCATAATTAAAACCCACCACCCACACACCCAGCCCTTCTCTAAAACCCACCCAATCCCCCTTAATAAAACCTAACACTAACCCCTTGAAGATCACCCTACCTTGAGACGTCTTCACTCAACCGGGCAGAAGTGGTCCTCCAGACGGGCAGAAGTCTTCATCCGATCCGGGCAGAAGAGGACCTCCAGATGGGCATAAGTCTTCATCCAGGCGACATCTTCTATCTTCATCCATCTGGAGCGGAGCGGGTCCATCTTCAAGCCATCCGATGCGGAGCATCCTCTTCCATCAGACGACTAACACTAAATGACGGTACCTTTAAAAGACGTCATCCAAGATGGCGTCCCTTCAATTCCAATTGGATGATAGAATTCTATCAGCCAATTGGAATTAAGGTAGAAAAAATCCTATTGGCTGATCCAATCAGCCAATAGGATTGAGCTCGCATTCTATTGGCTGTTCCAATCAGTCAATCGAATGCGAGCTCAAGCCTATTGGCCGATTGGATCAGCCAATAGGATTGAACTATCAGCCAATCGGAATTGAAGGGACGCCATCTTGGATGACGTCACTTAAAGGTACCGTCATTTACTGTTAGTCGTCGGATGGAAGAGGATGCTCCGCGTCGGATGGCTTGAAGATGGACCCGCTCCGCTCCGGATGGATGAAGATAGAAGATACCGCCTGGATGAAGACTTCTGCCCGTCTGGAGTTCCTCTTCTGCCCGGATCGGATGAAGACTTCTTGCCGTCTGGAGGACCACTTCTGCATGGTTGGGTGAAGACATCACAAGGTAGGGTGATCTTCAAGGGGGTAGTGTTAGGGTTTATTAAGGGGGGATTGGGTGGGTTTTAGAGTAGGGTTGGGTGTGTGGTGGGGGGTATTGTTTTTTTTTTTAAATGTAAAATAGCTGATTGCCCCGCAAAAGGCCCTTTTAAGGGCTATTTGTAATTTAGTATAGGGTAGGGATTTTTATTATTTGGGGGGGCTTTTTTATTTTATTAGGGGGATTAGATTAGGTGTAATTAGTTTAAAATTCTTGTAATTATTTTATTATTTTCTGTAATTTAGTGTTTTTTTCATACTTTAGTTTATTTAATTTAATTGTAATTAATTGTAGTTAATTTATGTAATTTATTTAATTATAGTGTAGTCCTAGGTGTATTGTAACTTAGGTTAGGATTTATTTTACAGGTAAATTTGTACTTATTTTAACTAGGAAGTTATTAAATAGTTAATAACTATTTAATAACTATTGTACCTAGTTAAAATAAATTCAAAGTTGCCTGTAAAATAAAAATAAACACTGAGATAGCTACAATGTAATTATTAGTTATATTGTAGCTAGCTTAGGGTTTATTTTATAGGTAAGTATTTAGTTTTAAATCGGAATAATTTAGGTAATGATAGTAATATTTATTTAGATTATTTTAAATTATATTTAAGTTAGGGGGGTGTTATGGTTAGACTTAGCTTTAGGGGTTAATACATTTAATATAGTTGCGGCGACGTTGGGGGCGGCAGATTAGGGGTTAATAAATGTAGGTAGGTGTCGGAGATGTTAGGGATGGCAGATTAGGGGTTAATACAATTTAACTTATGTTTGCGAGGCGGGAATGCGGCAGTTTAGGGGTTAATATATTTATTGAAGTGGCGGCGATGTCCGGTCGGCAGATTAGGGGTTAAAAAATGTATTTAAGTGTTTGCAATGTGGGGGGGGGGGCTCGGTTTAGGGGTTAATAGGTAGTTTATGGGTGTTAGTGTACTTTTAGCACTTTAGTTAAGAGTTTTATGTTACGGCGTTAGCCCATAAAACTCTTATCTACTGACTTTTAAATGCGGTATCAGTCTTGACAGGAGAGGGTCTACCGCTCGTAATACCGGCGTTAGACAAATCCCATTAAAAATATAGGATACGCAATTGACGTAAGTGGATTTGCGGTATGCTCGAGTCGCGGAAAAAAAGTGAGTGGTACACCTGTACCTGCCAGACTCGTAATACCAGCGGCGTTAAAAAGCAGCGTTGGGACCTCTCAACGCTGCTTTTTAAGGCTAACGCAAGACTCGTAATCTAGGTGATAGTGTTTCAAGATACCATATTCACTTTCATGGTAACACAGATTGTAAAATGAAAATTACTCCTTTTGAAACTATTACCCTTAAAACTGGCACCAATAGAATATCTTGTTTAAGGCAGAGGGAAACATACTGGATTCATAAATTCAGATCCCTATTTCCCTATTTAATTAGATACTAGTGATGTCGCAAACCTAAAAAATTGGGTTCGCGAACGGCGAACGCGAACTTCCACAAAAGTTTGCGAACGGGCGAACCGGGCTTACCGCCATAGACTTCAATAGGCGGGCGAATTTCAAAACCCACAGGGACTCTTTCTGGCCACAATAGTGATGGAAAAGTTGTTTCAAGGGCACTAACACCTGGACTGTGGCATGCCGGAGGGGGATCCATGGCAAAACTCCCATGGAAAATTACATAGTTGATGCAGAGTCTGGTTTCAATCCATAAAGGGCATAAATCACCTAACATTCCTAAATTGTTTGGAATAACGTGCTTTAAAACATCAGGTATGATGTTGTATCGATCAGGTAGTGTAAGGGTTACGCCCGCTTCACAGTGCGCAGTGTAGGTGATATACCTGCCCTGACCATGCTTTGCAGACCAGGTATCAGTGGTCAGATGGACCCTTGCCCCAAAACTGTGTGCCAGAAATGCCATTATAGCAGACTTATATGGCTTTGGCGTTGCTTTTTGGTAATTAGAAGGCTGCAATGAAGGGGTTAATTAGGGAGCATGTAGGCAGCTTGTAGAGTTAATTTTAGCGTAGTGTAGTAGACAACCCAAAGTATTGATCTAGGCCCATTTTGGTATATTTCATGCCACCATTTCACCGCCAAATGAGATCAAATAAAAAATTTTTTTTTCACTTTTTCATAAACTTTAGGTTTCTCACAGAAATTATTTACAAACAACTTATGCAATTATGGCATAAATGGTTGTAAATGCTTCTCTGGGATCCCCTTTGTTCAGAAATAGCAGACTTATATGGCTTTGGCGTTGCTTTTTGGTAATTAGAAGGCTGCTAAATGCTACTGCGCACCACACGTGTTTTATGCCCAGCAGTGAAGGGGTTAATTAGGGAGCATGTAGGGAGCTTGTAGAGTTAATTTTAGCTTAAGTGTAGTGTAGTAGACAACCCAAAGTATTGATCTAGGCCCATTTTGGTATATTTCATGCCACCATTTCACCGCCAAATGCGATCAAATAAAAAAAAATTGTTAACTTTTTCACAAACTTTAGGTTTCTCACAGAAATTATTTACAAACAACTTATGCAATTATGGGATAAATGGTTGTAAATGCTTCTCTGGGATCCCCTTTGTTCAGAAATAGCAGACTTATATGGCTTTGGCTTTGCTTTTTGGTAATTTAGAAGGCTGCTAAATGACACTGCGCACCACACATGTTTTATGCCCAGCAGTGAAGGGGTTAATTAGGGAGCATGTAGGCAGCTTGTAGAGTTAATTTTAGCTTAAGTGTAGTGTAGTAGACAACCCAAAGTATTGATCTAGGCTCATTTTGGTATATTTAATGCCACCATTTCACCGCCAAATGCAATCAAATTTAAAAAAAACTTACATTTTTTCGCAATTATGGCACAAATGGTTGTAAATGCTTCTCTGGGATCCCCTTTGTTCAGAAATAGCAGACATATATGACTTTGGTGTTGCTTTCTGGTAATTAGAAGGCCGCTAAATGCTGCTGCGCATCACACGTGTATTATGGCTAGCAGTGAAGGGGTTAATTAGGTAGTTTGTAGGGAGCTTGCAGGGTTAATTTTAGCTTTAGTGTAGAGATCAGCCTCCCATCTGACACATCAGACCCCCTGATCCCTCCCAAACAGCTCCCTTCCCTCCCCCACCCCACAATTGTCCCTGCCATCTTAAGTACTGGCAGAAAGTCTGCCAGTACTAAAATAAAAGGTTTTAATTTTTTTTTAGCATATTTACATATGCTGTGGTGTAGCATCCCCCCTTAGCCCCCAACCTCCCTGATTCCCCCCCAAAACAGCTCTCTAACCCTCCCCATCTGCCTTATTGGCGGCCATCTTGGGTACTGGCAGCTGTCTGCTATTATTTCACAGTCAAAAAAGTGTTGTTTTTTTAAATGTTACACCAGATATGAGTGGTGGCAATGGGCAAGTGGGCACAGTATACGCTGTGAGCCTGACACACGCGCTGGCAGGCAGGCAACTGCAATTAGATTACACAGGAAAAAAAAAAAAAAAGCAGACTGATGTTCTAGCCCTAAAAAGGGCTTTTTGGGGTGCTGTCCTCACAGCAGAGATCAGATGAGTCCTTCAGGACTGTAGTGGACACTGAATACACTAGCCTAGCTATCGATTTCCCTATTAAATCAGCAGCAGCTACACTGTCCCTCCTCTCACTAAGAATGCAGCTTCCAAATGAATCTAAAATGGATGCTGTCCAGGAGGTGGGAGGGTCTGGGAGGGAGGGTCTGCTGCTGATTGGCTGTAATGTGTATTCTGACTGTGAGGTACAGGGTCAAAGTTTACTCAATGATGACGAATAGGGGGCGGATCGAACATCGCATATGTTCGCCCGCTGAGGCAAACGCGAACATGCTATGTTTGCCGGGAACTATTTGCTATAGTGCAGATACTATATTGTACCATCCCTTGTGTTAGTTTTATTTATATATATATATATATATATATTTATGTAATCCTCATAACAATAGAATAATTTTTTACTGAGAGAATATATATTTCTGTTTTTGGCAATATATCAGAACATCACATATTGCAACTTATTAGCATTATTGTATAGACTTAATGGTTTTTCTTTATTAATTTTTTGCACCCCGGAAGGGACACATTAACTGTATGTAGCACTTTATCACATAGGATCAGGAACACTAATTGTTGTTTTTATTCAGCGCTAGTAGTCACTTTATAAACTTCTAGCTTTTAGGGCTATTTTGAGCCCTTAGCCATATACGCATTACAAGTATGATATATATACATCTTGCATAGCAGGCATTTAATATAGGCTAAGTAGATTGACACAGTGAGGTTAAATATTTATACTTATTAATTTTTGTTTTTCTTTAATTATGCATTAGACATAGTGGTCACAATATCACTAAATCAATTATGTATTGACACAAGTGGGTGTGTTTATATTATCTAATAGACATCATGTATCGATACAAGTGGGAATGTTTATATTATACTAATTCATTCCCTGGTCCTAACTGGGTATTATATATTTATGGTTTATTCTTTAAAACCAGGTTAGCTAGTTATTCAATAGGTTAGGATTTGCTTTAGATGTTTAGATATGTATTTATATTTTTTAGACTCACAATGGGAATTGAATGTTATTCTTGTGTAGAAAGTCGATGTAAGTTTAGGCTAGTAACTAGAGCGATACAATGTACCGCATCTGGCCAAATGGGATAAGCCCAGGTACCACGTCAAGGTCTCTTCCAAAACCTGAGTCCCTAAACAGCCACACAATGCAAGCTCTCAATCCAACAAACTGGGAACAAGTGAAGGGTGCACAGGCTTATGTAATCAACCTAGACATATACAAAACACGGAAGTGGATGGCACTCTTAGATCGGACTGGGTACACATCCCATGACCCTGCTACATGCACAGCACTGGGTGCACAATAGCGCTCTCAGGAAGCTGCACTGTCCCCAGAGTCACAGGCAGTTAACCCCAGACAGGTCTGGGTGGAAGGCCCATAAGGAACATTACAAAACAAATTAAAAAAGCACACAGAGAAAGTCCAGCACTCACTTACAAGATTTCAACTAAGATTAAAAGCAAAAATGGAAGAGTTAGCTACCGCATCTGGCCAAATGGGATAAGCCCAGGTACCACGTCAATGTCTCTTCCAAAACCTGAGTCCCTAAACAGCCACACAATTCAAGCTCTCAATCCAACAAACTGGGAACAAGTGAAGGGTGCACAGGCTTATGTAATCACCCTAGACGAATACAAAACACGGAAGGGGACTGCACTCTCAGACCGGACTAGGTACACATCCTATGACCCTGCAACATGCACAGCCCTGGGTGCACAATAGCACTCTCAGGAAGCTGCACTGTCCCCAGAGTCACAGGCAGTTAACCCCAGACAGGTCTGGGGGCAAGGCCTATAGGGAAAATTACAAAACAAATTAATAAAGCACACAGAGAAAATCCAGCACTCACTTACAAGCTCTCAGCTAAAATTAAAGCAAAAATGGAAGAGTTAGCTACCGCATCTGGCCAAATGGGATAAGCCCAGGTACCACGTCAAGGTCTCTTCCAAAACCTGAGTCCCTAAACCGCCACACAATGCAAGCTCTCAATCCAACAAACTGGGAACACGTAAACGGTACACAGGCTTATGTAATCACCCTAGACTTATGCAAAACATGGAAGGGGACTGCACTCTCAGACCGGACTGGGTACACATCCCATGACCCAGAAACATGCACAGCCCTGGGTGAACAATAGCACTCTCAGTAAGCTGCACTAAGGAACATTACAAAACAAATTAAAAAAGCACACAGATTTCAACTAAGATTAAAAGCAAAAATGGAAGAGTTAGCTACCGCAACAGGCAGTTAACTCCAGACAGTTCTGGATGCAAGGCCTATAGGGAAAATTACGAAACAAATTAATACAGTACACAGAGAAAGTCCAGCACTCACTTACAAGCTCTCAGCTAAGATTAAAAGCAAAAATGGAAGAGTTAGTTACCACATCTGGCCAAATGGGATAAGCCCAGGTACCACGTCAAGGTCTCTTCCAAAACCTGAGTATATATATATATATATATATATATACACACACACACACATATATATATATATATATATATATATATGTGTGTGTTTATATGTGTATATATGTTGATAAAATGGTGCTGATAGATTTGTTCGACACAGGGTTACCACAAACCTTCAATTTGTAAAAAGATCAAATATACAGGTATATATATATATATATATATATATATATATATATATATATATATGAAAGGCAATAGGTCCAGCACCAGTCAACAGTTCAGGAATAGGTAGCAGAGTGCACGGTAGCCAGAGGGTCCTGCTCACCTCTAATGTATAAATCCAAAAGGAAAAAAAGTAGATGGCTCCAGCACTGTTTTATAAAAGGGAAATAACCTTTATTAAGGTGACATAATGAACATACAGTGACGTTTCGGGTAACGCAGACCCTTAATCATGCTATGGATTGCTCTGCAGCACAGTTTTAAATAGGCCAGATAGCTTAATTGCGAATATGTTAACTCCATAATGGCCAGACATTAAATGAGCATTGATTGAAATTTTTACTGCCATCTGCTGGGCCAATTCATGTATTGCACATTTAAACAATTTAACACATTTTTTTCAAGTTTTGACAAAATGTTAAACACATAGGTAAAGTTAAACACATGAACAGTGATGCAAAGTTTAATCATGATATCCAAAATTAAAATACACACATATATATATATATATATATATATATATATATAGAAAGATAACATTTATAAAAACAAATGGAGATCATAATCTCTATTCAGACCTACAGGATGTAGAGTTTTTAAGTGTTGAATCCACCATACCTCTCTCTTTTTAAGTTCAAGTTCCCTATTGCCTCCTCTCCTAAGTTTAGGAATGTGATCTATTATTTGGAACCTGAGTTGGCTCACAGTATGTCCCATTTCAATAAAGTGGAAGGAAACTGGAAGAGTTTTATCTTGGAATCTGATTGATCCTTGGCATCTGATTAATCCTATCTCTAATGGGGCTTGTAGTTTCCCCTACATAGCCCCTCCCACAAGGGCATTTTAACAGGTAGACTACAAAGTCTGTATCACAGGTGTAATACCCATTGATTTCTCAAATTTTTCGGTCATTGGTTTGTGCTATGTGTTTACCTTTTATCATTGCATTGCATTGTGCGCAATGGAGACAAGGGTATGAGCCCTTCTTGGGAGTGGTGAGATAGGTAATCCTATTAGTACTAGTACTACCAATGTCGGCCTTAACTAAGGTATCCCTAATATTTTTCACCCGTCTGTATGAGTGCATAAGGGGAACTTGAAACTCAGCTATATGGGGGTTAAATTTACCCAAAAGATACCAGTGCTTTTTTATAATGTTAGCAATATGATCACTATGTGTATTAAATTCTGAAGAAAAAATTACACTTTGGTGTTCTTTTTTAATTTTACATTTTTCTCCTTTAAAACTTCATTTTTACACTTAGTGATCATAGATGGGGGATATCCTCTCTCTTTAAATTTGTTAGCCATTTCCTCAAATCTGATTTCTTGCATATCCTTGTCCTGTACATTTCTAATGGTTCTTATAAATTGGCTTTTTGGAATGGAAGAAAAAACTCTCTTAGGGTGGTAACTGTTATATTGAAGTAAGTAATGTATTACGATCAGTTGGCTTAACATAAAGATCTGTTTTAAGAACTGAATCTTTTTTATATATGACCGTGTCGAGGTAATTTATAGAGGTGTCAGAAAAATTTAAAGTAAATTTCAAACTGTCAGTACACTTATTGAGGTCCTCTACAAAATCTATTAAAGATGTTATAGGGCCCCTCCATACGCCAAATACATCATCTATATAGCGAAGCCATAGCCTGCATTTGGTTTTAAAGTCTTGATTGGTGTAGACATTTCTCTGCTCAAATTGCCTAACGAAGATGTTGGCATATGAAGGGACCATATTTGAACCCATAGAGGTTCCACGTTTTTGTAAGTAGAATGTGTCCTGGAAAAGGAAATAGTTGAGATATAAAAGTATATTAAGTAAATCCTCAATAAAATTACTTTGTTGCAAAGAAAAGTTTGTTTCTTGTTTGATAGATTCAAGGGTAGCCTGAATACCTGCCCCATGGGGGATACATGTGTACAGGCTAACAACATCTAATGAGAAAAGAATATCATTATCCACATCTGAAATACAAGAAAGTTTTTTCAAAAGATCACCTGTATCTTTAAGAAAAGAGGCTTGTTTAGATGCAATAGGATTGAGAATCTTATCTACAAATATAGCAATATGCGAAAATACAGAATCTGTACTGGCGACGATAGGTCTACCAGGGGGGGCATTACTATTGTAATCTTCATTCAACATATCAGGATTAGTATTCTCCTGTTGGATCAAACCAACAGGGGTGTATACAGACAGTTCGAAGGGACTTTGATCAGGGAGGTTTTGTGAGTACCTTGAAATCAGTGGGTCGCTTTTTTCTTTCCCCTTTGTGGTTGTTTGTTTCTCACACTGCTCCGCTGTGAGCGGGTGTCTCCACTGGGGCCTGTGTTTCTTTCCTCCCCTCCGGTATCGTTTTCTGTGCCGGAGCTGAAAAAATCTTCAGAGGAACTAGAGGGTGAATTGCCCAACAGGAGAATAGTAATCCTGATATGTTGAATGAAGATTACAATAGTAATATTGTTGTGAATATTTCAAAATATGCTTTATCTAAGGATGAATATTCTGTATTAGGCAAGGGGTTATCATTTTGTCCCACAAGCTAAGTAAATGAATTGACTGTTGAAAAAGATTTATACAGATTTTTTCGCACCTTAAAATTAAATGCACACTTTGGCAATGAAAATGATGGTATGGTTTGTGATATATCTACTGATAGTGATAATGCCATGTTTAATTTAAAGTCCTTAAAACTTAAGAATAAGTCTACCTTTGTGCCCAGTTCAACCAACCCAGGTGTTGAGACATTTATTAAATTTGTTCAAAATGATGTAAAGAATCTACTATCTCAGAAAAAGTTTAAACAAAAAGGTAATATTTCTTATGGAGAAAGATAGGCATTAAAAAAAATCTCACAAACAATAAAAACATTACCATTAAAAATCAGACAAGGGTGGGGCGGTTGTTATACTAGACACTGAATACTATGTACAAGAAATTTTAGGTCAGCTATCTGATGGTGGTATCTATCAGATATTAGAGGGTGACCCCTTATTAGAGGTCAAGAAGGAAATTAAAATTGTAGTAGATACAGCATTAAAAAATAAAATAATTTCCAAAGATCTCGCAATATTCCTAATAAAAACTGACCCTATCACTCCTGTTTTTTTATACGCTACCTAAACTTCATAAAAATGACAATGCCCCCCCTGGTAGACCTATCGTCGCCAGTACAGATTCTGTATTTTCGCATATTGCTGCTATATTTGTAGCTAAGATTCTCAATCCTATTGCATCTAAATAAGCCTCTTTTCTTAAAGATACAGGTGATCTTTTGAAAAAACTTTCTTGTATTTCAGATATGGATAATGATATTCTTTTCTCATTAGATGTTGTTAGCCTGTACACATGTATCCCCCATGAGGATTTACTTAATATACTTTTATATCTCAACTATTTCCTTTTCCAGGACACATTCTACTTACAAAAACGTGGAACCGCTATGGGTTCAAATATGGCCCCTTCATACGCCAACATCTTTGTTAGCCAATTTGAGCAGAGAAATGTCTACACCAATCAAGACTTTAAAACCAAATGCAGGCTATGGCTTCGCTATATAGATGATGTATTTGGCATATGGAGGGGCCCTTTAACATCTTTAATAGATTTTGTAGAGGACCTCAATAAGTGTACTGACAGTTTGAAATTTACTTTAAATTTTTCTGACACCTCTATAAATTACCTCGACATGGTCATATATAAAAAAGATTCAGTTCTTAAAACAGATCTTTATGTTAAGCCAACTGATCGTAATACATTACTTCAATATAACAGTTACCACCCTAAGAGAGTTTTTTCTTCCATTCCAAAAAGCCAATTTATAAGAACCATTAGAAATGTACAGGACAAGGATATGCAAGAAATCAGACTTGAGGAAATGGCTAACAAATTTAAAGAGAGAGGATATCCCCCATCTATGATCACTAAGTGTAAAAATGAAGTTTTAAAGGAGAAAAATGTAAAATTAAAAAAGAACACCAAACGTGTAATTTTTTCTTCAGAATTTAATACACATAGTGATCATATTGCTAACATTATAAAAAAGCACTGGTATCTTTTGGGTAAATTTAACCCCCATATAGCTGAGTTTCAAGTTCCCCCTATGCACTCATACAAACGGGTGAAAAATATTAGGGATACCTTAGTTAAGGCCGACATTGGTAGTACTAGTACTAATAGGATTACCTATCTCACCACTCCCAAGAAGGGCTCATACCCTTGTCTCCATTGCTCACAATGCAATGCAATGATAAAAGGTAAACACATAGCACAAACCAATGACCGAAAAATTCGAGAAATTAATGGGTATTACACCTGTGATACAGACTTTGTAGTCTACCTGTTAAAATGCCCTTGTGGGAGGGGCTATGTAGGGGAAACTACACGCCCCATTAGACATAGGATTAGTGGGCATAAATCATCAATCAGATGCCAAGATAAAACTCTTCCAGTTTCCTCCCACTTTATTGAAATGGGACATACTGTGAGCCAACTCAGGTTCCAAATAATAGATCACATTCCTAAACTTAGGAGAGGAGGCAATAGGGAACTTGAACTTAAAAAGAGAGAGGTATGGTGGATTCAACACTTAAAAACTCTACATCCTGTAGGTCTGAATAGAGATTATGATCTCCATTTGTTTTTATAAATTTTATCTTTCTATATATATATGTATTTTAATTTTGGATATCATGATTAAACTTTGTATCACTGCTCATGTGTTTAACTTTACCTATGTGTTTAACATTTTGTCAAAACTTTAAAAAAAAATGTGTTAAATTGTTTAAATGTGCAATACATGAATTGGCCCAGCAGATGGCAGTAAAAATTTCAATCAATGATCATTTAATGTCTGGCCATTATGGAGTTAACATATTCGCAATTAAGCAATTAAGCTATCTGGATTTTTATATATATATATATATATATATATATATATATATATATATATATATCCTATATTTATTTGTAAACTGTCTGTAAAATTAAAGGGACATTCCAGCCATAATTGGAATCCACATGGATGCAATTAATTTTTTAATAGAAGCATTTTAGAAATATACGTGTATTAGGAAATATGCTTCTAATAAAAGCTACAGCTGTTTTAAAAGTGTATTTAAGTATGCACCGTGCGATGTTTCTGTGCTAAATTAATTTTCTACTCAACTTTTTTGCTGCCTGCCTTCTTTGGAGCCCTTGAGTATGCACCGTGTACAAGCATTTTAAACACAACACTTGTTTAAAGAGCCTAAGGTGCTTGTATAATCTGGTAATAAATCAGTTTGTTAACTTCTGGCATTATACAAGCACTACTGGCCCTCTGAGAAACTGCAGTATTTAAAATGCTGGTGCACTGAGAATATCTAGCTATGCTTCACATGCATACACAGAGAAAAATGCTAACACTAAAACACTGATAACTTTTACTAGCTTCGTTTTTGCCTATACATGTATAATGCAAATATTTTCCTATTCAAAGATGTAATTGATCTATGTGCAGGCCATTTTTGACCAAAATGTCCCTTTAAAGCTATTGCGGGATTTTGTAAAGTGATATTTGCACAGTTTTATACCTGCTGATTATGGGCAAATATGTAAAGTGATTTTATTTATTTACCAATCAAACAAATTCCTTTTACCTGGATTCCAAGCCCAAAAATACTCCACCAACGACATAACTTCGTAAAAGTATGTTTTCTAAAAGCCATCCATAAAAATGCCTTTCCAGGAATTAACATTACAAATAACTATTCAATATTTTATAAAAAAATATTTTATGTTCAATTCACTATATTAATCTTGGCATATAAAAGAGAACAAAGTAGTAAAAAGAAAGAACAAGTGGTTATTAAAGTGTTTCCCTGAAGTATGTCTCCTGAACAGACAGATACCAAACATGTATATCCCGTCATAATCCCATAGCCCGTAATTAGGTAACATGCTATAAGCCTGCTCAAGCATGTCATTTTCATAACTAAAAATGCTTTATTTACCAAGGATCAAGAACTCTCAGGTGCAAAGTTTCCTCATAACTATATATATTTTCTAAAAATACACAAGCCAGGAAATATAAAATTATACACAAAATCTTCATCTATGGAAATATTTGCCCAAAAATTGGCTTCAAAGTTAGTGCTCTTAATTTGCTTGCTGTTGCAGATTTTAGAACAGGTAAAGGAAGACAGAAAAATGGGGTAAATAAGAATGCAACATGTCTCTTGGTGGCATAGATACCAAGGGGCCAATTTATCAAGAACCGAATGGCCCCTGATGCCCCTGTTTCCGCACGAGCCTTCAGGCTCGCCGGAAACAGCAATTATGAAGCAGCGGTCTTAAGACCGCTGCTCCTTAACTGGTCCGCCGCCACTGAGGCTGCGGACATCAATCCACCAGATCGTGTACGACTGATTGGCCGTAAATCTGCAAGGAGCGGTATTGCACAAGCAATTCACTAGAACTGCTTGTGCAATGTTAAATGCAGACAGTGTATGCTGTCGGCATTCAGCGTTGTCTGGCAGACATGATACGCTACAGCCAGACTTTGATAAATTGGCCCCCATGCATGTATATGGTTTTTAAACCTATGGCTAGCACAGCTCACAAAAATAAAATGTCACAGGCCTCCACAAGCAGGTTGTTTTCATGAAAGAGTTAACAAATGCCATCCATTAGTTCTCAGGGGTAAGTTATCCCACGGATCCTATTAAAGCCCATAAACATAGTGCTCATATTACAAGTTGAAATGAGCGCTAACCCGTTGCACGTGTAAACATCCAAAGTTAGAATATCATGTGTGTGCGTGTTCACATATACCCCCATAGAAGTCAATGAAACAAAAAAAAGGGGAAAAAACTAACACCCTACTTGCACGTAAACCCGCTTGCATATTCTCTTGTGCACTAAACCAACATGAAAATGTGAATATTTCACATTCCAATGTTCCTCACATACAGGGGTCAAGTCCTACAACAAAAAGTGTGGGAACTCACAAAAATTTCCACCCTCCCCCTAACAATAAATATTGTTTCATATTTATATATGCACACAAACACACACAGTTATTTATATGTATATAATCTATACACTTTGGTTAATGAAAGCAAATTAAATCCAATAATGGGTTGAATAGTTGCCTTTGGGCCTGAGAATCCTCCTCTATCATAGAGTCTCAGGTTCAATAGTCCTATTTCTGCTGAGGAGATCTAAATAACCCCAGAGCAAGCCACACAGAAATGTAAGCACCATGTGTTTCCCACAGTGCAGGGTGATCGTACAGCAGGACCGCTGACAGGCTTGCATTTAGTGTACTGTAGGAAGTGTTACTGCCCAATACTAGAGGATCTCACTATCCCTCTAACCAGACTTTGCCCCAGCTCCTCCCACCAGCAACAGAAGTGTTTACAGAAGTGTTCCCTGTCTAGAGGGAACTTAGTTCATCCAGCAAAAATAGTACAGGAACTCTGTTCCCATGCGTTCCCGCTCAATTTGACCCCTGCTCACATAGCAGAATATGTTCTATTTATTCATAAATGCACATTACTACATATATCTGATGTGTTTTTGGTGCAATATATTTAGCAGCTGCCAAAATCTAATAATACTATGGCTCTATTTAACAAAGTCTGCCGGACCTGATCCGACAGTGCGGATCAAGTCCGCCAGACCTCGCTGAATACGGAGAGCCATACGCTCTCCGTATTCAGCATTGCACCAGCAGCTCACAAGAGCTGCTAGTGCAATGCCATCCCCTGCAGACTCGCGGCCAATGGGCCGCCAGCTGGGGGGTGTCAATCAACCAAATTGTACTCGATCGGGTTGATTTCCGGCGATGTCTGTCCGCCTGCTCAGAGCAGGTGAACAGGGTTATGGAGCAGCGGTCTTTGTGACCGCTGCTTCATAACTGCTGTTTCTGGTGAGTCTGAAGGCTCGCCAGAAACAAGTGCCCAGAAGCTCACTACGGAGCTTGTTAAATGGGCGCTTATGAGTGATAGTAAATGAATCAGTAGCAAATAATGGAGATAGATACACATATTTCTACCAGTGTGATCAACTCTAGGGTGGACCTATACCAGCTGCTAAAAGCCTATAAACCAATAAAGCAGAATATCCTTTCCCTAGATATTCTTAACGAGTGAATAAACACCAAAGAAATAAACTGGCTATAAGCCTAGCGCTTGGCACATGGGCCACACAGACCTGAAATGGTTACAAAGAAATTGTTAATATAACACATGGATTAAACAGTGATGAACGTGTTAAGGTAATCATATAAAGCAATAGTCCAATATAAACCAGTGTTGTGCTTGTTTACACACAAAAATTAAGTAGATACAGTTCATAGGGATATCCGTGCATGGAAGATAATAGATGTGCTGTGAGGATCCTCTATAGGAAATCTACTTACAATCAGAGACCTCAATCGTATGAGGTAAGTTACGTGCAAGGATCAGGCTTGTCTTTCTGAAAACGTCCCTGGTGACGTCAGTATACTACCTAGTTTGGATTGTCTCATTCAATCAGGCACGGGGCGGTTAGCCATTTAGTGTATAATAAAAAAAGAATATATACACAATAATAGTGCAACTCTGTTTTATTAAAATGATAAAAGTAAGTTAAATTCACACTTACATCAGTTAACTCAATGATATGAGGTAACGAATATGCCTGTCATAAAAATTCAGTGTAGTAAAACATCCGAGGTGAGCTACACTAGCTGGTGCGATCACAGCTGTCAGTTTGGTAGTTTGAACGGAAGAGTTGGAATCGGCAAATGTTTTTACAATCAGTACATTTACACCTTACGCATTTCGAAGGGCTTTATATTTCTGTCTTCTTCATCAGAGGTAATAAAGTTATTACCTCTGATGAAGAAGGCAGAAATATAGAGCCCTTCAAAATGCGTAAGGATCCTCACAGCACATCTATTATCTTCCATGCATGGATATCCCCACAAACTGTATCTACTTTGTTTTTGTGTGTAAACACGCACAACACAGGTTTGTAATGGACTATTGCCTTATATGAGAACCTTAACACAATCATTACTGTTTAATCCATGTGTTATATTAAAAATGTATTTGTAACCATTTCAGGTCTGTGTTGTCATGAGATGCAGGACACATTATAGAAGTATACAGCTTGTACAACACATCTAACTAAGTAACTGTGACATAGACTATAATGGCTATAGGCCACGCCCCATCCGGTTACGTCACACTCCCACTCTCATCACATCTTCCCCTTTTTCAAAGGACAAAGCATATATTTTTTTTAGAGTACAACAAATAACAAGGTATACAAGAAGCATACACTAATAGTTTTGTTTAGTGCACAACAAATAACAAGTTATAAGAGAATATATATACATAACAAGAAATACAATCCTGACTTTGACATCGGGGTAGACTACCCTAGTCCCCAGTGACCATGGGATAATTCTTCCTATTCTTCTGGTTACTGCTCTAACTACAGTGATAATCCCGGTAGTGGGCTAGAAGTTTCACAACTCTTCCACTTGACGTCATTCTACATGAACTATCCTCTGATACAGAAGAAGGTGATTGAGAGTCTGCTGGAAGCAAAGAAGTATCCCCACTGTTGTCTTGCAGAGGGAAAGTTACACCTCTTAAAACAGGGGATCCCACCAGCTGTGGCTCTGAGGTATCCAGTCCCAAACTCTCATGTACTGGTCTTCTATTTTGACGTGTGACTGCCCCTCCTTCAGTAAGTACTACATAAGACCTTGGATTGGAGAGCGTCCTATTACCATAGCAGGCATCTTACATTTCTTCTCCTCATCCAGCTTAATTCTGACATTTTGGCCCACATTCAGCTCCTGCAAGGGCCTCACAGAGTTTTTTCTGAAGAATCGGTAACCCCTTTTTGCCTCTTCATCCCTCCTAAGGACCTCGTCCTGAGGAACAGAGCGGGCTGACTTGAAAACACCCACAGAGGGTAGTGTAGTACGGATCTGTCATCCTAGCATCAACTGTGCCAAACTAAAGCCTGTGGCTTGGATTGGAGTCACCCTATAGGCAAAGAGAGCTAGGTACGGCTCAGATTGCTTCAAAATTAACTTGGTTGTTTGAACTGCCATTTCAGCCATTCCATTGGCCTGCGGGTAATGTGGACTTGACGTAGAATGGACAAAATCATATTTACTGCTGAACTCCATGGATGCAAACTGCATTCAGTTGTCACTCATTAACTCCATTGGTATGCCCCACCGGGCGAACAAGCTCTTGAGATGAGTGATAACGGCTTGATTGGTGATCTCATTCAAGGGTGCAATCTCCAAATACCTGGAATAGTAGTCAATCACAACTAGGTACTTCTTCCTATGCAGTTCGCACAAAGCTGTGGCTATCTTCTGCCATGGACCTGCAGGCAGTGGGGGAGAAATTAAGGGTTCCCTTCTCTGAGTAGGCCGGCGTTCCCGGCAAAAGGAACATTTTGACATGTAGCTTGCAATGTCGGTAACTGAGCCCAGGCCACCATACTGCAATGCCCAAGCGGCCATCATGAATCCTGCTTAACATCTTCTGCCGCATGCTAACAAAAATGACAATGCGGTCTTAGAACAGCACCAAACCATCCAGCTCCGTGAGCTGTAACCTTTCTGACTGTTAAGAACTTAAAGACATCCAGGCTGCATGGCTCTCGGGCCGACCCTCTTTTATATACTTAATATACTTTATATACTTAAAAACTTCTTGAAAATCTGCATCTTATTTTTCTCCTTTCATATTTGCTCAAGCTTTCCTGTCGAAGTGGATTTTGATGCCAGAACTGAATCCACGTACACTTTTGTATCTAATTCCGTTGAAGATACTTCAGCAGCAGCCAGCGGGAGCCTGGAAAGTGTATCTGCCACTACCAGTTGATTCCCCAGCACATGCACTGCCTTAATGTTGAACCTGAGCAGCCTCATCAGAAGTCTCTGGCATCTTAGGGGTGTCTTGTCAATATCATAGGAGTTGATTAGAGGGACTAGTGGTTTGTGGTCATTTTCAAGACTTAATTTTTCTAAACCCACTAGGTAACATTGGAAGCGCTCACAGGCCCAAACTGCAGCCAGGCACTCTTTATCAATTTGGGCATATTTTGATTCAGCAGCCGTCAGTTTACTGGAACAGTAGGCAATGGTCTGTAGTTTGTTCTCATTCAGCTGCAGGAGGGCGGCCCCTACCCCATAACTGCTCGCATCAGCACTAATCAATGTCTTTTTAGAAGGGTTGTAGAACCCAAACACTAGGGCAGCAGGGACTTGACCCTTACAAAAACTTCTTCATGTGAAGGTCCCCAGACCCAGGCAACATCTTTCTTCAACAACTCTGTGATAGGGTGTAGTACTGTGTGGATAAATCTGGAAGGAGCCTGCCCACATAATTCACAAGCCCAATATTTGTCTCAGCTCGTGTACATCAAAAGGACTTTTCATCTGTTCAATAGCAAGGATTTTTTCAGGGTCTGGCTTGATGCTGTCTCCATTGATGATATGCCCAAAGTAACATAACTCAGATTTTCTAAAATGTGCAATATACTAACTTCAGAATAATAAGTTAGTTTGCCTGAGGTCTAAATATGGAGTTGTAAATTATGTTTTGTAGCTGATATTTATGCAGCAATATATTGAATTGCAGAGCTGACACAAAAAATATTCAGCAGATTATGTAGTTTAATAACTACAATTGTGAAATCGTAGGCATAACACAGTTCAGATGCAAAGTTAATTGTCAGTATAATTTGAGAGGAGGAAGTATTTAGGAATTAGTGATTTGACTCCTTTACCTACGCAATTAGTAGCATAAATGTCAGATAAAAATTGTATCAGATTGGCATTTAAATCTCATAGAAGATATTAAGATAAAGTCCTAAGGTTAGCTTAATACATAAGGATAAGTTCAGTAGAATGAAGGAACAGTCAGTAACAAATAACAGTTAGTTGTAAACTTAAAGTGGAATTCACAAGTAAGTAAAATTTGGAGTACTGCAGAAGCAGTCTTACCGCTACTGAAGCAAGACAGACTTAACCAGTCCTGAAAGGTAAGATTTGATCCCAGGTCCTCTGTTCAGAGAAGTAGGAGATTTGAGGAAACAAAGCTGCAGGAGCATTCACAAACAATTCCAGGCAAGGCGGCAGAGAAGCTCAACTGAGAAGGTGGAGTCAAACTCTGCATGCGGTATCAACAGCTGACGCTAAGACGGAGAGCTTACTTCAGGTAGCTTGATGCAGGTGGCATAGATGGAGAGAGCGTGCCTGAAAAAGGTGGATACGTAGAATCGTAATACACTGGCATATGCAACAGTAATCAAGCATTGATTAGTGGCTTGGTTGAGTTTAAATAGACATAGTGGGAGGAGTTTTCTTAAAGATATAGTGAGCTAATAAAGAATAGTGTCAGAAGAGTTTGAATATTACAAAATTGCATTTCTCTTTATTTAATTTCAGCCCGGACTCTTTAATGGTCTGCAGCATATAGCTCAATTGCTGATCATTTTCTTCCAAAGTAGACCCATACACTAAAATGTCATCCATGACGACTGCCCTGCCCTTGTGGTACCTTACTAGGGAACTCATCTCTCTTTGAAAGATTTCAGGAGCAGAGGATATCCCGAAGGGGAGTCTGCAGAAGCAAAACCAACCTACAGGTGTGATAAAGGTAGTCAGTTTGCGGTACTTTGGATCGAGAGGTATCTGCCAGAAGCCGCTGGATTATCCAGTGTAGAGAAGAACTTCGCCCCAGCCAATTTCGGAGCTATGTCTTTAAGCATCAGCAGCACATTTTGCTCTCTCTTCACTGCCTCATTCAGCCATTTCAAGTCTATGCAGATGCGTACCTTCCTGTTTTTCTTTGCAGCAGGCACAATAGGGGCACACCAGTCAGATGCTTCAACAACCTCTTCAATAACTCCAATATTCTTCATACTCAGAAGTTCCTTCTCCACTTGAAGCATGAGCGGGATCGGAATTCTACGAAGAGTGGTAATGCTGTATGGGACTGTATCACTTTTAAGCGATATCTGGACTGGGTTGCAATTCAGTAGGCTCAATTCACCTAACATGTCTTCCGAAATCTCATTTACTATGGCAACAAGGCTCAATGAATGCTGCAAGGGACATAACAGTGATGTCTGCTCCCATGTCAATCTTGAAGGCAACCTTGGCTCCCATTACAGTAAGGGTAACTCTTCATCTGAACCAGGCTGTTCAACAACAGACCCTACAAAGGACACTTCTTGACCCTCCTAGTCACTATCCACCTGCATCTCCTTAATGGATTCAGTTTAACACACCACTTCAAAATCGCTCATTTGGTTACACTTCCTACATCTTTTATCTTTAGCAGGGTATATGACATTTAGATCATGGGTATGGTTAAATCTTGTGCAGTCAGTCTGCTGCACCCATCTGCTTCTGCGCCTATCTGTTACCCTTAGTCTTCCACTCACACTGTGCATTTCACCTGCAGCTCCCCTGAACTGCTGCACTTCATCCACAATACTCTCAGACCTCAGATCAGCACTTTGCTTTTTCACCAGGTCACTCTGGCAGGCTATCCTAATAGCCCAATCTAACGTTAATTCAGCCTCCAACAGTAGCTTCAGTGAGACCTCAGCAACTGCAATTCCTATAACTATTCTTTCTCTGATTTGCTATTCTTTAGCAACATCAAACTCACAGAATTCATCTAATTCATACACACATGACTCTAAAGATTCTCACACACGCCGAGCGTGTTTGTGAAAACAAGCCCTTTCATGATTTCTCTTGGGCACTAAGTGAGAACTGAGTTGGTCATGGCAATTTCAAAGTTAAATTCTTCCCCTTTTTGGGATGTAAAGGCATTAAACACTAGCTCCACATCTTTCCTCATAGAGTATAAAAGAGAATTCACTTGTCCCGCTTGGAAGCAATCTTGAGGCATTGAAGCCGCTGACGCCATGTGGGCCAAGCTGCAGGCTGAGAGAAATCAAAAGGCTCAGGTGGGGTAAACTTTGACAGAAGCGCAGACAAGTACTTCTGTCACCATGTCATGAGATGCAGGACACATCATAGAAGGTAAAACGGTATATTATTCCAGAGCATAAAAGTATGTACCACACATCTAATTTAGTAACTGCAACATTGACTATAACGGCTATAAGCCAGGCCTCCATCCGGTGACGTCAAAATCCTACTCTCATCACATGTGTGACCCATGTGCCAAGCGCTAGACTTATAGCCAGTTTTTTTCTTTGGTGTTCAATATTTCAGGTCCTAAGCTACTAGCCAGGCCAAAAATTTGACTTGCCACTTCTGATCCCACCCATCAACCACCCATACCACACCCACTGCATACCCACACCATGCTAGGGTTGCCACCCATCCCTTAAAATACAGAACACTTATAAGTTACACATGCGGCAGGGTGTGCAGGGAGGAATATGAATAGTGCTGTCCAGAAACACAATACATGTTCCTCCCTGCACACCCTGCAGCATGTGTAACTCATAAGTGTCCAGGAAAACATGGCTTAGGTGGCAACCCTACACCACGCCCACTACTCCAACCCTCTTTTCATATGTTTATTGCAAAACACCTTCTTGTGCAGTACAACAGTTTGCATGTATCCAGGGCAGGCATACTTCTTTTCACATCAACTTAATAGATTTTCAAGAGTGTTTGCCATGCAAAGCTCAGGGAAGCCAGATATGAGAAGATTTCAAGGAGCTTATCTAAAGGATTTCTAAGATCTTTGGTAAACATTGCTTCCTAGGGTTGTCTTAAACGCTTTCTTTGGTCCCCTTAGAAGTACTTTCTCGGTTTTCACTTGATCCAGTAACAGGCAGATCTTGCTTTTTAAATCTAAGCACAAGAAGTATACAAGCCCCAGCACTGAGAGTAAGCACACAAAGCAGCTATATAAAAATAAGGAATCCCTAACTCCTTAATATACTAAAATTGTGGGAAATAATCACACTGACTGCAGTGAACTGCAGGTAAGTAATTAAATACTGCTGCGCTGTCACAAAGACAGCTGAATGTGTGTAGTATACAAACTAATGGGCAATCCTCAATGGATGGTTTTCACTATATGGATATGAATAAATTATTGTTTAATACATATGAATAGTAAAATAATAAATAAAAAAAACAATGTTTTTAGCACAATAATAAAAGTAATTGCATCAGCAGGAAAAAAAAATTCTCAACACGTTAACAATTCATTACATAAAAAACATAAAAAGCACATTGCATAAAATTAACATTGTATAGGAACAGATATTTGTAACCAATATTTAACAAGTTGCTGCTGATCAATGTACCAAACAAACAAATATTGCTCAATTTAAGTCTTTTTAGACATGCAAAGTAGAAAGTCTTTTTAGTAAGTGAAAGAAAGCGTCTTTTCCAAGCATAAGATATTCTTGATTAGTCTTTTTTCTAATTTCCTTGTAAAGCTGCAGAGCTGCAAAAACTGCAGAGTGTGGGCAAGAAAAAGGACAGAAGAGATCCTTTTAAACAGAAATAAGGTTCAAATGGCAAAGTGTTTACTAATACTTACACCAGTTGCCGATAGTAGGTCTCTCCAGATGGTATCAGTCTGTACGGCACCTCCTAAGCTCTCCTAAGCCCTCGCAGAGGTATTAAGATGCATCCACACCAGTTCAGTGGACCGTTACACCATCAGAGTTAGCAGGGCTACGGAAGCCCAAATAGTTCACAGCAAAGAGTAATGCGTTTCGGCTGCACACAGCCTGTCTCAAACTCAATACTGCTGTAGTGTATAGATTGCACATATATATGCTCTTCTTAAAGATATATTACAACTCAGTGTACATAATACAAAATAATACAAGATGTACAACACAAAATGTAATCCTTTAAAAGTTACTTATACCATTAATGAAAGTATGTAATAACAGTTAAATGAATTCCGGGAATGGGAAATTTGATTATGTTAAAAGATATAATGGAATAGAGTATATGAAATTAAATGAAGGGCAATTCAAAAAAAAAGTTGCAACATCCTAAAGAAATTATTAATTATTTATGAATAATTTAATAGCTCAATTTCATGGAAAATATTTATCGATAAATAATATGTTTCTTTTTATTGTTTATTAATTCTCATTTTTTTAAATCAATTAATTTATTAACTAGGAGGTAGATAGGACTAAGATAATTTATATACCATATAGAAATATGAAATTATTTAAAAAACTGTGCAATATAATAAGTATAAATAAAAAAAAACCTTATAGAAAATTGCTATATATTTTTATTTTTTAAATTAAAAAAAAAAACTTTCCTATTTCTCTTTTCAAAAGATTACAATATTTTAATACTGCAATCTCATAGAGGGGGATATATCACACTCAAAATTTGTTTTTGTTTTTATAATAGAGAGACAATAAGTTTAATCCTAGAGTATATGTACATAGAGAGTGTATGAGTAAAATATAAACACACTACTACACTATATGTATATATGATAAAAAAACTTTAAATTAATATTTTAAATGACAATTTAAATCTAATTCTAAATTTAGGCCCAAAGGGGTTAAGGAGCCCAATTGGAAAATCCATTTGCCTTCCCTTTTTAAAATCTCATTATGGAGGTCACCTCCCCTCCAATGTTTTGAAATTATTTCTATACCCATAAGTTTAAAGTGTTTAAGATTAACATTGTTGCATATAGCAAAATGTCTAGGAACTGGGAGGCCTTTGTAGCGTTCTTTATTGTGC
The DNA here is from genome assembly GCF_027579735.1 of Bombina bombina. Taxonomy (NCBI): domain Eukaryota; kingdom Metazoa; phylum Chordata; class Amphibia; order Anura; family Bombinatoridae; genus Bombina; species Bombina bombina. The sequence continues at coordinate 827,423,465 of NC_069501.1, forward strand.
TGCTCAATTGACAGGATATGTTCTTGTATCCTGTCACGTAGGGGTCTTTCTGATTCCCCCACGTATTGAGCACCACATTTACACTCAATGACGTAAATGACATTTCTATCTGTACATCTAATCATTTGTTGGATTTTGAAGACTTCGCCTGTGGAGTTCGATTTGATTTCTTTCTTCTTCATTCCATGAGTAAAATGAGTTTTCGAATGTAACTTATTATCCATTGTAAATATTTCCAAATCTAAAAACTGTATACTAGATTTACTTTTTTCACATGTGAACTTCAATTTTTTTTCATTTGTATTCATTGATGCAATAAATTAATCAAGGCTGTCTTCACTACCATGCCAAAGCATGAAGATATCATCTATATACCGCATATAGGTGACCAGGCTTGACCCCAGTGGTCTATTTTCTAGGATTTCTTTCCCATAGACCCATAAATAAATTAGCATAACTGGGGGCAAACCTGGTCCCCATAGTGGTACCTTGCTCTTGGTTATAAACAACATCCATAAAGGTGAAATAATTATGTCTTAAAATGAATTCGATACAATCTAGAATAAATCCCTTATGTTCTTCTGGTACTGAATTATCTAGATTTAAAAAAATATCTAATGGCTTCTAATCCATCCTTGTGGACTATACAAGTATGTAAGGAAGTGACGTCACGTGACAAGTAAATCTCCTTCTTGCCACTCTTTTACTAGATTTAATATATCTTTATAGTCTTTTAGCTATGATGGTACATTTTTGATGTATTCCTGTAAAAATAAATCAATATATTCTGATAAATTTGAAGTTATTGAGCCAATCTCTGGGATAATTGGCCTCCCAGGTGGGTTTATAAGGGATTTATGTATTTTTGGTAAACTGTATAGAAGGGGTATTTTTGGATATTTAGGTAGTAGATAGAGCTTTTCTTTTTCTGTCAATATTCCTAGACCACTTCCTGAATCTAAAAGTTCTTTAAGGGAGTCAGTATAGTCATATGTTGCGTTATTGCTTAATGTTTTTATAGGTATTGTTATCTCCCAAAATGTCTTGGCACATTTTTATGTACTGTTCTTTATCCAAGATGACAATTCCACCGCCTTTGTCGGCTGATTTTATTATTAAATTGTCATCTTTTTCTAGTTCTCTAATAGTATTTAGTTGTTTTTTACTTAAATTGCTTCTGAGTTTATATATTTTTGTTTTGTTAATATTCTCAATATCCTTTAATATTAATTTTTCAAAAGCTTCTATCTGTGAACCTTTATCATATTTTGGGTAAAAACATGACTTGTCTCTTAAGTCAGTATGTTTAAATTTCTCTTATACTCTGTTATGTACCATCTTTTTACTGTTAATTTTCAAATGAATTTATGGGCATCTATATATGTCCAAAATGTATCTAATTTTGTAGTAGGTGCAAATGTAAGACCTTTACTTAGAATTTTTTCTTGGGATTTACTAAGTAATTACCACTTAAATTAAAGATACCTTTATTACCCTTGTCGCTTTGGTTTAAATTATTTTTGTCTTTTTTGAGCCTTCTAGATCCTCCCCTATTTCCTCTCTTTCTGACGGTCTTCTTTTTCTTCCCTCCCTTTGTGATAGCTGTTTGATGTTTTTTGATTGGCCTAATTCTAAAAAAGGAGATGAAGATGAAGGAGAGGTTGGGATATTCTTATTATTCAAATGTTTAGTTTTTTTCTTTTACTTTCTGACCTACTGGGGTATTAGGCTTTAATTGTGTCTTTATGGTATCTAATGCTTCAAACCTATTTGAAGTGGGAATATAATTTTGTTCTCTATTTCGATTTATGTGGGGAAATTGTCTCCAATGTTGACCCCCATTATTTCTAAAGTGTCCATAGTTTCTATTCTTATAATTTTGTTACATTTGCACCTACTACAAAATTAGATACATTTGGGACATATATAGATGCCCATAAATTAATTTGAAAATTAACAGTAAAAAGATGGTACATGAGAAATGAACCAGAATTAAAACAAGATAACAGAGTACAAGAGAAATTTAAACATACTGACTTAAGAGACAAGTATAGTAAACACCTTGCCATTTGAACCTTATTTCTGTTTAAAAGGATCTCTTCTGGAAATTAGAAAAAAGACTAATCAAGACTATCTTATGCTTGGAAAAGACGATTTTTTCGCCTACTAAAAAGACTTTCTGCTTTGCATGTATAAAATGACTTAAATTGAGCTATATTTGTTTGTTTGGTACATTGGTACATTGATCAGCAGCAGCTTGTTAGATATTGGTTACAAATATCTGTTCCTATGCAATGTTAATTTTGTGCAATGTGCTTTTTATGTTTTTTATGTAATGAATTGTTAATGTGTTGAGAATTTTTTTTTCCTGCTGATGCAATTACTTTTATTATTGTGATAAAAACATTTTTTTTATTATTTTGCTATTAATATGTATTAAACAATAATTTATTCATATCCATATAGTGAAAACCATCCATTGAGGATTGCCCATTAGTTTGTATACCACATACATTCAGCTGTCTTTGTGACAGTGCAGCTGTATTTAATTACTTGCCTGCTGTTCACTGCAGTCAGTGTGATTATTTCCCCCGATTTTAGATCTTGCTTTTTGGAAAATTCTTCTGGATCTTTTAGATCTCAGAGGGGCTGTTGATAACACCACTAAAAGTGGTGTAGGAGAATTTGACACTCACTTTTTTATTATACAGATGTCAGGAGTACCACATAAATCTTCCCACAAGATCGCCTTCAGAGCCGGTGGGCAGAAGGAGCCATTACTAAGATAAAGATCTGCAGCTAGCTGGGTCTGTTAGGGGAGGGATATTTACACAGCCAGACACTTAATTCCTGAAACAGAGGATTCTACGATCTTAATGCTGAGGGTCACCAGCAGCTACCTACCGATTTTAGTGATGAGGGTCCACCACCAGCACAGTAAAAAACAAACAAAACAACCAACTGTGTGCAGCTGTTTAATTTTCAGTGTGCGTCTTAGCCCTAATGCATATACAAATTTAATTAAACTACATTACATCTGAGGTCTGAGTTCCACCCTCCAAGTCCCTGCTTGCTGCCTTGCATAAGTCACCCGGCCACTGCACCCTCCATACAATGATAGTCACTGACTGAGAGACTAAGCAAGGATAGAAACATACTCGCCCCTGCATAAATTTTACTCGCCAATTGCGAGTTGGCGAGTGGAATTTTTGAGCTTTGTATATATATATATATATATATATATATATATATATATATATATACACTATATGCCTTTTTTTCTAACACCTGAAATCTCATATCTTTAAGTCCTTGTAACTTTTTTGTGCAATTTTTTTTATTCATTTTTATCAAATGGTGTTATTATGTGCTTTATAATGTATTTTTAATGTGTTTTGCAACACTTTTTTTGTTTTGCGAAACAATTAACTAGAGCTCTGAGGACGCGGCAATCACTCTAGCATAAGTTGTAATTGTGCTCAAGCAAACACCCGTAATAAACCCCCATTTTCTTGCACCTAATGTTGGCCCTCCACTCGTAATCTGTCCTTCAATGGAAACAAGCCCATAATTTGGTATTACAAGTGGATGGTTAAAATTTTTAAAGAGAGCATGTTAATGTTGCTACATTTTTTTAGAGTGCCCTAAACTTTTAATGAATAGTACTATGGGAGCAGTTTAGCTCACTCATTGCGCTCTTATTAGTGATGAGTTAAGTGTTTCACTTGAGTGCAATTTAATATCTATGTAAACTATAGAGCTTTTTGAGATCTGAAGTATACAATTATTTTTAACAGTATAGCACAGAACTAGACGAAGAGCTACACTACTTGCACACTTAGCACTATTGGCTTAGGACTCAAGCAGTATGCAACATGAATTGTACTGTGCTCCTCTATAGAAGACAATTAAGTGACGGATTTAGTGCTATATGACATGCAGATGTTAGTGAACGCGAGACTATCGCTTGACTGGCATAACTTGTAATGTGAGTGCAAAAAGAGAAACACTATTGATTGAACTTGGGCGATATTAATGCACAATAGCGCTAACATTTTTGTGCTCCACTTGTAATCTAGGCCTTTATTGGGAGCAAAGTGTGCAAAACAGCCAATGGATCCCATTTATCAAGCTCCGGACGGAGGCTCGCCAGAAACAGCAGTAATGAAGCAGCGGTCTAAAGACCGCTGCTCCATAACCCTGTACGCCTGCTTTGAGCAGGCGGACAGACATCGCCGCAATTCAAACCGATCGAGTACGACTGGGTTGATTGACACCACCCTGCTGGATCCGCCAGACCTTTGATAAATATCCCCCAATGCCTTTACAGTCATATAAAAAAATATAAACAATTTAAACAGCTAGAAATTTTCCATCTGTACAGCCTTTGTGGGATCAATGTTACTAGATGAGAATATAAGCATATTAAAAATAGAACAATTGTAGAAATAACATGGTGTATTAACATGAACATTTTGGAGAGTCAACAGAAAAACACTGTTTAATATGGAAATGCTTAGCGTGACAGTTGTGTATGAGATAGAGATTTCTTACTGAACCAAGCAGGAGTCAAAACAAATAGTTAATGCACACAATATTGTTTTGAGTGAAGGTCTGTTGGGGGATCTAGTGATCCCACTACTTTTCTAATTAGGTACCCAAGTTATTGTGTTTATTATTGATGTATAGGGGGTTAATGCTGTAGGACCAGCAAATTGCAGTGGTAGTTGGTTATGAGTTAGGGGACCCAGTGGAGAGCTATAAAGGGAGTTAATTATGACATCCATATTCCAATGTTAAAATTCCCTTTTAGACTTCTTGCAAGTGGTATTTATTACATACATTTCATGGAAAGCAAGGCATGGTGACTAAAGAATAAAGGATATTGACTGAAAGAAAGAAAAAGAGCTGAAGTACTAGTCCACTAGTAAGGTCTCTCAAAGAATTTTGGAAAGGCAATTTTAACTTGAGAGCTGTTTATCTAGCTATGCAGGGTTCTGGGTGGGAGATATATATATATACAGTGCAATATAATGCTAAATAAATAAAGCCCCCATAGATTCTTGTGATTTATTGTCTTGTTGATGAGTCAAAGTAGGCTTTAATATTTTTATGTTGCAATTAAATGTGATTTTTAGCATATATGAAACAACATATAATGCACTCAATATGGTTATAAAGACCTTAAAGGTATCATTTTATGATGTTATTAACATAAATTTAGCACACAGACATTAACTTATGACTACACATCCCTGTCTAGATGAACATTAAAATGGGCCCTGTTTGAATAGTTTAAAAGATAAGTGAGGAAGCAAAGCATGCAAATGAAATAAAACAGGGGAGCCATTTTGTCTGCCCCTCATGGTTTAATTTTACCTTGGACGTAGGTTTTTTTATGGTTTTAAGAAACCAGTTCTATATTGCTTTTGAGCTGGAGAATGTTGCAGTGTTAACTGACGTTTTATAACATTATTACAGATATTTATATTGCATTTAAGTGCTCTTGATCAACCTACCCCTACTTGTGATCAGCCACACATGAACACACATTTGGCCAAGGGGATCCCTATTTAGAAAAACATTCAATTAATTCCCACAGCGTTTTGAGACTAAGGCTGAGAAGGCTGGGGAGCTGCTGTTTTTCTAGTAGGAAACTGTTTTTGTAGCTACTAAAAAGGAATGTAGTCAGTATGATTGCAGAGACTGGATGTGAAGTAAATTTAATTAAACAGTATGAGCTCTGATCCATAGACAGATGGATTTATGTGACAATAAACATGACCTGGTGCTATGGGACTAAGCATTTCATTTGGCTGCTTCTGTTATTTCAATTCCTAGAATATGGCAACAATAACAGGATGTTTTTCATTGAGATTAATGAAGGATTATCCTTTTTTGCTAAACCACCCGTGACTCATCTCTAATCAGTACACCAAAGAAATCAGTCTGAAATGCAGAATATTCTGATGAAGAAATAAAATAAGTGCCTTTATATTTTTTAATTGTTCTCAATCAACAAAATAAAGAAAAAAGACAAATATTTGTATATGTTGGATAATAGCAAAACCATAGTTTTCATTAGTTTGTTCTCATTCTCAAGAAATGATTACAAGCATTAGAACTTAAGGTGTGGATTTATAAATATATCTATAAAAAAATAAATAAATAAATATATATATATATATATAAAAAAATATTAACCAAAAATAATAAAACTGGGGATGTGATGTCATATTGTTTAATAATTATAAAACTGGGGATGTGATGTCATATTGTTTAATAATTAGATTAATACTTATTCACAAAGTATTGGGTCAATCAAAATCCTTTAGAAAAATGTATCTAACGATTTTCTACCATTAAAGTCTACTGCTATTTTTGTAGATTTTGTGATAGGATTGTGATTTACCCCTATATTTTATTAGTTCATTATTCATATTCTAAAAAAATACAAGTGTGTTTTTAATTATTAAAATAATCAACTCAGGATATGAATTGTGGCTTTACAGCTGACTTCCCTTTATAAAATAGGAGATTTTTCTCCAAGGTGACTGTGTTACCCAACTTGGTTAATAGCTGTTACACAATTGAATTGCTACAAATAGATCCCATGGAAAGGCAAAACAGGTTGAAAGACACTAAGGACCTGATGATATAAAGTTCTCCGCTCAGATGAGATGATATAAAACAATCCTCCAGCACTGCAAAATCCCTCAAGAGATTCTAAAAAGGCAGATTTTGCTTTGTTTCTCCAAGGGGCGTTCCCTGCATTTCTGTATGTGAAGGAGAGACAAGCCCAATCCAGTATAGCACTGCATGACATGAAAGTTCTGATGCATTTATATTTTGTGCATTGTATTTTATATGACTTTAACTTCAGATTATGCCCTTTAAGATTTATTAAATTTATGCATTGCACTTTCTGTTTTGTATTTTAATGCATTTATATTTTATATGCAGCAGTGTATTTAGGATTGTGATTTAGCAAAATCTGATTATGCTTTGACAATTTCTGTGTAACTTTAACAAATGAGGATCATACTTTGTATGTTTATGTGTATCTTTTACAAATTACATTGTACTTCAGTTTTCCCAGAGTGCTTCATTAATATATATTGGCTTGATGATCAAATATTCTCTAGTTTGGAGAGAAATAGTAGTGCAGAAAAGGTCTGAAATCACTGAATTCTTTAAGAAAAAGTGCAGAACCTGGAAGTCCCAGACAGATTTGAGATGCCTTCCATAGAAAGTAATGAGACTCTCTGGGATACAACATTTCATAGGGAAGAGTGAAGTTAACAGTTGATCACCTGGGAATAATATAAACTCTCAGTTTGCAGCAAATTTAAATCAATCTGAAATGTTTTTACTACTAGTTAAATTGAGTTTGTCTCTTGTTTAGCATTGTTTATGTCAGTTAAATAAATGTATTATGCATTTTGAGCAAACTTCACAAGGATACCACAGGCGGTAAAAAAACAGTTAGACCAGCTAGCTAACAGAATTGTGAGAGAGCTTCAGACATACCCTGGGAAGACTCCTGTTCAGCCCAGGGAATGCCCCTGTCTCTCTCAGCTTCTGAAGCTGTCAATTTTAGTTTGCAGTGGAGCAAATAATAAGTGTAAGCTAATTTGTATAAGATAACTAGAAATTTACAAAGTATGATCCTAATTATTTAAAAGCACAGAATCTTTAAAACATAATCAGAATTTGTGAAATCATTACTGTATACAGCATATAAATGCATTAAAATACAAAAGTGAAAGTGCAAAGTAAAAAGAAATACAAAGCACAAAGTATAAGTGTATAACAAAACATGTCATGCAGTGCTAAACTGCAATGGGCTTGCCTCTCCTTCACAAAAATGCAGGAAGGCCCCAGAGAAAATGATAGCAAAATGTGCCTTTCCAGAATATTGTGGGAGTTCTTGCAGTGATAGAGGATTATTTTAAATAATCTTATCTGACCAGAGAGCTTTATGGAAGGCATCTCTCATATCTTTGAAACATCCAGGTTCTAGCCTTTTTCTTGCGGAATTCAGCCTCTCTGAAATCTGCACTATAGCTTCCCTCTTAGCAGGAGAATATTTTATCATCAAGTGTTTTCTAATGGTTGGCGATGCTGCTTGGGAGTCTCTTAAGAGTTTTTGCAATGTAAAGTAATTTGAATACCAGTAGAGCTGAATCAAATCGTTTTGCTTTTCAAAATGGCGAATTTCACTTGGATGATGTTCAAAAAGCTCTTCCTACATATTAAAATAGAGCCTACAGGCTTAAGCTTTTAAAGATAAATAAGAAAAGAGAAAATTGGAATTCACTAACTAACATAGATGTAGTTTTTTGAGCTTTTATATATTCCATCCCTTTTGAACCTATAAAATAAACACACATTTTCATCCATTGGCATTTTTGTATTATAGATTAAAGACATATAAATCACTCTTCCATATAAATTTTCAGCAAAGAACAAGCTCAAATAAACTTATGTTTTCCCAAACCACATCAAATCAAAGTTAATAAGTAAAAAATTGAGGTGCACTCATATATAGCTGGGGGGGTTTAAGTAATATTAGAACAATAATACTATTAATATCCCTTTATAGGTTGAAAAGAATAGTTGTAGAGTATTTGGGGGGATTTCTCTCCTCCAACTCAGAGGTGGTGGAGATTGAAAGAAGCAGCAGTCTGATGACCGCTGCTTCTTAAATAGCAGGAAGCAGGCTTGAATGTTTGAACTTGCCCCGCCAGGGCTCCAAAGCAGCTTATACTACTTAGTACATGGAGCCCATTATATTTTAACTGGAGCACAAGCAAAATAATCAGCTGATGGGTGAGCTGATTATTTCACCTAGTTAAGATATCATTAATATCTGGTCTGTTAACTGTTATGAGGACTGGGTTTGGAAAACACTGCAATAGATAATGCAATTTTAAGAGACTTTCCAGTTTACTTCCATCATCAAGTTTGCTTCATTCTGTTGTTATCCTTTGCTCCAGAGCAGCAATGAACTACTGTTAGCTAGCTAAGCACATCTGGTGAGTCAATGACATGAGGAAAAGGTGTGTAGCCACCAATCACCAGTTAGCTCCCAGTTGTGCACTGCTGCTTCTGAGCCTACCTAGGTATTCTTTTCAACAAAGGATATCAGGAAAATAAAGTGAATTTTATAAAATAAGTAAATTGGAATGTATCTTATATCTGAGTTCTCTATCTGAACCATGGAAGATTTATTTTGACATTCATGTCCCTTTAAGGACAGCTAATAAAGATTTATTTTATTTAAAAGTAAAGAGCTGCTTATTTAAATGTACTTTGTTTTTTATTTTTTATATTAACTTATGATGGCTTAGGTGTTGCAAAATCAAGTGGGTTCAGCGATCACAATTCTCCCAGCTTTTTTTGCTTTGCGCTTTATTTTGGCAAGAAAATGGACACATTAAATACAACACACAAAGTAATGGTCAGGACATATAATTAAATATGTATATGTTTTTAATAGATCAACAAAAGGTATCCCCTAATAGAGCGCTCAGTACCTAAAGAGTAAAGGCTAATTGTCAGACAGGTAGATTATGAGTTATTCGCGCTACAGGGTTTTTAACAAACGTAGCAAAAGTTGCGTTATTTTACCCTCCATAGCGCAGGCATTACAAGTTTTGAAACAGCCGGCTTGTGCATGTGATATGGTTGCGTTGAGTTCCATACCACACAAAAAACAAGCGCTGCTTTGACATGCTCATTCACGCTTTCCCTATAGACATCAATGGGGAGAGCGGGTTAGAAAAAAAACTTAGCACCTGCGATTACGGAACAAAAAGCTCTGTAATGCAGCCCTATTGATGTCTATGGGGAAAAAAAAGTTATGTTTAAACCTAACACCCTAAAATAAACCCTAAGTCTAAACACACCTAATCTGCTGCCCCCGACATCGCCACCACGTACATACAGTTATTAACATCTAATCTGCCTCTACCGATATCGCAGCCACGAAATAAAGTTATTAACCCCTAATCTGCCACTATATAAAATGTATTAACCCCTTTTCTGCCGCTCCCCGACATCGCTGCCACTAAATAAATCTATTAAGCCCTAAACCTCTGGCCTCTCACATCACTACCACTAAATAAACCTATTAACCCCTAAACTGCCAGCCCCCCACATTGCAACAACCTAAATTAAATTATATTAACCCCTAACCCTAATGTAACCCTAACCCTAAACGTAACCCTAATCCTAAACATAACACCCCCTAACTTTAACATAATTAAAATAGAGCTAAATTAAAGTTACAATTATTAACTAAATAATAGCTATTTAAAACTAAATACATACATACCTGTGAAATAAAAGCTAGCTACAATATAACTAATAGTTTTTATTTTTATTTCTCAGGTAAGTTTGTATTTATTTTAACTAGGTAGACTAGTTAGTAAATAAATAAATAAAACCTAAGCTGCCTTAAACTAAAACCTAACATTACAAAAAATAAAAAAAACCACCATTACAAAATATAAAAAACACTAACATTACTAAAAATAAAAAAACTACCATTACAATAAATAACAAACGAAACTATACAAAACAATAAAAATTATTCCTATTCTAATACCCTTTAAAAAAAACACCCCAAAATAAAAAAACCTAATCTATAATAAACTACCAAGGGCCCTTAAAAGGGCCTTTTGGGGGGCCTTAAAAGGGCCTTTTGTTGGGTATTGCCCTAAACATATCAGCTCTTTTTCTACAAAAGAAAATCAAACACCGCCTAACAGCATACAAACCCCACCCCAAAAATAAAAATAAAGTAAAACCTAATCTACCCATTGCCCTGAAAAGGACATTTGCATGGGCATTGCCCTTAAAAGGGTATTCAGCTCTTTTGCTGCCCATTAAAAATAAAAAATGGCTATTCTAAAAAGAAAAACCCACCCCAAATTGAAAAATAATATTACACAAAATAACAAACGAATGATCAAAAATAATGACAATTATTCCTATTCTAATACCCCGTTTAAAAAAAAAAAAAAAAGAAAACACCCCAAATTAAAAAAACCTAATCTATAATAAACTACCAATAGCCTTAAAAGGGCCTTTTGTAGGGCATTGCCCTAAGTTAAACAGCTCTTTTACCTGAAAATAAATACAAAGACCCACTAACATTACAAATCCCCACCCCCGAAACCCACAAAATAAAAAAAACTATCTAAAAAAACCTAATCTACCCATTACCCAGAAAAGGGCATTTGAATAGGCATTGCCCTTAAAAGGGCATCTAGCTCTTTTGCATTGCCCTGAAAAGGGCATTTAGCTATTTTAAGAAAGCCCAAACCCTAATCTAAAAAAAAAACACCCAAAAAAAACCTTTAAAAAACCCAAACACTAACCCCTGATGATCCACTTACAGTTATTAAAGTCCTGCTTGAACGATCTTCATCCAGGCAGCGAAGTCCTCATCCAGGCGGCAAGAAGTCTTCATCCAGACGGCCTCTTCTATCTTCATCCAGGTGGCGAAGTCCTCATCCAGGCCGCGAGAAGTCTTCATCCAGTCGGCCTCTTCTATCTTCATCCAGACAACATCTTCTATCTTGAACCCGGTGGCGCGGAGCGGGTCCATCCTGAAAACATCCGGCACGGAGCATCCTCTTCATATGGTCGCCGCTGTACACTGAATCTTCAACGCAAGGGAGCCTTTTCAAAATGGTGTCTCTTGCATTCCTATTGGCTGAAAAATTTGAATCAGCCATAGGAATTAGAGCTGCTAAAATCTGTCTGTTCAAATCAGCAAATAGAATTTAAGCAGCTTTCATTCTACTGGATGATTCCATAGGATGCTCCGTGCCGGATGTCTTCAGGATAGACCCGCTCCACGCCGCTGGGATCAAGATAGAAGATGCCGCCTGGATGAAGACAGAAGAGGCCACCTGGATGAAGACTTCTCACCGTCTGGATGAGGACTTCGCTGCCTGGATGAAGGTTGTTCAAGCGGGACTTCAAAAACTTTAAAGGACTTTTGGTAGTTTATTGTATGATAGGTTTTTTTATTTTGGGTCGGCTTTTTTATTTTTATAGGGCTATTAGATTAGGTGTAATTCTTTTTTATTTTTGATAATTTTGTTTGTTATTTTTCGCAATTTAGTGTTTGTTATTTTTTGTAATTTAGTCTTTTTTATTTTTTGTAATTAGATAGTTTGTAATTTTTACAGTAGTGTTAGGATTTTTTTTAATGTGTAGTTTATTTTTCTTTGTTTGGTAGTTAGTTTAATAGTTATATTAGTTTAATTGTTAGTTTAAACTTAGTTTTGTTAATTTGACAGGTAAGTTTTAATTTAATTTAAGATAGGGAAATTTTAATTTTAATATAAAGTTAGGGGGCGTTAGGTTTAGGGGTTACTAGTTTAAATTAGTTTATTGCAATGTGGTTTAGGGGTTAATAGATTTATTATAGTGGCTAGTAGTTTAGGGATTAATAACTTTAGTATAATGGGGGCAATGTGGGTGGACAGCAGATTAGGGGTTAATAATTTTTAAATAGAGTTTGCGATGCAGGAGGGAAGCGGTTTAGGGGTTAATAACTTTTTTATAGTGGTGACGATGTCAGGGAGCGGCGGAATAGGGGTTAATACATTTTTTTAGTGGTGGTGATGTTGGGAGCGGCAGATTTGGGGTTAATACATTTAATATAGTATTTGCAATGCGGGAGGGCCTTGGTTTATGGGTTAATAAGTAGTTTATGGGTGTTTAGTGTACTTTGTAACACATTAGTTATGAGTTTTATGTAACAGTTTTGTAGCGTAAAACTCATAACTACTGCTCTCAGATGGCGGTACAGATCTTGTCGGTATAGGCTATAATGCAAGATTTTTAGCCTCACCGCAAAACTCGTAATGGCTGCGCTATGGGAATCCCATGGAAAAAACGTCATTTTTACGAGTGCGGGACTGACGTTGCGTTACAGGCTAAAAGGCTTGCAGTACAGCTATACCGACAAGACTTGTAATGTCTGCAGTGCTGTTTCAGCATTAAAACACGAACGCAAGGGGGGGGGGGGCAACCGCCGAGACTGCTAGGTGCATATCTTTAGAGCTCTTGTCTCTCAGCCCGATTTATTGCTGTTTTTGGGGTGCTGATTTTTACTTTGAGCTACCAAGATCGTCTATGAAGGCTATGACAAAGGAGACATGTTATCAGAACACTCCTAACTTTATCAGATGCCCGCTCAGAGAGGGACTTATATCTCACAGTGATCGTGCGAGGCGCCATCTTGGCTTATGGATGATAGGCCATATAAACTGAATGATCCCTTCTAACTTCTAACTGCTCAAATACAAGTTCTACCTCTCATTGTGACTGGAGGTTTGAGACCTGTTCCGGCATGGAGACACACATAAATAACACACTGCACAAACTGATGGAGATTTTGGACTACCAATGCGCTGATCTAAGCCGAGAGTTGAGATTTCCTCCTGACCCGGACCAGCGCAATTGGGATCGAGACAGGACTGAACTTGTTGGCGGTGCACCTCCTCCCAATGCTTTGGCTCCCACAGATACGTCTGATCACCCTGCGGGACAAGGGGTCGTTAGTGAACGGACTGGAGAGAGAGAGTACCTTTGTTGCTTTGCTTATAAGATCTACTGGCACAATATTGCAGGTCCCCCCACATGTGTCACCCAAGGCCGGGCTGGCCCCCTCCATTTGCCAGGTTCTGTTCCCCTTTTACCTGACCCACCTCCTAGGGGAGACTTGTGTTCGCAACTAGAAGGGATCATGAGAAATATAAGCTCTGATGCAGTGCAGCTATGCTACTCTTATACAAGGGAGACCATACATTCACTAACCTTGCCAGCGAATGATCCCCTTCTAATATGGCCCTCCTCTTTCAATATTCTGACCCTCCTGAAGGGCATCACATTTGAGCCACAGCTTACGAGTGTGGAGAAGGAAGCCCAGAGCCCTTCATCATTTTTGGCCACAACAGATCTACAGCGGGCTGCCGCATTGCAACAGGAGTGGGCAGATGAGAGTCTGGAATGTATTAGCCTGGAAGTTCAAATGAGATCCCTGATAAATGTCAAGATGGGTGTCGGCTAACTTATATAAAGCTGTCTTGGAGCAGATCACCAGTTATCAGTAGTAGTGAAGTCTTGCCTCCTGTCATCACAGAAACTCCCTAATATATGAAAACTTTCCGGTTTGATTTAATAGTCTGAGTTTAGCTTTCTGGAATGATATAGCCCAAGTCAGGGTCCTTAGTATTTGTTTTAAACATATAACTGTTACTCCACTGTGTTTTACATGGGAATTATGTTTATGGTGTGTTATGTCAAGGGGAACTATGTTTGATCTGGGACTGGATGCTTGTATTAGAATATTTGATCTAGCTACCTGAAATATTTAGTCCTCCTTTCTTGTCATAACGCTTTCTCTTTTAGCTAAGCACTTTGAGGCCTTTTATTATGTTTGTTTGATCATACAACAAGTGCTATGGCCTCAGTAATCTTATTTCAAATATATACTACAGCGGTTCTCCATTAGCAGTTACCTGTTTAACATGGGAGTTGTTTTCTGAGGTTAATTTACTCACAGCTTGTTATATTTATGATGATTGGAACCTTTATGTCCTTTGGTAATACTGGGACAAGCTCGCTAATTTAATTTAATAACGTAAGAGCATAGTGTAAAACATAGTTAATAGTTGTCCTGATGAAATAGGGATGTTTGAATATATCAATTGGGCATACTTTGAAATCCTCCTACGCTCACACTTAGTTAGTTCCAATTCATATTATAGGAAGGTATGTGACCATGCACATTTCTGGTTTATAAAAGTTAATAGATGCTCCAGGGGTCTAGCCCCATGTGTTTTACACGGGGGTACGGCTCGATATTTTATGTTATACTTACTGATAATAATATGACCTGAAAGGTATATGTTTTGGCCGGCAGCCTAATTCTCTGTTAACCCTGGTTTGTCTTTTTGTGTTTACTGGGCATTAATAGTTCTTTTATCCTCATTAACCTAACCCCCTATTGGCGCACGCGCCTCAAATAGAGATATGGTAATACTAGGGGAGATTTGGGTCTTCTTTATTGTGATATGCACCTTTGGCAGTGTATATAGTTACATGTACTATAACGATGGCCCAATATAATTTACAGAATTTTTAGGGAACTATTCTCATTGTTACGCTTTCTTTTTTGGAGAGTCCTAATTGAGGCTATAATAAAAGCACCATAGTTGTACATGTCCTGCAGCGGTGTGTATGATCATGTAATTTAGCGTATAAGTAGGGGCACTGGCTCTACTGTTATTGCGATGTCCCTATATCTCACTATTCTTATTTTAATACTTATCACTAGGGTTCACCTCTTTGCTAATGTCACACAACCACTCTTGGGTATAGGGCCCATGCCTAGAGGGTAACATTAAGTTTATAAATATCCCATGATATCTGGGTATATGTACAGTGATATTGTATGTCTATATACTGTTAGTATGACGGGTGCCATGTAGCTTTTAATTTGAGCTTGGGCTGGTCTCCACTATGCAGCTTACAGTGACTTTGGCGATGGGTTTCCTAGATTACAGGGTTTTGTTCTAATTTGTACTCCCCCCCCCCTCCTCCCCTTATTACAACCTTAAGAGGTGCCTATTTGCAGTTGAATGATGTGCTCCAAGGCTGTAAAACATATATAGTTATTCCGTGTTTATATATTTACCCTAGGGAGGGGGTGATTCTATCTATATTATTCATTCACCCAATATGGTGAATTCTACTGCGGTACTAATCCGCTGCTATAATTTTCTCTGTTTATTAAATTGTACCTCTCAGTTAAGGTGGTTTTCTATTTTGAGATACAGTTCAAGGTGAAATATAAATTCTGTGCATCTAGTAGGAGCAACTTTTAATGTTTTCCAATATTTTGCAAAATCTCAGATAACACATACATTTCTTTTATATTTACTTTATCACACTATAGGATGTATAAGTTGTCCAGGATATTTACACTATATAAATTTACTTTGTTTTCACATAGGAAACAAAAGAATAAAAGAGGTAATGCTAGATTATGTTTATTTTACTTTATAATTGCATACATTGTGCTGCATTTCCAGTTTGTACAGTATATGTCTGGAGAGTTACATGTATGATGTTTACACTGAGATTTCATTGCTCTTTTATATGATTATATTTCACTGTTATTCAGATAAGCAATGCATTGTATGAAAAATTTACCAAAAACAAATACGAAATGTATAATATGTTTTTATGTTATATTCCTAGTTTTGCCTCAATAAAAAAACTATGATTAAAAAAAAAAAAACACGAACGCAAAAACTCGTAATCTACCTGAAAGTTAGTAATGACCCAAAGTCCAGCCTGCAACGTCTCCTTAGAGTAGCAGCCAATGTAATCAGGGCAAACAAACCAACGGGAATTCAGTCACTAAACATTAAGCATAGTATGTGACTCACAGTTAGAATGAATCCTCTCCTGTCCCTGTTAAAAACGTTCACTGCCTTTACCTTGACCACGGCTTCTGCCTAATGCTCTCTGTTCCAGTGCCTCTGTATTCAATCCTGGTGCTCAACACTCTACCTTATCTCCGCCCAGGGAATCTCAAAATTCCAGCTTCAATCAAAATATCAAAAAAAGGAAGAGTGGAAGGGGACAGGTACAATTAAAACATAGCATTTATTGTAAAAAAAGATAAAAATGTGTGGTTGCCATATCCAAATACATTACACGTAAAACCCCATTGTAGCAGCAGTCTTACGAGTTTCAGCTATCGCCTTACTCATAGACCGTGCTACACCAGGCACAACGGCTAGCTTTAAAGAGTTCCCTGTAATTTAATTCAAACAACACCTGTGTGTAAATTAACCCTTGCTTCACTGCTATATCCTATACAGAGATTTCCAAAAAGAGACATGGAGGGATATTTATCAAGCCGTCAATTCCACAACGTAATTGTGGAGAGCTTGATTCCCCTTAGTTATCAAACCCTACAGACCAGCAAAAGTAGAAATCTGTGACGTAACATATGATCCGCCGGTCTCAGTCCGACACAGATCGATGCTTACGTCATTACAGATGTTCCGAATGCAAATTCGGCACTATCTGACTTTTACAAGTTAGCAAATACCTACCCTGGAGGCGGCGGATGCCATATGAATCAATGGGAGTCTGAAATCAGCGAAATCTCATGTTCACTGCTGCCCGATATCCCATTGATTCCTATGGGAGAATAAAAGTTTTGTTTACACCTAACACCCTAACATAACCCCCGAGGCTAAACAACCCTAATCTGCCGCCCCCTACACTGCCACTACCTACATTATATTTATTAACCCCTAACCTGCCTCCCCGCCACCTACATATAGTTATTAACCCCTAATCTGCTGCCCCTACACCACCGCCACCTACATTATGTTATTAACCCTTAATCTGCTGCCCTTACACCGCCGCCACCTACATTATACTTATTAACCCCTAATATGTCGCCCAAACGTTGCCGCCACCTACATTATACTTATTAACCCCTATTCTGCTTCCCCGACATCGCCGCCACCTACATTATACTTATTAACCCCTAATCTGCCACCCCCTACACCGCCGCCACCTAATTATGTTATTAACCCCTAATCTGCCGCACCCTACACCGCCGCCGCCTACATTATACTTATTAACCCCTATGCTGCCGCCACAACATCGCCGCCACCTACATTATACTTATTAACCCCTAATCTACCAACCCGACACCACCGCCACCTACATAAAGTTATTAACCCCTATCCTGCCGCTCCCGGAGCCCACTAAATAAATGTATTAATCCCTAAACCCCTGGCCTCCCACATCACTACCACTTACTAAACCTATTAACCCCTAAACCGCCAGCCCCCCACAGCGCCATAAACTAAATTAAACTATTAACCCCTAAACCTAACAACCAGCTAACTTTATATTAAATATTAACTCATCCCTATCTTATAATACATTTAAACTTACCTTTAGATTTAAATTAAACTATATTAAACTATTAATTAACCTACCCTAACTATTATACTAAATTACATTAAACTATATTAAACTAATAATTAATCTACCCTAAATGTTATACTAAATTACATTAAACTATATTAAACTAATAATTAATCTACCCTAACTGTTATACTAAAATGACATTAAACTACAAATTAAATTAACTATATTATATATTTAAAAACCTAACCCTACTCAAATAATTTAAATCTACACTAAAAAATTGCTAAGTTACAAAAACTAACAACTAAGTTACAAAAAATAACAAACACTAAGTTACAAAAAAAATAAACACTAAGTTACACAAAATAAAAAAGAAATTATCAAAGATTTAAACTAATTACACTTAATCTAAGGGCCCTATGAAAATAAAAAAGCTCCCAGTAAATAAAAAATACAAATGCCCCCCCCAACAGTAAAACCCACCACCCACACAACCAACCCCCCAAATAAAACCCTAACTAAAAAAACCTAAGCTCCCCATTGCCCTGAAAAGGGCATTTGGATGGGCATTGCCCTTAAAAGGGCATTTAGCTCTATTGCAGCCCAAACCCTAATCTAAAACTAAAACCCACCCAATACACCCTTAAAAAATCCTAACACTAACCCCTGAAGATTCACTTACAGTTTTGAAGATCCGACATCTATCCTCCAAGAAGCCCGGGAGAAGTCCTCATCGAAGCCGGCAGAAGTCTTCATCCAAGCGGTCGAAGTCTTCATCCAAGCCCGCAGAAGTCTTCCCCCAGACGGCATCTTCTATCTTCATCCATCCGGCGCGGAGCGGCTCCATCTTCAAGACATCCGACGCGGAGCATCCTCTTCTGGCGATGACTTCTTCCGAAAGAAGGTTCCTTTAAATGATGTCATCCAAGATGGCGTCCCTTAGATTCCGATTGGCTGATAGAATTCTATCAGCCAATTGAAATTAAGGTTGAAAAAATCCTATTGGCTGATGCAATCAGTCAATAGGATTGCGCTTCAATCCTATTGGCTGATCCAATCAGCCAATAGGATTGAGTTCACATTCTATTGGCTGATTGGAACAGCCAAGAGAATGCAAGCTCAATCCTATTGTCTGATTGCAACAGCCAATAGGATTATTTCAACCTTAAGTCCGATTGGCTGGTAGAATTCTATCAGCCAATCGGAATCTAAGGGACGCCATATTGGATTAGGGGTTAAGAACATAATGTAGGTGGCGGCGAGGTCAGGGATCGGTGGTTTAGGGGTTAATAACTTTATTAGAGTTGCGGTCGGCTCCGGGAGTGGCGGTTTAGGGGTTAATAACTTTATTTAGTTGTGGCGGTGTCGGGGTGAAGCGAGATAGGGGTTAAACATTTTAGTATAGTGGCAGTGTTTAGTGACAGTATACAAATAAAGCTGGCAAAAAGCCGAAGAGCAGCGAGATCGATGACTGTTAGTTAACAACAGTCCGCTGCTCATCACCCCGTACTTGGTGCACGGCTTTTTGACAGATTTTTTGTTAAATTTGGAGAACGTATTCAGGTCTGCGGCAGCGATGTTAGGCGATGTCAGGTGAGCGTATTGGTGCTGTCGAATGCAAGTAAGTTGACGGCTTGATAAATAGGCCTCATGGTCAAACTGTAATATCCATTTACATTCCCCTCACGTATTATGTCATCAAATGGGATTACACATAAGATGATAAACAGCGATACAATTGTAAATTATTCAAATACAAACTTTAACATTGTATACAATCATAAATAAATCCCTTAGGTATCGAACATAAAATCCTATATATAATTTGATTGAAACATTCATTCATTTAACAATTTATACGTGGTACCTTGAATTACTTAGGTGTCTCTTAAATTATGCTGGAAAAACTCAAAATATATAATTATAATTATCAGAATTAAAAATGACTTAAGCAGGAAGCATAGAACTGTGAAACTGATTATACATACTAATAATCCAATATCAGCACAACACATTTGTGCATGCATTATGTCCTTTACATTTTATTTTTCAAATCCTGATTTTAGACAATTTATAGAAACTACATTGCACTGTGTTAATATTATACTGCAATTCACATTCTCATGTGTGGCTGATAATATTAGCCTATGTACTGTTTAGAAGATGTATGTAAGCACCTTATAACAGAGTCCAACATATACATAATGACCTAGTTTAACTCAGTGGAAAAAGACAAAGTTAATTTCCAACAATTTATGAGATCTGTATGAATATTTAGACCCTCTAGTACTCTAGTTTTCAACTTAAAAATCCAAAAGGTCTCATGTGTGTGTAGCAATCTTTCCCTTTCTTCCCTTCTCCATGGAGTCCTAACATGTTCTATTATTTGCCATTTTAAATTCTCAACCTTGCCATTATGGTGCAATTGAAAGTGCAAAGCTACCTGTGAATAAGGAGAATCAGCTTTGACATCTCTGAGATGTTCCTTTATACGCACCCTGGCCTCCCTGGTGGTGAGTTCCACGTACTGCTTCCTGCATAATGTACATGATTATATAATTAACAGATAAGAGCTGACCGGCACTACAATACAAAAAGTTGGAAAAACATATTAAAAAAAATATTTCTATGAGATAAGGTGCTAATCCTCCAAAATGACAATTACATTATACAAAAGAGAGAAAGTATGGGGGCTTACAATATTTTGCCCCCCATTGAAATTAAATCCAAGTAGCAACAGAGTAGCAGTTGGCTTCATTGCAAGGGACATTACAGATGTGGAACTGGCAATTGTAAAGCATGCACCTTTACGCAGACAGGGAATCAGTTCCAGTCAGCTGTAACACAAAGGGTTTTTTCTTTAGATGCATGTACCAATTGCCGTTCAACATATGTGGTTTACCTGGTCTCATGTACATTATATTATACAAAAGAGAGAAAGTATAGGGGCTTACAGCAATATTCCCTACAGATAAAACATAGCCTTTAATTTTAATTTAAAATTATTAACAGAAGGTAATATCACATCTAATCACCCTGCACACATACCACCCTCCCACTGGGTAAGGTTATATAGTACTGAAAAAAGGATTTTAGCATTGAAAAAGGCTGTGTATGGCCGAAACTTGTTTGCTGCACTATTTTTTCTAACTTGCCTCTCCACTATCCCACCTGATGCCAAGGTTCCAGTAGATCAGCCAGGACTCTTTGGGATTAGTGTGATACTTTCATTTATTTATCATTTTCTGTTTATTTTCTTATTCACTCTGCTTTTTTCAGTACTATATAACCTTACCCAGTGGCAGGGTGGTATGTGAGCATGGTGATTAGATGTGATATTACCTTTTGTTAATCATTTTAATTTATAATTAAAGGCTATGTTTTATCATTTTGGAATATTGGTGTAAGCCCCCATACTTTTTCTCTTTTGTATAATATAATGTAGATGAGACCAGGTAAACCACATATGTTGAACGGCAATTGGTACATGCATCTAAAGAAAAAACTCTTTGTGTTACAGCTGACTGGAACTGATTCCCTGTCTGCGTAAAGGTGCATGCTTTACAATTGCCAGTTCCACATCTGTAATGTCCCTTGCAATGAAGCCAACTGCTACCCTGTTGCTCCTTGGATTTAATTTCAATGGGGGCCAAAATATTACCCATGGTCTTGTTTCTCCTTGAAACACATATACATCCTTTCTGGACCCATGGGTAAAGATCTTTATCCCCTGTAAAATTGGAAAACACTTTTTGATTATTTGGGAAATGTCATCAAATTGGTTACTATAACTGGTAACAAATACTGGCATATCCTTCACATCATCCTTTTTGTATATTTTACCCTTGTATAGCAGAGTATGCCGATCTATGTAGTCCACTGTATTAGAGGCTCTATCAATTAGATATTCGGGGGAAACCTCTGCTCAAAAAACATTCTTTAAAACTCTCTGATTGTTTACGATATTCCTCCTCTGATGAGCAGTTCCTTTATAATCTCATATATTCCCCTTTTAGCATCCCAAAATGTGTATGTCTGGGATGCATGCTCTTGGAATGTAATATATTATTTCCTGCTATAGGCTTCCTATGTAGTTGGGTCATAATCCTAGTATCCTCACCTGAGAGTACCAAATCCAGAAATTATATCTGACTTTTGCTTTTTACACTGGTAAACTTTAATCCCACAGTATTCATATTCATATTTTGGAGGAAAGACTCACATTCTTGTTCTGTATCCATCCATATAAGGAGGAGGTTGTCTTATACATCACAATACTTTCCCGATGGGGGCACCACTATCCAAAGACTTGGGACAGCTCCCACCAACCCATAAATAGGTTTGCAAAATCTGGGGCAAAAGTTGCCCACATAGCTGTTCCTTTAATCTGCAGGAAAAATTGGCCCCAAAGGAAAAGTAATTGTGTGTAAGGAGGAAATAGAACACTCTCAAAGTATAGCTTTTATATGTCTGTGAATAGCCTATTGTCAGGGTGCCACGAATCAGACTGAGACGAGAAGTACAAAAATAATCACACCTTTATTAATAACAAAAAAATAATAAAACGTCCACAAGTCAAATAACAAGCCAGGAGTCAAAGCCAGAGCTGGTAGTCAGACGAGCCGAGTCAGGAGCCAAAGCAAGTAGTCAGACGAGCCAGGATCAGGAACTAGGAAAACAGTAGAGTCAGGAACAAGCCAGGGATCAGGAACCAGAAGCAACGTCAGACAAGCCAGGTAATACACAGGAACTCACAAACAGGTCAGAGACAACACAAGGCCAATGCATACTGAACATCACAATTCTGAGACTCCAACCTGTCTCACACTGATGATGTTCACCAGTCTGGCCATAAGAGGGCATGCAGGAAATTAGCAGCATCACACACTCTGCACCAGATTCAGTAAGAGAGGTGAGTAAAATGGCTGCCAGTAGCACATGGCAAACAAAGCAGGGGAAAACCCTGACACCTGTAAATTCGCCTAAGAAGAACTTGATAGCCTCCATTCCTTTATCTAATGGAATACTAGAATAAAGGCTGACAACATATATTGTCATCCAAAATTAATACAGTTTACATCTGGAGACAAGTGAGAAATAATCAACGCTCATCTAGATCAAGATCCAGAGCAAGGAGGAATAGGAGAAGAGTAATCTTTTCAGATAAGTAAGGAGAAGATAGAGATCAAGCCACCATTTCTACTATATCACATTAGGCACAAAGTATAGCACAACAAGTTCAGGATGTAATATCACATGACAGATCAGATAAGATTATAGCAGTAACACAAGGACCTGCGATTAAAAGGGGAGGTCGTAATTCCACTTATAAAGTGGGAGCTGTTTGTGCTTCAAGTAATGTGAGACAGGGAGGGTTACACACATACAGGGACTAGTAGTTTATTCGTCTGCAAACAAGTATACATTAGATTAATCTACTAATATGTATAGACAAACAGAAGGAACAGAGAATGCTCAGGTTTTTCAATGGGACCAACCAAATCTAAGAGGAGGAGGCCACATAAGAGGGGGGGGGGGGCATAGGAAAAAAACAGGTACTGAATCTTTCAGACATGGTATTGGGGGAGACTGAGCTTAGAGTCTTGAAATATGGACTTAGTTTTGTACCCTTCCCAAATTTTAATTTGTTTGACACCATTTTAGACCTCAATCAGTTCCAGTCAGCGGTAATGTTTTTTTCTTTAGATGCATGTAACAATTGCCGTTCAACATATGTGGTTTACCTGGTCTCATGTACATTATGCTGGAAGCAGTATGTGGGAATCACCACCAGGGAGGCCAGTGTGCGAATAAAGGAACATCTCAGAGATGTAAAATATGATTCTCCTGATTCACAGTTATCTTTGCACTTTCAATTGTACCATAATGGCAAAGTTGAGAATTTAAAATGGCAAATAATAGAACATGTTAGGACTCCATGAAGAGGGGGAGACAGGGAAAGATTGCTACACACACGTGAGGCCTTTTG
This sequence comes from Bombina bombina, assembly GCF_027579735.1. Taxonomy (NCBI): domain Eukaryota; kingdom Metazoa; phylum Chordata; class Amphibia; order Anura; family Bombinatoridae; genus Bombina; species Bombina bombina. The sequence goes on from NC_069501.1 coordinate 827,447,445, forward strand.
GATTTTTGAGTTGTAAACTAGAGCACAAGAGGGTCTGAATATTCGAACAGATCTCATAAACTGTTGGAAATGAACTTTGTCTTTCTCCTCTGGAGTTGAACTGGGGCATTATGTGTATGTTGGTAGGTTGTATATAAGGTGCTTATGTACATCTTCTAAACAGTATATAGGCTATGTTAAAATATGTGGAAATATATATAGCGATGCCAGATAGCCAAATCGAAAGGACTCACTTAAAGGATTACTTTCTGTTATAATTTTTAAGCCAAACAACTAACATATTAAAGTTAATAAACATTAATTAAAACCTACTGACCTATATTTTCTCCAAAACTAAGTTTCATAACGTTATAAAAGTTATATCTTTTATTCCCCGATGATGTCACGTTATCCTGCCCACTATTTTCAGCACTGTGTGTTCAAAATACTTAAACCAAAGAAATTGTGTTTAAAGCGCCATTTTGAAACCTAGGTATTGTAAACGGATTGGTACAGAGCAAAGGATACCCACGGAGTGGGTTTGGAAAACAATTAAATTTGCAGACAAGATTTCTGATATACGGTTGAGATATGTTAATGAAATGCTATTGATAAAAAGCGTATTTGGGGTAGTTAGTTAGTAACAGGCATAGAAAATATTTACTTACAGTGGCCCTTTAAGACCTAATAATGTACACATAAGAAAACCCTCCCTAATACATCGGAGGGTTAACATGCAATTTCAAGGAATTAGCCCATCACTAACAACCATTGCTAGCTCTGCTATCAACACTGTAGGGAGGCACAGCAGCCAATCACCCAACTCAGCGTATTACAAGCAGGAATCAGCATATGGTGCAAGCAGGGATAAGACCAATGTAGACTACGTATCTGCCTAGATCATGTGCATCCAGTCTTCACTCATCCGGTTTGCTGCAATTCACAGACTCCTTTGTGTGGTCAAATAGCCAGCTGCTTGGGACTGTGATACATGCATGTTAAAAAGATCTCCAATCTCGCCTTCAAAAAGGACTCTCACGGAACTTGCTGCCATGTGACCTCCAACAACCAATAGGAAATCATTCCCATACAAAGCCTGACGGCATCAGCTCATTGTTCACAAAGGAGATACAATGTATCCACAGGCAATTCAAGGCTTCAGAAAAGGAGTGGATACCCTACTATCCACAGTGTATAAGCAAAAACAAAAGTTCCGGTAGAAGCCTCAAAGTAAAAGTAAAAAATATTCTTTATTCGTTTAGCATATTAAAAGAATCACAGGAACAAGTGAGTAATCCTGTAGCCACTAAAAGTCTGACCGGTTTCAGTCTGGGAACATATTTATAGTCTGATAGCTGTCAGAAGTGACAGCTATTTACACATACACAGACTATTCCTGATTGGTTAAAAGCAAATTGGCTCAGGATTAACCCTATACTACTTCTCAGTAATTTAAGAAAGGTAGACTGATATATACTATTTCAAAGTTTTGCTACAATTGCAAGTAGATGTCTGGTAGTTAGAACAAATCGAGTTAACATTGTCCAATACATATAAACATGAGATCAAACCTGCATGTAATGAAGTATTAACAAATGGTATGGTGTAATTTATGAATGTGGATAATATATATCTGTAAATAGCATAAAATGGATAACATACAGCAGACAGATGTAATATGAAAAGCATCAATGTTCAAATATGATCCTCTGCACTCCCTATATGTCTAAATAACAAAAAGTTTAAATGTATAGATGTAACTATTAGGTATCTCAAAGTTATGTCATGCACATAATCGAAAACATACATTAAGAATATACAGGCATAAACATATTTAATCAGAAACCTTAACATATAGAAATGCATATGTACATATTATGGTTCTTACGTACATGGGAAAGCTAATAGGTGGAGATAATAATACCTAAGGTGAGGTCCCAGGAGGTGACAGATGGAATTATGTACTTTATTTCTGCCAGAAATTAATTATGTCAAACTCAGAGTTAAAGTCCTGCGGCTCCAAACTTCTGATTTTGAAGATCCAATAGGTCTCTTGCCTACACAATAGAGGAAATGTGTCCCCTCCTCTAGGGGGTCTGATGATTTGCTCAATCGCTTGCCATCTTAAAGAGTTAACATTTTTTTTTGTTTCTCAATGAAGTGTCTAGAAAGGGTTGAACATGTTTTTCTCCCTGAGATGTAGGAAAGATGTTCCATAATATGGGTGCCAACCTCCCTTGTTGTTCTACCTATGATTGTTTTAAACACTGTGTGCATTAAACTAAGTAGATAGTGAAGGTACTTTTGCAATTTATACACCCTTTAGTCTGAAACTCCTCGTATGTAATGTGTGATCTAAACGATGTGGACACATTGATATAATCATAGGAGGTACATATCCTTCTACCACACCTGAATGTGTCATTGAAACACAGCCATGAACTTGCTGAGTCTTTATTCTCTTTCAGAATGCTAGGGGCCAAAATGTTTCCCAAGGTAACATTTATTTTGGGTATAAACATACACCCCTTCTCAATCGTTTCCCTCAGTATTTTCTTGATTACCTGGCACACTTGTTCATACTGGTTAGAATAGGAAGTAATGAACTTGGGTCTAGATTGGTCATAGGGCACATCTTTCCCTCGAAATTCACTCCTCCCAGCAAGAACAGTTTCCCTATTCAATTCCTGGACCTCAAAAAAGTTTTATCAATGACCCGTCTGGGGTATCCTCTATTGGTCATCCAATCTTTCGGGTTCCTGCTTTCTTCAAGGAACACTCCATCCAGTGTACAGTTGCGTTTAGCTCTTAGGAACTGGCTCTTTGCTATGCCCTTAAAGACTTGTCTTGGATGACAACTGCCGGCATGTAGCAAACTGTTCCCTGAAATGGGCTTCCTTTAGAGAGCAGAAACCACACAACCTTTTGAAGCATCTCCCTTAAGTGACATGTCTAAAAAGTTAAATCACCTATTGCTGCCATTCAAATTAGAATTGTAAACCCACATCAATCTTGTTTAGAAAATCAACAAATTCTGCAGCCATACTCAGATCAGAGGACCAGACAAAGAGCAGGTCATCTATATACCTAACGTATTTGATGACAAAAGCCGTGGGAACACCAGTACCTCCATAGACGTGGGCCCTCTTCCACCAACCTATAAACAGGCTGGCGTTGGAGGGAGCAAACTTTGCTCCCATTGCGCTCCAACGTCTCTAGAGGCAATAGTGACCCAGAAACATAAAGACATTGTGTTCAAGTAGAAACCTGACCACCCTGACAATTAGAGCCTTAGCTTCCTGTGCTAGATCAGTATAGAGATCTAGGCAATAACCCACGGCAGACTGGCCGTGTGTATGTGGAATGGAGGAGTACAGTGAAACATCATCCACTGTTAACCAACTGAACTCCTCCTTCCAGACCACATACTCCATTTCCTGTAATGCCTGGGTAGTATCCCTGATATAACTGGGGAATTTTTGAACCAATGGTTGGAGGTAGTGATCGATCCATTTGGACAAAGGTTCAAGCAGTGAGCCGATGCCTGCCACAATTGGCCTCCCTTTCACATTCCTGAGACTCTTATGCACCTTCGGGAGGTAGTGGAAGATTGGAGTCACTGGATCACTAACCAAAATATGGTCAGCCATAGTCTGATCCATGAGTCCCCCCTCCACCATATCATCCAAAAGGTGCACAAGTTCCCTACTGAAAATGCCCATAGGGTCTCTAGATAAGGGCAAATAGGCATCAACATTAGCAAGCTGTCTCCTTGCTTCTTCAACATAATCAAACCTGTCCATCACTACCACACTTCCACCCTTGTCCGATTGTCTGATCAATATGTGCTCATGATTTTGAAGGCGAACCAATGCCTCACGTTCTTTTGCAGACAAGTTGTTTGGGTCTCCCCCAATTGTTTCGGAAAGATCAGTAAGGTCCTCTACAACTCTGGAATGGAAGACCTCCAGGACCTTCCCACTCGTCTGGAGCAGATAGAAGGCTGACTTATTTCTAAACTTAGTGCTAGTGACCTGAGAGTCATCTGTCTCTCAGCCTTCATTATGCAATTCATCTAAAGCTACTAGGGCACATGTATCTAAAAAGGCCAGGTTACCATGGGTACCAGCTCCTAATGCAGGCAATATCGACTCATTGCCTTCCTGGACAGCTCCCTCTGAAAAAAAAATGTAAGAGTCAGGGCCCTGGAGGGTGCTAGTGATTCTGTGTACAGATTAGGTCTGTTGGTCTTGGGTCTTGCTCCCTGTGTATTTTGGCCTTTCAGGATACCCTTATTAGTACCCCTGAAGATAAACTAGGCCCTGCATCATTTGATATTTCTTCTCCCTCTGAGGTCCCCTCCTCTCCAGAGGCTCCCTCAAAGCTTGAGGCAAATCTCTCCTCATCAGTGTTTTCAATTTCAGAGTCAGAGAAAGTCACATTTTTGTTGGGATCAGCTGCACTAGCCTGTTTAAACTAATTAATTCTCCTATTGGGGTGTATCCTGTTTTTATTCTTCTTGCCGCATGGTTTCTCAGGATTTATTCCTCTGGCGGCAACGCCAAACATAGACTACCCCAAGGGAGTAATCTTTATGTTCCTTTAAAAACTTAGAATATTTTATTTGGATTACTAATCTCTTTAAATCTTCCATAGTTTTTTTTTTAAATCTGTTCTTACTTAGAGTAGACTTCAAACTGGCTTAATCTGTTCATTTCTGATTGAATATTAGTAATCATAGATTTAATATAACATAACAAGGTATCTTTATACTCAATGAGTAGGGAAATACATGTCAAAGAGCATTCCTTCAGGGCCTGGTTCCAATGATCATTAAATGACTGATCCTTGATGTCATAGGTTGGAAATTTCTCAGGCCCCTGGGGATCATCTTTAGTGCTAAGTATTTAGATAGAATTCACTTATCCCATTTCAATTTTTGTTCCTTACGTTTAAGGTATTCAAAATCTTGAAATAAATCTCCCAACTTAGTTCTAGGAGAGTCACAGTTAAATACATAAGTCCAGATTGTCTTCGTCAATCTCCTTAAAAGAGTGTAAAGTGAAATATACCAATAAGAAACTTAGAGAACAAAAGTTCACATGTGTGGCACCACTAATGTGGGGAGGTAATGTTAAAATATGAGGAAATATCTATAGCGATATCAGATAGCCAAATCGATATAGCATCAGGTGGATGCACTGAGGAGGAATGAGGTGGATGCACTGAGGAGGAATGCCAGATATGCCAGGTGAGACTTAAAAAGGACACACTTAAGACATTTATAATCAGTTCAACATTGAGAAAGGACGTTACATCGTCTGAAACGTGTTTGTTATTAGAACTATACCTTTGAGCTTAACTATTTATTTTAGCTATAGTGTGTTATCACCTCTGTCACCTGAAGCCGAAGTTTCCTGCTATTGGCTAGGAAACAGGGAGGTGATACACGCTGTTTTAGGATTGGGATAAGGGTAATTATTTAAAGTGGAACACAGAGGTTATCTGTTATTTTAAAGTTTACTATTAAAATTATATTTAAGTATTACACCATTAGGACAGGAATGAGTACTACATAAGCCCTTGATTTTTCTCTCTCTCTCTCTCTTTACAATCTCGCATAATAATGTACACATAAGAAAAACCTTCCTAATACATCAGAGGGTTGACATGCAATTTCAAGGAATTAGCCCATCGCTAACCACCACCGCTAGCTCTGCTACCAACACTGTAGGGAGGCACAGCAGCCAATTACCCAACTCAGTGTATTACAAGCAGGAATCAGCGTATGGTGTGAGCAGGGACAAGTGTATCTGCCTAGATCATGTGCATCCAGTCTTCACTCACCTGGTTTGCAGCAGTTCACAGACTCCTTGGTGCGGTCAAATAGCCAGCTGCTTGGGACCGTCATACATGCGTGTTGAAAAGAGCTCCAATCTCGCCGTCTCAAAGGACTCTCATGGAACTTGCTGCCATGTGACCTCCAACAACCAATAGGAAATTGCTCCCATCCAAAACCTGACATCATCAGCTCATTGTTCATGAAGGTGATACAATGTATCCACAGGCAATGCAAGGCTTCAGAAAAAGAGTGGATACCCCACAATCTACAGTGTATAAGCAAAAACAAAAGTTCCGGTAGAAGCCTCAAAGTTCCTACATCTCAGGGGAAAAAACATGTTCGGCCCATTCTAGACACTTCATTGAGAAACCTAAAAAAAATGTTAAGTCTTTAAGATGGCAAGCGATTGAGCAAATTATCAGACCTCCTAGAGGAGGGGACAAATTTCCTCTGTTGTGTAGACAAGAGACCTATTGGATATTCAAGCTCAGAAGTTTGGTGCTGCAGGGCTTTAACTCTGAGTTTGACATAATTCATTTCTGGCAGAAATAAAGTACATAATTCCATGTGTCACCTCCTGGGACCTCCCCTTAGGTATTATTATCTCCACCTATTAGCTTCCCCTGTACGTAAGAGCCATAATATGTATATTTGCATCTCTATATGTTAAGGTTTCTGATTAAGTATGTTTATGCCTGTATATTCTTAATGTATGTTTTGATTATGTGCATGGCATAACTTTGAGATACCTAATAGTTGCATCTATGGATTTACACTTTTTGTTATTTAGACATATAGGGTTATTTAAGTGCAGATGATCATATTTGAACATTGATGCTTTTCATATTACATTTGTCTGCTGTATGTTATCCATTTTATGCTATGTACAGATATATATTAGAGTTTATGAATTCATTTACTTATCCCATTCATAAGTTACACCATACCATTTATTAATACTTCATTACATGCAGGTTTGATCTCATGTTTATATGTATTGGACAATGTCAACTCGGTTTGTTCTAACTACCAGATATCTACTTGCAATTGTAGTGAAACTTTCAGCTAGTATATATCGGTCTGTCTTTCTTAAATTACTGAGAAGTAGTATAGGGTTAATCCTGAGCCAATTTGCTTTAAACCAATCAGGAATAGTCTGTGTATGTGTAAATAGCTGTCACTTCTGACAGCTATCAGGCTATGATTATGGTCCCAGACCGAACCCGGTCAGACTTTTAGTGGCTACAGGATTACTCACTTGTTCCTGTGATTCTTTTAATATGCTGAACGAATAAAGAATATTTTTTACTTTTACTTTGAAGCTTCTACCGGAACTTTTGTTTTTGAGTACATAGGCTAATATTATCAGCCACACATGAGAGTGTGAATTGCAGTATAATATTAACACAGTGCAATCCAGTTTCTATAAATTGTCTAAAATCAGGATTTGAAAAATAAAATGTAAAGGACATAATGCATGCACAAATGTGTTGTGCGATATTGGATTATTAGTATGTATAATCAGTTTCACAGTTCTATGCTTCCTGCTTAAGTCATTTTTAATTCTGATAATTAAAATGATATATTTGGAGTTTTTCCAGCAACATTTAAGAAACACCTAAGTAATTCAAGGTACCACATATAAATAGTTAAATGAATGAATGTTTTAATCGAACTTTATATAGGAGTTTATGTTTGCTACTTAAAGGGACATAATACTCAGATGCTAAATCACTTGAAACTGATGCAGTATAACTGTAAAAAGCTGACAGGAAAATATCACCTGAGCATCTCTATTTAAAAAAGGAAGATATTTTACCTCACAATCTCCTCAGCTCAGCAGAGTAAGTTCTGGGTAAAAAGTTATACTCAACTGCTCCCAGCTGCAGGTAAAAAAAATTAAAAAAATGAAGAAATGAACAGCAGCCAATCAGCATCAGCAGTGCTGAGGTCATGAACTTTTACTGTGATCTCATGAGATTTGACTTGACTCTTATGAGATTTCATTGTAAACTTCCTTTACCTGATTGGTGAAATAAGATGAGAGTGCACGATGCTCATCCCTTCAGTTGTCCTAGGACAGACACTGCTTAGAAATCCTTTACAATGGGAGGTGGCTACTGAGGAACTTTTGAGGTAAAATATCTTTCTTTTTTACATAGAGATGTTCAGGAGATATTTTCTAGTCAGCTTTTTACAGCTATGCTGCATCACTTTCAAGTGTCTAAACATTTGGGTATTATGACCCTTTAAGGGATTTATTTATGATTGTATACAATGTTTAAGTTTGTCTTTAAATAGTTTACAATTGTATCGCTGTTTATCATCTTATGTATAATCCCATTTGATGACATAATACGTGAGGTGAATGTAAATGGATATTACAGTTTGACCATGTCTCTTTTTGGAACTCTCTGTATATGCAATTACAGGGAACTCATTAAAACCAGCGATTGTGCCTGGTGTAGCATGATCTATGAGTAAGGTGATAGCTGAAACACGTAAGATCACTACTTCACCGGCATTTAACATGTAATGTATTTGGCTATGGTATCCACACATTTTTATCTTTTTTTACAATAAATGCTATGTTTTAATTTTACCTGTCCCCTGCCACGCTTCCCTTTTAGTTGTTGATATTTAGATGTTTTTATAGACATATACATGGTATCTTGTACAGGTAACGAGATCTGCAGGAAACACAAGAAAATGGAAATAACCTGCTACATTTAGAAATCTTTTATAGTATCTAGAACCTTATGTTACCATCTTCATACAGAAATAGATATTTAGCAAAGACAAACCTTGTTCTGTACAGTGAGGTTTGTAACTTTCGTTGATGTAAACCCCATCAATATTTCACTATTAACAGTGTGAGACCTGCTAAAATCCTGATGATTTAATTTGCGGCTACTTTATTCCTATGGAAATTAGTATCCTGCACTGTTCTTCTTGATTTTAGATGAAAATCTTGAAAAATGGAAAACTAATACCCCCCCCCCCAACTTTTAACATATTAAAAGTTTGAATAACATCATGCCCAATATATCCATCATGCCTATATACAAATTGCATTCACATTGTTTAGCACTTATAATAGATACTACTCAATTCTATTAGCAAAACACACACACAGATTCCATTAACTTACTTAAGATTTCAGTGATCGGCATCTATTGTCAGCAGATCTTAGTGCCTTTGTGGGAAAATAGAGATCAAATCGTGTGAGTTAACAATATTGGCTGTATTTGACTAATTTTTTTAGCGTTCAAAAAGTATATGGAGAAATTGGAATCAAACCCAATGTTAGTTAGGGATTTAGTGTGAGGGGCATTAACTCAATCAGAGGAATAAATTGTATATACCTAACAGTAATTACAAGATAGCTATAGTAACTTTGCAAAGAGAGAGAGGCTTGCAGCAGCCTTGTAGGAATTTGCAATCTCTCCTTATGCTGCTGATACTGATGCGCCTCTGATTATATTGCTGACAGGTGACCGAAGAGACACTGACATTGTAGAGGGGATCAGATGATGTGCGCATGCGTAATTAAACAGGCTCGCTACCCGGATCTGGGGCTAAAGAGAAAACCCAGGTTGTCCACTATGATTGGCTAATGCAAATGAGCCTCACAATGGTTTGGAAAGATTCCAATTTTACATGCAGGATTGCAGATAATCTTTTCAACAATACAATGAATGAACATAAAAACTTCCTTTCACATCCCTTAAAGAAGCTGAGGGAGCAGCTTCGGAGTGAGCCTGCAGACAACAGTAAAGAAGCAGCAGTTGTCCGATCCTCTACACCAATTGTAAAGTGGCATTCTTCAATGCCCCTAAACTTTTCCAACCAGGGTGATTGACAGCCTCTGCTTGCGTGCGAATAACCACGTGTGAGCAGGGGATGGCATTGCACACTTTGTCTTGTGCGCAATGATTATTATTATTATTATCAGTTATTTGTAGAGTGCCAACAGATTCCACAGCACTTATGATAAATGAGGGCAGCATATTGCTTCCCACTAGCTGCAATGCCAGGCGGACAGGGGCGTAGATCTTCACCCCTGTCTGTCTAGGCCCCTGTTAAATAGAGGCCTGTGTTTACTATGTCATAGCAACTGACATAGTAAGCAAAAATAATTACTGTTATTTAAGAGCTGTCGTACTTGGCTAATAACCTACTATCAGTAGCAACAGTACTAACGTTTTGTTGTTCATCCGCAGCTATCAGCAATGGGATCAATAGGCTATATGACTCAGTGTTTAGTGATTTGACACCACATTATTAGAGACAAGTTTCTGAGAGAGCAAAATCCAATAACTATTGGATGAAACATTCTACAAATATTTGCTGATGTATATTTATTATTAATGTATTTGTCACAACTATGAATATGTATTTCTGCATTGTTATGTAAATTGTAAGGAGCTTCAAACAATTCTAAAATCTTGTACTTAGAGACTGTATTTTTAATATTTTTTTATACCACCCTTGGAACACACAGATCTAGATCTTCATAACAGTAAGACTGTACTAATGACCCATTCATTTTTATGTTTGCTTATTTGAAAATTCATTCACTTGAGTTTTAATCTTTCAATATTTCTCTACAATGAACTAATAATATTGGCATTATTATGCTGAGCTTTTTACTCAGTAGTTAATTCTGCAGATATTTTAGTTTCCGGCCTTATGTTTATGAATGATATCAGAGAAACTGAAGCCAATTTGTTAAAAAAACAAGGTTAACTGTGCTTAAAAGTATGTGGTATTAGATTCACATTGTTTTCTATCATTTATTGTGTTTTCCTCAGCTAATCAGCAATTTGCGCTACTGTTTTGTATCTACTTTAGAGTTTGTCTTTTTTTCAGTTTCCTTTCATGATGATTGATGATTAAGATTATATTAAAAAACAAACAAAAAAATACAGGACAATGCACACAAGTTAATATTAAGCAAATGAGAATGTGAAAATACATATTTCTATTCACACCAATTTGGAAAAGAAAGTAGGAAAGTAAGTACCTTATACGTTGTGTAAATAATGGTAAGTCACTTAAGGAGGTTTTCAGGTAGTTAATCCTGGCGGTTATTGAATTTAGGTAGAGCATACAAATGGAGTCATTGCACTGTGGAGTAAAAACATTAAAAGGTTACTGCACTTTGGGGTTATGACAGGGAAGCAATAAATGTATGTACTTCCTGGTTTCATATTTGGTTGGGACACTCACTTGTTTATGGGCGCATGATAAATAATCAGCCATTACAAGTAGCTGGGTATTGTTACCACAAGCTTGCGGTAGCAATTAGTGCTCAAAATTTTAACCAGAGGTCAGACCTCTTGTTAGTTTGTTAAATGTCCCCCAATTGCCCCCCCAAAATAACTTGTAAGGTCCCGTTAAAAAAGAAAAAAAGTAGTATTTAAAAAACAACAACAAAACTGCACTAAATTTGCGGGTGTGAGGTGCCTTTACATTGCGGTCTATAGGGAACTGTGTGTTCCCTGTAAATATATATATACAGCAACAAACAAAAGCACTCTCAGGACTTGTTAGTAGTGGGTTTATTTGACATTTCGGGGTTCACACAGACCCCTTCATCAGAATAAAAACAGTGTCACATCCCAATCTTATATAGTGTTAAACAATCAAAATCATAAAACAATACAAACTACCTGTGCCAGATAATTAAGTTCCTGTATAGTGCAGTGGAACGCACGCCATCTACTGAAACCGGAAGTTACTTCACTTCCGGTAATAGAGTGAAATGTTATAACTTAGTTACATTGTTAAAAGAAAATGAAAGAAAAGAAGGCCAATGATAGTCATAATCATAAACATGGTCCCTTATAGTGCTTTATAACAAATTATTACTTGTGAGGTATAAGACCAAACCGAGAGTTAAATCAAACACTCCCATGTGTTGTACATTCGTGTTTGGAACGCATATATGCGTTTCAGTTAACAGGAAATATCTTCTTCACTTCCGGTTTTACGAAAAATTGTGTAGGTGAAAAAGTGTAAAGGAATAAGAAAGTTTTTTGTTAATCATAGGCTTGGATAAGTAGCTCAATTGTAGGGCCTCTGTGTAGTGGTCTCCCAGTTGAACGTTATGAGAAACAAGTTCCTGGAGAGGGGCTACAAGCAAGATCTAGTCAACAACATTTTAGAGGATGTTAAGGGCCAAGAACCTAAGAGGGACACAATGACACAACAAAATGCACCTATACCGTTGATTATGAGCACTACATTTGCTCCGAACAATAGACAAACGGGTAGTGTATTGAATAAGTATTGGCCTATATTGTCATCTGATAACAAATTGACTTGCATCAGGAATACTAAACCGATGGTAGGGTACAAAAGGGGCACTAATCTAAAGGATCTTCTGGTTAAGACTGACCCTAAATTATGCTATCAAATAACACAGAAAGCTAACATCAAAAGTTGCTACAAATGCCTGGGGTGCATCACTTGCAACTCGATGATAGCAACTAAAACGTTTCACCACCCACATAAAAATAAGATTTACAACATTCGTCACTCCATTTCCTGTAATACCACGCACGTGGTGTATCTACTAAACACAAAGAACTATAAGGGAAAGAATGGCGAATCATTGCTTGGCCATTAGACAAGCTCTGGACACAGGACACTCTGATCAACCGGTGGCTCGCCATTGCCTCAAGAAGCTACATCCGGTGTGTTCCATAAAGATTATCTTAATTGATCACGTCCCTAAACCAGACAGAGGAGGAGACCGTAATAAGATTCTCCTGAAACGGGAGGCAGAATGGATCTTTCGCCTAGGAACTTTGTATCCTGGAGGACTTAATTCTGTACTGGATTTTAAGGCCATGATCTAGAAGATGGCACTAGACACATACCGGGGGTGCAGAATCTCAGTAGGGGTGGTCGTATACAGTTTGGGGTTTATGGCACACCATTAGGTGCGGTTCCTCCATGTACTGATGTGTAGGGGCTAGCGTGAATAGGGTCTCACTAATATGAACCTGGTTCATTTCTCTCACTTCTACCCCTGCTGGAATATGAGTCACTCTAATTATCAGTGCCCCCTAGTAGCCTGTTGCTGATGCCATGACTGTTGGCAAGATAAATTCAAGGAAGGGTCTTAACCCATATACATCTGATTACAATTATAGTAATAGAGATGGGCAGCAAAATTTGCATGATTTATTTAATAGATGCTCGTTTTTATTTTAAAGTTAATTTTTTTGTTTTAAGTCTATATAGTTTTTAGTTCCTTACATTGGTTAAAGTCTAGCCATTAGAATTATGGCAACGAGGTTTTATCTAGAAAATGTGTGTAGTTTAGCTGACTGGTATTGGATTTAATGAAGTAAAATAATACTTAGACCCCTACTATATATATGACATATACTCTAATACCAAGTTTAATAACCAGATATCACATTTAGATATGTTCTAATGAGAATGCATTATATTTTTGACTGGGCTTTAGTACATATGGTCTAGTGTCAATAAGAAACTAGGGGTGTGTAACATGAGCGTTGTTCTAGCTCTTCAGACACTGACAATTGTTTAATCCACTGCATAGTAATTCTGTACAGCTAACAAATATTCCCCATATACAAGTATAGGTGTTAGTAAATATAACTACAATGCTCCACTTATCTTTGGAGAAATAACACCTGCAAAGTAGGTGTGCTTTGAGCGGTGGCATATTCAGTGTAGCTTTGCTAGCCTTGCCTTAATAAGAAAGTGAGTTATATGTATCTGACTAAGTAGTGGCAACATCTAATCCAGATTGTACATATGTTACACACTTGATCACATAGATTATGTACCAGGATGAATTACTATGTTGCAGTGAGCTACATTGTGACAGGTTTAGTACATCAAGTATCATCCTCCTCACAATAGTATGTATTACATGATTGGGTAACAGTAGCTGTGAGAACTTCCGGTGTTGCGAGTCTTTTACACACTATCATTGACATCTAGGGACAAGTACCATTAGGCAATACTACACAGAGGCCCTACAATTGAGCTACTTATCCAAGTCTATGATTAACATAAACCTTTCTTCTTCCTTTACACTTTTTCACCTACACGATTTTTCATAAAACCGGAAGTGAAGATACTTCCGGTTAACTGAAACGCATATATGCGTTCCAAACATGAATGTACAACATATGGGAGTGTTTGATTTAACTCTCAGTTTGGTCTTATACCTCACAAGTAATAATTTGTTATGAAGCACTATAAGTGACCATGTTTATGATTATGACTATCACAGGCCTTCTTTTCTTTCTTTTTCTTTTAACAATGTAACTTAGTTATAACATTTCACTCTATTACCGAAAGTGAAGTAACTTCCGGTTTCAGTAGAACACATGAATGTGCAATGCGAACGCTAGGTCGCTTTTGCGCTGCGCCTCACTTGTACTACCAATGCAAATTTGTGTGCGCTGTTATTACTAAATTGAACTCAAATATAGCTTTTGTGGAAGCAATATTTTGTGCTTCACTTGTAATCTAGCCCCATGGGCTAGATTACAAGTGCCGCACTAACTGTTGTGCATGAGCGATATCGGGTTTGTTGAAAATAAACGGGATCACAAGAGCACAATCACATTTTACGCTTGTCAGGATAGCACAACTGAAACTCTCGCATTGAGGGCAGTGTGTTAAAAAACTGTTTTACTAAACACAACATACGTATATACATTGTAAATTAGTTACACTCATATAAATACTATCTGATACAAATTATTTATATAAATATTAAAAATTTTATAAGGGTTCAAAGGTGTATGGCATATTACAAGGTGTTTAACTGCAAAGGGCTATAATGTATATTTTCATATACATGTGTATATATGTGTATGTGTGTGTGTTTTACTGTATTGTAAATATTTAACATTCCAATGGTCTTCACATACAGGATAATGTAATGTTTATTTAAAAAAAAAAAAAAATATATATATATATAGTAAAGCAGGTATGAATCCCACGGACGGGCTCCGTGTTGCAGCCAGGATCCAAATGAAGCAGGCACACAGGTTTTTTTCAAAAACACTCCGGTTTATTGGCAATATTATTTACCAAACGTTTCGGCTCTAACACGAGCCTTTGTCAATGGTGTACAAAACCAAATGTGAAGACTAAAACAAAAACACACCTTAAATACCCACCCAGCCCAAGTGATAAACCAATCAGAGTGCATATCCGCGGCACACCCACTTACACAAACCTAAAAAACTTTTTGCCGGGCTCAATGTGGGCGTGACGTGACATCATCACGTAACCGCCGCCCTAGGTGAAACCAAGGAAACATGCGTAACCATGGAGACAATGCATAAACATTGGTGTGGTGTGGGTGCGCAGACGGGTAAGACTCTGACAGGAAACAATTTAACAGTCGATCAAAAAGTGATCCAAATACCCCTACATAAAAATACAATAATAGAAAAGGTATCTATCTATATGCAACATAGAAGCAAACCTTATATATAGCTAATAAGGCAAATAACGCTACCGTAACCCAAAGTATAAATAACTAATAGCACAGCCCTCTATACTCATGGTATCAAGGCATGTGGGGAGGTAGCTGATGAGGGCGAAAAACAATCTAAAGCCCCCTATATAATAGAATAGGTATACATTGCATCATGCCTGAGGAGTAGGTAGAACTTAGGTCCTTGATGACTCCCAGTAGTTCACAAGTCATTTGTGTTTATACCAACAGCCAAAGTCTATGTTAACATTTAGGCCTCGAGGGGCAACTGTGTCCAATGTGAAAATCCAAAGGGATTCCATTCTTAGTAGTGCCAATCCTCTATCACCACCACGTCTGTTGTAAGGCACATGGTCAATCAACATCACTCGTAGCGAGGAAACAGAATGTCCCGCAGTTCCAAAGTGTCGTGCAACCGGTTGTTCTGATCGTCCTTTTTCAATCGCCTGATGAATAGCTGTTTTATGGTTAGCCAAACGTTCCTTGAATGCTGTCACCGTTTTGCCTATATAAAATTTTGAACATGGGCAAATAATGGCATAAACCACATATTCCGATGTACAGGATAATCTATGCCTTATTTTGTACCTTTTATTGTTATGGGGGTGTTGAAAGGATGTCCCAGCAATAAGATTATTGCAAGTGACACAATTGCCACACTTGTAGCATCCTGGTTTCCCTCTTGTAAGCCATGTCTGTTTTTCGTAACAGTGTATGGGATCACTGAGTACTAGTAGATCTCTGAGGTTACTTGCTCGTTTGTATACCACCCGGGGTACCGGAGCATCCACAAAAGGTAGGCTGGTGAAAAAGGACGATCAGAACAACCGGTTGCACGACACTTTGCAACTGCGGGACATTCTGTTTCCTCGCTACGAGTGATGTTGATTGACCATGTGCCTTACAACAGACGTGGTGGTGATAGAGGATTGGCACTACTAAGAATGGAATCCCGTTGGATTTTCACATTGGACACAGTTGCCCCTTGAGGCCTGAATGTTAACATAGACTTTGGCTGTTGGTATAAACACAAATGACTTGTGAACTACTGGGAGTCATCAAGGACCTAAGTTCTACCTACTCCTCAGGCATGATGCAATGTATACCTATTCTATTATATAGGGGGCTTTAGATTGTTTTTCGCCCTCATCAGCTACCTCCCCACATGCCTTGATACCATGAGTATAGAGGGCTGTGCTATTAGTTATTTATACTTTGGGTTACGGTAGCGTTATTTGCCTTATTAGCTATATATAAGGTTTACTTCTATGTTGCATATAGATAGATACCTTTTCTATTATTGTATTTTTATGTAGGGGTATTTGGATCACTTTTTGATCGACTGTTTAATTGTTTCCTGTCAGAGTCTTACCCGTCTGCGCACCCACACCACACTAATGTTTATGCGTTGTCTCCATGGTTACGCATGTTTCCTTGGTTTCACCTAGGGCGGCGGTTACGTGATGATGTCACGTCACGCCCACATTGAGCCCGGCAAAAAGTTTTTTAGGTTTGTGTAAGTGGGTGTGCCGCGGATATACACTCTGATTGGTTTATCACTTGGGCTGGGTGGGTATTTAAGGTGTGTTTTTGTTTTAGTCTTCACATTTGGTTTTGTACACCATTGACAAAGGCTTGTGTTAGAGCCGAAACGTTTGGTAAATAATATTGCCAATAAACCGGAGTGTTTTTGAAAAAAACCTGTGTGCCTGCTTCATTTGGATCCTGGCTGCAACACGGAGCCCGTCCGTGGGATTCATTCCTGCTTTACTGTTTGTTTCTCCTTAGTGAGAGCACCAGGTAGCTGACTTATTCGTGAGTGCCGTTCACCTCTGCAACTTTGTATATATATATATATATATATATATATATATATATATATATACAGGTAGCCCTCAGTTTACGCTGGGGTTAGGTTCCAGAAGGAATGTTTGTAAATCGAAACCGTTGTAAATTGAAACCCAGTTTATAATGTAAGTCAATGGGAAGTGAGGGAGATAGGTTCCAGGCCATTCTCAAAATTGTCATAAGTAACACCTAATACATTATTTTGAAAGCTTTGAAATGAAGACTTTAAATGCTAAACAGCATTATAAACCTAATAAAATAATCACACAACACAGAATATATAATTAAACTAAGTTAAATTAACAAAAACATTTGCTAAACAGCATTATAAACCTAATAAAATAATCACACAACACAGACTTCACTTGCATTTTTCTGCAAACAGTTCATTCTATGCATTCCAATCTGGACTGATTTATAGACAGGAAGATCTTGTTCCTTTGAAATGTGCTTGATAGCTCAGGTCTGGTTAAACTGCTGCAACACAAGCGAACAGCTCCACCTACTGGCTATTTTAATAAATGCACTGCTTCTCAATGCTTTTCAATAGCAGTCACATGACTGGGAAAAAAAGGTTGTTATTCTGAAACGGTGTAAATTGAACCATTGTAAACCGAGGGCCACCTGTATATATATATATATATATATATATATATATCTGTATATGCCTATACCTGTATATCTATTCCTATAGATGTATAGGTATAGATACCTATTTTACATTAAAATTATTATATATATATAGACCTATATATTAAACAATACAATTTAAAGGGACATTAAACACTAAATACATGCTAGAATGATGCATTCAAAGAAAAGATTAGTCCACAACTAACATGTAGATGTATTTTTAAGTTTCATTAGTTGTTTAAAAAGTGACAAAATAAGTGTAAAGTTTTAGTGTCTATAAAACACTGGGAGCTGCCATGTTGTAACTTGTGTTACCTTCTCTTCTGTGGCCAATTAGGGACAGTTATAAATAGGTCACTAGAGTGTACAGCCAATGGTTGTGCTGGATTTAACAGTGTTCTGCACTTCCATTTCTAACAGGAACTGAAAAGCTCACAATTTCAGAATGGAATTACAGGCAAAGAGGATAAATAATGAAAGTATATTGCAGAGTTGTTTTATTTATACAATTTATCATTTTATATTACCATCTCAAAGTGTTTAATGTCCCTTTAAATAAATTCTACGTGAAGAACAAAGCAATGTAAAATATGTATAACGTGCATTGAGGTTTGCAATTTAGGTCTAATGCGTTGTCAGGTTAGTGCACATGAAGATTTACTAATCTTACATCACGTTAATGAAATATTACACATAAAATATATATTTTTTAATAATTATTAAAAATTATTATACATACTGTAAAAAATCTAAATAATACATAGAATGTATATATATATTTTAACATATATATTACAGTATCTATAATAATTTGTAATAATTATTCATTTTTTTAAATATTTTGTATGCAATATTTCAATCATGCTATGTAAGATTAGCCATTCTTCATGTCTGTTAACCTAACACCGCTTTAGACCTAAATCATAAACCCCAATGCACATTACACATATTTTACATTCCTATGTTCTTCATAGAAAAAAACATACGGCCAGATTAAGAGTTTTGCGGTAAGAGGGGTGCATTGCTAACTTGCACGTTATTGTCACTGCTCACTTACCTACAGCGCTGGTATTACAGGTTTTTATAAACCCGGCGTTAAAAGGCAAGATGTGAGCACAGAGCAAAATTGAGCTCCAATTGAGCTCCATACCGCACTCCAATACCAGCGCTGCTTAAGTCAGCGGTGAGCTGGTTGTACGTGCTCGTGCACGATTTCCCCATAGACATTAATGGGGAACGCCGACTGAAAAAAAGTCTAACACCTGCAATAAAGCAGCGTAAAGCTCCGTAACGCAGCCCATTGATTCCTATGGGGAAACAAAATTTATGTTTACACCTAACACCCTAACATGAACCCCAAGTCTAAAGACCAGTAATCTGCCGCCCCCGACATCGCCGACACCTACATTATACTTATTAACCCGCCACTATAACATATTAACCCCTAAACCGCCGTACTCCTGCATCGCAAATATTATTAACCCCTAATCTGCCGCACATCGCCGCCACCTACCTACATTTACTAACCCCTAATCTGCCGCCCCCAACGTCGCCGCCACTATACTATATTTATTAACTCCTAAACCTAAGTCTAACCCTAACCCTAATACCCCCTAACTTAAATATAATTAAAATAAATCTAAATTAAACCTACTATTAATAACTAACGCCTAGATTTAGAGTTCTGCGGCCAAAGGGGTGCGTTAGCTAGGCATGCTTTTTTCCCCCGCACCTTTTAAATACCGCTGGTATTTAGAGTTCACAGAAGGGCTGCGTTAGGCTCCAAAAAGGGAGAGCGTACAGGCATATTTACCGCCACTGCAACTCTCAATACCAGCGGTGCTTACGGACGCGGCCAGCTTCAAAAACGTGCTCGTGCACAATTCCCCCATAGGAAACAATGGGCCGTTTGAGCTGAAAAAACCCTAACACCTGCAAAAAAGCAGCGTTCAGCTCCTAACACAGTCCCATTGTTTCCTATGGGGAAACACTTCCTAAGTCTGCACCTAACACCCTAACATGAACCCCGAGTCTAAACACCCCTAACCTTACACTTATTAACCCCTAATCTGACTCCTGCATTATACTATTAACCCCTAATCTGCCACTCTGTACACCGCTGCAACCTACGTTATCCCTATGAACCCCTAATCTGCTGCCCCTAACACCGCCAACCCCTATATTATATTTATTACCCCCTAATCTGCCCCCCCAATGTCGCCGCTACCTACCTACAATTATTAACCCCTAATCTGCCTACCGGACCTCCCCGCTACTCTAATAAATGTATTAACCCCTAAAGCTAAGTCTAACTCTAACCCTAACACCCCCCTAAGTTAAATATAATTTTTATCTAACAAAATAAAATAAATATTATTAAATAAATTAATCCTATTTAAAGCTAAATACTTACCTGTAAAATAAACCCTAATATAGCTACAATATAAATAATAATTATATTGTAGCTATTTTAGGATTAATATTTATTTTACAGGCAACTTTGTATTTATTTTAACCAGGTACAATAGCTATTAAATAGTTAATAACTATTTAATAGCTACCTAGTTAAAATAATTACAAAAGTACCTGTAAAATAAATCCTAACCTAAGTTACAATTAAACCTAACACTACACTATCAATAAATTAATTAAATAAACTACCTACAATTATCTACAATTAAACCTAACACTACACTATCAATAAATAAATTAAATACAAATACCTACAAATAAATACAAATAAATACACTAACTAAAGTACAGAAAATAAAAAAAGAACTAAGTTACAAAAAATAAAAAACATAATTTACAAAAAATAAAAAAATAATTTACAAACATTATAAAAATATTACAACAATTTTAAGCTAATTACACATACTCTAAGCCCCCTAATAAAATAGCAAAGCCCCCCAAAATAAAAAAATGCCCTACCCTATTCTAAAATAAAAATTGAAAAGCTCTTTTACCTTACCAGCCCTTAAAAGGGCCTTTTGCGGGGCATGCCCCAAAGAATTCTGCTCTTTTGCCTGTAAATAAAACATACAATACCCCCCCAACATTACAACCCACCACCCACATACCCCTAATCTAACCCAAACCCCCCATAAATAAACCTAACACTAAGCCCCTGAAGATCTTCCTACCTTGTCTTCACCATGCCGGGTATCACCGATCCATCCAGAAGAGGGTCCGAAGTCTTCATCCTATCCGGGGCTGAAGAGGTCCATCATCCGGCTGAAGTCTTTATCCAAGCGGGGACTGAAGAGGTCCATCATCCGGCTGAAGTCTTCTATCAAGCGGCATCTTCAATCTTCTTTCGTCCGGATCCATTTTCATCCCGCCGACGCGGAACATCCATTCCCGATGAATGACGGTTCCTTTATGGGACATCATCCAAGATGGCGTCCCTCGAATTCCGATTGGCTGATAGGATTCTATCAGCCAATCGGAATTAAGGTAGGAAAATTCTGATTGGCTGATGGAATCAGCCAATCAGATTCAAGTTCAATCCGATTGGCTGATCCAATCAGCCAATCAGATTGAGCTCGCATTCTATTGGCTGTTCCGTGTCGGCGGGATGAAGATGGATCCGGAAGAAAGAAGATTGAAGATGCCGCTTGATAGAAGACTTCGGCCGGATGATGGACCTCTTCAGCCCCCGCTTGGATAAAGACTTCAGCTGGATGATGGACCTCTTCAGCCCCCGCTTGGATAAAGACTTCAGCCGGATGATGGACCTCTTCAGCCCCGGATAGGATGAAAACTTTGGACCCTCTTCTGGACGGATCGGTGATACCCGGCATGGTGAAGACAAGGTAGGGAGATCTTCAGGGGCTTAGTGTTAGGTTTATTTAAGGGGGTTTGGGTTAGATTAGGGGTATGTGGGTGGTGGGTTGTAATGTTGGGGGGTATTGTATGTTTTTTTTACAGGCAAAAGAGCAGAATACTTTGGGGCATGCCCCGCAAAAGGCCCTTTTAAGGGCTGGTAAGGTAAAAGAGCTTTTCAATTTTTATTTTAGAATAGGGTAGGGCATTTTTTTATTTTGGGGGGCTTTGTTATTTTATTAGGGGGCTTAGAGTAGGTGTAATTAGCTTAAAATTGTTGTAATATTTTTATAATGTTTGTAAATTATTTTTTTATTTTTTTGTAACTTAGTTCTTTTTTTATTTTTTGTACTTTAGTTAGTGTATTTATTTGTAGGTATTTGTATTTAATTTATTTATTGATAGTGTAGTGTTAGGTTTAATTGTAGATAATTGTAGGTTGTTTATTTAATTAATTTATTGATAGTGTAGTGTTAGGTTTAATTGTAACTTAGGTTAGGATTTATTTTACAGGTAATTTTGTAAGTATTTTAACTAGGTAGCTATTAAATAGTTATTAACTATTTAATAGCTATTGTACCTGGTTAAAATAAATACAAAGTTGCCTGTAAAATAAATATTAATTATTATTTATATTGTAGCTATATTAGGGTTTATTTTACAGGTAAGTATTTAGCTTTAAAAAGGATTGATTTATTTAATAATATTTATTTTATTTTGTTAGATAAAAATTATATTTAACTTAGGGGGGTGTTAGGGTTAGGGTTAGACTTAGCTTTAGGGGTTAATACATTTATTAGAGTAGCGGTGAGGTCCGGTCGGCAGATTAGGGGTTAATACTTGAAGTTAGGTGGCGGCAACGTGGGGGGGGGCAGATTAGGGGTTAATAAATATTATGTAGGGGTCGGCGGTGTTAGGGGCAGCAGATTAGGGGTACATAGGGATAATGTAGGTTGCGGCGGTGTGCGGTCGGCAGATTAGGGGTTAAAAATTTTTATTAGAGGGGCGGCGATGTGGGGGGGCCTCGGTTTAGGGGTAAATAGGTAGTTTATGGGTGTTAGTGTACTTTAGAGCACAGTAGTTAAGAGCTTTATAAACCGGCGTTAGCCCAGAAAGCTCTTAACTCCTGGCTTTTCTCTACGGCTGGAGTTTTGTCGTTAGAGTTCTAACGCTCACTTCAGCCAAGACTCTAAATACCGGCGTTAGAAAGATCCCATTGAAAAGATAGGCTACGCAAGTGGCGTAGGGGGATCTGCGGTATGGAAAAGTCACGGCTGGAAAGTGAGCGTTAGACCCTTTCCTGACTGACTCTAACAGGCCCATTTATCAAGCTCCGCCAGAAACACAAGTTATGAAGCAGCGGTCTAAAGACCGCTGCCCCATAACCCTGTCCGCCTGCTCTGAGCAAGCGGACAGAAATCGCCGGAAATCAACCCAATCAAATACGATCGGGTTGATTGACACCTCCCTGCTGGCGGCCAATCAGCAGGGGGCGGCGTTGCACCAGCAGCTCTTGTGAGCTGCTGGTGCAATGTTAAATGCGGAGAGCGTATTGCTCTCCGCATTTAGCGAGGTCTTGCGGACCTGATCCGCAGTGTCGGATCAGGTCCGCAAGCCCTTTGATAAATGGGCCCCCAAATACCAGTGGGCTGCCAAAACCAGCGTTAGGACCCCCTAACGCTGGTTTTGATGGCTAACGCAGAACTCTAAATCTAGGCGTAAATAATTCCTATTTAAAACTAAATACTTACCTGCAAAATAAACCCTAAGCTAGGTACAATATAACTAATAGTTACATTGTATCTAGCTTAGGTTTTATTTTTATTTTATAGGCAAGTTTGTATTTATTTTAACTAGGTAGAATAGTTACTAAATAGTTATTAACTATTTAATAACTACCTAGCTAAAATAAATACAAATTTACCTGTAAAATAAAACCTAACCTGTCTTACACTAACACCTAAACTTAAACTACAATTAAATCAATACAATGTAACTATTAGTTAGGATTTATTTTATAGGTAAGTATTTAGTTTTAAATAGGAATTATTTAGTTATTAATAGTAGGTTTTAATTAGATTTATTTTAATTATATTTAAGTTAGGGGGTGTTAGGGTTAGGGTTAGATTTAGGTTTAGGGGTTAATATACAGGGAGTGCAGAATTATTAGGCAAGTTGTATTTTTGAGGATTAATTTTATTATTGAACAACAACCATGTTCTCAATGAACCCAAAAAACTCATTAATATCAAAGCTGAATAGTTTTGGAAGTAGTTTTTAGTTTGTTTTTAGTTATAGCTATTTTAGGGGGATATCTGTGTGTGCAGGAAACTATTACTGTGCATAATTATTAGGCAACTTAACAAAAAACAAATATATACCCATTTCAATTATTTATTTTTACTAGTGAAACCAATATAACATCTCAACATTCACAAATATACATTTCTGACATTCAAAAACAAAACAAAAACAAAAACAAATCAGTGACCAATATAGCCACCTTTCTTTGCAAGGACACTCAAAAGCCTTCCATCCATGGATTCTGTCAGTGTTTTGATCTGTTCACCATCAACATTGCGTGCAGCAGCAACCACAGCCTCCCAGACACTGTTCAGAGAGGTGTACTGTTTTCCCTCCTTGTAAATCTCACATTTGATGATGGACCACAGGTTCTCAATGGGGTTCAGATCAGGTGAACAAGGAGGCCATGTCATTAGATTTTCTTCTTTTATACCCTTTCTTGCCAGACACGCTGTGGAGTACTTGGACGCGTGTGATGGAGCATTGTCCTGCATGAAAATCATGTTTTTCTTGAAGGATGCAGACTTCTTCCTGTACCACTGCTTGAAGAAGGTGTCTTTCAGAAACTGGCAGTAGGACTGGGAGTTGAGCTTGACTCCATCCTCAACCCGAAAAGGCCCCACAAGCTCATCTTTGATGATACCAGCCCAAACCAGTACTCCACCTCCACCTTGCTGGCGTCTGAGTCGGACTGGAGCTCTCTGCCCTTTACCAATCCAGCCACGGGCCCATCCATCTGGCCCATCAAGACTCACTCTCATTTCATCAGTCCATAAAACCTTAGAAAAATCAGTCTTGAGATATTTCTTGGCCCAGTCTTGACGTTTCAGCTTGTGTGTCTTGTTCAGTGGTGGTCGTCTTTCAGCCTTTCTTACCTTGGCCATGTCTCTGAGTATTGCACACCTTGTGCTTTTGGGCACTCCAGTGATGTTGCAGCTCTGAAATATGGCCAAACTGGTGGCAAGTGGCATCTTGGCAGCTGCACGCTTGACTTTTCTCAGTTCATGGGCAGTTATTTTGCTCCTTGGTTTTTCCACACGCTTCTTGCGACCCTGTTGACTATTTTGAATGAAACGCTTGATTGTTCGATGATCACGCTTCAGAAGCTTTGCAATTTTAAGAGTGCTGCATCCCTCTGCAAGATATCTCACTATTTTTGACTTTTCTGAGCCTGTCAAGTCCTTCTTTTGACCCATTTTGCCAAAGGAAAGGAAGTTGCCTAATAATTGACGTTGGGGGCAGCAGATTAGGGGTTAATAAATGTAGGTAGGTGGCAGCAATGTTAGGGACGGCAGATTAGGGGTTAATAATATTTAACTAGTGTTTGCGATGCGGGAGTACGGAGGTTTAGGGGTTAATATGTTTATTATAGTGGCGGCGATGTACGGAGCGGCATGTTAGGGGTTAATAATTTTATTTTAGTGTTTGCAATGCGGGAGGGCCTCGGTTTAGGGGTTAATAGGTAGTTTATGGGTGTTAGTGTACTTTTTAGCACTTTTTATGTTACAGCTTTGTAGCGCAAAACCCATAACTACTGACTTTAGATTGCATTACGAATCTTGCGGGATATGCTGTACCTTTCACTTTTTGGCCTAAAAAAAAAAAGCTTGTAATACTGGCACTATGGAAGTCCCATTGAAAAAAGACTTTACGAAAATTGCGTAAGCTAATTTGCGGTACGGCCAAAAAAGTGTGCGGGATAGCTGTACTTACAAGACTTGTAATAGCAGCGGAAGTGAAAAAGCAGCGTTATGAGCCTTAACGCTGCTTTATTACACATAACGCAAAACTCTATATCTATATATCTATAGGAATAGATAGACAGGTATAAATATATACAGATACTGGATATGTAGAAATATGTATTTATAATAAAAAATACATTATCTTGTATGTGAAGAACATTGTAATTTAAAACAACTCCTGTCCAATTAGCAAGCAAGCAATAGGTGTTTTTTCTTCTGCTCTCTTCATTGACTTTTATCGGGAGAATACGTTAATGTGGTCTCAATATTTTGTAGACACGTGTCAGGTTTTGCTTTTAGCTTGTAACACTTGCACAACCTGATGTGCTCAAAAATATTACTTCTAGCAAAGTTTATGTTTGAGCAAAAGCGCTAAATAGTGCACCACTTGTTATCTGCCCCTAAATAGGCATAAAAATATTTAGGTGCAGCACACACAGGCATTTAAAGATATATCTAAGATTACTTTTCATTAACTAATTCTGCCACCAGTTACTTAAATGGGAAGTTGTACTGTAAAATAGTTTTTCCCTTAATGTATTTCCAATGGCTTGCTATACCAGCTGTCGAGCATAAAATGTATGAGAAATGGCATTTTTTTTTTGTTTGCATGAAATTGATGGTTTTGTACTTTGAAATGACAGCCTATTAAAATAGGTTGTGCTCGCAGGTAATATCAGATTTCATTATGTTATCACTTTGTGTACAAACACTTGCTTACTTATCTTAACTGTTTGTAAACCAAAGGCCAATATTTATAGAGAACAATGGAAGATGATAATTTTGTTAGTGTCTCTTCTATGCCCGACTTGGAGAGTAATTTCTTCTGCTGACTGTGTGTACACAACCTGTCAATAGCCTGGATGTAAGTCCAGAAACTTTCAGTAAAGATAATAGACGAAATAGGGGTTAATGAGCTACTTGTAAACAATAAAATAAAGGTGTGTATAGGTATATTAAAGTGTGCGCAAGAGGCACCAGACTACTCCAACCCTAAAGTCCCTCACGTTAGGTAAAAAAAGGATATGCAAAAGAGTGAAAAATAGGAGAAGCGCTAAAAAAGCTAAAGGTGCTACAATGAAAACAATGTGAGATATACAACTTGCTATGCAAATTTGATTTAATCAGACACTCAAAAGTAATACAAATCCTGTAAAAATAGAGTACATAAATGTAAAGACATTAAAAATCAGACATCTCCGATATATTAAAACATGGATAAAGAACGAAGAGCAAATGACTACTGTTGCCAATATAATAGAACTTGTCTCTGTATCAGATAAAAAGTCGATAATCAACAAATTGGATCCTCAAAAACGATTAAAGGATCAGTGCCTGATAAAAGATTTACCCGTATTACCTTCAAGAGTACCGTCCGTTTGTATGGACCCACCTCCGAGAGGCGTATACGTGTCCCGTGATGTCACTGATCGGGAGGCGTCGTCTCTGAAGGGAAATCCTATTGGTCAGGATAACTTGACAGATGAACTATAGTGGCCGCTATATTGTAGAAAAGATGTAAATCCCCGCTCTTAGTGCAAAACAGCACGCAGGGTTATAGTATATCCAGATCTCTCTTTCAGACCTTGTAGTAACCTACGGGCTTTGATGTGCAACTTGGAACCAGCTTGGCTTGGGAGCGGAACCCTTCACAATGCGGTCCTAGTGCTCTCCGTGGATTAAATTGAAATAGCTGAAAACCTGATACTTCAACAAAGTGTTAGAGTCCTTTTAGACAATATAAAGTACAGGATAGCTGTGGCTTCTCATCAACGCGTTTCTCCCTCTTACAGGGCTTTCTCAAGATGAATTAGCTCCAATCACAGCTTCCTTTTAAACAGTCCAGATCCATACCTATTGGTCAGGTTAGATTAATCAGTCTAACAGGTGTGCTCACTACAATTGATCTATTGGCAACAGTATTGGCAACTTAAATAAAAAGACACAGAACTTTTCAAGAACAGAAATTTTCACTGATAAAAATTATGTATATACTGTATATATATATATCTGTGTATAAACACCCATATATTTGCATATTTGCATGGATTTGTCTATAATCAACAATATATAGAATTATAACTCCACTTGGATAAGAACAATTAAATACCTTCAAAGAACAGTATTAGTATTACTGGAAAAATGTTATTTAAGAGAGCAACGGTACATCTCACTAAGTTGTTATCAGTCTTATAAATAAGTGATAAATATAGAGAATGGATATTTGCTTATGTGCATAGAAGAAACATATATGAAAAATAAAAACAAATACGAATGCTACAAAGAATTATAAAGATATTAAACTGCAGTTTTTTCTGCTAATGTGTAAAAATATATACATGTGCTTATATTAAAACAGGTGATCGTATATAAATTAAAGGACAGTGACTATTATTATTAAATTCTTAAATTGTCACATAAAATCTGTAATTAGATTCAAAACGAATATATGTGTATATGTGTACACCCCATATTATAAAAGGTATCTTATTTTACTTTTATATCGTGTGGCTATTAGCTATAATTGTAAATTAAAAAAGTGAAAGTGAGAATATATTAAAACGACAAAAGATTTTTTTAAAAAGTCGTTCTTTAATTATAACATTAATCTAAAACAAAAGGTGAAATATCCAGTTCAGAGTTCAAACCAGCTGGATATAGAGTATCATATTTATATATGTATTCTGCTTCTTTTATACAAAGTAACTTGTCTATGTTACCTCCTCTCCAATGGCACTTAATGTGTTGTATTCCCCAGAAAGTTAAATCCTTTGTTCTCCCTTTGTGCACTTCTTTAAAATGCTTATAGAGTCTGGTGTCCTCTTTTTCTTTCTCTATACACAAAAGGTGCTCTCTAATCCTATCTTTTAGCATCCTTTTTGTTTCCCCAAAGTATATTAAATTGCATGTACATTGAAGTACATATATGACCCCTTTTGTTGTGCATATAATGAGTTCTTTTATTGGGATCAAATCTCCAGTAGATGGAATTTTTAAAGAGTTTTTTTTACAACTATGCTGACAGGCCTTACATGTGTAGCAGGGAAAAAAACCTGCCACTTTCTTTCCTGCAATGTCTGATTGGGTATTTAGACTTATTTTATTTTCTTGAAAGGTACTGGGTACTAATATCTGTTTTAGGTTTCTAGATTTTCTAAAAACAAGTCTTGGTCTATTGGTCAATTTCTTTCCTATAATGGGGTCTGCTTGCAGAACATGCCAGTGTTTATTAAGAATTGTTCTTATGGTACCATGATCATTACTATAATCAGTAATGAAAGGAGTGTCAATAGTATCTTTTTCATCTGTGGTGTTTTTTGTTTATAAGTAAGAAGTGTTTTCCTGTTTATTGATCTGGCTCTATTAGTAGCATTGTGGACTAAATCCTCATCGTAGCCCCTATCTTTAAATTTCTCCATAAGGGTCCCTATTTGTTCCTCAAAATCCGTTAGTCTAGAGCAGTTCTTTCTGATCCTTAAGGCCTGACCTACCGGGATGTTATTTTTCCATTGTTGTAGGTGACAGCTGTCTGAATGTATAAAGCTGTTAGAGTCTACATCTTTGAAGTGTGTTTTTGTCTCAATTATGTTATTTATC
Organism: Bombina bombina; assembly: GCF_027579735.1. NCBI lineage: Eukaryota > Metazoa > Chordata > Amphibia > Anura > Bombinatoridae > Bombina > Bombina bombina. The sequence goes on from NC_069501.1 coordinate 827,476,720, forward strand.
ACCATAATTTCTAAGTCAAGAAAAGTGACTTTTTCTTGACTATAATTAAATGTGAATTTCAGGCCTTTATCGTTGGTGTTCATATTCGTTAGCATGTTATTTAACTCCATTTCAGAACCTCTCCAGATCATCAGCATATCGTCTATATATCTCCTATAGAGCACGAGGTTTGGACCAAAGCCACTTTCCCTGAAGAAAATTTCTTCCCAGTGGCCTACAAATAAATTGGCATAGCTTGGTGCAAACCTCGTGCCCATAGCAGTCCCTTCGACTTGAAGATAGAAATTTCTGTCAAAAGAAAAATAATTATTGTTTAATATGAAGGCTATGCTTTTTAACAGAAAGGTATTTTGTTCTGGTTTAATTTCGGGGTCTGCATCTAGATACCTTTTTACAGCCAGTAAGCCTTTTTTGTGATCAATCACCGTATATAATGAGGTAATGTCACAGGTTACTAAAAAACAATCTATCTCCCATTTAATCGTGTCAAGGGTGTTTAGAACCTGGGTTGAATCCCTTAAATAAGAGTTCAGCCGCCTGACATATTTCTGCAAAAATACATCCACATACTGTGAAAGATTAGATGATAGAGACCCCACTCCGGAGATAATTGGCCTTCCAGGGGGGTTATTTAGGTCCTTATGAATTTTTGGAAGGAAGTAGAAAACCGGGACCCTAGGAAACCTAGGGTCCAGGAAATCAACCTCCTTAGTGTTCAGGATTCCCACATTTTTTCCTTCTATAATGATTTTTTTCAGATTGGCTGCAAATTTATTCGTAGGATTAAGTTCTAATTTTTTATAAGTTTTTTTATCATTAAGTAGTCTGAGGGCTTCTAGTTTATAATATTTGGTGTCCATGACTACAATCCCGCCGCCCTTGTCGGCGGGCTTTATGGTCACGTCACCATTTTTCTTTAAACCTTCCAAAATTAATAGGTCTTGTTTACTCATATTAGATTTCAAATATTGTGAGGGTTGACTTTTTTTGAGATCCCTGAGTACCATTAACTCAAAGGTTTCCAAATTACTCCCTTTACAAAACGTAGGGTTGAATGTAGATTTGTTCTTTAAATCTGTATGAATAAATCTTTCTTGTCTCACTTCAATTTCTTTAGTCCTATCTAATGGATCCTTTAGAAAATAGCATTTAAGTGTTAAGTTTCTTATGAATTTTTTTACATGTACGTGTGTATTAAACTTGTTCATTTTAGAACTAGGTGCAAATGAGAGTCCATGACTCAAAATCCTTTTTTCATCTTCTTTTAGCTGAATACTACTAATATTGAAAACCCCATTTGTGTTTACCTTGTTCTCTCTGCCTCTTTTACTCGTTCCTCTCCCTCTTGTTTCTCTAGGGGTCTTTTTCTGTTTACCCAGACATTTTCCAGATTTTCTTTTTGAAGATTTCTGGATGTGCCCTCCCTTAGAGGACTGCGCTCTAAAAATTGAGTTTTATTTTCTCTAAATTTGGGGGTCTCAGAATGCTGATATGTCTGTCTATAGTTACTATTTACAGGTGTTTGCAATCTATCATTATTCTCCCAATGCCTGTTTGTATTGTACATTGTTTTCTTTTTGTTGTGATAGTGGTTTTCATCTCTAGAATTATTCATTTGATAATCCATATGTCTATATGTATTATTATAGTAGTAGCCTTTATTTTGTCTGTTGTATGTGTTTGGCCTCCATGAATAGTTTGTGTTCCTATCCCTATAATCACGATCTCTCTGGTTGGGGTAATTTCTTTTTTCTTTCTTTTTATAGCTGACTGTAGTCCAATCATTTTGAGATGTGTTTATATCCATCTCTTCATTTTTATTTAATTCTGTCTGGGGTTTAGTTGTATCTCTATCTAATTTTTTCCATTTTGTTTTCAAAAGATCTTTGCTCAGACTATTTATTCTCTCAATCATTACTTTTTGTTTATCTTTATATTCTTTTGTTTTTTCTTCCTTAAGTTTATCTTTTATTTCCAAAATTTATTTTTCTAAATCTAGGAGGGTGTCTTTTCTAGATCTCTTTAGGATATCTATTAGATCCAAAGAGGCCTTATTAAGGACACCTTCCCATTCCAATTGAAATGTTTCTTTTAGTGGAAATGCACATTCTTTATTTAATACTAGGCCTTTCGGTACTCGCCCTTTAAGTGTGTATTTGTTTAAAAATAAAATTTCAGTTTTTTGTTTCAATTCCCTAGTAAGTAATTTTTCTAATTTACTCATTATATCATCTAGATTTTCAAAGTCTAAGTATATAGCAGTATCCCCTTCCTTATATCCAGACATAGTTTTATAGAAGCTTTCTCTAAACTCAAAGATATCCTCCATATTAGGAAATAAACTCTGCTGCAACACTAAAAAAAGGGACTATAATAAAGGTGTGTATAGGTATATTAAAGTGTGCGCAAGAGGCACCAGACTACTCCAACCCTAAAGTCCCTCACGTTAGGGAAAAAAAGGATATGCAAACTTGAGGGTGGATACTGACCATGCATCCTATGGATAAATCTTTCTATATCCAGTGTTATCCACTCAGATCCGATACAATATTTTCAAATATTGAAATTGTGCTATTGTATGTATTGCGATCACTCTGGTGGCTGGAGTGTATTTTATTGTTTATGCAAAAGAGGGAAAAATAGGAGAAGCGCTAAAAAAGCTAAAGGTGCTACAATGAAAACAATGTGAGATAGACAACTTGCTATGCAAATTTGATTTAATCAGACACTCAAAGTAATACAAATCCTGTAAAAATAGAGTACATAAATGTAAAGACATTAAAAATCGGACGTCTCCGATATATTAAAACATGGATAAAGAACGAAGAGCAGATGACTACTGTTGCCAATATAATAGAACTTGTCTCTGTATCAGATAAAAAGTCGATAATCAACAAATTGGATCCTCAAAAACGATTAAAGGATCAGTGCCTGGTAAAAGATTTACCCGTATTACCTTCAAGAGTACCGTCCGTTTGTATGGACCCACCTCCGTGAGGCGTATACGTGTCCCGTGACGTCACTGATCGGGAGGCGTCGTCTCTGAAGGGAAATCCTATTGCATTGCAGGAAAGAAAGTGGCAGGTTTTTTCCCCTGCTACACATGTAAGGCCTGTCAGCATAGTTGTAAAAAAAACTATTTAAAAATTCCATCTACAGGAGATTTGATCCCAATAAAAGAACTCATTAGATGCACAACAAAAGGGGTCATATATGTACTTCAATGTACGTGCAATTTAATATACTTTGGGGAAACAAAAAGGATGCTAAAAGATAGGATTAGAGAGCACCTTTTGTGTATAGAGAAAGAAAAAGAGGACACCAGACTCTATAAGCATTTTAAAGAAGTGCATAAAGGGAGAACAAAGGATTTAACTTTCTGGGGAATACAACACATTAAGTGCCATTGGAGAGGAGGTAACATAGACAAGTTACTTTGTATAAAAGAAGCAGAATACATATATAAATATGATACTCTATATACAGCTGGTTTGAACTCTGAACTGGATATTTCACCTTTTGTTTTAGATTAATGTTATAATTAAAAAACGACTTTTTAAAAAATTCTTTTGTCGTTTTAATATATTCTCACTTTCACTTTTTTAATTTACAATTATAGCTAATAGCCACACGATATAAAAGTAAAATAAGATACCTTTTATAATATGGGGTGTACACATATACACATATATTCGTTTTGAATCTAATTACAGATTTTATGTGACAATTTAAGAATTTAATAATAATAGTCACTGTCCTTTAATTTATATACGATCACCTGTTTTAATATAAGCACATGTATATATTTTTACACATTAGCAGAAAAAACTGCAGTTTACTATCTTTATAATTCTTTGTAGCATTCGTATTTGTTTTTATTTTTCATATATGTTTCTTCTATGCACATAAGCAAATATCCATTCTCTATATTTATCACTTATTTATAAGACTGATAACAACTTAGTGAGATGTACCGTTGCTCTCTTAAATAACATTTTTCCAGTAATACTAATACTGTTCTTTGAAGGTATTTAATTGTTCTTATCCAAGTGGAGTTATAATTCTATATATTGTTGATTATAGAAAAATCCATGCAAATATGCAAATATATGGGTGTTTAAACACAGATATATATATATACAGTATATACATAATTTTTATCAGTGAAAATTTCTGTTCTTGAAAAGTTCTGTGTCTTTTTATTTAATTTGCCAATATTGTTGCCAATAGATCAATTGTAGTGAGCACACCTGTTAGACTGATTAATCTAACCTGACCAATAGGTATGGATCTGGACTGTTTAAAAGGAAGCTGTGACTGGAGCTAATTCATCTTGAGAAAACCCTGTAAGAGGTAGAAACACGTTGATGAGAAGCCACAGCTATCCTGTACTTTATATTGTCTAAAAGGACTCTAACACTTTGTTGAAGTATCAGGTTTTCAGCTATTTCAATTTAATCCACGGAGAGCACTAGGACCGCATTGTGAAGGGTTCCGCTCCCAAGCCAAGCTGGTTCCAAGTTGCACATTAAAGCCCGTAGGCTACTACAAGGTCTGAAAGAGAGATCTGGATATACTATAACCCTGCGTGCTGTTTTGCACTAAGAGCGGGGATTTACATCTTTTCTACAATATAGCGGCCGCTATAGTTTATCTGTCAAGTTATCCTGACCAATAGCATTTCCCTTCAGAGACGACGCCTCCCGATCAGTGACGTCACGGGACACGTATACGCCTCACGGAGGTGGGTCCATACAAAAGGACGGTACTCTTGAAGGTAATACGGGTAAATCTTTTACCAGGCACTGATCCTTTAATCATTTTTGAGGATCCAATTTGTTGATTCGACTTTTTATCTGATACAGAGACAAGTTCTATTATATTGGCAACAGTAGTCATTTGCTCTTCGTTCTTTATCCATGTTTTAATATATCGGAGACGTCCGATTTTCAATGTCTTTACATTTATGCACTCTATTTTTACAGGATTTGTATTACTTTGAGTGTCTGATTAAATCAAATTTGCATAGCAAGTTGTCTATCTCACATTGTTTTCATTGTAGCACCTTTAGCTTTTTTAGCGCTTCTCCTATTTTTCACTCTTTTGCATAAACAATAAAATACACTCCAGCCACCAGAGTGATCGCAATACATACAATAGCACAATTTCAATATTTGAAAATATTGTATCGGATCTGAGTGGATAACACTGGATATAGAAAGATTTATCCATAGGATGCATGGTCAGTATCCACCCTCAAGTTGTCAGCTAGATATCAATCACAAAATCTATTTTAAAAGCTTAACTGAAAACACACATGAGCCAACAATCTGCGTATGTTTGAACCAGAAAACCACGATGACGCAGCCTATGCCAAAAATGGTCCTTTATTATAACTATAGATTTGCAGAAAATAACAAATTATGCTGAAGGTGTTATCAATCTGTACATGGGAAAAGATTAATTCAATATATTGCCGTTACAAAATCAATATAGATATCAATCCCAATGCATGCCTATTAGTATCACAAATTTATTTGAATAAAAAAATAAATTCCACTCTAACATACACACACAAACATACACAATGGGGGCTGAATGGAAGCTCCGAATGGAACTTGTTGCCCCTGTTTCCACGCGAGCCTTCAGGCTTGCCGGAAACAGTAGTTATGAAGCAGCAATCTAAAGACCGCTGCTCCATAACTGATCCTCTACCTCTGAGGCTGCAGTCTTCAATCCACACGATCCAATATGATCGGTCTGATTGACAACCCCTGCTAGCTGCCAATTGGACATGAATCTGCAGGGGGCGGCATTGCACAAGCAGTTCGCAAGAACTGCTTGTGCAATGATAAATGCCCACAGCGTATGCTGTCGGCATTTCTCGATGTGCAGGGAACATGATACGCTACATTGTATGATGAATGCTCGCACTTTGATAAATTGAACCCATGGACTCCATTTTACTCTCTAATGGGGACCACACTGCATACTGTTCATGTTGTCAAAGTCTCTGACGGTAAGCCATGAGCATGCGCATCTAATGTTAAGATATGATAAAAGTGCCAGCTTAGGCCCTGTTGTGACAAAACATCACTCTTAGATTTAGCAGGTCTGTTGTGAGGTAATATTGGTAATTTGTTTAGCCTTTAAAAAAAAAACATATTTTAAATTAATGTATTGATATTGCAAAAAATAAAAATAAAATGATAGTGACACATTTTCAACAGTTCACATATAATAGTGACAGGAATAAGATACTCTTAGTGTTGCTATTACAGTTTAGCAACTTCCTTAGGCAAGAACAGCTAATGCTATTAATTGCTTCCATTGATATGTGTCTGTTAGCTACTTTATTGATTAGGTGCTCGTATGTAGTGATCTTGTCACTATCAGTTGCAACAAGTATAGGATATATCCCTGTGTAAGGTAATTAATACAAAACTGGACAGGCTAGCTCTCTATAATGATTTACTGAAAGAATGAGCTGACAATATGGCATTGAGATAACAAATGATTTTCAGGGAAGCTAACTATAAAAATGTGATTCTAAGAAACCAAAATAGGGCACAATTTCTAGATTTAGAGATTAGGGGTTGTTATACATAAAACATATGAAGCAGTGCAAAATGCCAGTAAGCAAAGAAAGACAACATCATTTTGCTGCTATATAAATCACTGGAAAGAACAATGATTATGAAGTACTAGTACTAAAGCCCGTGTACACGGGCCATTTTTTGCAGTGTCCTCTAAAAGGTGGCAGACAAGTTAAGGAGCAGAGGTTTTATGATCGCTGCTTCTTAACTTCTGTTTAAGGACCTGAAACGATGGGGCTCCAAAGCAGCATCCACTGCTTAATAAATGGAGCCCTTTGTGTTGAGTATGTCTTGTGATGACAATAGGAGAAAGTCGCACATGCAAATGAGTTTTCTCTTTGCCAAGTGAACAAATGGGTTATATGAATAGAGCTTCGCTGTAACCTTAAGAGGTGGAATAGCCTATTGTGTGTGTCAGTTTTGGGAAACCTCCCAGTGTTTATTTCTAAAACAAGTCCTTTTTGGGAACTTTTCTGTTGAAAACACGTTCTTGGCTGAAGGTTTTTTACTACTGATATGATAAAGCATTGTGAAACTCAGCTCCAAATTTTTCCAACATGAAAAATTTATTTTCAGTAGGCGATAGTTAATGGATTGTGATCGACCCCAGAGTTATAATTCTAACACTTATTAAATGACTCCAGACCATGAGCAGTGTTTTATTTTTTAACTTAATTGTTTTTTTTTTATTTTCTTTCAAACAAGCTTTATTAGAGAAATGAAACAGTTGATATACAACATTCTTACAAGAATATTTTACAGTACAGTGCAGCTGAAATATTTATCTGAATTATTGCTCTATTAATACATGTAATGTATTGTCCAGTTGATGCATGTCGTAATACTGCTCCATTACTACAGATTAGGAACACGGGTCAGTTACATGAAGATTAGTCCATATCTTCCTCCATTTCTATACCGTGTTCCAGAGTTAGGGCTTGAAATTTTTGAAACTTTATATAGCTCAATAACATATTTACAATGCATTAAAATTAAGCAATCCTCTGTATGTTATGAAATGGTAGGAATAAAATAAAAGCTTAGGTTTAAATGTTAAATATGATATAGGGGGGAAAAAAGGGGATAGAGGGGGTGAAAGAGGGATTAGTTAGGGTGTGTTTCACAGGGGCCCACACAAGGGGGCTGCCTATTTACCTTGTGTTATTCCACAGAGTCATCATATTTTCGTGTACTTCTAATTTTTGTATTTTTAAATAATGATATCTCTCTAAGAAAAGCAGTTCATCCACCTGTGCTTGCCATTCTGGGATTGTCGGGGCAATTTGGGACTTCCAATGTCTGGGATTAATTTTTTAGCTCCGTTGAGCATTATTAGAAAAAGTGCTAATTTAGATTCATCTTTTATCTTAGGCAGGGAGTAAAATAGGATAGGTTCAGGTGCTTCTGGAATCATCATACCTAGGATTTGTGATATCTTACTTAAAGTTGTGGCCCAGAAACCCCTCAATTGCGGGCAGCTCCACCAGATATGGAGTAATGTTCCTTCTTCCTCACAGCCTCTCCAACACATAGTGTTTGCTGAGGGGTATATTTTATGCAATCTGACAGGGGTCAGGTACCACCTGCTGAGCAGTTTAATTTGAGTTTCCTGAGTATTGGCCGAAATTGAGGATTTTTTTTGTCAAAGCAAAAGCTTTAAGCCAACTATCAGGGTCTGTATCTATGTGCAGCTCTCTGCACCAAGCAGTTGTATATGAGAGAAGTGTAGTGGCGTGTGGTGTCAATGTAATCTTATAGATTATAGATATTAAGTGTTGTGGAAGTGCATTCATTAGGCACAGTTTCTCGAAGGGTGTTGGGTCTCTACTCAATTCTTTTTTGTTCTTGTAGTGGGTGATGTAGTGCTTAAGCTGATTATAATGAAGCCAGGATGAAAATATTTGAGCACAGTCGTCTTGAAGCTGGGCCTGTGTTTTTATGTTACCATTTACAATGATATTTATCAGAGAGCCTTCTTTGAGGGGGTAAGGTTTTTTAAGACGAAAGCCTAAGTGATGGAATGGTAATTCAGAATCCTCAATGACAGGAAGCAGGGGAGAGTTTCTTGTTGAGATATGCTTGCTTGTTGCAATGATTTTATCCCAATCGTTCAGGACATTGGCTGATAATGGATATTTTTTAATGAGTTTAGGTCTGTTTTGAGGGGGGTCCATTGTTAGTGTGCCTAAGTTATTAATTTTAAAAATTTGCCTGTCTAGTTAAATCCAAGCTTTATGATTATTGTTGTGGGACCATTCAACAATATGTTGAAGTTGTAGTGTCCATTTGTAAGATGCTTGATCTAGTACTCCTAGACCCCCTCTGTCTCTCGGAAGGTACATAGTCTTCCTTGGGATTCTTGGTCTAATTTCAGCCCATATAAATTGCTCTATTATTCTTTGAAGTTGAGAAATAAAGCCTGGTGGGAGTGAGATAGGGATTGCTTGAAGGAGGTAAAGCAACCTGGGAAGGATATTCATTTTTACAATCCTATTCAACCTAGCCAGGACAGCGGCTTATTTTTCCAGGATTAGAGATCGCTAACAATTTCATTTTTTATGTTGATGTAGTTTTGTAGGAATAAGTCATGATATGATGCAGTTAAGTTTATTCCTAGGTATTTAAGTTTTTTTGCTCGCTATTGGTATGTTGAAGGTGTTGTGAATTGCTTGAATGTGTTGTGATGGGGTGTTTATATTTAGGATTTCTGATTTGTTAAAATTAAGCAAAAAAGTTAGATATATCTCCATAGTTTTTTAATTCTGATAAAAGTTCGGGTATTGAGCTCTCGACGTTTGTTAGTGTATATAAGACATCGTCCGGGTAGAGAACTTGCTTATACTCAGTGTCCCCGACTCACAATCCTGTTATGTTCGCATTGCTTCTGACTTTTTGAGCAAGAACTTCAATTGATAAAGCAAACAGTAAAGGGGAAAGGGGGCACCCCTGTCTAGTGCCGTTGCTTATTTGAAAAGGATCCGATAATGTACCATTAACCCTAACTCTCAGGTTTGGATTTGAATAGAGGGCAAAGATCATATTGAGAAAGGGTTTTGTGAAGCCAATATGTTCCATCGTCCTCATCATGAAGAGCCAATCCACTCTATCAAAGGACTTCTCTGCGTCGGTCGAAAACAGAACCAGAGGGGTGTCCAATGTCTTAGAGTGCGTTATTAACTGAATTATTTTTTTGGTATTATCCCTGGCCTCTCTGCCAGGGACAAAACCTACTTGATCTAAAGAGATTAGGTTAGGGAGATATTCGTTTAAATGGTTAGCGAGAATTTTGGCCAGGATTTTCATATCAGAGTTTAACAGGGAGATAGGCCTAAAATTTTCTGGACTATTGGCTGGTTTACCTGGTTTAGGTATAACTGCTATATGAGCTTCAAGTAGCTTCTCCGGGATCATCTCTCAAACTATTAAACAAGTTCAGCAATACATCAGATAGTTCTTCTTTGAACATTTTATAATAACCTGGTATAAACCCATCCATTCCAGGGCTCTTGCCAGTGGGTATGTCCTCAATAGCCTGGTGTAGCTCTTCAATGGTTATTGGGTATTCCAATTTTTCAGTCGCCATTGTATCCAAGGTTGGCATAGCCACTCATCCTAGATACTCATCTATTTGTTTACATTTTAGGGCCAATGTCTCCTGTAATGTTTGTTGTGTAGTGTTTGGGGTAATATTATAAAGTGTATTATAATAAGCCCGAAATGCTTCTGCTATTTGTATATTACGTTTGGATTGCTGGCCATCTGACACATTGATCGAATGTATGTATGTACTCAATTGCTTTCTACGTAAGGTTCTTGCTAGAGCTTTCCCTGGCTTATTACTTTCATTGTAATAGTACTGTTTTACTTGTAGGGCTTTTCTCTGATAAACTTCTGTTAGGTGTTGTTTTAAATCTAGTCTAGCAGTCTCTAACAGTGTTTTAGTATTTTCATTAGATGGGTCTGTCTTGTGTTCTGTTTCTAAGGCACTTACTGTGGCTAGTAATTTTGTGTGCCTTTCCCTATATTGTCTTAGAAATCTCGCATTATGTTTAATGTATTTTCCATGCATCATGCTTTTATGTGCCTCCCATATGTTCAGGACCGACGACTGGGGGGCTGTGCTGAAACTGAAATATTCTGCCAGGGATTTCTGTATTTCCTGATTAATAAGGGTATTATTTCATAATGAGTCATCTAGCCTCCAAACCTTAGCGATAGTCGGGATGTCTGACCAAAGAATGGAACAAGTGACTGGCGCGTGATCGGACCAAGTTATTGATCCTATATCACAGTTATTTGTGATTGAAAGACCAGATGAATCAGTGAATATGTAGTCAGCTGTTATGTGGGGAGGAGAAAAAAGTGTAGTCTTTATCGAATAGGTGCGTGGTTCTCCATACATCATGAAGTGTCAATCTGGAGAGAGTGAACTTGACTGACTTTAATGTTGAGGAGGGGGCACAGAAGAGTCCAGAGGGGGGTCCAGAAGAAGGTTTAGATCACCTGCTAGGTATATGGTTCCTTTAGCATGTTCTAGTAATTGCTTAGCTAATTTTTTGAGAAATGTGTGTTGTGCTTGGTTAGGGGCGTACATTGAAACTAGTGTAATATAGTGTCCAAAAAGCAGGGATTGTGCCATTTAGGTTCTTTCGATTTTTGATAATGAGTTTCTTGCAGTAGTAATATATGGATATTCAATTTATATAATTCACAAAATGCTATGGACTTTTTACCCAGGTTATTAAGTCCTTTGGCATTTATAGTTGTTAGATTTAAGGAGTGGCTCTGGAACCTACTAAGTTTAGGTTGCAGGATTTGAGTTAAGGAGGGAAGAAAAGAAAAAAAGGGGAAAAGCAAGAGGTATATACGGGTGTTTAAGTAAAAGAGGAAAGCAAAATAGATAAATTAGTTAAGTGCAGGTATAGTTGTTTGAAACAACTTATTCAAATGTGTAATGAGGCTTGCACTGTAAATTCAATTCGAAAAAGGGTTGAATACTGTGTGTTCGGATTATCAAATAACTGTAAATAACAATTGATAAAGTAGTCTAGGTAGTTTGAAATAGATACAACAGGGGTAATACCCCCATGTCAAGTGTCTTTTGAAAGATCGTATGCGTCCACAGGAACGATGACCCTGTACAGTGCATTTCAGCATAAAGAAAAAAGGGGGAGCAGGGGAAGGAAGGGAAGCATGAGAGAGGGCTAAGTATAGGTAATGTGATTTATCAATGTGGGAGTTTATGTGTAGTTGTAAGTGCGCGCAAGGTTTCATGTTCACTGTGTTATGGGTGTATATCTGTCTAAACCTACTGTGCATTCCATTCTATAGAATAGTAGAGTGAAGTGTAGGGTAATGTATAAAGTTGTGATTAGGAGTGTTAACGGAGGAATTACAAAATACCTAACAATCAAAAATTAGGTCTGATCATTTGACAAACATTTGAAAAAACAATTGAACTTAAAACTTTAACAATAGAAAATATCCCAGTATGCAGATTTGCAGTATAAATAAATATAAAACATTTCAAGTATAACAATTTAATTTTATGCAATCTAGTTGTTAACTAGGGTCTTGATCTATAGGGATGTAGCTTACTCGGGGTGGTGGATTTAAGATGATCTCGGGTTAATCTGGACCCTTTAGATTGCATCATGATGAACAAACAGACCACTTTAGACTAGGTGTCTTGGCCGTGATGAGATGCATCATATGAGTTATAGCTATATTGTTCTATCTAAGATCAACCAAAAAAAAGCAAAACAAAAAAAACATCCAGATGGGGCTTCTTGTCTAAATGTTTCATGCCCTTAAGTGGTCTCAATCAGAGATGTATACCATAATGCTTTACGTAACTAGCCTAAAACATAAACTACATTTTCTTCAAATGTGATTAACTCCTTTATCTATTATAACTTACGTTTCTTAAAGGCACTAACCCTCTAAATGGAACAACAGTTCAATATACTTCAGTTAGAAAGTTTTTTTTCATTCCGGGGCATTGGTTCCCTCAGGCACTGGTGCGGTAGAGGTGGAGATCTGAAGCGACAATTCTGAGTAGAATGTTTGTATATCCATACCGGGCTTGTAAATCGCCGTTTTGTTGTTATTAGTTGCTACTATCGAAACCGGGAAGCCCCATCGGTATGGAATCTTATTTGAACAGAGTGTGGTCGTGATGGGAGCTAGTTCTCTCCTTTTTTGAAGGGTTGTTGGTGATAGATCGGTTAAGAGTTGAATCTCCTCTCCAGCATAATGGAATGGATGCTTGTTTTTTTTTTTTTTTTTTTTTTTAATAATTTTATTTATCATCTCAGAGGTTTACATACAAGAAATGAACATATCAGATCAATACAGAGAATCCCCAAACATCAGGGGTATACAGACTATCTGGAGCTTTGGTATATTTCGTGGAGTCCTTGAATTTAAAGGAAATTTTCCATTGTCTTTCATAAAGTCTCTCCAAGATCTTTTTCCTTTTTTTATATCAAACCATTTAAAACAATTAACTTAACTATTAAACTAAACAAACAATTAACCAAACTTCCGATAGAAAGCAAATCACTCACACATAGTTTAGAGATATGCAGCGATACAAGTAGAAATAGTAAGAGACTATATCACATTTCAAACCCACCCCTTTTAAAAGGTATCATTCAAAGTTTAAGTTCCATTCACCTCTTAACCTTGCATTAAGTATGTACTCTGTGTTTCTCAGTGGATAGAGGAGCTGAGTTTACAACTGTGTAGGCATAGTTTGTATATAGCCCTCCCACTTTTTCATAAAGGTTTGGGTTCTGAGTGTCATGTCGCTTACTGAGTCGTATAATTCCACTGTAAGCTGTTGGAGAAGGGATTTTTTAAGTTGTGTGATAGTTGGGATAGACCCTGAATTCCATGTTCCAAAAACTAGTCTCCTTGCCAATAAGATGGCAGTACATATCATTTTTCTAAGATGTTTCATACTCTTAGGTAAGTTTAGCAATAGTATAGTCTCATCATTAATGTCTAGTTGGATTTTATAGCTACTTTTAAGCCAGTAGGCTATGGAATGCCAATATCGTACTAATCGTGGACAACGCCAAGTCAGGTGAGATAGGTCTGGGTTATATTTTTGACATTTGGGGCAGATGTTCTCTATATGTGGTGCCCACTTCTGAAACATTTTCGGCGTGATGTAAGTCTTGTGTAGTAGTCGCAGGTGTGAATCCCGTAGGTCCTGAGATAGGGTGCTATGTCGTAGTGTTTCTATGCTGGTCTGGATTGTCATATTGTCAATTGGTATTGCTAGGGAGGAGGCCCATGATTGTGCAATACATTCTAAGGTTCGTGTGTTATTGGGCTCTAGTAACATTCTGTATATTGGGAAGATTGAGAATATCCCTTGTGAAAATAGTGAGACCATCTGCTCAATGGGTCGTGTTTTTTTTAAAGTCTCCCCTTTTTGGATTATGCTGGTGATGTAGTGCCTCGTCTGAAGGTAGGCATAGTGATGTGTGTTGGGTAGGGAGTATTGAGTTTGCAGGGCTCTAAAACTTTTTATCGCATTATCTGCATTGTCTAAAAAGTGTTGAATAGTTAGTAATCCCTGTTGTCACCAGTCCCTGAAAGGCTGTGTAGTGAGACCTGCTATGAAGTTGGGGTTTCCTAATAATGGTAGGTATCTAGTACATGTTTGTGGGATCTTGAGCCAATTACAAAGCGCCCTCCATGTGCGTAAGGGCTCAGTCACTGGAAGCAAGTCTCCCACATGTTGTTGAACCTGTTGCCTAGTCAAATGTGGTAGTACTGACAATGAGTAAGGTGCCACTAATTCTTCCTCTAAGTTTTTAAAAGTGAAATGGTCTTTTTGGCTCAGCCAGTCTATTGCTATCTTGGAGACAGCCGCCCAATTATAGAACATGAGGTTCGGCAGACCGAGTCCGCCATATGACACTGAGCAGGATAATTTCTGGGAGCTTATTCAATGTTTCTTTCCCACCCATATAAAGTTTAGTATTTTAGTGTATATCAGCTTCAAGTCTGTTTTTCTTAACATGGCTGGCAGCATCTGGAAGACGTATAACAATTTGGGGAAGGTAATCATTTTAATGAGGTTTATTCTACCTGAAAGTGATAGGGGCAAACCTCTCCAGCTCTCCAACTGACTCACTAATTTTTTAATGAGGGGGGCATAGTTGATCTCGTACCAGTTATGGGGGTTCGGGGATAGTTTTATTCCCAGGTATTTGAAGTCATTAGGAACTACCTTAAAATCATAATCTAGGGGGTCTCTGAGACCTTGTGAAGTTAGCCATATCAACTCTGACTTATCCTGGTTGAGAAGGTAACCAGAGAATGTACCAAACTTATGAATGAGAGTAAGAACCTTGGGGAGATTCTGCCTTGGCTCTGGGACAAACAGAATCATATCGTCTGCGTATAAAGATAGGTGAATGGTCGAGCTCCCTATCCTCAGTCCCTGAGTTGCTTCTTGGATTGCTTGGGCGAGGGGTTCTATCGCGAAATCAAATAGGAGTGGCGAGAGCGGGCATCCCTGTCTCGTGCCTCTGTAGAGTCTAAATGGGGGGGCAACTCTGCCATTAATGATAACAGCAGCCATAGGGTTTTGATATAAGCTTTGTATTGCTCGCAGATAGCTACCTGCTATACCAAATTTTTCTATGGCTAAAAAAAGGTATTCCCAAATTACTTTATCAAATGCCTTTTCGGCGTCAAGGGCAATCATGCATGCTTTAGTATCTGGGAGCAAAGTGTGTTTTTTTCGGTGTTTCCAATAGTAGGATAGAACCAGTTGGACCTTTCTAATGTTTTTTACAGAGGACCTTCCCTGTATGAAACCCGTTTGGTCTTCGTTGATTAATGATGACATAACCGAACTCAGTCGGTTTGCTAAAATTTTTGTTAGGAGCTTGTAGTCCGTATTCAATAATGAAATCGGACGGTAAGACTCTGGTGCTAATGGGTCCCTCCCTGGTTTTAATATAATGCTAATCTGGGCTTCAGTGAAATTGCTATTGGGTATAGTCTGTCCTGTCAGAATGGAGTTATATAGGAGTGCTAATGTATCTGATATTTCAGCTCTTAGTAGTTTATAGAACTCCACTGGGATACCATCAGGGCCAGGGGTCTTGCTCGACGGTACTCTACTAACTTCAATGGCTAAAACAGGGGCATTTAATACCTGTGATTGTTCCTCCGTAAGTTTAGGTAGATGTAGTGTTTCTAAGAATGTATGAACCTTAGTGCGCTCTATTTCTTGTGGGCTGTATAGTGTTTTATAATAGTCCGTGAATATTTTTTGTATCTCGTCAGTTCGAGTGTGTATTTTGTCTACTTTCCTAATGGCCTGTATAACATTTGGGGGTCGAGTCAGTTTAGTCAGAAGTGCAAGCGATCTACTGGTCTTGTTCCCGAACCGATAAAACTTAGCCTGCAGTTTAGTGTTAGCTTTTAGCGTGTTTTGTAGAAGTAAACTATCTCTGGTTGCCTTGAGGAGTCTAAAGGCATTTCTATTCTCCATGTTAGGGGTTCTAATGTATTTGTTCTGTGCGTTCATCAACTGCTTGAACATAAGTTCTTCGCGTGCCCTGCCTCTCTTACGAATACCTGCAGCGTTGTTTGAAATCACCCCTCTCAGTACTGCCTTTGCTGTTTCCCAGAACAACAGAGGGTTCGATAAGTGCTGTGTGTTGATATAGTGATATGCGTTCCATTCCCCAATAAGGTAATTTAGAAGATTGGGATCTTTAGCCAGATAGTTGGGGAAAAACCATCTATTGTCTCTCGGCAGATCTTTTTTAGTATTAACCGTGAGTTTGACTTGGGCATGGTCTGAGAGAGTGACTACATCATTTATCACCTCCGTAATATAGGTGGCTAGGGTTTTGGTGACTAGGAAGTAATCTATTCGGGATAGAGTGTGTTTAGAGGGAGAGATACAGGTGTAGTCCCTTGCCTCTGGGTTACGCGTGCGCCAAATGTCTACTAATCCGAGCCCCTTCTGGAACTTCTTGAGTATTCTTGTCTCCCTGTTAGAGTTAGTGTTAACCGTTACCTTAGTCGAAGCATGGTCTGGGTTTTTGAACCGATCTAGCGGGACATGTGATGCTATGTTGAAATCTCCCCCAATTATTATAGGAAGGTGCATGGATTTTAAAAGTCGTGCCTGTAGCTTTGTCCAAAAGGGTTCTTTTTTACTTATCGAGCCATACACTCCCACTAATGCAAAGGATATGTCTCCTAAGTCTAAATGTAATATCACATAGCGACCTTCAGCATCTACCTCTCTTTGTGCTATTTTATAAGCTAGTCCTTTCTTAAACAGAATAGCTACTCCTCTGGCCCGGCTCCCTGGTAGCGATGAGCTAATGACCTCCTGTACCCAACCCTGTTTTAGCTTGGCATGTTCGTCAGCAGTAAGATGTGTCTCTGTCAACACTGCAATATCTGTTCCCTTTTGCTTAAGTAACTTCAGGATACACTTTCTTTTGATAGGGGAGGTGATCCCTCCCACATTCCATGTTGTTATGTTTGCTTTTGTGTTAGCCATGGTGAGCCCTTGTGTGTAAGAGATCGAACTTGTATATTATCCAATTATAGAACCGGGGAGATCTGGAGTGTAGTGTGTGAGTGTTGGGTACCTGATCCTGACGTGATTCTGGGCTAGATAAGAGAAGCCACTTCACTTCCTTGTAGGTGTGTCCCCTTGTCTGTAGCTCCTTCCTGCCGTGGCTCGGAGACATGGTCAGAAACTTTTCTCTGTGTTTACTATATGTGACAAGGACTGCAAAATATCGGAACAAAACAAGAGTGAGAAAACAAAAACAACAATAACAGTCATAACAATCAACAATATGGTCATAGCTAAGTAAAATAGATAGCATTTGCCTCTGTTGAATAGTCCTGAAATATGAGCAATCTTTTCCCTTCGAAAGGGATAGGGCCCGTCTTGCGGTATGCTCTAAGGAGTTCCACCTTATCTTTGAAGTTTAGGTAAAAGATTATGACGTGTCGTGGTGTTTCTCTGTTTTGCTGCTCTGATCTCGGTTTTCCCACCCTGTGCGCTCTTTCGGCAACACATGGCCGCGCAGAATCGGGTGTTTTAAGCAGTTGTGGCAGCTGGTTTTCTGCAAAATGAAGCAGGGAGGTGCTCTGTACTGACTCTGGTAGACCCACCACTCGCAAATTATTCCTGCGAGACCTGTTTTCAAGGTCATCGAGGCGAGCCTTCAGATCTGAGTTTTGCTTCTGGAGATTAGATACAGAGTTTGATATCTCTCTATGCCGATCTTCATGTTCAGAGATTCTATGTTCTACGTGGGTCAGCCTTCTGGAGAATTGTTTAAAGTCCGTAGAGAGCGATTCCACTCCCATTTGGAGCTGTTCAATTTTAGGTAGAAACAAGGCTGAAATCTGGGCCACAATGGTTAGGTAGGTCCTCAGAGTCGGGAGGAGCCAGGGATAAAGAGTGTACCTCTGCATGATGTTTGGTGCGCCTATCAGCGGTCTTATACTTTGACGCCATTTTGTTAGTGGTTTTATGAAAACTGCTGTAGTATTTATGCATGCGCTGTCCGTCTGGCTTTCGGCCCTATGCTGCCCTCAGTGATGTGTATTCAATTCAGCCTTGTGGATATGAGACCTTGATAAACTTAAAAGCCGCAGAGCAGAGCCTTTTTAAGATTTGCAGCACTGTGGCTATTGAGCCTAAGCGTAGCTACAGAGCAGGCCCCTCACATAGGCCAGTGATTAGGGGAGGAGGAGTACAAAAGATAGCCTGGTCTAAATCATAGTATGTCACAGTCTTTCACCACCATGGTTCTCATCCTTCCAAGCAAACATCGCTGTATGCGGGGCAGCTTGTTTCCTTTTCCCTTTTGAGTTAGTGTAGTGACATGAAGATACAGTCTTAATAAAAGTTTATCAATTTAAGATTGATGTTTGGCCATGCGGGTGTGTATGGTGGGTGCAGGTGCTGAGTTACATTACCCTCTCTTAGGCCTAGATTTGGAGTTCGGCGGTAAAAGGTCTGTTAACGCTCCGCGGGCTTTTTTCTGGCCGCACCATAAAATTAACTCTGGTATCGAGAGTTCAAACAAATGCTGCGTTAGGCTCCAAAAAAGGAGCGTAGAGCATTTTTACCGCAAATGCAACTCTCGATACCAGAGTTGCTTACGGACGCGGCCGGCCTCAAAAACGTTCTCGTGCACGATTCTCCCATAGGAAACAATGGGGCTGTTTGAGCTGTAAAAAAACCTAACACCTGCAAAAAAGCAGCGTTCAGCTCCTAACGCAGCCCCATTGTTTCCTATGGGAAAACACTTCCTACGTCTGCACCTAACACTCTAACATGTACCCCGAGTCTAAACACCCCTAACCTTACACTTATTAACCCCTAATCTGCCGCCCCGGCTATCGCTGACCCCTGCATATTTTTTTTAACCCCTAATCTGCCGCTCCGTAAACCGCCGCAACCTACGTTATCCCTATGTACCCCTAATCTGCTACCCCTAACACCGCCGACCCCTATATTATATTTATTAACCCCTAACCTGCCCCCCACAACGTCGCCGACACCTGCCTACACTTATTAACCCCTAATCTGCCGAGCGGACCTGAGCGCTACTATAATAACGTTATTAACCCCTAATCCGCCTCACTAACCCTATCATAAATAGTATTAACCCCTAATCTGCCCTCCCTAACATCGCCGACACCTAACTTCAATTATTAACCCCTAATCTTCCGATCGGAGCTCACCGCTATTCTAATAAATGGATTAACCCCTAAAGCTAAGTCTAACCCTAACACTAACACCCCCCTAAGTTAAATATAATATTTATCTAACGAAATAAATTAACTCTTATTAAATAACTTATTCCTATTTAAAGCTAAATACTTACCTGTAAAATAAATCCTAATATAGCTACAATATAAATTATAATTATATTATAGCTATTTTAGGATTAATATTTATTTTACAGGCAACTTTGTAATTATTTTAACCAGGTACAATAGCTATTAAATAGTTAAGAACTATTTAATAGTTACCTAGTTAAAATAATAACAAATTTACCTGTAAAATAAATCCTAACCTAAGTTATAATTAAACCTAACACTACCCTATCAATAAAATAATTAAATAAACTACCTACAATTACCTACAATTAACCTAACACTACACTATCAATAAATTAATTAAACACAATTCCTACAAATAAATACAATTAAATAAACTAGCTAAAGTACAAAAAATAAAAAAGAACTAAGTTACAGAAAATAAAAAAATATTTACAAACATAAGAAAAATATTACAACAATTTTAAACTAATTACACCTACTCTAAGCCCCCTAATAAAATAACAAAGCCCCCCAAAATAAAAAATTCCCTACCCTATTCTAAATTAAAAAAGTTACAAGCTCTTTTACCTTACCAGCCCTGAACAGGGCCCTTTGCGGGGCATGCCCCAAGAATTTCAGCTCTTTTGCCTGTAAAAAAAAACATACAATACCCCCCCCCCCCAACATTACAACCCACCACCCACATACCCCTAATCTAACCCAAACCCCCCTTAAATAAACCTAACACTAATCCCCTGAAGATCTTCCTACCTTGTCTTCACCATCCAGGTATCACCGATCCGTCCTGGCTCCAAGATCTTCATCCAACCCAAGCGGGGGTTGGCGATCCATAATCCGGTCCAGAAGAGGCTCCAAAGTCTTCCTCCTATCCGGCAAGAAGAGGACATCCGGACCGGCAAACATCTTCTCCAAGCGGCATCTTCGATCTTCTTCCATCCGGAGCGAAGCGGCAGGATCCTGAAGACCTCCAGCGCGGAACATCCATCCGGACCGACGACTGAACGACGAATGACTGTTCCTTTAAGGGACGTCATCCAAGATGGCGTCCCTCGAATTCCGATTGGCTGATAGGATTCTATCAGCCAATCGGAATTAAGGTAGGAATTTTCTGATTGGCTGATGGAATCAGCCAATCAGAATCAAGTTCAATCCGATTGGCTGATCCAATCAGCCAATCAGATTGAGCTCGCATTCTATTGGCTGTTCCGATCAGCCAATAGAATGCGAGCTCAATCTGATTGGCTGATTGGATCGGCCAATCGGATTGAACTAGATTCTGATTGGCTGATTCCATCAGCCAATCAGAAAATTCCTACCTTAATTCCGATTGGCTGATAGAATCCTATCAGCCAATGGGAATTCGAGGGACGCCATCTTGGATGACGTCCCTTAAAGGAACAGTCATTCGTCGTTCAGTCGTCGGTCCGGATGGATGTTCCGTGCTGGAGGTCTTCAGGATCCTGCCGCTTCGCTCCGGATGGAAGAAGATCGAAGATGCCGCTTGAAGAAGATGTTTGCCGGTCCGGATGTCCTCTTCTTGCCGGATAGGAGGAAGACTTTGGAGCCTCTTCTGGACCGGATTATGGATCGCCAACCCCCGCTTGGGTTGGATGAAGATCTTGGAGCCAGGACGGATCGGTGATACCTGGATGGTGAAGACAAGGTAGGAAGATCTTCAGGGGATTAGTGTTAGGTTTATTTAAGGGGGGTTTGGGTTAGATTAGGGGTATGTGGGTGGTGGGTTGTAATGTTGGGGGGGGGGTATTGTATGTTTTTTTTTACAGGCAAAAGAGCTGAAATTCTTGGGGCATGCCCCGCAAAGGGCCCTGTTCAGGGCTGGTAAGGTAAAAGAGCTTGTAACTTTTTTAATTTAGAATAGGGTAGGGAATTTTTTATTTTGGGGGGCTTTGTTATTTTATTAGGGGGCTTAGAGTAGGTGTAATTAGTTTAAAATTGTTGTAATATTTTTCTTATGTTTGTAAATATTTTTTTATTTTCTGTAACTTAGTTCTTTTTTATTTTTTGTACTTTAGCTAGTTTATTTAATTGTATTTATTTGTAGGAATTGTGTTTAATTAATTTATTGATAGTGTAGTGTTAGGTTAATTGTAGGTAATTGTAGGTAGTTTATTTAATTATTTTATTGATAGGGTAGTGTTAGGTTTAATTATAACTTAGGTTAGGATTTATTTTACAGGTAAATTTGTTATTATTTTAACTAGGTAACTATTAAATAGTTCTTAACTATTTAATAGCTATTGTACCTGGTTAAAATAATTACAAAGTTGCCTGTAAAATAAATATTAATCCTAAAATAGCTATAATATAATTATAATTTATATTGTAGCTATATTAGGATTTATTTTACAGGTAAGTATTTAGCTTTAAATAGGAATAAGTTATTTAATAAGAGTTAATTTATTTCGTTAGATGTAAATTATATTTAACTTAGGGGGGTGTTAGTGTTAGGGTTAGACTTAGCTTTAGGGGTTAATCCATTTATTAGAATAGCGGTGAGCTCCGGTCGGCAGATTAGGGGTTAATAATTGAAGTTAGGTGTCGGCGATGTTAGGGAGGGCAGATTAGGAGTTAATACTATTTATTATAGGGTTAGTGAGGCGGGTTATGGGTTAATAACTTTATTATAGTAGCGCTCAGGTCCGCTCGGCAGATTAGGGGTTAATAAGTGTAGGCAGGTGTCGGCGACGTTGTGGGGGGCAGATTAGGGGTTAATAAATATAATATAGGGGTCGGCGGTGTTAGGGGTAGCAGATTAGGGGTACATAGGGATAACGTAGGTGGCGGCGCTTTGCGGTCGGAAGATTAGGGGTTAATTATTTTAAGTAGCTGGCGGCGACGTTGTGGGGGGCAGGTAAGGGGTTAATAAATATAATACAGGGGTCGGCGGGGTTAGGGGCAGCAGATTAGGGGTACATAAATATAACGTAGGTGGCGGTCGGCAGATTAGGGGTTAAAAATTTTAATCGAGTGTCGGCGATGTGGGGGGGCCTCGGTTTAGGGGTACATAGGTAGTTTATGGGTGTTAGTGTACTTTAGGGTACAGTAGTTAAGAGCTTTATAAACCGGCGTTAGCCAGAAAGCTCTTAACTCCTGCTATTTTCAGGCGGCTGGAATTTTGTCGTTAGAGCTCTAACGCTCACTTCAGAAACGACTCTAAATACCAGCGTTAGAAAGATCCCATTGAAAAGATAGGCTACGCAAATGGCGTAGGGGGATCTGCGGTATGGAAAAGTCGCGGCTGAAAAGTGAGCGTTAGACCCTTTAATCACTGACTCCAAATACCAGCGGGCGGCCAAAACCAGCGTTAGGAGCCTCTAACGCTGGTTTTGACGGCTACCGCCGAACTCCAAATCTAGGCCTTAGTCTCCAACTCCCGCAGCATGTATTAGGCAGTCACTGTGTTTCTCCTGCGGGTCTTATCAGGATATGTGTAGGTACGGCAGGAGCTCGATGTGTGATGTGGGTGACTTTTTCTTTCTTGTTTCTTGGTATTCGCCAGCTTATGTGATGTGTGTCGTCACGATGCAGCCAAGATGGCGACCGCAGGTCCGTTCTCCTCCGATTCAGCCGCCATGGTCAGGGCAATTTCTGCGCCCTCACGCTTTCGTGCCAGGTCGATATCCGTGCTTGGTGATGTCCCAAGGCAGGATTCGACAATGGAGTTGTGTGGGAGTAAGGGAAAGCAGCTAAATGTTGGGTTTGTTAAAGATGTTAGCGGAGCTCACATTTCTTGCTGCTCTCCCGTTGCTCCTCCCACCGGAAGTCCGGATGCTTGGTTCTTGCATGTTGCAATAGCTCCTCTCTGTCTTTATAGTTTTACTATATTGTCTTGAGGCGGAGCTTTCGGTGGTGGCTTAAGGTTCTATGAGCTCTTTCAATAGGTACATCAGGTGAAGATGGGGTACCTTTCAGTACTCTGAATAGGGCTTGAAGATATCCTTCAATTGCAGGGGGGTGTACAGTTTCTGATACACCTCGTATACGTAAGCTGTTTCTTCGACATCGA
The DNA here is from genome assembly GCF_027579735.1 of Bombina bombina. Taxonomy (NCBI): domain Eukaryota; kingdom Metazoa; phylum Chordata; class Amphibia; order Anura; family Bombinatoridae; genus Bombina; species Bombina bombina. The sequence continues at coordinate 827,500,207 of NC_069501.1, forward strand.
TTTTTGAGGTCCTCAATTCTTTTGTGAAGGTACTGGAGTTTGTCTGCTTGACTTTGAAGCTCAGTAGTGGTGTGTTGGAGGGCCGCCATATTGGACTCTTGAGTGCTTTCAACCTTGGAGACTCTTGTGTCAAGCGCAATGAGATCCCTGCGTAGGTCTCCAAAGTGGTTGCGCATTTCTTGTAATATATTATTGATGTCATCTTTTGAGGAAAAATGTTGTAAATCTTCTCTGGTTACATACTGTGCTGGCGGGGAACCCATGTTATGGGGTTGTCATCCAAGATGGCGTCCCTTCAATTCTGATTGGCTGATAGAATTCTATCAGCCAATCGGAATTAAGGTAGAAAAAATCTGATTGGCTGATGCAATCAGCCAATCAGATTGAAGTTCTATCCGATTGGCTGATCCAATCAGCCAATCATATTGATCTCGTATTCTATTGGCTGTTCCGATCAGCTAATAGAATGCGAGTTCAATACGATTGGCTGATTGGATCAGCCAATCGGATTGAACTTCAATCTGATTGGCTGATTGCATCAGCCAATCAAATTTTTCTACCTTAATTCCGATTGGCTGATAGAATTCTATTGTAGCTATATTAGGGTTTATTTTATAGGTAAGTATTTAGTTTTAAATAGGATTAATTTATTTAATTTTAGGAATATAATTTCATTTAATTTAAATTATATTTATGTTAGGGGGTGTTAGGGTTAGAGTTAGGTTTAGGGGTTAATAACTTTATTATAGTAGCGGCGACGGTGCGGGCGGGAGATTAGGGGTTAATAATTGTAGGTAGGTGACGGGGATGTTAGGGAGGGCAGATTAGGGGTTAATACTATTTATTCTAGTGTTTGCGAGGTGGGAGTGTGGCAGTTTAGGGGTTAATACATTTATTATAGTGGCGGCGAGGTCCGGTCGGCAGATTAGGGGTTAATAAGTGTAGGTAAGATAGCGGCGACGTTGGGGGGGGCAGATTAGGGGTTAATAAATATAATATAGGGGTTGGCGATGTTAGGGGCAGCAGATTAGGGGTTTATAGCTATAATGTAGGTGGCAGCGGTGTCCGGTCGGCAGATTAGGGGTTAAACAATTTTTATTATAGTGGCGGCGATGTGGGGGGGGCTCGGTTTAGGGGTACATAGGTAGTTTATGGGTGTTAGTGTACTTTAGAGCACAGTAGTTAAGAGCTTTATATTCACGCGTTAGCCCATAAAGCTCTTAACTACTGACTTTTTTTGTTGGTAGGAGTCTTATCGGTAGAGGGTCTACCGCTCACTTCTCGCAAGACTCCAAATACCAGCGTTAGGCAGATCCCATTGAAAAGATAGGATACGCAATTGGCGTAAGGGGATCTGCGGTAGCCTGGAATCGCGGTAGGGAAGTGAGCGTTAGACCCTTTCCTGTCTGACTCTAAATACCAGCGGGCGGTAAAAAGCAGCGTTAGGACCCCTTAACGCTGCTTTTGACGGCTAACGCCAAACTCTAAATCTAGCCGTTAATCTTTTGTAGCCGGCTATTAATAAATTCAGAAATAATGCTGTAACAAGAGGACCTGTTAATATGTGAAATGACAGATTGTGAGATTAAAGCTATCTAGCTAATACACTATCTGTAATTATAAAGTCTTTGCTTGCACAGTCAACTTTAGCGCAGCTGTTCAGTGTAATAGATTCTGTTTGCCTAAACCCTTTCTATAGCGGGGGACTAGATTAACGTTTGACTTGTTTCACTAACATATCACAACATCTGACCTCAGAATATAACACACATTTACAAGCTATTGGCAATCAACAGTTATCATAGAGACATTGCCTCTGACGAAGAAGTACCTGACACTTCGAAACGCGTAAGGCTCTCCAGGTGTGGCAGTACTGTTTCCCCACTTGTACTTACAGTGTGTACCGGCGTCTCCTACAGCTCCTGACCCCAGGACAAATCATAGTGATTAGAACACTGTTCTTTGCTATTCACACGGCAGACTTTTTTCCCCGCTGGAAACCATACTCTGACCTGCTGCAGACGGTTTAGAGTGTTCTTCCAAGGGGTTTTATATAGGTTTTGAAATCTGTTTTTACAGCCACATTAGAGACATTATCACCTCATTATTTTATCTTCAGTGGTGACAGCATTTACTACTCATTCAACACCCTTACTGTTTATGTGCCTATACTTACCTCATATAAGATTGAGGTTATCACATGTGAGTGCAATTCTTATGATTTTAATGTAAATAAATTGCTTTACTTTTACTGGATTACGCTATGTCTGCTTTGTTTTCTTTCCTCCACCTCTACCTGTGAGACAACTGGGAAAGACCCCGGGACAAGACTTCTACCATATCGCCAAGATCTATCGAAGCACCAGACTCAGGAAGCTCCTTAACCAGGACTACTATACACAAGGCTGCACGGAAAGAACAAACACAGACAGCGGCGGACCACAGACCACCACCTATATCATATGACTACACATTACCTCATATGATTGAGGTACCTTCCGGTAAGAAGACAACTATACACTTCTTTTTGCCTGGGATTTACTGCATATCAATTCAAAATATATACCATTCATATATATATTTTGTCCATAAAGACTCATCTCAACTGACAATAACTGATTCCTCTATTATATTGGATTCAACTTGTATACTAATTGTTTGTAGCTGCGCAGAAGTACTTTGATTTTTCTCTTTCATTACCTATCATAGAGACTAAGCGGTTAAAAAATGAGAGTATGGACTCTCTGAAGCCAGACCCCTCACACGTGTTTCGCTCAAGCCTTTGTTACAGGCTTTGTAACTCATTTATTTACATACTGTATGTGTCAGAATCTGCTTTGGGTCCATGACAGTTTCACATTTGTTTTAAATCTGTGTCCATATCTGTCAAATGTCACCTGCAGTTTTTATTTAGGACACTGATTAGCTCTGCTCTGAGGTGTTGAATTCCACCTGCAGTTTCTTTGAAAGAGATCTTTCACCTGAGTAAGTAACACCAATGATATTAAGCTGATAGGTCAAATCAGTGTACTGGGATATTCTATGGTTTCTGCTAGGGCTGACAAATCTTTCCAATTAGGAAATCTGTTCTGCTTATATGCTCAGCAGTATTTCTGTCTCCAAATCAACCTGTACCCGACGTTTGCTTCCTGAATCTTCTACCTCTGAATTCTAAACCAGGTTTGACAATAAATACAAAAACATTAACTTTAAGATTTCTGTTAAATACAAAAAAAGTCTGCCACTCAAAGCATTCATTAAAGTATTTGTTCTTATATGTAGTATGTGTAGTTGTTTCATGAGGGGATGGAAAATGGGAGAGTGTGAATAAGGACGGAGAGTGTGTGAGGGGGTGAATATTGGTTCACAAAGGGAAAGTGTGAGACAAGGTTTAGTACAAAAGAAATGTGCTGAGAGTTAGTGAGAGAGTGTGATGTCTTGAGGATGTGATAGTGAAGTGTCAGGTTCTGAGTGGTGTTGAACTGTAAATAGTGAATCACAACTGCAGACCAGAATGAGTATGTTGTTAATATATTAAGTGAGTCTCCTGTTATCTTGTTACAGGAGATAGTTATCAGAGAATCAGACTGCAGTTTGCAGGTAGCAGCAGTATAGTAGTTTGTATGCAATGTAATGACGTTGCCTTTTCCTGAACAAACAACTCACTTAGCTTAAGAAAAGTTCAGAGACTAGATTGGCTGAATGAACTGAGGCTGGAGAAGTGCTTGGAACTGCAGCGGCAGCGTCTGTGAGAGAGGAGAGGTGCTTGGAGCTGCAGCGGCAGCGTGTCTGAAGGGTGTATATGTAGTGACCAATCAGGACGTTAGAACTGCTGACAGGCTGAGTACACGGTGAGACGCCAGACAGTGAAACGGTTGTAATCCGTGCAGGCAATGAGAAGCTGGAAACGGAATAGCCGGCAAATAAATCCCCGTTTTGTTAATCACAGATTCTCAGCAGTGAAGCGTTGGAAAAGGGGTCTAAATGTTTTACCGGATTCACAGTGGAATATCTTTGAAACTTGGTAATGATTTCTCTATGTAGAGTAACAACAGTATCTGCGTGCTGGTAGATTGTTCAGTAACACAACCAAAATTAATTGGCAGGTGAGAGGGGGAGGAGTAGCCTTATATAGAGTTTGTTTAAAGGTACATACATTGCAGCAGATACCTGACAGATCCCCCCGTCAAAGGTGCTGCACTGCAGTACCAACATTTGGCTTGTCAGGATGATCCCTGTGGAATCGTGCAATCAGGCGAGTGGCATTAACATTATTAGCAGGTTCCCAGGAATCCTCCTCGGCAGTGTAACCCTTCCACCGAATTAAATATTGCAGTTGACCATGGTGTATTCTGGAGTTGAGTATAGCTGAGACCTCATATACAGTTTCATCGACGACCATCGGAGGGGTCGATTGCTGGGATGTCTGTTGTCTGGTAGGGAGATAGGGTTTCAAAAGGGAAACATGGAATGTGGGATGCACAGGTAACTCAGGAAGAAGGGCCAACGTAACGGCATTTTCGTTTATTATTTTAGTTATCTCGTATGGTCCGATATAAACTTGGGAGAATTTCCTTGACGGAGTCTTCAGTTTTAAGTATTTCGTTGAGAGCCATACCTTATCCCCTATAAGGTAGGAAGGGGGTTTACGTCTCTTTGAGTCATAATACCGTTTATGGTTTTGCTGAGCCAATTTGATATTATCCTTGAGGAATACTACAATCTCTGATAAGGTTCTGGAGGTATCGTCCACATGTGGAGATGAGATGTTAAGATGCGGATAAAGATGAAATGTCGGATGAAAACCGTAGTTTGCGTAAAAAGGTGAGCACTTTATGGAAGAGTTCAAGGTATTGTTGTACGCAAACTCTGCCATGGATATGTTACTTTCCCAAGCATCTTGTTGGTGGGAGCAGTAACAACGTACATATTGTTCTATCCATTCGTTTACTCTCTCGGTCTGGCCGTTTGTTTGTGGATGGAAAGCCGTGCTATACCGGTGGTCTATCTTTAAAACGGAGCACAAGTGTCTCCAACATCTGGAGGTGAATTGTGATCCCCTGTCAGAAACTATGATCGAAGGTAAGCCATGGAGACGTACAACATGTTTTAATAATAGAGCTGCGGTTTCTGCAGCTGTGGGTAGTTTGTGGTGAGGAATAAAGTGAGCCATCTTCGTGAGGAAGTCCACCACTACCATGATGGTGTTGGAATGATTAGAGTCTGGTAGCTCCACAATGAAATCCAAACCAACTGTGTGCCAAGGCCTATCGGGTATCGGGAGTGGTTGGAGCTCGCCAAAAGGTTTGGATCTGTCGGACTTGGATACTGCACAAACTTGACAAGACTTGATGAAAGAATCCACAGTTTGTTGGAGCTTCGGCCACCAGAAATTTCTAGTAATGAGTTCACTGGTTTTTCGTATGCCTGGGTGACCTGCGAGGGGAGAATCATGGTGTTCTTTGAGAATGTCCTGTCTCAATGTTGGGGGAACATATATTTTACCATTCACAAGATTGATACCTCTTGAATCAGGTTGCTGTAGGTTTTTTGAAAGAGTGGTGTCAGCCTTTTGATGAGCACATAGTGTAGAGGAAGCAAGATTGGAGAACCCCAGGAAGTGATGGGGATTTAGGATACTTGAGTGTTCGGTAGAGTAGCTTGGACGCTGTAAGTGTCTGGATAAAGAATCTGCCTTCCCGTTTTTGCTACCAGGTCGGTAGGTGATCTGAAAATTAAACCTAGTAAAAAACAAACTCCAACGTGCCTGTCGGGCCGAGAGCGTTTTACAAGTTTGGAGGTACTCCAAATTTCTATGGTCAGTGTAGATCAGAATCGGGAGGATAGTTCCTTCCAATAGGTGCCTCCAATGCTCCAGAGCTGACTTGATAACCAGAAGTTCTTTCTCCCCGATAGCATAATTATGTTCAGCAGGCGTCATTAGCCTAGAGTAGAAAGCCACGGGATGTATGGGTTCTGATGGGGATTTACGCTGTGATAGAATTGCCCCGAGAGCATACTCCGAAGCGTCAACCTCTAGAATGAACTGGAGTTTTGTATCCGGGAAGCGAAGAATGGGAGCGCTGGTGAAACTTCGTTTGAGAGAAGAAAAAGATTTTTCTGACTCTAGATACCAGATAAACTGCTTATGGGACCCAGTAAGAGTGTTGAGGGGTTTTGCGATCTTGGAGAAATTTTTTATAAACTTTCGATAGAAGTTGGCGAAGCCAAGGAAGCGTTGAACATCCTTTTTACAACGAGGTGTAGGCCAGTTGAGTATAGCTTCAATCTTCTCATCTTCCATCTTAACTCCTGATGCAGAAATGTTATAACCTAGGAAAGTTATTTCATTGGAATGAAATGTGCACTTCTCTAACTTGGCATATAAGCGGTGAGTCCTGAGTCTGCCCAAAACCCAACGAACATGCTTTTTATGCTCTTCTATGGAGTTGGAGTAGATAAGGATGTCATCCAAATAAATAACTACGCATACATCCAATAAGTCCCTGAAGACATCATTAATGAAGTATTGGAACGTAGCGGGGGCGTTGCAGAGCCCGAATGGCATCACCAAATACTCATAAAGACCGTATCTTGTGCGGAAAGCGGTGAGCCACTCATCTCCTTCCCTGATCCTAATGAGGTTGTACGCGCCTCTAAGATCTAGCTTGGTGTAAACGGTAGCCTTACTGAGGCGTTCGACCAGTTCAGGAATCAAGGGAAGGGGATACCTGTTCTTTTTGGTCCTTCTATTCAACTCACGATAGTCGATTATGGGGCGTAAAGAGTTGTCTTTGTTTTTCACGAAAAACATCCCAGCTCCTGCCGGGGAAGTAGAAGGTCGGATGAAACCCTTCTTCAGATTTTCTTCCAAGTAACCCTTTAAATGATCCAGTTCAGGTTGTGAGAGTGGATATATGTGTCCATAGGGAATGTTCGATCCAGGTAACAATTCAATAGGACAGTCATATATCCGGTGTGGGGGCAGAGATTCTGCTTGTTTTTTGTCAAAAACATCTTGGAAATCCTGATATTCAACGGGGATCGTTGGGTTTGAAAAATGTAGTAAATTCTGTTGTGGATAACAGGTCTCAATGCAATAATTAGAATTCAAGTCGACTTGTAGGGACTGCCAGCATATCGAGGGTTGATGTTGTTGCAACCAGGACAACCCCAAGACAATAGGGAATAATGGGGAAGGTATGACATCAAAGCAAAGAAATTCAGTATGCCCCTTTCCTATAGTGACCTTAAGAGGAACGGTGTGATGTGTGATAGGACCAGACCTCACCATTGAACCATCAATAACACGAAGAGAGACGGGTGTTGCTTTCACACACAAGGGAATTTTATTTTTATTTACAAGGGATAAATCTATGAAGTTTGCATAGGCTCCTGAATCAATGATTGCTTCCGCCTGAAGAGCCTGGAGGTCCCACTGTAAGGATAAGGGGAGAGTACAGTAAGCAACATCAGACAGCTTGTTGGTTAAACAATTCCTAGTAACTGTCAACTTACTTCTTTTCTGGCGTTGGAGCAGAGGGCAGTTTTTTACTGGATGAGCAGGAGATGCGCAATACATGCAAAGGTCGTTCTGCAGTCTGCGGTGTCTTTCCTCTAGTGTGAGTGGGCCTTTTGTGAAGCCAATCTCCATGGGAACAGTGGAATCCTTTGTACTGTGGGAAGTTGAGGTCAGTCGTAGTGGAGTTTCTGACTGTTGTCTTTCGGAACGTCTCTCTCTGATTCTACGATCTATCTGTATGGAGAGGTTCATGATACCTTCCAGAGTATTGGGGAGCTCAGTACGTGCTATTTCATCCTTGAGGATATCAGATAGTCCCAAACGATACTGATTCCGTAATGCAACCTCACTCCATTCAGAGTCTTTGATATACAGTTTAAATTCTGAGAGGTATTCCTCCACTGGACGTCTGCCCTGTCTGAGGGAACGCATCTTGGCTTCGGCCGTGAGCTGTTTTTGAGTATCTTCATAAAGTAAGCTCATCTGTGTAAAAAAATCAGTCAAAGAAGTGAGCGTCGGATCTTTATTTTCAAATAGATTATCGGCCCAAATCCTGGCTTCACCAGACAAAAAAGAAATCACAGTCATAACCTTTAGCCTCTCTGTATGATATGTCCTTGGCCGCATCTGGAACAAAAGGTAGCAGGCATTCCTGAATTGTCTGAAATTCTTTCTGTCTCCTGAGAATCTTTCAGGTAGGGAGACTTGTGGTTCTGGAGTATTATCCCTTAAAGCTGTCCTCAAGTTATCATTCTGTAATTGGAGCTCTCTGAAAGCTTGTGAGAGTTGATCAACACGTTGTGTAAGGTTATATACAACGTTGGGGAGGTCTGCTGGATCCATTCTTAGGCCAATTAATATGTCAGGTTCTGAGTGGTGTTGAACTGTAAATAGTGAATCACAACTGCAGACCAGAATGAGTATGTTGTTAATATATTAAGTGAGTCTCCTGTTATCTTGTTACAGGAGATAGTTATCAGAGAATCAGACTGCAGTTTGCAGGTAGCAGCAGTATAGTAGTTTGTATGCAATGTAATGACGTTGCCTTTTCCTGAACAAACAACTCACTTAGCTTAAGAAAAGTTCAGAGACTAGATTGGCTGAATGAACTGAGGCTGGAGAAGTGCTTGGAACTGCAGCGGCAGCGTCTGTGAGAGAGGAGAAGTGCTTGGAGCTGCAGCGGTAGCGTCTGTGAGGGAGGAGAGGTGCTTGGAGCTGCAGCGGCAGCGTGTCTGAAGGGTGTGTACGTAGTGACCAATCAGGACGTTAGAACTGCTGACAGGCTGAGTACACGGTGAGACGCCAGACAGTGAAACGGTTGTAATCCGTGCAGGCAATGAGAAGCTGGAAACGGAATAGCCGGCAAATAAATCCCCGTTTTGTTAATCACAGATTCTCAGCAGTGAAGCGTTGGAAAAGGGGTCTAAATGTTTTACCGGATTCACAGTGGAATATCTTTGAAACTTGGTAATGATTTCTCTATGTAGAGTAACAACAGTATCTGCGTGCTGGTAGATTGTTCAGTAACACAACCAAAATTAATTGGCAGGTGAGAGGGGGAGGAGTAGCCTTATATAGAGTTTGTTTAAAGGTACATACATTGCAGCAGATACCTGACATGAAGAGAGGATTAATAAAAAAAAGTGTAGTGGAAGAGAGTGTATGAGAGGGTGAAATCAAATGGAAGATAGTAACAAAGTGAGAGAGGAAGGATTTGGACTTCACTGTTCCTATAACCTTTAACAAATTAAATCACCATGTTGATTTATGTGTTTACGAATATAGCTGTGTTATGTGCATGTGTTAATCATCATAATTGAGTAGCATCAACGACTCATGCAATAAGGGCTTCATGGTCATAGAAATCTTGATTTTTTTAGTTCCAGGACATTAATCATTTCCCTGCACCAAGTAAATGAAATAATAGAAAAGAAATTTGAATTTAATTTGTTTCCCAACTGTATTAAACAAATAATGAGACACAAATTTGAATATATCAAATTAATTGTATTTACTGTATTGGTCCATTTGTATCCAAGGAAAAAAATATACATTTTGTCTTTTTTATTTACTTATAGGATATTGCTATACTAATTGTAATATTGCATTGATGTTTTTATTTTGTATATACAATGTGATTTTGATAATCATATGAGATTTAAATGATTAATCTACTATGTCTTTTTTTTTGGTATCTAACTGGTGTTTAGATGCACTATAAATGAGTGAAGTTGTATTTGTTAGCACATTGATGATTATGCTACATATTGTTATGTTTAATGTGCAATTTCTTCATTTAATTACTCTTATTTATCATTGATTTTAACACTATACTAAGGGATTTTTTATTTGGCATGTTCAACATATTTTTGTATTGCTAGTTTATTGGATCCCCCACCCCCTAAACAATTTTAAAAGAAACTAAATAGCAATACAATCTTTAATACAATATAATAACACTTTTATTTAAAAAAAATTAAGAGTAACCATAACTTAAACTGGTTACGTACATTTATACCCTTCCTATGTTATCAACTAAGGTTGACTAACTTAAGGGACCAATCGAAAGCAAAAATTAAATGCTATCATTCATTTCAGAATGCCATTTTGCATTACTGAACCCTATACATGTTTGGGCTAAAATCCCAATCAGGAGCTGAAAGCCTTGCAGCTACCGAGCAGAACATACTGCTCAGCTAATTAGGAGGAGCAGCTGCATGTAGCTGTCAATCATAGGATGTTTCTGCTTGGGAGCAATGTAGTTTTCCGATTATTTTTATTTGCCCCTTTCTCCCTATGCTATACCTCTATATCTCACCATACACAACACACATAGGCCCCTATGTACTAAAAGGCATGCAGACAAGGTTCTCAACTTGAGAACTTGGTCGCACGCCTTCTCTGCATACTGCCCGTATTTATTATTACATATTCTATGTGTGTAATGCTGCTCCCTTCTCGTGTGTGACCAAGCTCGTAAGAGAAAGGCCCATCAATCAGCAAAAGTGTACAGTGTCATTGCTCTCCGTCCAAACAGTAGTGGTAGAGAGTGTAGGAAGCAGTGGTCTGATGACTGCTGCTTCTTACATTGCGGGAAGCCTATAATGCTCTTCTTCTCTGCAGCAGATTCAGAAAAATTCCTCACATGAACTATTGAACCTCTGAATTGTATTTGTTAAATCAAATGTTACATTTGAAATTTGGAATGTGGGTATATGATTTCATTATGAACATTCGAAAATGAAAGTAACATTCGATAACTGAATTTTAATGGATTTTCATTTGTATCAACATTCGATTGTCCAAAACAAATGTCTACAGGACTATTTATTCTACCAAAGCGAATTACACTTTCAGCACATTCGCCCATCGCTAATTATCACATACCACACTAACATTAGTGCAACACTTGTAATCTAGCCCTTAGGCGTTTATTGGATTCACAATTAGAACTATGTAATTAACCCTTTTACTGGGGTTAAGCAAATAGGGAAAAATAATTGTGTTTAAAAATAATTAAAAGCAACATTTTATATCTCTTTAATTTGTATTCAAATTAGTTGCTTGTGGTTAAACAGCTGATATAATTAGAGTGACATTTTATTATTGGGAATGCGGTTGGAGGTAAAGACACAGATGTAAATCAATAACAGGCATTACATGGGAAGATGTATTTTTATAAGAAAAGATTTGCAAGTCTAGTTCCTGCTAACCATAAAAAAATATTCTGTGACTACAAATACTGCCATATCGTATCCTATGACTTTAGCCAGTTTTACATTTTTACAATTGCAAACTGTTGTAGTCAGAATCATATTCACATTTCACTACATCTTTGCATTTCAGATGTTTAACTGGTTTAAAATAGTATAACATAAACAGCCTATAACGAAAACAAACTTTAGATGGCAGTACAGTCAATAAAGTCTGTTGTGGAAGAGTAACAGAAGCCAATACCAACAAATTACATTCCCAAAAGTAACATTTTAACAATTAGTGTTTTGTCTGCGGTGACTGGTGAAAATACATAGTTTGCATTACACTGTTCTGAATTGTTTTGTTGTTAATATCATTCTGGTGCCAGTCTGGCTCAATTGCTGCATGGATATAAAGTTTGCTTTAATACATAATCCATAGACAAAACGACTCCAAAATAACAAGAAAACCAATGACATAAACACATTGAAGAGAACATGACTGTAATGTGTATATGGAAAGTGGCACGGCGATATGGGGAGACGTAAAGCAAATAAGTTTAATTTGCTGAATAAATTTAATTATAAAATGTTTGCCTGAAGCTAGAAAACACAGCTTACTGACACAAACTCTATCACCGTGGAGAACAGTACTCAGATCAGTCTGAGTAAGCAATGACCAGCTTTTTTCCATGTTGTACCTTTGCGATAGACTTCATAAAAAGGCTGCCTATGGATTTATTTTTGTTCAGACGTATTATCCAACACGCTGACCTTTTCAATGTAACGTTTACACAGCCAACATCCAGAGTCTCATGCGACTTATAAGTTTGTTCTTTCTTATATGTTTGGCAGTTTCTATGGAATTTCATTCCCATATTATGAACAAGGACTGTTCTTTGCTTATCCTTCAATCACACTCATTCAAAATGATGAAGTAGTTTTCAAAGCTGGTTTTGTTTATCAATAGTAATAAAAAGTAAATAAAAAAAATAAACACAAGGTAATCTAGTCCAATCCATTAGAATAGTGGAGTGAAGTTATCGGCAAGTTTTGAAATGCATGGCCATTTTAATTTGCAAAAATACTCAATTCTATGGGGAGGTGATATTTATTTAAATTTGTTTTTATTGTGGACTGAGCTATTTTGCAATGACAGTTTTCCAATAAATCAGAAAACACTTTTCGCACAAATTCTGCACGTTAGGCAGCTATCATCAGTTTTAAATAAATTAGCCAGAAATAATTATGTAAAGTAAACTTAGCAAAAATTGAAAGGCATAAGGAAATTTCCTTGTAAAATAACATCAAATTGTATTCATGTGTATTAAAGTTACACAAAGCATGTGGTACCTGTATCTTATCTCTTATACACAGGGCCGTCTTTAATATTGACTGGACCCTGGGCAAACATTTTTGTTGCCCCCCCATGCAATTTCGCTCTCCACCCCAACATCCAAAAAAACAACTATATATATATATATTAGCCCAGCAGTGGATCATCCACTGCTGGGCTAATCATTAAAAAAAAAAAGAAATATATTGCAATATGTGAAACTGGACCTAAGCAGTACTAATAAATAAATATATAAATTCCTCCACTGTGGATTAATTTAATATGCTTTTGAATGTGATTTTGGTGTTAGGTTAGCTGGTTAAAGAGATTTAGGGCAGCCAACAGGAGCAAAGCAAGGTAAAGACTGAGGAGGAAGCATGGAGGTGCAGATAAATATAAGCTTACTGACTGGAACAGCAGAACTACTTCGGGAAGCTGTAAAATCTGAGAAAGAGAGAAAGAAAAACTTATAAAAATAAACCTTACTTTAATGTGTGAAGTATCAGCATGACACTATACATTAGCCACAGCAGCACATGTCACTTCTTTGCTAGGAACAAGTTCCCTATCACCCTACACTAGACAATGCAGCATGGGGGAGGGGCGTGTATGCACCCACTTATTCTTCCCATTGACACCTTTCTACAAAGCACTGTTCCCCTAACAGACTTCAGTTAGTTGATCTTAGGGCAACAGCAGAAAGAGCAGGGCTAAGGGGACCTGCAGACTGAATGCTGTCTGCCCCAGGCTGCATGGATACAGTGTGAGACGAGTCACACAGCCTCAAGAATGAAGAGAGAAGTGTGTGCAGCTGCACAGATGCTCAAATCCTCATTTGCCTGCTGCTCCAGCTTTCTGCTGCATGCACCTACAGTCAGCCCTACCCATAAACAATCCTCACCACCAGAGCAGTTACCTGGTAACAGTGGTAAACCCAAGCAGGACCTTTTCTGATGCAGTGGGATTGGCTGGATGCTGAGTTATGCCTTAGCATTCAGTGCTGCACAGTGCACATCCAAAACAGCACATGGCACTAGCTTGGCATGTCACAAATAAATATAAGCAGAGAACTTTTGACTGTGACAGTATTAGGACTGACTGTGTGTGTGTCCCATGTCACATGACATCAGCAGTCTGATATGAACTAAAAAAAAAAAATTGTTTTCTTTTTTTTTTAGGAATCTTGGGCCCCTCAACAAAGACTGGGCCCTGGGCAGCTGCCCCTTTTGCCCTGTGTTAAAGACGGCCCTGCTTATGCATATTCTAATAGATTTCTAAAAGCTTACAATTAGCATGAGAAAAGCTAAAGAAGACATACACCTGCACACCGTGTTTTCCTTGATTTAAATAAAAATTAATGAAATATGACAGTTTCCTTCTGTTTTAAAGATTAATCTATGTATTAAGTGCTAGTCAGATGAGGAAAACATAATCACCTGATATTGAAAATAGATCTAAACACAGAATTGGCTATTGAATGATTGAACTGAATACACACTGGCCCCTACTTATCAATCCGTCAACTTACTTGCATTCAACGGCACCAATACGCTCGCCTGACATCGCATAACATCGCTGCCGCGGACCTGAATACGCTCTCCAAAATTAACAAAAAAGCTGTCAAAAAGCCACACACCAAGTACGGGGCGATAAGCAGAGGACTGTTGTTAACTAAACAGTCATCGATCTTGCTGTTTTTCGGCTTTTTCACAGCTTTATTTGTATACTGTCACTAAACACCGCTACTATAATAAAATGTTTAACCCCTATCCCGCCGCTCCCGGACCCCGCTGCAACTAAATAAAGTTATTAACCCCTAAACCGCCACTCCAGGAGCCCTGCGCCAGCTACATTATGCTATTAACCCCTAATCTGCCACCCCCTACACCGCCACCAGCTACATTATGTTATTAACCCCTATCCCGCCACTCACGGAGCCCACCGCAACTAAAAAAAGTTATTAACCCCTAAACCGCCACCCCCCCCACCTCGCCATAAACTAAATTAACCTATTAACCCCTAAACCTAACAACTCGCTAACTGTGCATTAAATATTAACTCATCCCTATCTTATAATAAATTTAAACTTACCTTTAGTTTTAAATTAAACTATATCCCCAACAGTAAAACCCACCACCCACACAACCAACCACCAAATAAAATGCTATCTAAAAAAACCTAAGCTCCCCATTGCCCTGAAAAGGGCATTTGGATGGGCATTGCCCTTAAAAGGGCATTAAGCTCTATTGCAGCCCAAACCCTAATCTAAAACTAAAACCCACCCAATACACCCTTAAAAAATCATAACACTAACCCCTGAAAATTCAATTACAGTTTTGAAGATCCAACATCCATCCTCCAAGAAGCCGGGAGAAGTCCTCATCGAAGCCGGGAGAAGTCTTCATCCAAGCAGCAAGATGTCCTCAATGAAGCCGGCAGAAGTGGTCCTCCAGACGGGCAGAAGTCTTCACCCAGATGGCATCTTCTGTCTTCATCCTTCAGCAAAGGAGCAGGTCCATCTTCAAGACATCCGGCGTGGAGCATCCTCTTCTTCCAACGACTACCGACGAATGAAGGTTCCTTTAAGTGACGTCATCCAAGATGGCGTCCCTTAGATTCCGATTGGCTGATAGAATTCTATCAGCCAATCGGAATTAAGGTTGACAAAAATCCTGTTGGCTGTTGCAATCAGAAAATAGGATTGAGCTTTCATCCTATTGGATGATCCAATCAGCCAATAGAATGCAAGCTCAATCCTATTGGCTGATTGGATCAGCCAATAGGATGAAAGCTCAACAGCTCAACAGCTAATAGAACTTTTTCAACCTTAATTCCGATTGGTTAATAGAATTCTATCAGCCAATCGGAATCTAAGGGACACCATCTTGGATGATGTCACTTAAAGGAACCTTCATTCGTCGGGAGTCATCGGAAGAAGAGGATGCTCCTCGCCGGATGTCTTGAAGATGGACCCGCTCCTCGCCGGAAGGATGAAGATAAATGATGCCGTCTGGGTGAAGACTTCTGCCCGTCTGGAGGACCACTTCTACAGGCTTCATTGAGGACATCTTGCCGCTTGGATGAAGACTTCTCCCGGCTCCTTGGAGGATGGATGTCGGATCTTCAAAGCTGTAAGTGAATCTTCGGGGGTTAGTGTTAGGATTGTTTAAGGGTGTATTGGGTGGGTTTTTGTTTTAGATTAGGGTTTGGGCTGCAATAGAGCTAAATGCCCTTTTAAGGGCAATGCCTATCCAAATGCCCTTTTCAGGTCAATGGGGAGCTTAGGTTTTTTTAGATAGTATTTTATTTGGGGGGTTGGTTGTGTGGGTGGTGGGTTTTACTGTTGGGGGGATGTTTGTATTTTTTTTACAGATAAAAGAGCTAATTTCTTTGGGGCAATGCCCCGCAAAAGGCCCTTTTAAGGGCTATTTGTAGTTTATTGTGGGTTAGGGTTTTTTTTATTTTGGGGGGGCTATTTATTTTCATAGGGCCCTTAGATTAGGTGTAATTAGTTTAAATCTTTGATAATTTATTTTTTATTTTGTGTAATAGTGTTTTTTTTGTTGTTTTTTTTGTGTATGTTATTTTTTGGAAATTAGTTGTTAGTTTTTTGTAACTTTGTAATTTTTTATTGTAGATTAAAATTATTTGAGTAGGGTTAGGTTTTAAAATATATAATATAATTAATTTAATTTGTAGTTTAATGTAATTTTAATTTAATATTTAGGGTAGATTAATTATTAGTTTAATATAGTTTAATGTAATTTTAGTCTAATAGTTAGGGTAGATTAATTATTATTTTAATATAGTTTATTGTAATTTTAGTATACTAGTTAGGGTAGGTTAATTAAAAGTTTAATATAGTTTATTTTAAATCTAAAGGTAAATTTAAATTTATTATTAAGATAGGGATGAGTTAATATTTAATATAAAGTTAGTGGGTTGTTATGTTTAGGGGTTAATAGGTTAATTTAGTTTATGGCGATGTGGGGGCTGGCGGTTTAGGGGTTAATAGGTTTAGTAAGTGCTAGTGATGTGGGAGGCCAGGGGTTTAGGGGTTAATACATTTATTTAGTTGCGGTGGGCTCCGTGAGCGGCGGGATAAGGGTTAATAACTTTATGTAGGTGGCAGCGATGTTGGGGCAGCAGATTATGGGTTAATAGCTATAATGTAGGTGTAGGCGGTGTCGGGGCGGTAGATTAGGGGTTAATAAGTATAATGTAGGTGTTGGCGGTGTAGGGGGCAGCAGATTCGGGGTGTTTAGACTCGGGGTTAGGTTAGGGTGTTAGGTGTAAATGTAACTTTTATTCTCCTATTGGAATCAATGGGATATCGGGCAGCAGCGAACATAAGTTTTCACTGGTTTCAGACTCCCATTGATTCCTATGGCATCCGCTGCCTCTAGGGCGGCGGATTGAAAACCAGGTACGCTGGGCCGGAATAGTGGCGAGCATACCTGGTAGGTATTTGATAACTAGCAAAAGTAGTCAGATAGTGCCGAATTTGTATTCGGAACATCTGCAGTGACATAAGCATCGATCTGTGTCAGACTGAGACCGGCGGATCATATGTTATGTCACAGATTTCTACTATTGCCGGTCTGTAGGCTTTGATAACTAAGGGGAATCAAGCTCGCCACAATTATGCTGCGGAATTCCAGCGTATTTTCGGTTGATGGCTTGATAAGTAGGGGCCACTGGGTCTAGTAATTTTTTTGTGAACCAGAGGAAACAGAATGCTGGGAAACATACAGTTTGTGCTAAAAACATCATGACTGTAACTACAGCTAAGCACAGTCTTTATCAGTAGTCACTCTAAGGTCACCACCCAGGATGTGATAATATGGGTGATATGGACACAGACTGGATGACACAGCCAAGAGAATATGTTACATTCCTGTTACAGCCTGAGCAGAGCTAAGATAAGGTGTGTATTTGTTCTATTCAATCTGCATAAACCTCTGAATTGGATAAGAGACTAGGTTACAACTGTAACTTTCACTGTCTACCAAGATACATATCTGATTGGCAATCTGACACATCAGCTGCGCACACACTCACACAGACACACACTGTGGCATTTATCTTCATTCTAACACAATATGTTTGCATCAAAGATCCAGAAAATAATTTCCTTAAAAAAAGGACAAACTCATTTTTTTTTGCACTTTAACAGCTTACACTTCAGACTCTCACTAACAGCCCAATGATCAAAAACTCATTGTTATGGAGATAAAGCACACAAAATCTTTGGGATTTTTTTAGACCTGGTATTGTAAACTAGGAGTCTCTCCTTCACATCTAGAGCCCTGCATAGCAAGATGAACAGCTCTTAAAGTGATGGTAAATCCCAGCGTTTTTTTTTAAAAGCTACGATTTACCGGTGCCATAAAGAAATGTGACTTTCAGTCATGAAATATCAAAAAAACTTCATGCTGAAAGTGCCTTTATTTGGCTGCAAGTTATTGCCAAGCTCAGTTCCTCTGGTTGCTCATGGCACAACTCCTTTTTGTCAGTAGCGTCCTCTTACCAATAGTGTGCTAGCCATACAGCATAATGCCGAACGACTTCCACGCTTATGGGCTAAGAGGTGAAAACCGCCAGAGACGCTCAGCTTGGCAATAACTGACGACCAAATAAATGTACTTTCAGAATTAAGTTTTTTCTATGACAGTCACCTTTATTTATGGCATTGGTAAGCCCTAACGTCTCAAAAATGCTAGGTTTTACCATAAGCTAAAATTATTTGCATTTTTAATATTATTTGGGGGACCTCACCTTACTAAAGATATGGATTAGATCATCTCACCTAAGCAGAGAGCACTAAATCTTTGGGCCCTAATTTTTATCAAGGAATTAATAATCCAAGAGCGCCAACTAGAGGCAAAGGAAGATTCTAACAGGAAAGTAAATAGCAGTCAAAACATTTATTTGAACATATAGTAAAACCATGGATCCATGTAACATATACTAAAATGAGATACAGTAAAACATATAGTTAAAAATACATAATCGGTGCAGTAGAAAATACAATAAAAAATACAATAAAAATACAATATTCGACAGATTAATATCACCAATTACGGGGATAAACAGAATAAGAGTCACATTAAATGATCTCTTAAGGAGAACAAACGTTTCTAAAAAAATGTCCAAAGGAATTGTGGTGCAATTCTTAGTTGTAACTAACAAGTCCAGAAATCCAGTGAAAAATCCAGTGGAAAAAACAGTGATGAAAAATCAAGTAAAAGATAATATATATAAAATCCAATTGAAATAATCCAAGTGTATATATAAAAGTGTAATATGAACGGGGGATCCCCCTAACACTGGTGATAAGTGTAAAAATGTGTAAGATTGTGTGAAAGTGTCTGAAAAAATGAAAAAATGAAAAAGTAAAAAATATTACTAAAATAAAATCCAAGTGATACTTAGTGAAAGAAAATATTGGTTATTAGTGAATGATCCTCTTTATAAATTTCTCCATATGGGTGATGATAATGGACTTATATGTGCTAGATGACTTTGCTTGGTCTTTGCAATGTAAACTTCGATTATCCCTGTAATTTAAAAAAACAACAACATAGTGCAATAACGTTTTAACATATGAAAAGATATGAAATAATGCTCACCAAATTTGTCAACGCGTTTCGGCCTCTATAAAAGGCCTTTCTCAAGACTAACTAAAGGTGAGTATTGGTGGCTCTATTTGTATATATCAACAGCCAATGAATTACCTTCGTTTTGGCGCCAAAAAACGGGTTTGGCGCTAAAAAAACGGAAGTTCTATTACTGTTATGTTTCCGTTTTTGGGTAATGTTTTTGCATGCTTAATTGATCAGTATATTCTTTACTGATCACTATTGTTCCATTTTTTAGAAAAGAAAAGTTCTGTCACACTAGATCTTTAGAAATATACATTGCCGATCGCTCAGTTTATAAACTCGTGAGCGTCGGACCGGAAGTGACGTCATGTTTGTTTACTTCCGGCTATTTGTACTTCCGGTTACATTATTTCTATGGCAGTTTGGCAAATAGCGATATTCGTAATGGGGGCATTTATGCTATATATGGAAATCCAACATAAACATATTCGGCAAGTGTAAGCTCCATGCAAGGTGGTCATATTTGTGGTATATAAATAATATGAGCAATATTCAAAATACAGCGGGTAACATTCTTAAAATACTTAAACATAACACATAATAAAATGACAATCCCAAAATTGATAATAATCTTACAGTTGATAACAATCTCAAAAATCTTAAAAATCTTAAAAAACTCTTAAAAAACATTTTCACTACTTTAGAGTATAGTAAATATACAGATTAAAAGAAGTGTAAAATTAATGTAAAAATGATATACTTGAGTCATAAAATTATAGATTATGATTATAAATGTAAATTTGTAAAAATGATAAACAATAGACAAAAGAAGACCCACAGAGGCAAGAGAGGAGGGCGAAGAATAAGAAAGAAGGAATTACCGCTCTCCCCACTAAATGTCAAGGCAACTACTACAGGCATCTTTAACCTAAGCTCAAAGGAACTCACTGAAAAGGAATCGTCTGTGTTGAACTATGGACTATCGTTCGCCCCATCAAAGGGTTTGAACAAATTCAACACCTTCATAAACGCAAAAGAACTGGTCAGGAAACTGACTTTAAAAAGACATTTTATGAGAACTCCATTGGAAATACAATCTATTCGACATGAAAATGTTATTTCAGACACCCAAACTACTAACAAAAACACTTACCTTCATACAGATCTAAGACCAAGATCGAATTTTTACCCATTAGCAAGTAAGGGTAATGCTATAGACACATTCGATACCATGATCTGCAACAAGATCAGGGACATCAATTATAAGAAATTGAATAGACATAAACATAACCTGACTAGAGAACAAATGAATACTATAAAGGCCCTCGAGAAGAATCATGATGTGGTGATTAAACCAGCCGATAAAGGCGGGGGCATCGTGGTTCTGAACAAAACAGACTACAATCACGAGTGTAACCGGATCTTATCAGACCAACAGACATATGAAGTATTGAAGAAAAATCCAGTGGAAATCTTCAAAAGAGAATTAGAAGAAATGTTGGGGGAAGCTAAAAACATTGGGATCCTAAATGAAAAAGAGTATAAATATATCAATATTAAATATCCCATAACCCCAGTCCTATATTATCTCCCCAAAGTACACAAATCCCTCGAAAAAACCCCCGGTCGACCAATAATATCAGGAATAGGAGGTCTGTCTAGTAATCTGTCCGAATATATAGACAGATTATTACAGAAATACGTTACAGAATTACCGTCGTATTTGAGGGATTCTACTCAGATTCTGAATAAATTGGAGAATGTCCAATGGGGAGAAAATTATATACTCGTTACATGTGACGTTATGTCCCTCTATACCAGCATTCCACATGAAGGCGGTATAGAAGCAGTGGACTTCTTCCTAAAGAAAGATCCCAATTTACCTGAATTACAAAGAGAATTTATTCTTAGAGGGATACGTTTTATTTTAACCCACAACTATTTTAGCAACAATGGGACTTTTTTTAAACAAATATGTGGTACAGCGATGGGGACCAGGTTCGCGCCTAGCTATGCGAATTTGTATATGGGCTACTGGGAACTAGTTTTTTGGGAATCATGCCCAGCTAGCGCGGACCTGGTCCTCTATAACAGGTATATAGACGATATCATTCTGATATGGAAGGGGTCTAGAGAAGATTTAGAATATACCTTAAAAGTCATGAATGACAATACCCACAATCTTAAATTTACATATGAGATGAGCAATAAAACGATCAATTTCCTAGATCTAAAAATCGACATCATTGAAGGCAAACTGGAGACGTCCACTTTTTTTAAAAAAGTGGACTGCAATAATTATATACATAGAGAAAGCTGTCACCTCAACAGATGGAAGACAAACATACCAAAAGGTCAATTCCTTAGATTGAAGAAAAATTGCTCTAATCCCAATAAGTGGGAAGAACAAGCTGCCTGTCATATCAGAGTTTGTTAGCAGTTGTTGTTAGAGTGGAATCATTGACAAGAGGCCACACCATAGGAAACTGCAATTTGATTTAACTATCAGTAGCAGTCAGAGTCTGAGAGAACAGACAAGACTGCTAGCAATAGTTGGTTAATTAAGGGTTAGCTGGCTAGCAGCTGATACTAATGTTGTGGGTAGATGAAAACATTATCTGAACACAGGGGCTGCCTTGAGATTAATGGAAAAATAAACAAACAATCTCTGTTTTAGATTAGTAGTTCATCAATAACAGTTAGAGACAAAGTTTGTTAATTGCAGTCCATTTAAGCAACAGGTTATAACAAGTTGATGATTAGTGTGTGTGCTGTTAGCAAAAAGAACTAGTAAGATTTGTTGTATTACATATTATAGCAAGCACAGACTTTGTGAGAGTTAATGAGCAGCACACATAAGCATAGATTGTAAGGGAAACAACTTATCTTATGGAAGGAATGCAGTCCTGTATAGGAGATCATAAGAGCAGTGATTGCCAGCAGAAATTCAGTAGTTAAGGTTAAAGGCTTTTCCAGACAGCAGGAGAGGAACAATGCAGCTTCAGTGTGGAGTGTCCTGCTGTTATAGAGAAACTGAAAGTGAATCCAGAAGCAGTGAAAAAGGCTGCAGCTCCTTTAAGTTAGCAGCTGATACAGACTGAGGAGCAACAGCAGTTTGTAGTTGATTGGCTTCAGTAAGTTGCACAGGAAGGAAACTCTCTGCAATTGAAGATACCTAAGCAGAGTGTTAGAGGAAGTGCTGGCTTAAATAGGCTGAAGGAGGAGGGCCATACTTAAAGGGGCAGTAAGTTAGAGCATTACAGGACCCCCCGAGTAAGGCAGACCTAAGGGCTGCGAGGGCTTGAGAGGGTAACGTTTGTGGAAGTCAGAACGAAGACGAGGGGCTCTCAGGTCAGAGACGGGAATCCAAGAATCTTCAGACGAGTCATAACCCTTCCATCTGACTAAGTATTGGAGTCTCCCTCTACACAATCTAGAGTCCAATATTTGATCAACCTCATATTCCAAATCACCATCTATCACAACTGGAGCAGGAGGAGGAAGAGATCTCCCAGGAAACTTGTTCTCTAGGTATGGTTTAAGGAGAGAAACATGGAAGGTTGGATGAATATGGAGATGTGCTGGGAGTGTCAAGCGTACAGCATTTTGGTTTATCACCTTAGCGATGGAGTAAGGACCAATGAATAAGGCGCTGAGTTTCTTTGAAGGAGTTCCAAGTTTTAAGTTCTTGGTTGATAACCAAACCCTGTCACCAACCTTAAAAGTTGGCGGATGGCGTCGATGTAGGTCAAAGTATCGTTTTTGTCTTAACTGTGCTATTTTAATATTTGAGCGTATAACTTCGAATCCGGATTTGATGGTATTTAGGGTTTCTGTGACAGTCGGATTATAGCTGGAGTCAGGTTTTAAGAAATGAAAAGTTGGATGATAGCCATAGTTGGCATAGAAAGGCGTAAGTTTAGTAGTGGAACTGAGAGTGTTATTGAAGGAGAACTCCGCCAAAGGCAAGAATGTAGACCAGTCATCTTGTAAATGAGAACAGTAGCAACGCAAGAACTGCTCCAACCACTGATTAGTCCTTTCTGAAAGTCCATTTGATTGGGGATGGTAAGCACTAGTGAAGTTGTTCTGGATGGAGAGGAGTCTACATAGCTCTCTCCAAAATTTGGAGGTAAATTGTACGCCCCTGTCAGAAGTGATGGTGCTAGGTAAACCGTGCAGACGTACAATATTTTCAATGAAAATGTGTGCAGTTTTTAGAGCAGTTGGAAGTTCGGTTAAAGGAACAAAGTGTACCATCTTAGTGAATTGATCAATAACCACCAGGATGGTGGTGTAATCTGCAGAAGGGGGTAAGTCAACCACAAAATCCATTGAAATGGAGCTCCAAGGTTTCTCTGGAATAGGTAAAGACATAAGAAGTCCATATGGAGGAACTCTCTGTCGTTTAGAGGTTGCACAAACTGTACATGTATTGATATAGTCATAAACTGTTTTTTACATATTTGGCCACCAGAAGTTCCTTTTTAGGAGTTCTAGGGTTTTGTAATGTCCAGGGTGTCCAGACAATGGGTTGTCATGTATTGTTTGGAGAATTTCAAGACGTAGCTCAGTTGGGATATATAATTTATCTTCCTTATAGAGTAACTGATCAGATCCTTTTGTAAGAGTATGCGAAGACGGAAGGGAGTGGTCATTGAACAAAGCTTGTTTTATCCTTGAGGGAAAATCAGCTACGAGAGCTATAATCCGTTCTGTGGGTATTATAGTAGTTGTGGTGGCACAATGAGGTCTGGGAAACATCCTGGAGAGCGAGTCAGCTTTACCATTGGCACTACCTGGACGGTAGGTAATTAGATAGTTAAACCTATCAAAAAAAAGACTCCACCTAACTTGTCTAGATGACAAAGTTTTGGTGGTTTTGAGGTATTCTAGGTTACGATGGTCAGTGTAAATTAAAATGGGCAAGTCAGTGCCTTCCAATAGGTGTCTCCAGTTCTCAAGAGCGACCTTAATAGCCAGCAACTCCTTTTCAGCGATAGGGTAGTTCATTTCGGCTGATGTGAGAGTTCTAGAGTGATAGGCGACGGGATGCACTGGAGTACTGATGGAAGTCCTTTGGGAAAGTATAGCACCAATTGCGTAATCAGAGTTGCTTTTAAATGTTGAAACTCATGTTGTAGGCCCTGCAGGCCCTGGGTAAGTATGTCAACTGTGTGAGTCAAATTCAGAATGTGTGTGTTCATTTCAGCAGGTTCCATGTTGCTTAAATATAAATTAAGAAAACACAATCCAAAAGTTTTTTTTTTTTTTTTTTTACACAATGTATATATATACAAATATATATATATATTTTTTTTATTATTTTGGGCTTAGGTATTCTGTCATATCAGAGTTTGTTAGCAGTTGTTGTTAGAGTGGAATCATTGACAAGAGGCCACACCATAGGAAACTGCAATTTGATTTAACTATCAGTAGCAGTCAGAGTCTGAGAGAACAGACAAGACTGCTAGCAATAGTTGGTTAATTAAGGGTTAGCTGGCTAGCAGCTGATACTAATGTTGTGGGTAGATGAAAACATTATCTGAACACAGGGGCTGCCTTGAGATTAATGGAAAAATAAACAAACAATCTCTGTTTTAGATTAGTAGTTCATCAATAACAGTTAGAGACAAAGTTTGTTAATTGCAGTCCATTTAAGATACAGGTTATAACAAGTTGATGATTAGTGTGTGTGCTGTTAGCAAAAAGAACTAGTAAGATTTGTTGTATTACATATTATAGCAAGCACAGACTTTGTGAGAGTTAATGAGCAGCACACATAAGCATAGATTGTAAGGGAAACAACTTATCTTATGGAAGGAATGCAGTCCTGTATAGGAGATCATAAGAGCAGTGATTGCCAGCAGAAATTCAGTAGTTAAGGTTAAAGGTTTTTCCAGACAGCAGGAGAGGAACAATGCAGCTTCAGTGTGGAGTGTCCTGCTGTTATAGAGAAACTGAAAGTGAATCCAGAAGCAGTGAAAAAGGCTGCAGCTCCTTTAAGTTAGCAGCTGATACAGACTGAGGAGCAACAGCAGTCTGTAGTTGATTGGCTTCAGTAAGTTGCACAGGAAGGAAACTCTCTGCAATTGAAGATACCTAAGCAGAGTGTTAGAGGAAGTGCTGGCTTAAATAGGCTGAAGGAGGAGGGCCATACTTAAAGGGGCAGTAAGTTAGAGCATTACACTGCCACTCTTAAAGAATTTTTTTTAGAAAGGGGTTATGAAGAAAAGTCCCTAATTGAAACTATGGAAGAAGTCAGGAATAAAGACCGGAAAGATCTCCTGGTATATATATAAACCCAAAAAAACAATCAACCATTCTGAAAATAACCAACTCACTGTCCCGTTCATAACTGAGTATAGTGAGAACAGACACATTGTGGAGAAAATCATTGAGAAGCACTGGTCACTTTTAAAGAATGACGAAATCATAGGGGACAAATTGACAACTCGACCTGTCTTCATATATAGGAAGACAGATAACCTAAAGAGCAGACTATCCCCAAGTATACCTAAGGGAATATCGAATAAAATAAGGGATGTATTTGGTAAAGAAATCAAAGGATTCTTCCCATGTCTGAGTTGTAAAGCCTGTAAAAGAGGTGTTAAAACTAAAGAATTCACCTCTTTCAACACAAAAGTAAAATATAAGATCAGTGATCTTATAAGATGCAGTGACAGAGGAGTTGTCTACATGATATGGTGCAGCTGCGGACTTCAATACATAGGACAAACGTCCAGAAGTCTTAAAGATCGCATTAGAGAACATCTATTAAAGATAGAACATGAAAACACTGAGACAGCCCTCTATAGACATTTTACCACTTACCATCGAGCCAGTCACAAAGACTTTAACTACATAGGCATACAACTAGTGACACCAAATTGGAGGGGCGGTGACTATGAGAGACGCCTACTGACTGTAGAATCCAAATGGATTTTTAACATTGACTGTCTTTACCCTAGAGGTTTAAATAACAGAGAGGACCTCTCACACCTATTAAGTACAAAGTAATATCTTAGGACACTTAGCTAGTTAGCATGTATCTTCATACTAGCTTTTTTAGCAAAGCGTTACTACCATATATACCTTAATAATAGGCACTTTTAACAATAGACGCTTTTATTTATTTTAATTTATATAGAATTTAGTACCTGCATCCCATTTCTAAGTCCCATTTTTTAGCCTTATTTTAGTCTGTTTTCAGATTAGACGATTTTAGATATTATGAATCTCCAAGATATCCTTTTTTGTATCATGGATACCATTATTAAATGTACCATTACCAAATGTACATTTATTGTATCCCCCTATTATATCTCCTTTTTTAATATAATAGATGGCCTCACTTATGTATTTTATAATCTTATGACCATAGTTTATCATTTTTACAAATTTACATTTATAATCATAATCTATAATTTTATGACTCAAGTATATCATTTTTACATTAATTTTACACTTCTTTTAATCTGTATATTTACTATACTCTAAAGTAGTGAAAATGTTTTTTAAGAGTTTTTTAAGATTTTTAAGATTTTTAAGATTTTTGAGATTGTTATCAACTGTAAGATTATTATCAATTTTGGGATTGTCATTTTATTATGTGTTATGTTTAAGTATTTTAAGAATGTTACCCGCTGTATTTTGAATATTGCTCATATTATTTATATACCACAAATATGACCACCTTGCATGGAGCTTACACTTGCCGAATATGTTTATGTGGGATTTCCATATATAGCATAAATGCCCCCATTACGAATATCGCTATTTGCCAAACTGCCATAGAAATAATGTAACCGGAAGTACAAATAGCCGGAAGTAAACAAACATGACGTCACTTCCGGTCCGACGCTCACGAGTTTATAAACTGAGCGATCGGCAATGTATATTTCTAAAGATCTAGTGTGACAGAACTTTTCTTTTCTAAAAAATGGAACAATAGTGATCAGTAAAGAATATACTGATCAATTAAGCATGCAAAAACATTACCCAAAAACGGAAACATAACAGTAATAGAACTCCCGTTTTTTGGCGCCAAAACAAAGGTAATTCATTGGCTGTTGATATATACAAATAGAGCCACCAATACTCACCTTTAGTTAGTCTTGAGAAAGGCCTTTTATAGAGGCCGAAACGCGTTGACAAATTTGGTGAGCATTATTTCATATCTTTTCATATGTTAAAACGTTATTGCACTATGTTGTTGTTTTTTTAAATTACAGTGATAATCGAAGTTTACATTGCAAAGACCAAGCAAAGTCATCTAGCACATATAAGTCCATTATCATCACCCATATGGAGAAATTTATAAAGAGGATCATTCACTAATAACCAATATTTTCTTTCACTAAGTATCACTTGGATTTTATTTTAGTAATATTTTTTACTTTTTCATTTTTTCATTTTTTCAGACACTTTCACACAATCTTACACATTTTTACACTTATCACCAGTGTTAGGGGGATCCCCCGTTCATATTACACTTTTATATAAACACTTGGATTATTTCAATTGGATTTTATATATATTATCCTTTACTTGATTTTTCATCACTGTTTTTTCCACTGGATTTTTCACTGGATTTCTGGACTTGTTAGTTACAACTAAGAATTGCACCACAATTCCTTTGGACATTTTTTTAGAAACTTTTGTTCTCCTTAAGAGATCATTTAATGTGACTCTTATTCTGTTTATCCCCGTAATTGGTGATATTAATCTGTCGAATATTGTATTTTTATTGTATTTTTTATTGTATTTTCTACTGCACCGATTATGTATTTTTAACTATATGTTTTACTGTATCTCATTTTAGTATATGTTACATGGATCCATGGTTTTACTATATGTTCAAATAAATGTTTTGACTGCTATTTACTTTCCTGTTAGAATCTTCCTTTGCCTCTAGTTGGCGCTCTTGGATTATTTTATTAATTCTTTGTAATCTTATCAGGGTAAGCTAGATACCCTTTTATCCAGGAGCTGTGAGGAAGCAGGTTGAGCGCTGTCAGATTTTTTCTGCACCTAATTTTTATCAAGGAGCATATGCTGCTTCAGAGGCCCATCGTTTCAGTCTCGTAAAAGGTGGCGGTAGTATATAGCCTTAGGTAGTTACAATTTTTAAATGTTTTAACTATTTTTGACCAGATTCCAAGCCGCATCCTTGCCAACCTACCTACCCAGCAGTAACAGTCCCAAGCCCATTAGCCCAGCACTGGCAGCCCTACTAATAGTCACTCGTCTTACAGCTGATCAGATCCTGATATGTGGTGCCCCAGTGCACCGTGCGGGCTGCCTGTGTGTCTGAGAGCGTGATGTCACAACAGCAAGAAGACCCGCGGGCTGCACTGTCTAAACAGTCTATCCTGTGCGCCTGCTGAGCCTGTGTGACTTTGAGTGTGAATTCACTCAGTCAGAGCCAGCAGCAAGATAGGATAGTGCCACTGCCAGCCAGCTAATAAGCTATTGAATTAGTGTGTCACTTAGATCAGACTCCCCCAGTAATACAATCAAAACAATGAGATATGTCTCAGTCTCAGGCAGTTATTTAAAATATTTTTTATATTATAAATATCTATATAATAGGTATATACAGTATATATATATATATATATATATATATATACATTTTAAAAAATGTGCCTTTTTCTGCCCCCTGTATATCTGTTGGCTGTCCAATATTTGTTTGACAGACAGCTGGCAACCCTAGGTACACATTGTGTACAGGAGCAACTCTGCTTAGCAGTAACAGGCCAATATGATGTCTTTTTAATTAATCAGCCTAATAGGATATTTAATTAATTAAGACACATCTCTTGTGGGCACTTATTTTTTGGGTAACATAAGTTATATTTGTGTGCTAGTTGAATCAATTTAGAACAAAAAAGAAGAATCCGGAAAAAGTCTCTGTCAGCTTTAGGTAAAAGCAATCCTTTATTCTTTGCAAGTTAAAACAAACACATGGTTCATAACAGGATAGTTCAGAACAGTTGGCTGGTCTTACACGTTTCGGCATAGTGCTGTATTCATAGACCTGCAGAGTGCTAAGTCAATCTACTTTAAAAAGGGGCTGGTTTAGAGCCATTGGACAGGTAATCAACACCTGTTGATTTCTTAAAGTGACTACACCTCATGGAATACAACTGCTTAATGTATTTTACTACATAGAATTGTTATCATACTGCTTTAATTCTGATACATAGTAGTTACAGTCATGAAAAGCGCTATAGTGAAGCAATTAATTCATACAGTAATACTAAATTCTAGTACCTCTTGGTAATAAGGATAAAAGAAAAAACAAAGAGCGCATCCGGATTCAAGTGTGTTTATTCACAAAGATACAGATGACACATAAACAGTAATACACTTACAAGATTCCAAGTTAAAAAATGCAGGTAATTTAGAGGTGTACAGTTCAATGCTGCCCGGACCATTCACCACAAGCCCATCAGGTGATGCCTGGAACCCCACAGCAGACAACCAGTACAGGTACACTCGACATTCACCAATAAGGTTTAGCGAACGGGCTTTCTCAAGAGGACAGGTGAGTGAAACCCTATATCGTTGCTGGTGGAGTGCCTAAGATCTCCACATCTGCAGAGCTGCATGGGATCGTGAGGCACACAGCGTGGCTGTGACGTCATCATCAGGCGTCCTAGAGGAACACACCGGGTGAGAACGCCAACATCGGAGAGGAGTGTTACGGTGCTCCCAGCCAGAATAGATCTGGCCGACTAACGGAAACCTTTGGGACATAAATCTGAGACTATCTGATAATATTTTAGAGACTGGTGGCTGCAAACGGAGGTATCTGTAAATATAGACTGAGATATCCAATGGCTACTGTTGAGACTGTGTTGCTATTTGTGACTATCATAATTCAAGTGTTAATACATGAGGATTGTTTTGGGTGATTCTTATTAGCGCGGAGTGTTCTCTTTTGTTTTGTTTTTATGTCTATATCTTATTACAATCCGCAACATTAAGTTACCACTCACTTATAGAAATCGATTTGGTTTCACTGTGCTCCTAATTGTGATTATATTTTATATCTCATTGTTGTGGGGCAACTTTTGTGATTTTAAATCTAAACTATTCACCAGTTTGTGTTATAGAGCCATTATCTCTACATTAAAGCAATTATTTCCTGGTGTTGTGTTTAACGCCTCCCTTTCTGTTTAATATAATATTTTTTTATATAGATATAGAAAATATATAGGGTTTTTATCACAAGATGGTGGATAACTTTGGGGAATGTACCCTCAGGGAAAATAGACATTGTGATCTCAATTTACTTAGTTTAGATAACAATGCAGTAAGTTCATCTTCAAGTGACCCTGAGACTTTATTTAAAACCTTAGAGCACTTACTTGAATCTGATACTAAAGATTGGCAAGATCTTGTGTTGTTAGATAACTACATATTGCACAACATTGTGCCTAGGGGCCTAAGGATATTTAAACATCCAGCCTTTGAGCTGGGTGAAGTAGAACATGCAACTGAGTGGGAGGCGTCATTACATGAGTGCTCCATTAAATTAATACATTTTAATAAAATATAGGGAGCAGAGATTAGAGAAAAATAAAATTGAAATTAAAAACATAACCCAGAGTATACAGGGGTATAAGAATGAAGAGAAATGGATAAACAGGAATGCCAGCATTCAATCTAGATTTAAAAAACTAGATGTAGAACTGCAAGCAAATAAACACAAAAAACTGGTTAGGGACATGGAGGATTTTAAAGAAAATATAGTCTATAGTTATAAACAAGAAGCTAAAGAAGCAAGACTAGCAAAACAAACTAGCAATATGAGTAATAATGCTACATATACACATATTAATAATAGTATTTCTGGTAATAGAGATTACATGAGTCATGCACAAAAGGTGGAAGAACCTAGAAGTAACATCACCTATAATAGCTATTCTGGGACAGCAAACAAAAATAACTATAGACAACATAATTACTATAATGAATCCAATTTTAGAAGAAGTCATCAGTTTAGGGATTATAATATGCAAACTAAATCCCCTATATATAACCGGATTCTCCCTCTAACTGGAGGAAAAATAATAATCCTCGTTCTTTTAGGAATAATTATTCAAATCAAAGAGGTTTTTATTCCAATAGGAGTCAGGATACTGATCAGTATCATGTTCCCACAATGAACAGATTTGAACCTCTGTACAATCACTATACAAATAATAGTAGCTGGGAAAAAACGGGGGCTAAACCTAAAACCAATGCTGTGGTAAGTCACCAGCATTTTTTAGACCATCGAGAGAACCCCAAAGAACCAGACATAACACCCTCCCCAAACCATGTCCAACCATTAATAAGGTTAGGAAGAAGACCATTAGAAATAGACGTGGAACAAGAGCTGGGAGAAGAATACAGGCATCAAGAAAGGAGAAGGAAAAATGAGATAATGCCAAAACAGACATCTTTAATATAGCCAATATCCCCTTGAGTAACAATGATATTCGCCTGCTCAATAAAGGGTTAAACTTTGCACCAAAGTCGAAACCCAATAAGTTTGAGACTTTTGTTGATGTACATAAGTATATCAGGAAATTTACCCTCAAGAGACATTTCCTTAAAAATCCCATTAATAGACCTAATAAACAGGTGGAATATATTCAGGCATCTGATATAGAAGCTCTTAGAGTTCTACATGATCTTGAGAAAGAAGGGGCTATGGAATATAATGTTGGATGTAGAGATGGGGATCCTGTTGATAATTTAGAATTAGAGGCATTATTTAACATCTCTCTGCATGATTCGGGACCTGAAATCCAACACTCTAAGTTTAAGGATAAATCTATGTTTAACCCTACAGGGTCACAAGGAGAACAAATTCCCCTTTTTATTAAAATGGTACTTAAAGATTTAGAAATGGTCTTTAAAGATGATAATAGTTTTATAAATAAACATAATGATAACTTGACTATATTGGAAAGGAAGGCTTTAGAGAATCTTAGTAACAATAGGGATATTGTAATCCGCTCTGCCGACAAGGGCGGCAGTATTGTTATACAAAAAAGAGACCATTACATGGGGGAAGCATTTAATCTTCTAAATGATACTTCTACTTATAAAGTTTTGAAATCTGACCCAACTATTACATTCAGTAAAGATTTAGAGAAACTGCTGGTAAGAGCAAAAACAGATGGCATTTTAAATAATGATGAGTTTAGATTTGTATCAAACCCAGTCCCCACCATTTCTTTGTTTTATCATTTACCCAAGGTTCACAAAGATGCAGCCAACCCACCGGGAAGACCCATTGTGTCTGGGATTGGCTCACTTTGTGATAACCTGTCCAAATATGTGGATTTTTATTTACAGACTTTAGTTAGTAAAACACAAGCTTTTCTGAAAGATACGCAGGAAGTGATTAATACATTTGAAGGGATCAAGTGGGAACAGAACATGTTTTGGATAATGTGTGATGTCTCTGCTCTGTACACTTGTATCCCCCATGATTTGGGTGTCGAAGCAGTAAAATTGGAACTTACAAGATCTAATTTTCCATCAGAACATGCTCAATTCTTGACTGATAGCATTAGATTTATATTGTCCCAAAACTATTTTAATTTTGAAGATTTAATAAACTTACAAACGAAAGGGACTGTGATGGGGACCACTTTTGCACCCTCATACGCGAACCTCTATATGAATAATTTTAAAAATTAGTATATATGGGTTAAAAATGCCTTTGAGAAAAATATTATACAATATAGCCATTTCATCGACGATATTATCATCCTATGGCGGGGCAATGAAACTGAGATCCAGGAATTCTATGGTTATATTAATAACAATGAATTCAATTTGAAATTCACTGGTAATCATTCAAATGTTTCCATTGAATTCCTGGACCTGATTCTATATAAAGATGAATATAATAAAATTGCAGTCACGAATTTCTGAAAAAAGACTGAAAGAAATAGCTTTATAGATTATTCCAGCGCACATAAAAAAAGCTGGAAACAAAATATCCCCTACAGCCAGTTCCTCCGTATGCGCAGGAACTGTACACATGAAACTAATTTCCAGTTGGAATCTGAAATTTTAGGAAATAAATTGATTCGGAAAGGTTATGATAAGAAACTATTGGAAGATGCAAAAGAAAAAGCTCTACAAAAGAATAGAAAAGATTTACTCAAAAATAAAAATAAAAAACAAAATGACAAGGAGCAAGGGGAGACTGCTATTAGGTTTATCACAACATATAATGAGGGATCTAAACAAATTAGGAGGATCCTCAATAAGCATTGGCCTATCCTGAAGGCAGATCCCATTTTAGGAAACCAATTAGGGAACGGTCCGGAGTTAACGTTTAAGAAAGGGAAAAATCTTAAGAATATACTAGCTCCCAGTAGATTGAAAAATCAATTGGAAAATGGTAGTAAGAACTGCAGTTGGTTGACGGGTAAAAAATGAACCTTTAAATGTGGCAAGTCAAAGTGTGTTGTGTGCCAACATATAAATAGTTCTCCTACATTTATGAACTCTGATCATTCACAAAAGTTTAACATTGAGGTCAGGAGTAATTGTCATTCCACATTCGTAGTGTATCTCCTTGAGTGTGGTTGTGGCCTTTTTTACATAGGTCGCACGAAAAGAAAAATAAAGAGGAGAGTCTATGAGCATGTGTATAACATTAAAGAGAAATATCACAAACACAGTGTGCCTAGGCACTTCATGGATGTACATAACTGTGACCCCAGGAGCTTACGCATACAGGTGATAGACTGGGTACCCCCCAGAGAGAGAAACAGACTCCTAAAGCTGCGCAAATTAGAAACCCTGTGGATATATAAGATTAAATGTTTAACACCTTTGGGGTTGAATATTGATATAGACGTGGCAGCACACATGTAACTATACTTGATGGTCCACATATAGGACCTATTTGTGTATCTCCATCTGGGCTCTAGTGTATCAGAATCAAATATTTCCCATTAAAGTGCATGCAAACAATCATATTTTAATGAAATATTAATATAACCTTTTTTAGAAATATAGACCATTTTATGATCTAGTTTTTAAGGTCCTTTTTAATTTCCTTGAACTTCCTTTATGATTTTAGGTTTTATAGAAATTATGTTTTAAATTAATTAATGAAATTGTGAGTATTTATGAGTTTATGTATGTATATTTATAGGTAATTTATTATGTAATTTAATGAAGTTGTTATTACTATGTGGAGTTGTGAAGTGAAAGGGTTAATGTCAGGTAGCACACAGAAGGGGTGTGTAATTCAATATCTGAATTGAAATCCAATTGGTACATCACAACTATATAAGAAATGGTATTACAGGTTACACTCACCTGTCCTCTGGAGAAAGCCCGTTCGCTAAACGGGGGAAACGCATTGAGGTCGCTGCTACACCTTATCAGTGAATTTCGAGTGTACCTGTACTGGTTGTCTGCTGTGGGGTTCCAGGCATCACCTGGTGGGCTTGTGGTGAATGGTCTGGTCAGCATTGAACTGTACACCTCTCAAATTACCTGCATTTTTTAACTTGGAATCTTGTAAGTGTATTACTGTTTGTGTGTCATCTGTATCTTTGTGAATAAACAGACTTGAATCTGGATGCGCTCTTTGTTTTTTCTTTTATCCCTATATCATTGCTGGTGGAGTGCCTAAGATCTCCACATCTGCAGAGCTGCATCGGATCGTGCCACATACAGCGTGGCCGTAACGTCATCATCAGGCGTCCTAGAGGAACACAACGGGTGAGAACGCCAACAGAGGAGTGTTACGGTGCTCCCAGCCAGAATAGATCTGGCTGACTCTTTGGGACATAAATATGAGACTATCTGATAATATTTCAGAGACTGGTGGCTGCAAACGGAGATATTTGTAAATATAGACTGAGATATCCACCGGCTACTGTTGAGACTGTGTTGCTATTTGTGACTATCATAATTCAAGTGTTAATACATGAGGATTGTTTTGGGTGATTATTCTTATTAGCGCGGAGTGTTCTCTTTTGTTTTGTTTCTTGGTAATAAACTATTAAGCAAATTTACATACAAAGGTGCTTTAATGATATTATTGGTTACCATTGGTAAGTCTGCTAATCCAAATATCTAAAATAATCCATATAAAGTTAAATATTGACTTAGGAATGAACCAGGAGGATATTATCTAGATGTAATTTTCTAGAGCTAGAAATTAGAACATACATTAACTCTAGGCATAAAATAAACACTCTAGTTATACTGACATAGCAAAGCCTGCACTGATGAAAAAAAGCATTGGATCATTAAATCTAAATCCAAAATCAAAACATTAAAACCCAATTGGATTTTGCGATAACTTTTAAGAGATAATAAGCATAAAGATATAACAATTCTTGAAATAGGTACCCCCTTATTATAGGGGTGTACTGTATACTAATTTATTTGGAAACATGCATTAAATAAAGAATACAATAAGATGGATAAACAGTAGAGGAATTCTCAGCTTTCTCTTTTCAAATCAGGCTGGTGACTGGTGGCTGCACACATATCAAATAGAGATAGGAAACAGGACCACACTTCCAGCACGGAGAAGTCTTACCAAGCCTGCTGCAGCGAAAATTGTCCAAACCTCCAGCGTATAACATTAAAAGGACCTTTATTCCATTAGCATATACAGGGTCCAATAAATACACAAGCAACATTTCAGGCTGAGTGTTAGCCCAAAATGTTGCTTGTGTATTTGTTGGACCCTGTATATGCTAATGGTATAAAGGTCATTTTAATGTTATTCGCTGGAGGTTTGGACAATTTTCGTTGCAGCAGGCTTGGTAAGACCTCTGTGTGCTGGAAGTGTGGTCCTGTTTCCTATCTCTATTTGATATGTGTGCAGCCACCAGTCACCAGCCTGATCCCATGGGTTTATTATAACTTCTGAGTCTACCTAGGTATGCTTTTTCAACAAAGGATGCAAAGAGAAGAAAGTAAATTTGCTAATAGAAGTAAATTGAAAGGTATCATACAATTGAGTGCTCAATTGAACCCTGAAAGTTTAATTTTGTCTTTTATGTCCCTTGAGAGCATCTGAAATACATTTTATTACACAAAACCTTTGCTAGAAAAGAAACTGTTAGTGCATTCAGTGTAGTCAAATTTGACCCCATTCTGTCTGTCATGTTGCACACAACTCTGGCCAGCATTGCACGTGAAATCAAGTGAAACTAGAACCCTCCCCCGTTGTGTCATTTCTAAAGAGGCTTTGTGGGAGGTATTGGGGGACTTGGATGAATTTGTATTTGTATTTCACAGCTGTGACACTTAGAAAGGATCCAGCGGCAATAGGCTAAATTTTCAGTGCAGCTGGCAGAAGGTAATGGGGGTAACCCATGGGGTCTTGGGTGTTGTAAAACAGGGAGCCAGAGCCTCATTTTAAGGCACCAGTGGCTTCCTTGTGACTGGGTTTGTTTAACCCTGATTTAGATTGTAGTGTACAGAAGGCTGAGGTGTCGTATCATTCTTGGATATAGGTAGCACAATGTATAGAGCTGGCTCTGGCTAGGACGCAATCACATTTTTTTATTTGAATATCAGTTATATTTCAGCAGATCAGGAAGCTTTTATTTCTATCACTTTTTTGATCTTCAAAAAAAAAAAAAGATTGCCATATAAAAGCATGTTTCCTGAGATGATAGTAAAATCTCATTTTAAATTTACTCCCCTTCAAACTTCCTTCATTTGTCTTTTCAAACTAATGTAATATATTGTGACCTAGATAAAATAATATCCATTTGTGAAACTAACTAACATCTCATGGAAAAAACGTGCAACTTAACAACTCAAATTGTTCAATTGAAAGAGATCTGTACATACCCCTCATCACAGTCATTAGGTGTGAGTCACTCTCTATTAAATTCAATGTAGTAGCATCTCGACACACAGAATGAGTTTCACTTTTAAGGATGGCAACCTCACAAAAATGTCTTTAAAAGCTGAAATAAAAAAGTTATTCAAAATAAAAAATAAAATAAAAATTATAATCTCTAAACAAAAAAACAAAAAAAATACAAATGAAACAGCTTTAAAATAGTGATTTACAACCATAAGATGAGATACTTTAGAGTGCCTATGAATTCTGCATGCTGGCCTGAGGTGTAGGTAAAAAAAAATCCCAACCATTTTCTTTTGAACACCGTGGAACGCCCACAGCCAGTTCCTGGATGCAACATCACGATTCCAGGCTTACATCTTATATAAGACATATTTTCTAAATCTACAGCTTTTGGTAAACATACAATTCTATTTTTAAAACGTTTGTTTGGCCTTCATAATTATAAAGAGTCTGCATAAAAAACAGAATTTATGCTTACCTGATAAATTTCTTTCTCTTACGGTGTATCCAGTCCACGGATTCATCCTTACTTGTGGGATATTCTCAATCCCTACAGGAAGTGGCAAAGAGAGCACACAGCAGAGCTGTCCATATAGCTCCCCTCAGGCTCCACCCCCCCCAGTCATTCGACCGACGTTTAGGAGAAAAAGGAGAACCATAGTGTGCAGTGGTGACTGTAGTTTTACAAAAAATAAATTTGAACCTGACTTAATTGCCAGGGCGGGCCATGGACTGGATACACCGTAAGAGAAAGAAATTTATCAGGTAAGCATAAATTCTGTTTTCTCTTACATTGGTGTATCCAGTCCACGGATTCATCCTTACTTGTGGGAACCAATACCAAAGCTTTAGGACACGGATGAAGGGAGGGAACAAGTCAGGTAACCTAAACGGAAGGCACCACTACTTGCAAAACCTTTCTCACAAAAAAATAGCCTCCGAAGAAGCAAAAGTATCGAATTTGTAAAATTTGGCAAAAGTATGCAGTGAAGACCAAGTCGCTGCTTTACAAATCTATTCAACAGAAGCCTCATTCTTGAAAGCCCATGTGGAAGCCACAGCTCTGGTGGAAAGAGCTGTAATTCGTTCAGGAGGCTGTTGTCCAGCAGTCTCATAAGTCAATCGGATAATGCTTTTCAGCCAAAAGGAAACAGAGGAAGCGATAGCTTTTTGACCTCTCCTCTTACCAGAATAGACAACAAACAAGGATGACGTGTGTCTGAAATCTTTAGTTTCTTTTAAATAGAATTTTAAAGCACGAACCACATCAAGATTGTGTAACAGCCGTTCCTTCTTAGAAACTGAATTAGGACACAGAGAAGGAACAATGATTTCCTGGTTAATATTCTTATTAGAAACCACTTTCGGAAGAAAACCAGGTTTTGTACGCAAACCAACCTTATCTGCATGAAACACCAGATAGGGTGAATTACACAGCAAAGCAGACAATTCTGTAACTCTTCGAGCAGGAGAAATAGTTACCAAAAACAAAACTTTCCAAGATAATCACTTAATATCTATGGAATGTAAAGGTTTAAACGGAACCCCTTGAAGGACAGAAAGAACTAAATTTAGACTCCATGGAGGAGCCACAGGTTTATAGACAGGCTT
This sequence comes from Bombina bombina, assembly GCF_027579735.1. Classification (NCBI taxonomy): domain Eukaryota; kingdom Metazoa; phylum Chordata; class Amphibia; order Anura; family Bombinatoridae; genus Bombina; species Bombina bombina. The sequence continues at coordinate 827,538,848 of NC_069501.1, forward strand.
GATTCTGACTAAAGCCTATGCAAACGCTTGAACGTCTGGTACTTCCACCAGATGCCTGTGAAACAGAATAGATAGAGCAGATATCTGTCCCTTTAAAGAACTATCTGACAATCCTTTCTCCAATCCTTCTTGGAGAAATGACAAAATCCTAGGAATCCTAATCTTACTCCACGAGTAACCCTTGGATTCACACCAACAAAGATATTTCCGCCATATCTTATGGTAAATGTTCCTGGTGACAGGTTTTCTAGCCTGGATCAAAGTATCTATAACTGATCCAGAAAACCCACGCTTAGATAGAATTAAGCGTCAATCTCCAAGCAGTCAGCTGCAGAGAACTAGATTTGGATGCTTGAATGGACCTTGAATTAGAAGATCCTGCCTCGATGGCAGTGTCCATGGTGGAACAGATGAAATGTCCACTAGGTCTGCATACCAAGTCCTGCGTGACCAAGCAGGCGCTATCAAAATTACCGAAGCCTTCTCCTGTTTGATTCTGGCTACCAGACGAGGGAGAAGGGGAAACGGTGGAAAAAAACATAAGCCAGATTGAAGGACCTGGATCGTAAAGAGAAAGTTTGGAGCCATCAGATCCAACTCTGGAATACCCCATAGCTGGGTAAGCTGAGCAAAAACCTCCGGAAGGAGTGCCCACTCCCCCGGGTGAAAGGTCTGACGACTCAGAAAATCCGCCTCCCAGTTGTCTATTACTGGGATGTGAATTGCAGATAGATGGCAGGAGTGATCCTCCACCCATTTGATGATCTTGGATACTTCCTTCATCGCTAGGGAACTCTTTGTTCCTCCCTGATGATTGATGTACGCTACAGTCGTGATGTTGTCCGACTGAAACCTGATGAACCTGGCCTCCGCTAGTTGAGGCTATGCCTGGAGCGTGTTGAATATCGCTCTCAGTTCCAAAATGTTTATCGGGAAAAGAGACTCTTCCCGAGACCATAGGCCCTGAGCTTTCAGGGAGTCCCAGACCACACCCCAGCCTAACAGACTGGAATCGGTCGTGACAATGATCCACTCTGGTCTGCGGAAGCACATTCCATGAGACAGGTGATCCTGTTACAACCACCAGAGAAGATAATCTCTGGTTTTCTCGTCCATTTGTATCTAAGGAGACAATCTGCATAATCCCCATTCCACAGTTTGAGCATGCACAGCTGCAGTGGTCTGAGATGAATTCTGGCAAAGGAAACAACGTCCATTGCCGCAACCATTAACCCGATTACCTCCATGCACTGAGCCACAGAAGGCCGAGTAACAGAATGAAGAACTCGGCAAGTAGTTAAAGGTTTTAACTTCCTGACCTCCGTCAGAAATATTTTCATTTCTACCGAGTCTATTAGCGTTCCCAGGAAGGGAACCCTTGTGAGCGGGGACAGAGAACTTTTTTTGACGTTCACCTTCCACCCGTGAGACCTTAGAAAGGCCAGAACTATTTCTGTATGAGCCTTGGCCCTTTGAAAAGACGACGCCTGAATTAATATGTCGTCCAGAAAATGTGCTACTGCAATGCCCCGCGGTCTTAGTACCGCTAGAATGGACCCTAGCACCTTTGTGAAAATTCTTGTCCAGAAAGGTGAACCTTAGGAACTGATGGTGATCTTTGTGGATAGGAATATGTAGGTACGCATCCTTTAAATCCACGGTAGTCATATATTGATCTTCCTGGATCAATGGTAAGATTGTCCGAATGGTTTCCATTTTGAATGATGGAACTCTGAGGAATTTGTTTAGAATTTTTAAATCCAGGATTGGCCTGAAAGTTCCTTCCTTTTTGGGAACTACAAACAGGTTTGAGTAAAAACCCAGTCCTTGCTCTGCAGTTGGAACTGCGTGTATCACTCCCATCTTTAGAAGATCTTCTACACAGAGTAAGAACGCCTGTTTCTTTGTCTGAAGACAAACGAGAAATGTGCAACCTTCCCCTTGGGGGAGAGTCTTCGAATTCTAGAAGATACCCTTGAGCAACAATTTCTAATGCCAAGGGATCTGGAACATCTCTTGCCCAAGCGTGAGCAAGAGAGAAAGTCTGCCCCCTACTAGATCCGGTCCCGGAGCGGGGGCTACCCTTTCATGCTGTCTTGGTAGCAGCAGCAGGTTTCTTGGCCTGTTTACCCTTGTTCCAGCCCTGCAAAGGCTTTCATGTTGCTTTGGGCTGGGAAACGTTACCCTCTTGCTTTGCGGTTGCAGAGGTTGAAGCAGGTCCGCTCCTGAAGTTGCGAAAGGAGCGCAAATTAGCCTTGTTTTAAGCCTTAAAAGGTCTATCTTGTGGAAGGGCATGGCCCTTTCCTGATATTAAGTAATTTTGTTTTGGACGACACGTCAGCCGACCATGATTTGAGCCAGAGCGCTCTTCGCGCCACAATGGCAAAACCAGAATTTTTCGCCGCTAATTTAGTTAATTGTAAAGCGGCATCTGTAATGAAAGAATTAACCAGCTTTAGAGCATGAATTCTATCCATGACTTCGTCATATGAAGTCTCCCTCTGGACCGACTCCTCCAGCGCCTCAACCAAAAAGCCGCTGCAGTAGTTACAGGAATAATGCAGGCAATTGGTTGAAGAAGGATACCTTGTTGAACAAATATTTTCTTTAGTAACCCTTCTAATTTGTTATCCATAGGATCTTTGAAAACACAACTATCTTCTATTGGTATAGTTGTGCGCTTAGCTAGTGTTGAAACTGCTCCCTCTACCTTAGGGACCGCCTGCCACGCGTCCCGCCTGGGGTCAGTTATGGGGAACATTTTCTTAAAGATAGGGGGGGAACAAAAGGTACGCCTGGTCTCTCCCACTCCCTAGTCACAATATCCGCCACCCTCTTAGGGATCGGAAACGCATCAGTGTATACAGGGACTTCTAAAAACTTGTCCATTTTACACAATTTTTCTGGGACCACCATAGGGTCACAATCAACCAGCATAGCTAAAACCTCCTTAAGCAGTACGCAGAGGTGTTCCAGCTTAAATTTAAACTCTAAGAAATCTGATTCTGCCCACTTAGAAATTTTACCTGCGTCACAAATTTCTCCCTCAGACAGTACATCCCTCACCGCCACGTCAGAGGGTTGTGAGGGTACAACAGATAAATTATCCAAAACTTCTGATTGCTCATCCTCTGTTCTTAAAACTGAGCTATCACAGGCAGTTTGGATAGAAATGCTGCAAGGCAATTATCCATGACTGCTGCTAATTGTTGCAATGTAATAGGGGCCAATGCGCTAGAGGTACTAGGCATCGCTTGCGCGGGCGTAACTAGTGTCGACACATGGGGAGAGGAAGGAGGGCTATCCTCATTACCTTCCGTTAAAGAATCATCTTGGGCCACATTTTTAAGTGTCACTGCATGGTCTTTAAAATGTTTGGATATGTTAGCACACTTTAAACACAAATGTAAAAGGGGGGGGGCCGCCATGGCTTTTAAACACATAGAACAAGGTCTATCTGTAGGCTCAGACATGTTAAAAAGACTTAGACAGCACTCAAATACAGTAAAATACAATTTTTGAAAAAACAGTACTGTGCCTTTAAATAATAAAAAGCGCATACTTTTTTACTAAACCTCCAAAAATCATCCAATCTTTATGAAATTTTCACCATATGATCCTAATGCTTTGAAATGATTGCACAGTAAATTTCAAGTCAATTAACCCCCTACTGCCCAAACCGGAGCAAATTAACCATGCCACAGCCTTTGCTGTGGTCCTACCTCCTTGGGGATTAGTTTTGATTGAAAATAAGCCTCTCTGAAGTCCTCAAGTAATCTTTGGACCTTTCACATGTATCTGCATGAAGCTGTTTGTAAAATCAACTGCGCAACTGAGGCGCAAAATATAGGCCCCCTCCATCTTCCCTTATGAGTTTGTGGGGCCTTCCCAAGCCAAAATAGGTGTCTAAATATATGCCATGCAGAATAAAACCCCAAAAAGTGTTTTAAATGCAATATAAAACTTGTATAATGTCAGATTATCTTAAAAAATAATCGATTGCCCCTTAACAGTGTCCACCAGTGTATTGAGCCCTTTCAATAAGCCTTCCTTCTATACTAAGTCTCAGAATATGGCTTACCTTTCCCACATGGGGATTCCTGTCATTCTTCTAGCATTACTAAGTCTTGACTAGAAAAAAAGACTGAAACATACCTTAAAGCCGTTAAGCCTGCAAACTGTTCCCCCCAACTGAAGTTTTCCTGTACTCAACAGTCCTGCGTGGGAACAGCAATGGATTTTAGTTACAAGGTGCTAAAATCATTTTCCTCTCAGCAGAAATCTTCATCATTTTCTGCCTCAGAGTAAATAGTACAAACCGGCACTATTTTAAAATAACAAACTTTTGATTGAAGTAATAAAAAACTACAAACTAACACCACATTCCCTTTACACTCCCGTGGAGATGCTACTTGTTAGAGCGGCAAAGAGAATGACTGGGGGGGGGCGGAGCCTGAGGGGAGCTATATGGACAGCTCTGCTGTGTGCTCTCTTTGCCACTTCCTGTAAGGATTGAGAATATCCCACAAGTAAGGATGAATCCATGGACTGGATACACCAATGTAAGAGAAATGATTATATTTGTTAGTAAAAAATTTAAACATTTTTCTATGATTCAATCTGATAATCTGAAAACCAATATGTGAAAACAAATTAATTTAAAGGGCCAATAAATAGGGTAAAATTGCATAATTAACAAATGAATAATTAAAAGACAGTGCAATAACCCATACTCTCAATTTTAAATCAGCAGGTGCTTTTTATGACAAATTTTAAAATTTACTTCAATTTGCCAGCCCACTGTATCATTTAGCAGCCATCACAGACTCATACACGTATACACTGTGAATTCTTGCACATGCTCATTAGTGAGCTAATGCCTCGGAAAGTGTGCATATAGAAAGAATGTGCACAATATAATAATGGAAGTACATTAGAAAGTATCTTAATATGCTCTATCTATCTGAATCATGAAAGTATAATTTTGACTTTAGTTTCCCTTTAAGGTGTTTGATAAATCAGTTAAATGTTTCATAATATAATAAATAAACCACAATCAGGTTATTTGATGTGTGAAACATTGCTAAGTATTTTTGGTTATGGGAACCCCTGGGAGTTCGAAGTAACGGGAAGGGGACTTGACCGTTGGAGGAATTAGGCCTTGGGTGTGATTGGTTATTTACTGTAGGGGGGCGGGCTTAGCACGTGCTGTTACGCATTTAAAGAAAGAGCGGGAGAATCTGTCATCAGAATAATTATCAAACCTTTCTAGAAAGTGCTGTGCTTGTCAGTTAGTAATTCTGCCATGTCGCATTTTGATGCGATTTTTGACCAACTTAAGTTGGAAGCTGCAAAAATGGGCCCTACCTGGCTCGAAGAAAAATTACGTCCATTGCTTAGCCCGGTTGTCGAACCCAGAGTGGATATCGTGGAGGTGGCTCCGAAAACATCGAGGCGTTCGAGGCCTCCAGTTCGTTCTGATCCGGATGCTGAAGGGGGTAATAGCGTTCGGAGAAAATCCAGCCCCAGTCCGGGGTTAAAGGCGTCTGTGAGGAAGAAGTCAAGTTCTAGCTCCGGAAGTCGGCAGACCGGAGCGGAGTTTGCTGATAATGTGACGCAGTCCGGGAGCACTTGTTCCATTACGGAACAATTCACTGAGCCTGTAATGAAGGGTGATTCTTTGCCTAAGGGTAAGACGGCCAATTTAGGCCAGAAAGTAGTAATTAGAGGAAAAAAGCAAGCTAGTAAAAGTGACGGCCCGCCGAGGCCTATTTTTCCGTGTGGGGGTAATGAACAAGCGAGTATATGTAGTTTAGGTAGCGCCTTAATGAAAAAGAAAGGTGAGGGTTTGATTGTATCAGGGCCGATTGAAATACCTCAGGCAGTTTCAGAACAGTTACATAATGTTTCTAAGTCGGCTCAGATTTTAAGACCTTGCAATAATACGGAAGATCAGGCTTATCGGGTGTTAGACGAGAGGGTGGAAAGGCCTGAAGCCAGCGATAGTCATCATGATACCGAGGTTGATAACGGTGTGGTAGAATTAGATTTATATTTCGATTCTTCTGAGGAGGGTTTTATTCCTCCTTCTCCCAATGTAGTTAACACTATTAGCCAGTTTAATACGTCAGTCAGGGTCACGGGTGATCCAGCTTTAAAGGGCGAGTTAAGAAATTTGAGGGATAGGAATGTTGAAGTAATTAAAAATTTACCTGTCACTAATGATGTTTTTCTTTTAGATGGGAATGAAACTGGGTCACGGCCTGAGAATTCCCAGGGTCTTTTAATGGTGGGAAATGACGGCCTAAGTGGGGAGGCTTATGGCCTTCAGGAATCTTGGACGGAAAATATCAGGCTGGATATTGAGGACGGCGTTCCAGGGGTGGAACGTTTTAATGCAAAGGGAGAAGAAACAAGGGTGAGTACGGCCAACAATTTTAATTTTGGTCTTCAGGGCATGATGGGTCAGAGTATTAATAATACATTTCATAGCTCGGTTAACTCTGTTCAACGTCCAAACAGGTCTGGGATTGGGAGAATACAAGGTAGAGGTAGACAACGCAAGAGGTATGGGGATTTAAGGGGAGAAGGGTTTGAGGTCCCACCAGCTAAGAAGGGTAAGGGTGTTTCAGTGGATAGTAGGTTGGGTATGTCTACAGCTAGTAGGGGCATTGGAATTTGGGCACCTTCTGGGGGTTTGTCACATGTTTCTTTTTTACAGACGGAAAAAGGGCAGCAATTAATGACTAACACGGATCCCAGGGCTACTGGTTTCCAGAATACAGAGAAGGTTACGGCTGCATCTCAAAGGGTTCAGTCTGCAGTGACTCAGGACCCGAGTACAGGTAATGAGGGATCTGGTGTTGTGAATCTGAATGTGGGGGTTGATACAGTTGGTGTGCATGCTGATCCTTTATCTATAACTGTTGTAGCAGGTTTAAGGGACTTGTTAGCCAAATTAGAAGGAGCAAAAGTCACGGGGGGAGTCGCCAATTCATGGGTTCCCACAGAATTGGCTAACCAAAATAGGGTATTAGGGATTGGTGGTGAGGGAATAAAGGATGTAGGGTCAGTACCTCAATCTCAAATGGTCGGTTTATCTCAGCAAAAGGGGACTAATGTTGATAATAAAACGGATGGGGGTCCTGAGCTGAAGATTGCTGACACGGCTTTGGCCAGGTCTTGTTTGTGTTCTATTGGGCCTTTGGGCATGCATTTGACGGTAGAGTTAAGAGAAAAGATATACAAGAGAGATTTTATTGAATTATTTTCCCTCCTTCCTCTTGATCAGTCTTTTGAGATACCTGAAGACTCAAAAAAGGATTCGGCCAAGAAGGAAGAGGAGGAAAGGAAAAGACGTTACAGAAAATTACCAAAAACATTTACTAACTGGTTCCAGGCTTTTGTTATTTATGCTAGTGTATTTTCTGTTAAGTTCCCTGATCAAGGAGCGGCCCTCTTTTGTTATTTAGATGAAATTGCAGCTGCTCAGAGAACATATGGTGGTATGGCTTGGTGGTATTATGATGAACAATTTAGACAACGTTTGTCGGTTAAGCCTGAGATGAAATGGGATGATCGTGATATGGGTCTATGGCTAAAAGTGATGACTCCGTTAAGGTCTTCGCAGCCCTTTCGAGGGAGTGCCGGCGGATCTCTTCAAAACGGTTCATCGGCAACAGCCAAAAAAGGTTTCTGTTTTGCTTTCAATGAAAAGTTCTGTAAATGGGGAGCATCATGTAAATTCAGACACGAATGCTCTGGGTGTGGTGGATCCCACCCTTCCAGTAAGTGTTTCAAAAAGAACAAATTGGGAGGAACCCAGGAGCTCCCTGAAAAAGGGATTAACTCCGGTGAGGCTAAGCGGGATGGAGCTGTGGCTCGTACTTTATGCTAAACAAAAAGGTTGTGGTGATAAGGCCTTGTTGTTGCTACATGGTTTTGAGTTTGGTTTCAGAATTCCATCTTCTGGAGGCGTTGTTCATTACAGGGGTAACCTTAAGTCTGCTAGGGAATGGCCTGAGGTTGTTAGGAGTAAGCTTGAGAAGGAGGTTTCTTTGGGTCGAATGGCAGGTCCTTTTAAAATATCTCCTATCCCCCATTTGCGTATTTCTCCTTTAGGAGTGGTTCCTAAGAAAGAGCCTGGTAAATTTCGTTTAATTCACCACTTATCATTTCCAAAAGGTGGATCTGTTAATGATGATATTCCGGATGAATTATCGTCTGTGTCTTATACATCATTTGACATGGCGGTTAAGTTGGTTAGAGAGGCTGGGCAATTCGCTTTAATGGCTAAAGTAGATATTGAGGCGGCTTTTCGGTTACTTCCAGTTCATCCTTCTTCACATTATTTGTTGGGTTGTTGTTTTGAGGGTTTTCTCTACATTGACTTATGTCTCCCGATGGGTTGTTCTATTTCTTGTTCTCTGTTTGAATGCTTTAGTTCCTTTTTGGAATGGGTTGTTAAATTCAGGTCTGGATTTTCGTCAGTAGTTCATTATCTGGATGATTTTCTTTTTGTTGGTCCCCATGATTCGGACGTTTGTTTGAAATTAAGGGATTGTTTTTATTCAATGGCATCTGATTTTGGGGTTCCTATTGCAATGGAAAAATCTGAGGGTCCAGTTACGGCCCTTAAATTTCTGGGTATTACAATAGATTCTGAAAGTATGGAATGTAGGCTACCTCTGGAAAAGATTGTGGATTTGTCAGAAATGATTCAGCAATTTTTGGCGGTCCGTAAGGTGACTTTGAGAAAAATGCAATCTTTACTTGGAAAGTTGAATTTTGCTTGCAGAATCATTCCTATTGGTTGAGTTTTTTCTAGAAGAATGTCATTGGCTACGTCTGGTGTTAGTAAGCCTCATCATTTTGTAAGGATTAAAAAAGGTCACAAGGATGATTTGAAAGTTTGGTTGGAATTCCTTAAAAATTTTAATGGTGTTGCAATATTCATGGAAGCTAGGGTCTCTAATGTTGATTTGGATTTGATAACTGATGCAGCTGGGGGTGTTGGTTTCGGGGCTTATTTTCAAGGGCATTGGTGTGCTGAAGTGTGGCCTCAAGAGTGGGTCAATTTAGGTTTAACCAAGAACCTAGTTTTCCTTGAGCTATTTCCTATTCTGGTGGCTCTGTTTGTGTGGGAAGTGGATTTGATGAATAAATCCATATTGTTTCATACAGATAATATGGGTGTTGTTTCTGCTATTAATTCTTTATCTGCATCATCATTACCAGTTTTGCGTTTATTAAGAGTGCTAGTTCTGAAATGTTTAAGTATGAATGTTTTCGTCAGGGCAAAACATATCCCTGGTAAGCTTAATTTGATAGCAGATTCTTTATCTCGTTCACAGTGGTCTCGCTTTCGAGAGTTGGCGCCTCAGGCGGACGTAGTTGGAGCGACGTTTCCCGTCCAACTTTGGAAGCTTGGGACGGAGGATTGGCTGAATTAATTAAAAAATCTTTGGCTCCAGGTACTTGGACGTCCTATGTATCAGTTTGGAAGGAATGGGAAATGTGGTTATGTCAATCTGAAATTAAAGAAGGGTATGATGATGTCACGGGTTGCTTATTGGAATGGATGTGGCATTGGGGAAATGTGGGTTTGTCACCATCTAATATGGAAAGAAGATTGGCGGCCCTTGCTTTTAGATTTCGCTTATTAGGTTTGTCTGATGTTACAAAGGTTTTTTGGGTCCGTCAGGTTCTTAAAGGCTTGAAGAAAAAGACAAAGGTTAGAGATAAGAGAAGACCTATTACATTTTCTTTACTTCAAAAAATTTGGGTGGTATTAGCAGAGATTTGTGCATCAAGATTTGAATTAATATTATTTAGAACGGCCTTTGTATTGGCCTTTTTTGGGGCATTTAGAGTTTCGGAATTGGTAAGCCCTAGCAAAAAAGTTTCAGGCGGTTTACAAAAAGAAGATGTAATATGGAATGATAACAGAGTAGAAATATTACTGAGAAGTAGTAAAACGGACATATATGGGAAAGGCAAGAACATAGTGCTATTCCCTAGTGGTGGTGAAATATGTCCATGTCAGGTAATGATGCTTTATGGGTCCATACGGCCTTTGCAGGATGGCCCTTTCTTGGTTCATTCAGACGGTTCTTTTTTATCACAATATCAATTTAGAGCCATTTTAAGAGGTTCAATTGTTTTATTGGGTCTTAATCTTTTAGAGTTTGGATCTCATTCTTTCCGGATTGGAGCTGCTACTGAAGCCGCTATGTTAGGTCTCAGAGAGGATATAGTTAAAAAGATTGGTAGATGGGGTTCAAGTCGTTATAAATCTTATGTTAGGCCTGATTTAAGGATATAAAAAAAAAAAAAAAAAAAAAAAAAAACCCTTGAATAGAATGTATGTTTTGGAATGTTTGAGTTGTAATCATCCTGAACACTCCTTTTTCTCTTATTTTAGGTGTAAAGATCTTATGGGTGATGGGGCATTCGTTTATATACTGGGCCAATGCTGAGGCCAGTAAGAAAATGGGCGGCCTTCAGCTTGGGTGTCCTGTGGATCAATGGGTTTGGGATTAGGGGGATGTGCTGGGAACTCTTTTTTCCGTTGTTTCTAGATTTTGGCAGAATGTTTCCTCGTCCTCAGGTTTTGATAGTGCATTTGGGGGGAAATGATTTAGGTATGATTCCTCAAAAGGAACTAGTTAGAAGAATCAAAAGAGATCTGGGCAACATAAAGGAACTTTATCCTGAGATCAAAATAATTTGGTCACAGATTACTCCTAGGTTGGTTTGGAGATCAGCGAGGGATTATGATAGGCTAGAAAAGAGTCGTAAGAAAATTAACAAAATAATTAGCTCTTTTGTTAAGAGGTTGGGGGGAAGTGTAGTTTTCCACCCAGATTTCGAAGTAGATGGGGCTGAGGAATTTTATTTAAAAGATGGTGTTCATTTTAACCAATTTAGGCTGCAGCTATTTATTTTCGATATAAAAGAAGCTTTGGGAAAAATATTGGGTTTGGCGGGACTGGGCTGTTCGGTCAGTCCAGTCGGTGGCGGGGGTGCTAGTTCCCAGACAAATATGGTACGCAATATGGCCAAGTGATTTGGAGGATTTTAAGTAGTTGCCTCTCCATGGGGTGAGTGGACAACTGGTTTTATAGGGGCAAGGGGTTCCCTATTAAAGTTTAGGTGTACTTGGACGGACTCAACAGGGATATAGCTGAGTCCAGTTGTTGAATAACGGCCATCTTGTTTTTGTGGGTTTGGGAACTAGCACCGCTGTGGTTTATGTTTTATTTGTCAGTAATGTTATTTATGAACATCAGGTATGTTCTGTGAAAAAATGTTTGAAAATGTTTGAAAATATTTATTACTAAATATTTAAATTGTGTTGTTAATAAAATGGCTGCGGCCAAATTTTATACCAAAGCTGTGTGTAACTCTTTTATTTATGTTATTATTTTAACTTATAATGGTTATAAGATTAAGGCCGGGGATTGACGACTTTAAAGGTCAGGGAACCCCTGGGAGTTCGAAGTAACGGGAAGGGGACTTGACCGTTGGAGGAATTAGGCCTTGGGTGTGATTGGTTATTTACTGTAGGGGGGCGGGCTTAGCACGCGCTGTTACGCATTTAAAGAAAGAGCGGGAGAATCTGTCATCAGAATAATTATCAAACCTTTCTAGAAAGTGCTCCCTCCCTCCCTCCCTAATCTTTGTTTTCCTTCCTTGTTCATGTTTGTCGCAGCAAGGCGGGGGTGCTAGTTCCCAGACAAATATGGTACGCAATATGGCCAAGTGATTTGGAGGATTTTAAGTAGTTGCCTCTCCATGGGGTGAGTGGACAATTGGTTTTATAGGGGCAAGGGGTTCCCTATTAAAGTTTAGGTGTACTTGGACGGACTCAACAGGGATATAGCTGAGTCCAGTTGTTGAATAACGGCCATCTTGTTTTTGTGGGTTTGGGAACTAGCACCACTGTGGTTTATGTTTTATTTGTCAGTAATGTTATTTATGAACATCAGGTATGTTCTGTAAAAAATTTTTGAAAATGTTTGAAAATATTTATTACTCAATATTTAAATTGTGTTGTTAATAAAATGGCTGCGGCCAAATTTTATACCAAAGCTGTGTGTAACTCTTTTATTTATGTTATTATTTTAACTTATAATGGTTATAAGATTAAGGCCGGGGATTGACGACTTTAAAGGTCATGTATTTCAGTCAAATGTTATATGCACTTATGTAATGCCACACAAAACAAATACAGATACAAATACTACCATGTCATGCAATGGTTTACTACGACTAGGACTACTAGTATAGGTATATCATTAGCTTCCATTTTATTCACATCAGCAGCAATGCTTTACTTTGTGATTTATAGAAGTTATTTCCCAGTTTCTTTAACCTATTGTTCTTATGGGTCAGATTCTAATACCATAGATATACTCACTCTACTGCTTTCCTTGTAATCTGTCCTAATCATGGTGAATAGAGTCAATTAATTAAAAAGACTACAAGGAAGTGTCAAAAACAATAAAAATAGACCTTATTGATCATGATTAAATACCGTAGTTGCGTAGACGTAGAGTCAGCGCTTTAAATGTGATTACCAGTTTTTAATCTCATTTTTGTGCTTCAATTATGCCTGACAAATACCTAAAGACAGTGTATGTCCACTACAAAGCATAAGACATTTCACATGTTACATTTTAATATGGTTGTACTTCATTAAATGGATATGAAACCAACATTTTGTATTTCATGATTATGATGGAGCATGCAATTTTTTTTATTTTTATATCTTTATTAAATATCACAAAGTATACATTAAATATACGTTAAAACCAATAATTTGTACTTATATATATTATCAGTTTACAAACATGTCATACATACATTTATACACATACATCCTACTTTTGTGTCCTATATTTTTCACTAATAACGTTGTATTAATAATTAGGCTATTAAAATTAATTACATTATTTTTTTTCTACAATATGGAGCATGCAATTTTAAGCAATTTTCTCATTTACTCCTATTATCAAATTTTCTTTGTTCTCTTGCTATGCTTTGTTGAATGAGCAGCAATGCACTACTGGTTGCTGACTGAACACATGGGAGAGCCAATGACAAGCAGTATAAATATATATATATATATGCAGAAACCAATCAGCAGCTAGAACCTAGGTTCTTTGCTGCTCCTGAGCTTTCCTAGATAAACCTTTATGCAAAGGATAACAAGAAAAGGAAGCAAATAAATAATTGAAGTTAATTGGAAAGTTGTTTAAAATTGTATTCTCTATCTGAATCATGAAAGAAAACTTTTGGGTTTCATGTCCCTTTAAATTTGCACTCTTTTTAAATACGCTTACCTGGAAAAATAGTGTATTGTATATTTGTGTACATTTTCATATTGTAAACCACCACATACATTTTAACATTAGAGGACTAAGTAACACTAAGTGCCTGATTATCTAAAGCTCTCTGCTCTGGTCAGATTATCTAAGCAGTCCTGTGACGTTCCTCAAATTTTTTTAGAAAGACAAACGTAAGCTTGAAAACTGTTAATCTAACTATGTAGTGTTCTAGATGTGGAGAGACACATATGCAATATAAAGCACTGAAAAAAGACTACAAAGACTGTGTATAATTTCTCTCCATGTCAGCGGGTTTTGATCATTAGCCATCAATGAGGTAAGAGATGCTTCATATACAATTGAATTTAGAGTCAGATGCCTCAGGCTTAAAGGGGCAATGAGCTCAGAATTATAAAAGAAAAAAATAGTTGCCAACATTAAAAAACAAACAAACAAAAAAAACACCTCACTGTAGAGCAATAAAAAAAGCAGGCTATCTGTACTGACCATGATCATCAATGACCAAAACACAGATTGCAAATTACAGATAATATACACAAAATATTAAGGGCCAGATTACTAGTGGAGCACTAAATATCGCTTTCATGAAATTGATATTTGCTCTCCACTGTGTAATACCAGCGCATGTTAATGTGCGCTGGTATTACAAGTTCACAGGAATGTGAATGCGAGCTCGCCTTCACATTGCTAGGAAGCATTGCGCTCACGAGGGCGCGCTTCCATAGGCTCCTATGGGAGCCTCATTCTGATGCTGTTAGAGACGACATATTGTACAGTGAAGGTGGTAAGAAGCACAGCGATGGAAGCAAATATAAATATATATTGATGTGTTATGTGTATATACACATATTAACACATGAAAATATATGTATATATTCATATAAATATACAGTATATTAACTGGGAACACATAGTTCCCCATACACCACAATGTAAAAGCACTTTTCAGTGCCGTTTTTTTCTAACACCCCATTCCCACCAACATTAACTCCAAAATACTTGCCTAGTGTAGTTATTTTATTAAAAAAATAAAGATACTGCTATCGTTCTTTTTAATAAAATACTCTAGACTCTTTTGGGGGCATTTGGGGCACATTTATAAAATTAACCAGGTCTGACCTCTGGTTAATTTTATAAGAGCTAATTGCTTCAGCAAGCTTGCGGTAGCAATAACCAGCTGATTAATTATCGTGCGCCCGCGATATATAATCTTATTGCTAGGAAATTCACAAATTCCAGTTCACCAAATAACAAATATAATTTTATTATTCTGATTTTCTTATATAAAGTGTAAAAAGCTCAGATACCACAATATGCAAACAAATATATAATAAAAACAACAAATGCCTCATTACTGTTTTCCACACATTTAGGCATCAATGCCAAGCTCATGCTTCAGGGACTGTTGAGACAATTATACTATGGGACCAAAAGCTAGGACTATCCAGGGAAATCAGGACATTTGTCATTCTTGTGGGTAGTAAATGTAATTGCAATGTACTTCTGTAAATTTGTTTTAGATTTTACTGTAACTTAAAGAAACAGTAAAGTCAAATTAACCTTTAATTATTTAGATAGATCGTGCCATTTTAAACAGCTGTTTAATGTACTGTTATCATTAAATTGCTTTGTTCTCTTGGTATCCTTTGTTGAAAACCATACCTAGGTAGGTTTAGGAGAAGCAGTGCACTGCTGGGAGCAAGCTGGTGATTAGTGGCTGTACATATGCCTACGGCTCACCAGGTGTGTTCAGCTATCTCCCAGTAGTGCACTGCTATTCCTTCAACAAAGGAGACAAAAATAATTAAAGGGACAGTCTAGTCCAAAATAAACTTTCATAATTCAGATAGAGAATGTCACTTTAAACAATTTTTCAATTTACTTTTATCACCAAGTTTGCTATTCTCTTGGTATTCTAACTTGAAAGCTCAACCTAGGAGGTTCATAATCAAATTTCTAAACCCTTGAAGGCCGCCTCTTCTCTCAGGGCATTTTGACAGTTTTTCACCACTAGAGGGTGTTAGTTCATGTGTGTCATATAGATAACACTGTGCTCACGTACGTGGAGTTCCAGTGAGCCAGCTCTGATTGGCTAAAATGGATATCTGTCAAAAGAACTGAAATAAGAGGGAAGTTTGCAGAGGCTTAGATACAAGGTAATCATATATAAAAGTGTATTTATATAACTGTGTTGGTTATGCAAAACTAGGGGATGAGTAATAAAGGGATTATCTGTCTTTTTAAACAATAACAATTATGGTGTAGACTGTCCCTTTAAGCAAATTTGATAAAATACATTGGAAAGTTGTTTAAAATTGTATGTTCTATCTGACTAATGAAATACAAACTGTGGGTTTTACATCTCTTTAGCTCATACAGCATTGTATATTTTTCTACTACCCAAATCAAGGATGGAGTGTATCATGCATAATTCATAAACTATATCTGCAGCATCCTATAGAACGATGGATAAATCATTGCAGGTGCTCATTTATATCTGCCCCTTATTGGTCACATTAATGGAGATGATATAAACAATAATCAACAGGTTTTACAAGGGCTAGGTTCTGCAAAATAATGATTATTTGTAACAAAATGAGTTTAAAACATTGTTTTTAAATGCAGATTTTTTTGTAGTGCAGTTGCCTATATTTTTATACTATGTTGCATATAAAATAAAAACATAATGTTGATATCCCCATAAGGATTATTATTGCAGATTAAATTAGTCATTATCTCTAGCAGACTAGCAATGCTATTTAGAAGATATGTAGGGCCGGGGGGATAAGGGTGGCTGCTATATGACCTTTATGGGTTACTTTTTATTCTGGTTGTGCCTTTAGGATAGTTGCAGGAAAAAGAAAGGTGAACATACTTTTGTTTAAACGTGACAAAAGCTGGACATATCCTACATATAAAAACACCACATACACCTTCAAAAGAGATGAGGGAGTATGTTTGATGGTATCTAGTGAATAGCCCACTAAAATATTAATCATCACAGATGCCTGAGGCAAAAAACGTATTATTTTTGGTGGGGATGGGAACACAAGTGTCCATTCCTGAAACAGAATGGATGGCAGAAATGGACACATGAGGCAAAGTGATAGGATTCAGCCTAATGACCCTACAGTAAGAAACAAAAGTACTGAATTTCATATGATGGATTTAAATTTCCCACTAGAGTAAACTGACCCTGTATTACAAGTACATAGTTCCAAGGCTCACATTTATCATGCTATTTTGGAAAAATATAAGAAATACAAAAATATTTTTGCAGTCTGGGAAACTAACTTATAAAGCAGCTTTGGTTCAATTAGCTAAAATACAAATGACCTACAAGATACCTTAGAACTTATTTCAACATTGTGGAAAAATGAGTAGAATAAAATATTAAGCATGAAGTGAACCCAGGATAAAATATTATACTTAGGTGCTTGGTGTTCCTATATCCATACAGTATTTTTTGTCTCAAAATGTAAATAAATGTAAATGTGACAGTAAATGTACACTGTCAGAAAAAAATGTGCAAAAATGGTACCTTTAGGGGTACAACAGCTTGTCACTGGGGCAGTACCCTCAAAGGTACACCAATCTACGCTTTAACATTGTACCTTTCAAATGTAAATATGTACCTTTGGTGACTAGATTGGCCCTCAATACTATGGTACCATAATGCAAATTTGGCCTTTTAAGTGTACTGCCCCAATGCCAACCCCTTTGTACCTCATAATGGCAACATTGTACTCACAGTAAATGTAAACTGCTGTTCCTTCAAATTTAGTATATAACATACATATATGCATTCCCCTAATGTGTACTTGTGCAGACAGTATTGCAATAGCCATACTGCAGTTTGATAACTTTGGATAATGTAGCCAAATAGCAAGTCCAAAGATTGCTACAGGAATTCCTGCAACAACCAGGCTAAACAACAAGTTCCAAAAGAGCTACTTGAAAATATTTTATTTCACTCTGTACTAGACTAACAACACCCCATAAAAATTTGGGTGACATGCTATATTAAACATAAATATATAGAAAATATATTGAAAACAACATAATAATAAACTGTAACTCCAACAAAAGGAAGGGGGATTCAGGGAAGCGATAAATGATAAAACTCACAACCATATATTAAATTGTCGCTCTATGCAAAATATATACAAATGAATCTATTTCCCCAGTACACATTTTGGTGATGAACCTTCTACCAATAGATGGAGCTGTGTTACACATGTCAAGGAATTTTAAACCAATAGATGGCACTATGACATGTTACACAATGTCAATGTATGTGACTGGGGAACGGTTACAATTTTTTTTTTTTTAAAACAGGTTCTTAAACAGCTCTTGTTTATTTTATAGAATTTAAAACAATTTTCTTTGTTAATATATTTGCTTTGTTAATATATTTGCTTTATGTTTAAGAGTTATCATCTTGATGCTCTAAATATAAACATTACAATGTTAAGAGTTTGTTTGCTATTTAGAACCAGCAACACAGTATCATTGAAGATATGGGTTGTTAAGTAATTTTTGTTGCCTTGCCCATTTCTTGCATATTACCAACAACCATTGACCATAATTTATTTTGCTGTACAACATGTATGATGAATTCATTTTTGGTGACTGCCAGTTATGTTTTCATTGAATAATTGGGGTGCACAAATTATATGGACTTGCAGGGTTTGACAGCATTAAACCACCCATCCCCCTCAACCTTTTAGTCAAACAAGTGATTGTACCTTTTTGGGGGGTTTAAATGGTACAGACATGGACCCTTTGACAGTTGGAAACATATTTGTACCTTATTTACCGCCTAATGTTAATGGTACATATTAGTTCCTGAAGGTGTAATAATGATCCATTGAAGGTACAACCACAGCAGTTGTACCCTACGTGTTTACAAACAGACCCCAACCATACCCTTTTTTCTGACAGTGTAGCAACAGATAGGCCGACATGTCACACTCTACCCATCTAGTATCCTCTTGTTATTGCTAATACTCCTCTTTTTCCACCATTTTTTTATCTTTATTTTTAACCTCTAGGCTGCAGTGTAGATGCAATTGCCAGGTCTAGCACTCTAATTTCCTTCACTCTTTAAGTTCCTATGCTCTACAAGCAACATAGAATAAGGTGTTTCAGACTTCATTCATTGGATTTGAGATTGCACATTGGGCCTGATTATCTAAACCTTATCATCATGGCAAGAAATATCACATGCCTCTTGCATAGGCAGCCCTCTAAGTTGTTAGCTGACTTCTATAGAAAGTAAAGAAGTGAAATCTTACTGGGAGAGAGGAAATATGAAAGTGAGCATCTGGCATTGATAGCAAAATTTTAGAGTATCATTCATTTGTTTCTAGTTCTGTAATCATGTTTTTTTCCTGCAGTTTAAGTGTATTGCATATTTTGAATCAAACTTGACAGTTTACATTTGAGAAAAACCTGCAAGACTTACAGGTATAATATGCTTAGAGAATACAATGACAACTGTAAGAAAACTTTACACATGCCCAGGACAATGCTCCTGTTTAGCCAAAAGCTGCAAGAATCGTTTTACATTAGAAATATAAGGAACACTTTGAATTTCACCTTCTTGTTTATTATTTCAAAAATGTTAAATACAAGATGTACGGTTTACATTGTGATTTTGACACAGAAAAATGTAGAAATGAATCTTATAGTTTACTGCATTCTGCTATGGATTTGTAATACAAACTTCAATTCATACTATTAATACAAGGTTTGTATGCATAATCAATACAATTTTTACAGTGTACATTGAACACTCTTTTAAAATGCTTGTATTATTGAGGGCTATATATATATATATATATATATATATATATATATATATATATATATGTGTTTCTCCTTCTCATACAGAAATGTAGGTTACGCCCTTTTGCAATAACCTTGTAATACTGACAAATCTTTTTAGAGAATCTTGTCCTTAGACATGGAATACAGGACACTACGGGTGCTGAGCATCTGATTTTTGTGTTATTACTTGTTAGTTACAACAGATCATTATTTTTATTGGAGGAGGGTACGCTGAGTCCCGTTATTCATTTGTTTGTATGGCTGATTGATATCCTGATTTGGAGCTACATTGAAACAGAGCATATTAGGCATATTATTAGAATTTAGAAAATTATTTATGAGAAATTCAACAAAACAAATTCAAAGGAAATAAAAGTCATTGCCTTGGACGATAATGCGCAGTGTCTCTCTTGCGCAAGGCACCTTAGTGAATGTAGGGTAGTATTAATCTTCCATTATAGATGTGACTTTATTTAATGATAATTCATTTATGGATAATGGAACATAAAGTTTTGCATTAAGAGATAAAATAAAAAAACCTAATAGATTAGAAAAGTTTACATAAGGTCACAGTACATGATATTTTTTTATCAGAATTCCACATCTCATTTAACACAAACTATTTAACTGCAGTATAAAATACACTCTGAAGGCAAAAGATATCATTATACATAATCATATAATTAAACTCTTTACTTAATCATTGCCAACTAATGTGTGATGAAAAGCACTACAAGCACTACAAGCAGAAAAAATCAGTTGAAGATTATTAGAATAGGTCTGTAAAATGTTTTGTAGGTAAAAATATATTTTTATGGAAGATTCATTATTAGCTAATAATTTTGAAATACAGAATATAGAATCATACAGACTTAATATACAGAACAATAAGCGTTGGAACGCAATATTAATTGGTTAAATTAAAGTGTTTTCTGAGAGGCAGGGACACCTCTGGGCTGGCAGGCTTATGCGTTTCGGCATAACGCTGTAATCATAGCATAGGGATGCCAGTCACAGGTGTGCAATATATACACAAATTGTAGTAACATCATTGGAAACACCAAAGGAACTTTAAAACAAAGTTACACCCAGAAAAAGTAACTCTTACACAACTGAAGCAGAATAAAGCAAAATATGTTAATGCAAACGGCCTAGGTCTAAGGAACAACAATCATTGTTTCATATGGTTTCAAAAAAGAAACATATATAAAATGATCCATATATGGATTATAAACAGATGTGTTCTAAATAGGGATAGTTCATACAATATATATATATATATATATATATATATATATATATATATATATATAAAAGATATTATAAGATAGTGGGCTAAGGAAGTAGTAATTATCATATATAACGATATGTAAATATCCTAATATTTTAACAGTCTAATCAAAAATCTAGATAGGGCATCAAAATAGATGCACAGTACTATAAAGAGATATATTTATCTCCTAATTGAACCAAGGTACAACAATCATGTTTCAAATCAAGTAGGATAGATAGAATGTATATTTATTGTATAAACTTTACAATAAAGAGAGATCCTCCAAGCTAAATACTTTGGATAATATACAACCACCTAACCCGGAAAAAGAGCTAAGGAGGGAGAGGCTGTTGAAAACAAATAGAGACAGAGACGGGTTCCAAACTATTCCCAGTAATTAATAAGGTCATATTCAGAATTAAGACCCTGGGGGACCCTAGTCTCCAATTTAAAAATCCACAGCATCTCCCTCTTGTGGAGGATAACTTCTCTGTCGCCACCTCTTTTGGGACAAGGGATCATATCAATGGGTTGCCATGAGAAATAGGACAAGTCTTTGTTGTGTATTTGTGCAAGATGGTACACAAGGGGGGTGGTAGCCTTTCCCACCCGAATTGTAGAGAGATTCTCCCTCACACTAGATCTAATATCCCTTGTGGTGAGTCCAACATATTGTTTTCCATATTTTGTGCATGTTATACAATATGCAATATAAACTGAGGTACAGTTTAAGCAAAAATTCACTTCATAGGTTTTACCTGTCACTGTAGAGCTAAAGTGATCAGACATAATCAAATAATCACAAGCTCCACATCTTGAGCTGCCACACTTAAAGGATCCCTTGCTAGTAAGCCAAGCACTAGCCTGTGATATAAACTTTTTTAGTACCGTAGGGGACAACAAATGGCCCAATGTATGATTCCTTCAGTAGGAGCATCTTATTCCCTCCTTGACACAGTCTATAAGCCTGTCATCTGCAATAAGCATATTAAAATGATGTTTCACAAAATTACATACTTCTTCATATTGGGAACTATAGTCTGTAACAACTGTTACACCTTCATGTGTCCATTTAATCTTGAGTTTATCTTTCAATAAATCAGATCTATGAAGCTTAGCAACCTCCCTGTGTGCTTTCTTGACAATCTTTTGGGGGTACCCCCTTTGGATCAACCTTCTACTGACATCCTCCATCTGGGTATGGTAATCTACCATATCTTGGTTGCTCACCAACTGTTCTAGGGCCACTTTTTCTAGCCTGCTCAAATTCTCAGATGTTTTGTTAGTGTATAATAACACAACACAAAAATAGGAGTGGTCAGTCTAACCCACAATCTCATATAAGTATATAAAAGAGCTTGATACTAGGGTTAATAATAGTCCCAATCATTGTAGTAAGCTTGGGTAAACAGTCAATCTGTAAGATAAAGAGTGTCTTAAACTCTCCCCCTTCCAGGTCTCCGCTTCTGCCTCAGTCACTGCACAAATGAGAGTTCAAACCAGTATCAAACGGACCACCGGACTCAGCAGCTCTTACCCTTCCCCTGTGTCAGGTGGGGTGCCTGGACACACTCCGAACTTCCTCCCAGACGGGCAATGAGGACCCTCTGGATTGGGTACAGTCTGTGTGTCCTCCGTGGCGTACTTGTGAGCTGCTGGCATATGGCGTATGAGATGTAACCGCTGTTGATACTTCCTGATATGTCACTGGTAATAAAGCTAGGCAATAGGTAGAAGAAAGCGGGGGAAGGAGGCTCCTGGTAAGGAACAAATTCAGCTAGCGTTCAGCAAGTACAATGGCGGTATTCCCAACCACTAATACAAAAGTAAAAAGAAGAAAAGGAGGGCACGCTGGAACTTGAAGTAACAAAACTCAAGGTTTATTCGGTTAATCCAATGGTATACATGTACAGGTCACAGTCAGTGAAGGCCTAATGCATTTTGCGCATTTTTTTCGTATTTCAGCCTCTGAAGAAGCGCATGTACGCATGCGCGAAATGCCTCAGGCCTTCACTGACTGTGACCTGTACATGTATACCATTGGATTAACCGAATGTAAACCTTGAGTTTTGTTACTTCAAGCTCCAGCGTGCCCTCCTTTTCTTCTTTTTACTATTGTTTTGTTAGTGTGTCTGGCTAATGACTTGAGATCACTCTCCACCCTTCCATAGAAACTCTCTATAATATTTCCCCTACTATGTATAGGATAAAACTTAGAAGGAGATTTTAAACCTTTAACACATGTAGTTTGGATAGAAGTAATTGGGTTTTTACCTTCTCTCAGAAGGTTGTTAAGTGAAATCAAGTCACATGACTCTAAAAAGTACAAATCAGTGTTTAAGTTAGTAGTAACCCATTTTGATCCACTGTACTTTCACTTGAAAAATTACCCTTTAGAGTGATGTTTTGTATCAAACGATTCACTTCTATAACAGTTTTAAACAAATTATGACGGTACAAATCCCAAACCAAGACCAAGTACACGCAATCGTATATCAGATAAACTGGTTTTAGACAGGTTTATAACACAATCTATTTGTATTTTGTCTGTTTTCTGGTTTCCCTTAGCTTGTATCCCTGTTTCTCCTGGTTCTGATTTCCCCCTCTGTCTGGTTTGCTCTAGGGCAAGGAAAAAACCTACTCAGGTTGTGACTGATCTTTGACAGGTTGTTTACTAGTGTTAGGATTTACCTCTATATAGACCTCATAACCAAGTTGAATAGTTGGAGCTATAATAATTACTAGCACTGTATGTACTGGAGTGGTTCTTGGGTCTAACTACCAGTTCTCGGTTAACATTATTATTATCAGGAGGATGTCCAAAGTTAGTTATCTGGGCATTTTTCAATATACCTTTTGTTCCATTAGATGACAATACTTTGTCTCCACTAGTAGCTGACCCATCCTCCCCAGACTCTGCTTCAGTATCTGAAAATGTAACATGAGGGTGCCTTCACCCCCCCCTTCTATTCTTACATCTTCTATTGTTTGATCTATTCCTGTTCTGTTGTCTACGAGTCTGAGTATGCCTGTTACGGTTCCATATGTACACAGTATTAGTATCATAGTCTGTTTGGTTGCGAATGTATTTATTATGTTTCGTGTCGATAATCTGTTGTTTAATATCAGCTATAGCATTCCTAAGTACTAAGTCAAATCTACCATAGTCCACATCACTTTGTCTGGAATTCAATTCTAATTGTAACAAACAAATCTCCTTTCTGACAGTACTTAACATTTTTGTTTTAAATTCACATAGCAGTGACATAAGCCGTATTGAGCAGTCTGTTAATACATTGTACCAGGCCTCCATAAAGTCCTTATCCTCTGTGTCAAAGGTAGGGAATTTATTAACCCTTAGGCCTCTTGGTATAATATGTAATCCAATATATTTTCTCATAGACCAAATCTCCCATTGTAGTTTGGTTTCTTTAACCTTGAATTTTTCCATGTCGTCAAAAAGTTCACTAAGCGTGGAAAAGGATCTGTCACTAGAAAAGATTCTAGATAGTTCAAGGCCTGGTTCGGCTTCAGTCTCAAAGGGCAGTAGTGAATAATACTGCTGTACTATTTGACCATCACAATTCCCCTGCATATTGAGCAAACTCCCTGAGTGCAGTCTGAATGCACTTAATATTGAATAATGTAACCAAAAGAATAGGGAGAGTGTTCACTTGAGTAAATATGTAAGGTCCCAACTCTCGGGAAGCACGTCTCTGCTTAGCTCTATCCCACTGGGTGGTAGGAGAGACACACACAATCAAAGTTAAGCAGTTAAAGCTGTCCAGAGCAATAGAGCATATCATCCGACATTGGAGCTTCTTTGTTTATTTATTCATTTGGCCACAGCTGATATTGTGGAAGTATATATCACACCCTTTTCAAACAGCATATACATGTATACACACAGGTGTCTCACCACCCTTGCATTGAGTCTGTTCACTTACAGTTTCATCAAACAGTTATTCGTATTCTTCTCATGTGGATATCTGATATACCTCTGCTGGATCTGCATTCAAGGCATCTCTTGTCCCAAGCGCGAGCACCGTCTACCCCATGGAAACCTGATCCACACACATTGAGGCATGCCCAAGAAACCAGCACGGGCTGACGACTGTCGTCTCTCACAGATTTCCTCCAATCAGAGGCCTCCTTGGTAATCCCTCGGAGATAAGAACTCGTAGCACATAGCTCATAACACAGCAGTGTTTTAATCGATCACTATAGATGTATGCAAGGAGCCGTAGCCAAAAAACTCTCCAAAAGTACTTGGCCAGCAAAGGATAAACAGTGTGCTCCCCTCGACTCCAGGAGTTTTAACACATTATGTGACAGGGACCTATCAGGGTGCTAGAATGCTATTAAAGGCAAAAAACAGTCCCAAGTAGAAGAACAAGAGCGTTAGCAAGATTAATTTTAAAACATATCGTTTATTTAAATATCTGTCATAAAAACAGGAGGTCAAATATTCTTCCACGATATTAGCTGTGGCCAAATGAATAAATAAACAAAGAAGCTCCAATGTTGGCTGATATACACATATTAACACATAAATATATATGTATATAAGCATATACAAGTATATTTATAGGAATACCACAGTCCTCATAGACCGCAATGTAAAGGCACTTTCAGTGCTGTTTTTTATAACACCCCACACCCGCTCACTTTGAGCCCAAAAAACTGCTTCATGCATTTTTTTTATAAAAAAAAATAAAGATGCTACAATTTTGCTTTTTGCTTATGAACTTCACACTTTATTTTGGGGGCAATTAAGGGACATTTAGAAAATGAACCAGGGATCTGATCTCTGGGTAATTTTCAGAGCGCTAATTGCTTCAGTGAGCTTGTGGTAGCAATAACGAGCCACTTGTAATGGCTGGTTATGTATCGCACGGCCATAAACGGGCAAATTTTCCCATTTACGGGTGCATGATAAATTAGTGCTCCACTTATAATTTAACCCTTAGTGCCTTAACACATCACACAAGGTTCTCATTGTTGTCCATTATTTTTGCAGCAATTGGTGTATTTGTCTTATCTGCAGATATTTTTCTTTTTTGTTTCCCCAACACTACACTTTCCTCTCATATATTTTTTACCCCTCGTTTCACTTAGCATATATGCCCCAATAGCATAGGTTCTCTATATGCACAAAACACTATGACATACAAAGAGTTCTTATTAGGTATTGTCCACTTTCTTTTTGTATAATAGGTGACCCAGGTTGAGATCTGTATATAAGATGCCTGTTCATTTTTATTTTTTGGACTGCCATTGGATTTTCAATACACTTTTAAAGTGCATACTTTATTGAGCACTATACTGTAATGTATTTGTTGGTGTATCACAAACAAAAAATTAGGTTACCTCCTTTAGCAACACAAAACTATAAAAGTAAAATGTGACTTTGGAGAATCTTGCTGAAACTGCATGCCCTTAAGGGGACAGTAAACACCTTGATAATTGTATATAAAATGTTTGTTTATGTATAATTTAACAACTTTTCTATATATTTTCATTATATAATTTTTTACCTCTTTTCATGTAATTTAGCTCTGAAGATTTAGCCATTTCTAATATTCGGAACTTGAAATGCACCCTGATGCAAATAAATGCATTATATACTAACTTTATGACCATGACTAGCCTGACTGTCTCCAAATAAGGCAAATGGTGGGTGGAGTTTGACAATTGTAAAATAATTGGTTTTGAATGAATAATTTGTGTTTGTATGAATGCACATTCATGACAAAAATCGGATATTCGTTTTTATTTTAACAAAACAAATATCCAAACGAACGCACCAAAAAAAAAAATGAAAGAAATAAAAAAAAAAATACTTCAGAATTTGTTTGTTTCCCAGGGGTCAAGTTGAGTGGGAATGCATGGGAACGGAGTTCCTGCACTATTTTTTCAGGTGGAACTAGGTTCCCCCTGGAAAGAGAACAGAAATGCTTCAGTTTCTGATGGTGGGAGGAGCTTTATCATAGTCTGGTTAGAGGGATAGTGAGATACTCTATAAATGGACAGTTATACTTTCTACAATACACTAAATGCAAGCCTGTCAGCAGTCTTGCTGTGTGA
Organism: Bombina bombina; assembly: GCF_027579735.1. Taxonomy (NCBI): domain Eukaryota; kingdom Metazoa; phylum Chordata; class Amphibia; order Anura; family Bombinatoridae; genus Bombina; species Bombina bombina. Next base: position 827,565,392 of record NC_069501.1, read on the forward strand.
TAACCCCGCACTGTGTGGAACATATGATGCTTACATTTCTGTGTGGCTTGCTTACTGTTATTTAGAAATTTAGACTATTGCTCCTTAAGTGGGTGAGACTCTGTGACAGAGGAGGAGTCTCAAAGCCAAAGGCAACCATTCAGCTCTTCATTGAATTTAATTTGCTTTCATTAACCAAAGTTTATAGATTATATACATATAAATACAGTGTGTGTGTGTGTGTGTGTGTAAAACAATATTAATTGTTTAGGGGGGGTGGAAGTCTTGGTAGGTTCCCACACTTTTTTTTCTTAGGACTTGACCCTTGTTGTTTAATTTTGTAAGGGGTTAATACTTACATTAATGAAGAGCTTGCTAACCCAGTCCTCTTCTTGCTAGAGCCCGGCCGTGCTAACAGGATGGTTAGTGTGTTTGTCTCCCAGGAACTGCCCTAAAGTTAGTGCAGGTCCTGGGAACCAAGAGCTTTAAGCCTAATGTTAGCCCCGGCTGGGACTCTGCAAGAAGAGGATAAGGTTAGTGCGCGCTTCAGAGCGAGTTAAGGTAGGTATTCTAGCTAATAGGTCACCTGTTGCTTTGAACATTTACATTTGTTTTAAGGAAAATTAATCTAAATGTTTAACTAATATTCAGTGTTAGTTTAGTTTTAAACAAAATGAATACTGAATTGGGCTGACAATAAATATTTGTGGAAAAGAATATCGTCAAATATTTGCTATAAAATTTTCAGAAAAACTAAAAATTTCTTGGCTGCACAAGTTTATTAAATATGTTAACACTTGGCTGATACAATATTTTACAGCAACACAACAGAAAAGTATGGTAATTATAAACTTTTTACTGTCCCTTTAATAACAAACAGTAATGTTGATTACACAGAATCTCTATACAAAGTCATGCAGAGTAACTAGATCACTTCCTAATAAAGTATGCTAGGATGATATTTGATTCCTTCTGAGCAAACATGTCAAATTTTCTGTTCAGTTTACATTTCCATCATTTTGAATGGTTTCCATAGATAGCAAGCATTGTGCTACTATATGTGACCTTTTGATAAGGGATTCCTGGAAGAAATAAAGGAGGAATACATTAATTTTGTCACCACTGGCTAAAATAATTAAAAAAAGAAAAAAAAATTGATTAAAGACCGCAACCTCATATCTTCTAAGATAAATGTATGCAGAAAATATAGGTTTATCAGTGGAATAAGCATCTACCTTCAGGTGAAAATAATTGAATCTGGAAAAAAAAAAGTTATAAACATGTAATGTATCAGCTTTGTTTTAATATATGTTTTATTTTGCAATACAAAATAGTTTGTAATGGTTAGAAATATAGACCAAATCAGCAATTAAAAGAAAAATAAACATACCCAGAAAGGCCCAATATGATAGCAATTTTATATTGTTTTACTGTTTAGATATTGTGCCTCAGGTACTCTGTATGGATCACATGTATGAATCTCAAAACAAAAATAAAATAGAATGATAAAAACCTGAGACACTGCTCTAAGGGAAGAGATTTTGTTTCAAATAGTTAAATTATTGATGTAATACAATGGTATAATTATCTAATTTAAATAAATATTTACCATGTTATCAAGGCACATAATGATATATTGTAAAAACTATTTAAACCAACACTAATTCTATTTGTTTTACACATGCATGATCTTATATTCAGGAACTAGTGGGTTTAGAGCCTTCTGCCTCATGGAGTAGGTAGAAACTTCCTTGAAGACTATGGACTCACCCCCTTCTCCTACATGAGCCCTCCCACTTTCTGTAAGCTTCAGTTCTGTTTCTACATTTTGGGCCAGAGTACCAAAAATTACAATATTTGCGCTCCATTCAGTAATACCAGTGCACGTAAATGTGCGCTGGTATTACAAATTAGATGTAATGCGAACATGACTTCACGGTTGCATTGCACAGAAGCTTTGCGATCACGAGAGAGCGCTTCCACAGGCTCCAATGGGAGCCTCGTTTTCATGGAGTTAGACATGGCTGAGAATCTAGCGCAGCGATGGGCAGCAAAGTGTAAATATTTATCTATATGAATATATTGATATATATTTATGTGTTTATATGTGCATAGGTTTAAGCCTAATGAAACAGCTAGGTACTCGCTGAGAAACGTGTTGCTGTTTTTTAACTGTTATTAAAATAAGCTTTGATCTTACCACTTGCTGCCAAACCTTTTATTCATCTATCCATCATTACGTTTAAAGGTTCACCAGACGCCTGGAACTTACTTACCCGGTTTTATCCTACTGCTGTTGGAGTTTTGCGGTAGGCCAGTCTGCTGGGTGACTGTTTGATTCCAGCCTGTGACACTTGCACCAAGAGGAGTGCTCTCGCACATGCGAGTTATTTACTTTGTGCACTTTTTTCACAAGAGTATAAACATACTAGGCCATGTGGCGTTTCTGTCTTCTTTCAACTTTATAATAAGCATATACATATATATTTACAGGCAACACTCAGTCCCCATAGACCACAATGTAAAGGCACTTTTCAGTGCTGTTTTCTTTCTAACACCCCACACCTGCTTATTTTAAGCATTAAAAATTGCTTTGTGCAGTTATTATTTAAAAAAATAAAAATGCTACTCTTTTTTTATTTTGTAAAACTACACTACACTGTATTTTGGGGGCAATTGGGGCACATTTTGAAAATTAACCAGAGATCTGATCTCTGGATAATATTTGGAGAGATAATTGCTACCGCTAGCTTGCGGTAGCATTAACCAACCACTTGTAATGGCTGGTTATTTACAGTGCGTCAGTACTGAATTCCTTATTTTTCCCCCTTCTTCCAAAATCCACATTAAAAACATCTCTAAAATTAGACATTTCCTTACACAAGACACAACTAAGATTTTAATCCACTCTCTCATCCTTTCCCGTCTCGACTACTGCAACTCTGTCCTCTCTGGTCTACCTAGCTGCCGTCTAGCTCCTTTACAATCCATAATGAATGCCTCTGCCAGGCTCATCTTCCTTACACGTCACTCTTCATCTGCTGCACCTCTCTGCCAATCCCTTCACTGGCTTCCTCTTGCCTCCAGGATTAAACACAAAATCCTCACTCTGACATACAAAGCCCTCAACTGCACTGCTCCCCCCTACATTTCAGACCTTGTCTCTAGATACTCTCCCTCCTTCTCTCTGCTCACAATCTCCTACTCTCCTCCTCTCTTGTTACTTCCTCACATTCTCGTTTACAGGACTTCTCCAGACTGGCCCCCATCTTGTGGAACTCCCTGCCTCGCTCCACAAGAGTCTCTCCTAGTTTTAACAGCTTCAAGTGCTCCCTAAAGACTCTACTATTCAGGGATGCATACAACCAACACTAACCTTTCCTAACTCCATTGCTTTCCCCTTGAACCCCTTAGAATGTAAGCCTTTGAACCCAGCTGTTTGTAGATCGCCTTCATAAGAGCCGACTTCAACAGTGCAACTCTCGGCAGGGCCCTCTACAAATTTGATCCCTATAAATGTTATCCTGTATACCACCTATGTTTATAGCTCTGCAAAATCTGTTGGCGCTCTATAAATACCTGCTAATAATAATAATAATTATAATAAAGTGCGTCCGTAAACGGGCAAATTTTGGAGCGTGATAAATTAGCGCTCCACTTGTAATCTAGTCATTTGTGAGCAAAATATTGAGGGAGCCAGGGCCTTGGTTAAGTATACCCATATTGTAAAGGCAGAGGTGGGGTTATTTAAGGACAAAGATTTAACAAGGAAAAATCAACTTATTGTAATTTTAGTACAGGTGCAAATATAATTTGTAATCACTTTGTGCACTTGCAGAGGGGTGGGAGACTCACAATAATATGAGATGCAAAAGGAAGCAACAAGGGAAAGAGTGCTGGCCCCTTAAAAAATAGTGGGATATAATTATATAAACATTATCCATATTGATCTTAAAGACAGGGTGAATAGAATTAAAAAATTCAAGGTCTCACTTTATTACACAAAATTTAGACACAAAGACAAAAACGTTTAAAAACACTTGAACTTATCTTTATCCATTTATCTCAATTGACGTGCCAGCTTTAATTACTGTCTTTCTCCGGCTTCACCCAGCATGTAAACTGGTGTTACATTTACCATGACAAAACTTACCCATTCAATAAAAATGATGAATTGACTGCTAATGAAAAAAAAATGTGAAGCTAAATTCTGGAAGAAAAATATATATTTTTTTACTTTAAAAAGGTGCTCACAGGCAGCTGCATATTTTAAAAAATAACAACCCATAGAATAAATGTTCTGAATTTGTTTTATTGTTTAATAATTCATTCTTTTATATGTAAATAATTATTTGCATGATGTGGATTAATATAGTTCTTAGAAATGTAATTGTCCCTTCCTTTGTTCAACTTTTCAATGGTATCAACTGGGTTTAAATGCACAACATGGAACCCACATTTTTTCTTTCATGATTAAGATAGTGCATACAAGTATAAAAATTAAATTTATTTCTATTATCAAAAATGACTTACTTCTATTGATGTCCTTTGTTGAAAGGTAAGTAAGTATCCTCAGGAGGGTGCATGTATTTGGAGCCCTATATGTAAGCAGTTTTGCAAAAATGCTTTTAACAATATTATACACAGCCAAGAACATTAGATGATAGCTGTGTTTGCTGCCATGTAATGATCCAAACATATGAAGGCTACCTATCTAGGTATGCTCCTCAACAAAGTATACATTGAGTACAAAGCACATTTGGTAATACAAGTAAATTGGAAAGTTTAAAAAAAACAAAACAATTGTATGCTCTCTCTGAATCATGAAATAAAAATTTGGGGTTTCGTGTCCCTTTAAGATTAGGTTGCTGAATGCCTACTGAGAAGATGTGAATAAATGTGACAGGCTTGAGGAAGGAAATGGGCCTTGAAACTGCCATGCACAATAAAAGGCACACTAAACACCTGTAATTACTATATTTTTCTGCTGTATTGTGATAAATTAACATACTAGGTTAACATTACAAAAATTGAATATGTTACCATCTTGTTTGCTGTAAATGTTTTTATTAGTCAAACGTAACCCACCACTAGGGTTGCCACCTCAGCCATGTTTTCCTGGACAGTTATGAGTTATACATGTTGCAGGGTGCACAGAGGGGAACATACATTGCTCCCCTGGACAGCACTATTCATGTTTCTCCCTGCACACCCTGCAGCATGTGTAATTCATAAGTGTCCAGTAAAACATGGCTGAGGTGGCAACCCTACCCACCACTTGCATTTTTTGGAGGAGCCAACCAGGACTCTAGTCTACTGGAGTACACACAGTTGAAAACTATGAAGCTTCTTAGCTGATAATCTCTGCTGAGACCAATTAGAATCAGATAATGTGGCAAGGTTATGCTTGAAAAGCCTGTCATATTCAGTCCCAGTGCTCTGAATTATAAAGCTTCTCATTTTTATAGCTACATTACATGGGAGGGGGGGTGGGCAATAAATAATAAAAAAACTACTGCAATTTTGTTTACTATGCATAGCTAAACATTTTCCATTACAAGATGTTCAATGTCCCTTTAATTGCACCCTGCCAGTATACTTCTGCTGGGGTTCATTTCATGGCAACAGGATTTTGCTTATTGCAGAGTTGTTATTAATACTACAGAGGTGCTGGTATTTAGAGACAGAAATAAACTGGAAAGGGTATATATTGTTTTAATGGCTTTGTTATACAGTACACTGTTTAAATATCTGTTCTATTTCTCATCACCTAACTAAATGTACCTGCTGTTTGTATATTAAATGTAACAACACAGAGCATACACTATACAATAAGTACAATAAGCTGCAAAGGGATAAGAAATGTGTATTTTATACGTTTACTGAAGGGCATCATAATGGAAAACAAAGATTTTTCTGGTGGCTTATAGGGACATGTATTTCACAGTATGCTTACAAATGCTCAGAATTTAAACATGCTATATATGATTTCATTTAAAAAGTGAGAAATGCATGCAACTGGCACTGCAGTATTAAAGATACAGAGCTACAGTAAGTAAAAGCTCTAATTACAGCATTTCTTCAGCTCCGGATAAGTGTTTGCCAATCCTGGAGCAATCACAATACAGAAGATCAGTAGTATACCTGTAAAAAAAATAATAATAAAAAGCAAAGTATATTTGAGACCCAAGTTTTTCTGTATCTTGATTGTAGTGTTTCAAATAACCTCCATAGAAAGAAGGAAAGATACCAATAGGGAAGTCCTGTTTAGACTACTATGGATAATAACTACTGGAACCATACTCACATATTCCTGACCGTACACTAAACTCCAAGGCCTCTACTTATCAAGCAGTCTACTTTCCTGCATTCGACGGCACCAATACGCTCGCCTAACATCGCTGCCGCGGACCTGAATGCGTTCTCCAAAATTATCAAGAAAGCTGTCAAAAAGCCTCGCACCAAGTACGGAGCGATGAGCAGCGGACTGTTGTTAACTAACAGTCATCAATCTCGCTGCTCTTCGGCTTATTCGCAGCTTTCTTGGTACCCTGTCACTAAGCACCCACACTATACTATACTGTTTTACCCCCTATACCACCAGTCAAGGTTCCGCTTATTTGTATTGTTTGGAGGATATAAATGGGCTTGCATACTTGGAGCTTAGTTTAAAGGGACAGTCTATTCCAGAATTTTTATTGTTTAAAAAGATAAATAATCCCTTGATTCACAGTTTTGCATAACCAACATATTTATACTGTATTAATATGCTTTTTACCTGTGTGATTACTTTGTATCTAAGCCTCTACAGACTGCCCCCTTATTTCAGTTCTTTTGACAGACTTTCACTTTAGCCAATCAGTGCCTTCTCATAAATAACTCAACGGGCGTGAGCACAATGTTATCTATATGGCACACATTAATTAACACCCTCTAGCTGTGAAAACTGTCAAATGCATTCAGATAAGAGGCAGCCTTTAAGGGCTTAGAAATTAGCATATAAGCCTACCTAGGTTTAGCTTTCAACTAAGAATGCAAATAGAACAAAGTAAATTTGATGATAAAAGTGAATTGGAAAGTTGTTTAAAATTGCATATCCTATCTGAATCATGAAAGTTTAATTTTGACTAGGCTGTCCCTTTAAGCTCTGGATTATGTGAGTGCGGTTCCACCTTTTAATTATCCATAGTAGTCTAAATGGGACTTCACTATTGGGGCTTCATGCACAAATCAGCTTAAGTTGCTCCTTAGGCCTTGCAGGGCAGGTTCACACATGTGAGCCTGCTTCCCGCAATGAAAGAAACAGCGGTCTAACAACACTCTTCCCCACCTTGGAGGTGGCAGGGAGAAATCCCCGCATAGCCTGCTTACTTAGGGTGATTAACAGGCCCTTCTCTCACACGATTGGTCAGAATCCGCTGCCAGTATGCCGCAAAGGTGAGCGGACAAATTCTCAAGTTGAGAAGCTTGTCCCCTCGCCTTATAGTACATGTGGACTTTGGTATCTTTCCTTCTTTCTTTGGAGATTATTTGAAACACTAAAATCAAAATATAGAAAAAAAATAAGAAATAAAGTGTTAACTTGTAATATACCACAAAAAATAATAATAATAAAATGCTAAACAAAATGTGATAAAGCACAGGTAAGGATATATGTTCTTCAGGAATCCGGATGTTAAAGTCCCTGGAAGAAAAGGGAAAATAACAACAAATAGTGAAGTCCTGTATGAACAAATTTAAAAAGAGGTGGAATAATTCTACTCACACTCTGGGGAGCTATAACTAAGTTTTAAAGATTTTATTGGACAGTTGGGATTCTGATGTCACAAGGAGGGTTGGGACTTTGCATTTTACACTGTGAAGCAGCCTGTGAACGCTGTGTTTGGTGATTCAACAGTCGGTTGTGTGTTTTAATTGTTCCCTTATCCTGAGTGATTTTTAACGAGTTAATAAACCGTTTTTATTAAGTTTTGATGTCCCCAGATCCATCTGTACCTATACACATGAGCCGTTTTACTGAGAGCTAAGTTATAGCTCCCCAGAGTGTGAGTAGAATTATTCCACCTCTTTTTAAGTTTGTTCATACAGGACTTCACTATTTGTTGTTATTTTCCCTTTTCTTCCAAGGACTTTAACATCCAGATACCTGAAGAACATATATCCTTACCTGTGCTTTATCACATTTTGTTTATCACATAAAAAACACAATTTATGCTTACCTGATAAATTTATTTCTCTTGTGGTGTATCAAGTCCACGGATCATTCATTACTTGTGGGATATTCTCATTCCCAACAGGAAGTTGCAAGAGGACACCCACAGCAGAGCTGTAATATAGCTCCTCCCCTAACTGTCATAGCCAGTCATTCGACCGAAAACAAGCCGAGAAAGGAGGAACCATAGGGTGCAGTGGTTACTGTAGTTTAAATTTAAAAATTACCTGCCTTAAAATGACAGGGCGGGCCGTGGACTTGATACACCACAAGAGAAATAAATTTATCAGGTAAGCATAAATTGTGTTTTCTCTTGTAAGGTGTATCCAGTCCACGGATCATCCATTACTTGTGGGATACCAATACCAAAGCTAAAGTACACGGATGAAGGGAGGGACAAGGCAGGAACTTAAATGGAAGGAACCACTGCCCGTAAAACCTTTCTCCCAAATATAGCCTCCGAAGAAGCAAAAGTATCAAATTTGTAAAATTTTGAAAAAATATGAAGCGAAGACCAAGTCGTCGCCTTGCAAATCTGATCAAAAGAAGCCTCATTTTTAAAGGCCCAAGTGGAAGCCACAGCTCTAGTGGAATGAGCTGTAATCCTTTCAGGAGGTTGCTGTCCAGCAGTCTCATAGGCTAAGCGGATTAAGCTTCTTAGTCAAAAAGAAAAAGAGGTTGCCGAAGCCTTTTGACCTCTCCTCTGTCCAGAGTAGACAACAAACAAAGCAGATGTTTGACGAAAATCTTTAGTAGCTTGTAAGTAAAACTTTAAAACACGGACCACGTCCAAATTGTGTAACACAAGGATGGAACAACAATCTCTTGATTGATATTCTTGTTAGATACAACCTTAGGTAAGAACCCAGGTTTGGTACGCAGGACTACCTTATCCGTATGAAAAATCAGATAAGGAGAATCACATTGTAAGGCAGATAGCTCAGAGACTCTACGAGCCGAGGAAATAGCTACCAAAAAAAGAACTTTCCAAGATAAAAGCTTGATATCTATGGAATGAAGAGGTTCAAACGGAACTCCTTGAAGAACCTTAAGAACCAAGTTTAAGCTCCATGGTGGAGCAACAGGTTTAAACACAGGCTTGATTCTAACTAAAGCCTGACAAAATGCCTGAACATCTGGAACATCTGCCAGACGCTTAACTAGCTGACAATCCTTTTTCCAAACCTTCTTGGAGAAAAGATAATATCCTAGCAATCCTGACCTTACTCCACGAGTAACCCTTGGATTCACACCAATAAAGATATCTACGCCATACCTTATGGTAAATTTTCCTGGTGACAGGCTTTCGTGCCTGTCTTAAGGTATCAATAACTGACTCGGAGAAGCCACGCTTTGATAAAATCAAGCGTTCAATCTCCAGGCAGTCAGCCTCAGAGAAATTAGATTTGGATGGTTGAAAGGACCCTGAAGTAGAAGGTCCTGTTTCAGAGGCAGAGACCATGGTGGAAAGGATGACATGTCCACTAGATCGGCAAACCTGAGAAACCTATGATGATCTTTGTGTATCGGAATGTGAAGATAATCATCCTTTAGATCCACTGTAGTCATTTATTGACCCTCCTGGATCAGTGGTAGGATGGTACGAATAGTTTCCATCTTGAACGACGGAACTTTGAGGAATTTGTTTAAGATCTTTAGATCCAAAATTGGTCTGAAGGTTCCCTCTTTTTTGGGAACCACAAACAGATTTGAGTAAAAACCCTGTCCCTGTTCCTCCTTTGGAACTGGATGGATCACTCCCATAACTAGGAGGACTCGTACACAGTGTAAGAATGCCTCTCTCTTTATCTGGTGTGCAGATAATTGTGAAAGGTGAAATCTCCCTTTTGGAGGGGAAGCTTTGAAGTCCAGAAGATATCCCTGGGATATAATTTCCAATGCCCAGGGATCCTGAACATCTCTTGCCCACGCCTGGGCAAAGAGTGAAAGTCTGCCCCCTACTAGATCCGTTCCCGGATAGGCGGACGTTCCTTCATGCTGTCTTAGAGGCAGCAGCAGGCTTTTTTACCTGCTTACCTTTTTTCCATGTCAGGTTTGGTCTCCAGACCGTCTTGGATTGAGCAAAAGTTCCCTCTTGTTTATTATTAGAGGAAGTTGATGCTGCACCTGCCTTGAAGTTTTGAAAGGCACGAAAATTAGACTGTTTGGCCCTAGATTTGGACCTGTCCTGAGGAAGGGCATGACCTTTTCCTCCAGTGATATCAGCAAGAATCTCCTTCAACCAGGCCCGAATAGGGTCTGCCCCTTGAAGGGAATGTTAAGTAGCTTAGATTTTGAAGTCACATCAGCTGACCATGATCTAAGCCATAGCGCTCTGCGCGCCTGTATAGCAAAACCAGAATTCTTACTCGTTAGTTTAGTCAAATGAACAATGGCATCAGAATAAAATAATTGGCTAGCTTAAGTGCTCTAAGTTAGCCAAGTATGTCATCCAATGGAGTCGCTACCTGTAAAGCCTCTTCCAGAGACTCAAACCAGTACGCCGCAGCAGCAGTGACAGGGGCAATGCATGCAAGGGGCTGTAGGATAAAACCTTGTTGAATAAATATTTTCTTAAGGTATCCTCTAATTTTTTATCCATTGGATCTAAAAAAAAAAGCACAACTGTCCTCGACAGGGATAGTAGTACGCTTTACTAGAGTAGAAACTGCTCCCTCCACCTTAGAGACTGTCTGCCATAAGTCCCATGTGGTGGCGTCTATTGGAAGCATTTTTCTAAAAATAGGAGGGGAAGAGAATGGCACACCTGGTCTATCCCATTCCTTATTAATAATTTCTGTAAATCTTTTAGGTATTTGGAAAAACATCAGTACACACCGGCACTGCAAAGTATTTATCCAGTCTACACAATTTCTCTGGCACTGCAATGGTATCACAGTCATTCAGAGCAGCTAAAACCTCCCTAAGCAACACGCGGAGGTGTTCAAGCTTAAATTTAAATGTAGAAATATTAGAATCAGGTATCTTTCCTGAGTCATTAACATCACCCACTGACTGAAGCACTGTTTCCTCAGCTTCTGCATATTGTGAGGCAGTATCAGACATGGTTCTTAAAGCGTCAGTATGCTCTGCATTTTGTCTCACCCCAGAGCTATCTCGCTTACCTCTAAGTTCAGGTAGTCTGGCTAATACCGCTGACAGTGTATTATCCATGACTGCCGCCATGTCTTGTAAAGTAAACGCTATGGGCGCCCTAGATGTATTTGGCGCCATTTGAGCGTGAGTCCCTTAAGCGGGAGTCAAAGGGTCTGACACGTGGGGAAAGTTAGTTGGCATAACTTCCCCCTCGTCAGATTCCTCTGGTGATACATTTTTTAAAGACAGAAAATGATGTTTATTGCATAAAATGAAATCAGTACATTTGGTACACATTCTAAGAGGGGGTTCCACCATGGCTTTTAAACATAATAAACAAGGAGTTTCTTCTATGTCAGACATGTTTATACAGAATAACAATGAGACTAGCAAGCTTGGAAAACACTTTAAATCAAGTTAACAAGCAAATATAAAAAATGGTACTGTGCCTTTAAGAGAAACAAATTTTGTCAGAATTTGAAAAACAGTGAAAAAATGCAGTAAATCAAACGAAATTTTTACAGTGTGTATAATAGGCTAACAGAGCATTGCACCCACTTGCAAATGGATGATTAACCCCTTAGTTCAAAAAACGGATCAAAAAAACGAAATAGATGTTTTTTAACAGTCACAACCAACTGCCACAGCAAGCTGTGGCCCTACCTTCCCCAATAAACGACTTTGGAAAGCCTTTGGGCCCTTTAGAGATGTCCTATAGCATTCAGAGGGCCTTTGAGGGAAGCTGGATGTCACAGTTTGTAATTTTAACTGCACCAACTGTAACTTTTATACTACAACAGTGGAAATTGTTTCTAGTCAAAATTTAAGCCAGCCATGTGGAAAAAAATAGGCCCCAATAAAGTTTTATCACCAAAGCATATATAAAAACGATTAAACATGCCAGCAAATGTTTTATATTGTAAATATCATAAGGGTATTACCCCTGGGAGTAAGCATGATACCAGTCGTTATTAAATCACTGTATTCAGGCTTAACTTACATTAATCCGGTATCAGCAGCATTTTCTAGTGTTTTCCATCTCTAGAAAAAATTATAACTGCACATACCTGATAGCAGAATAAACTGCACGCCATTCTCTCGCTGAAGTTACCTCATCTGTGTAATCCCCTCAGACATATGTGAGAATAGCAATGGATCTTAGTTACAACCTGCTAAGATCATAGAAACCTCAGGCAGATTCTTCTTCTATTTACTGCCTGAGATAAAATAGCACAACTCCGGTACTATTTAAAAATAACAAACGTTTGATTGAAGAAAATAAACTAGCTATATTTAACCACTCTCCCCTACAACGTCCTTGCTTGTTGAGAGTTGCAAGAGAATGACTGGCTATGACAGTTAGGAGAGGAGCTATATTACAGCTCTGCTGTGGGTGTCCTCTTGCAACTTCCTGTTGGGAATGAGAATATCCCACAAGTAATGGATGATCCGTGGACTGGATACACCTTACAAGAGAAATCTGCATTTATTCTATATCCTTTCTGTGTATTTATTCACATGTTTTGTTTTTAATAAAGAAAAACATTGTTTCTGTTGTTGAAAAAGATTGTGGCGTTGATCGCAATCCTTCAGAAAAACTTTTTATGGGGATTTTTGTAGATAATTAATTAGATCACCTTTTCTAAAGGATTGTGATTGACTGCTGTATCACATATCAAAAAGGTCACCCATACAATGTATGGACAGCATGTACTTCTGCAACCACAATCCATTTTTTCTAATCTTTTTTGTGACCATTTTATACAAAATCGAATTTATAACCTAAAGGGGCCTGATAAAGCGCAAAACTGGCCTTTTGGACATTTTTGCGTATTCTAAGGCAATCTGGAATAATTCCATTATGTTGGACACATGCAATACACCCTGAAATGGCAACTGATGCCACTTTATCTATAAATATATGGTCTAGATTTGGTAAGCCTATATTATTAATCACTATACAGGGAGTGCAGAATTATTAGGCAAATGAGTATTTTGACCACATCATCCTCTTTATGCATGTTGTCTTACTCCAAGCTGTATAGGCTCGAAAGCCTACTACCAATTAAGCATATTAGGTGATGTGCATCTCTGTAATGAGAAGGGGTGTGGTCTAATGACATCAACACCCTATATCAGGTGTGCATAATTATTAGGCAACTTCCTTTCCTTTGGCAAAATGGGTCAAAAGAAGGACTTGACAGGCTCAGAAAAGTCAAAAATAGTGAGATATCTTGCAGAGGGATGCAGCACTCTTAAAATTGCAAAGCTTCTGAAGCGTAATCATCGAACAATCAAGCGTTTCATTCAAAATAGTCAACAGGGTCGCAAGAAGCGTGTGGAAAAACCAAGGCGCAAAATAACTGCCCATGAACTGAGAAAAGTCAAGCGTGCAGCTGCCAAGATGCCACTTGCCACCAGTTTGGCCATATTTCAGAGCTGCAACATCACTGGAGTGCCCAAAAGCACAAGGTGTGCAATACTCAGAGACATGGCCAAGGTAAGAAAGGCTGAAAGACGACCACCACTGAACAAGACACACAAGCTGAAACATCAAGACTGGGCCAAGAAATATCTCAAGACTGATTTTTCTAAGGTTTTATGGACTGATGAAATGAGAGTGAGTCTTGATGGGCCAGATGGATGGGCCCATGGCTGGATTGGTAAAGGGCAGAGAGCTCCAGTCCGACTCAGACGCCAGCAAGGTGGAGTTGGAGTACTGGTTTGGGCTGGTATCATCAAAGATGAGCTTGTGGGGCCTTTTTGGGTTGAGGATGGAGTCAAGCTCAACTCCCAGTCCTACTGCCAGTTTCTGGAAGACACCTTCTTCAAGCAGTGGTACAGGAAGAAGTCTGCATCCTTCAAGAAAAACATGATTTTCATGCAGGACAATGCTCCATCACACGCGTCCAAGTACTCCACAGCGTGGCTGGCAAGAAAGGGTATAAAAGAAGAAAATCTAATGACATGGCCTCCTTGTTCACCTGATCTGAACCCCATTGAGAACCTGTGGTCCATCAGCAAATGTGAGATTTACAAGGAGGGAAAACAGTACACCTCTCTGAACAGTGTCTGGGAGGCTGTGGTTGCTGCTGCACGCAATGTTGATGGTGAACAGATCAAAACACTGACAGAATCCATGGATGGCAGGCTTTTGAGTGTCCTTGCAAAGAAAGGTGGCTATATTGGTCACTGATTTGTTTTTGTTTTGTTTTTGAATGTCAGAAATGTATATTTGTGAATGTTGAGATGTTATATTGGTTTCACTGGTAAAAATAAATAATTGAAATGGGTATATATTTGTTTTTTGTTAAGTTGCCTAATAATTATGCACAGAAATAGTCACCTGCACACACAGATATCCCCCTAAAATAGCTATAACTAAAAACAAACTAAAAACTACTTCCAAAACTATTCAGCTTTGATATTAATGAGTTTTTTGGGTTCATTGAGAACATGGTTGTTGTTCAATAATAAAATTAATCCTCAAAAGTACAACTTGCTTAATAATTCTGCACTCCCTGTACTATCTTGTAAAGCTAGCTAGATCTGCAGGAATCTAAAGAAACCCAAGATCATGCAACATCTAGAAATAGCATTTTGCAATATTGTTCTTAAAAATTTGGGGATATTTTAAGCCTCATAACTTAAAGAGACAGGAAACCCAATTTTTTTCTTTAATAATTTAGAAAGAGCATGCATTCTAATTCACATCTATTATCTCATTTGCTTCATTCTCTTGATATCCTTTGTTGAAAACTATATCTAAATAGGATCAGTAGCTGCTGATTGGTGGCTGCACATACATGCCTTGTGTGATTGGCTCACCCATGTGAATTGCTATTTTTTCAACAAAGGATATCTAAAGAAGGAAGCAAATTAGATAATAGAAGTAAATTGCAATGTTGCTTAAAATTGTATTCTCTATCTGAATCATAAAATATTTTTGGGGGGATTTCATGTCCCTTTAAGGGTTTCACAAGAACTGTTAAAATTTCAATAAAGAAGATATAAGATGATTTATTTCCCACAATGTTCTTCTTGATGAAAATCTTGTCAAATCAGAAAACAAGATTATTTTTTTTCCGGATATTGAACGAAAATAATAAAAAGTTTTATGAAGCAAGGAGCAAAAACAAACAGACAAAAAACAACCCCCCCCCCCATAAAAATATAATACATTTAAATTACATACTTTAAATGCATACAACATTACTGTTTAAATGCATACAACATTACTGTCAAGGGCATTATGTCCTAAAATTGTTTATAATAGGCTATTTAGAAAACACCTTTGCTAGTAGTGGCCTCAAAGGAGATATAATTTTTATTAAAAAAAAGAAAAAAAGAAAGTTCCATATAATATATAGCAGTGGTTTTACAGTGTTCTTGAAATGAACAGGAGAACAGTTGTTCTGAGTCTCTTGCTAGGTTGCATAGAATATACCCATATGTAATGTAAAACTGCTACTTACAGCATGACATCTCTCTAACTAATGGAAAAGAATAGTACTAGACAATCCTGCTGTTTCACAGGTACACTGGATTACAGATAATAAAATATAAGCTATGTACATATTTTATGCTTTTTAAAAAAATCATATTGTTGAACATCTACTCCTATTTACATTGTGAAATGTATTTTTAAATATATATTTTTGCCTCAAAGTGAAAAAAGTTTGTACATGTGCTTAGGTTAATTCATGTATTATGATGAGTAAGCTCACTATGGGCTAGCCTGCAAGTTGATAATGTTGGTGTATATATATATATATATATATATATATATATATATGAATATAACTCATATAGAATGTAGGTGGTAGGACAAATGGGAAGTAATAAACTAGCCACAAAGAGACAAGGGGGGCGATTTACCAATGTCTGGCAGGCATGATACAATGTAGCGTATCATGTCCGCCAGACATCGCTGAATGCCGACAGCATACGCTGTCGGCATTTAACATTGCACAAACAGTTCTGGTGAACTGCTTGTGCAATACGCCCCCTGCAGATTCGCAGGCAATCAACCCGATCGTATGGGATCAGGCAGATTGATGTCCGCAGCCTCAGAGGCAGTGGACCAGTTAAGGAGCAGTGGTCTTAAGACCGCTGCTCCATAACTGCTGTTTCCGGCGAGCCTGAAGGCTTGCGCGGAAATAGGGGCATCAGAGGCCATTTGGCCCTTGATAAATCGGACCCAAGGTCTTTACATACAGTATGCAAAGCAATTTACTCTTCCCAATAATGTCAGCTTGTCCCAAATAAAGAAGAAATCTCGGGATATAAGCATCTGGGAGGGATAGAGTTGGGATGGAAGTTTGGTAGGTATACACAGTACACATACACACACACTGACACTCTACACATGCACTGACACTCTACACACACATCCACTCACATACACAAGCACACACGTGCACTCAAATACACAAGTATACACACTGACACTCTATACAAACACACACATGCAACCACACACACAGTCATTCTAGAAAGGAAGAAAGGGGTTTGGCATGTGCATACACACAACTTTTAAGAACAGATGGATAGGACATATTCGCCTAGATTACGAGTCTTGCATTAGCCTTTAAAAGCAGTGTTGAGAGGTCCCAACGCTGCTTTTTAACGCCCGCTGGTATTACGAGTCTGACAGGTACAGGTGTACCGCTCACTTTTCTTCCGCGACTCGAGCTTACCGCAAATCCCCTTACGTCAATTGCGTATCCTATCTTTTTAATGGGATTTGCCTAACGCTGGTATTACGAGTCTTGGAAGAAGTGAGCGGTAGACCCCCTCCTGTCAAGTCTTCTACCGCATATAAAAGTCAGTAATTAAGAGTTTTATGGGCTAACGCCGGAACATAAAACTCTTAACTAAAGTGCTCATAGGTACACTAACACCCATAAACTACCTATTAACCCCTAAACCGAGGCCCTCCCACATCGGAAACACTTTAATAAATATATTAACCCCTAATCTGCCGATCAGACATCGCCGCCACTTTAATAAATATATTAACCCCTAAACCGCCGCACTCCCGCCTCGCAAACACTAGTTAAATTTTATTAACCCCTAATCTGCCACTCCCAACGTCGCTGCTACTATATTAAAGGTATTAACCCCTAAACCTAAGTCTAAACCTAACCCTAAACCCCTAACTTAAATATAATTTAAAAAAATCTAAATAAAATTACTACAATTAAATAAAAATATAAAAATAATTTAAAACTAAATACTTACCTATAAAATAAACCCTAAGCTAGCTACAATATAACTAATAGTTACATTGTATCTAGCTTAGGGTTTATATTTATTTTACAGGCAACTTTGTATTTATTTTAACTAGGTACAATAGTTATTAAATAGTTATTAACTATTTAATAACTACCTAGTTAAAATAAATACAAATATACCTGTAAAATAAATCCTAACCTAAGTTACAATTACACCTAACACTACACTATCATTAAACTAATTACCTAAACTACCTACAATTAATTACAATTACATTAAATAAACTAAATTCCGAAACCCCCCCACTAAATTACAGAAAAAAAAGAATTACAAGATTTTTAAACTAATTACACCTACTCAAATCCCCCTAATAAAATAAAAAATCCCCCCAAAATAATAAAATTCCCTACCCTACACTAAATTACAAATAGCCCTTAAAAGGGTCTTTTGTGGGGCATTGCCCCAAAGTAATCAGCTCTTTCACCTGTAAAAAAAAATACAATACCCCCCAACATTAAAACCACCCACACACCCAACCCTACTCTAAAACCCACCCAATCCCCCCTTAAAAAAAACCTAACACTACCCCCTTTAAGATCACCCTACCTTGAGCCGTCTTCACCCAGCCGGGGTGGGTCCGAAGAGGGTCCGAAGTCTTCATCCTATCTGTCCAGAAGAGGACCTCCAGACGACATCTTCATCCAGACTACATCTTCTATCTTCATCCTTCCGGAGCGGGTCCATCTTCAAGACATCTGACGCGGAGCATCCTCTTCATCCGACGGCTGACGACTAAATGACTGGTCCTTTATGTGACGTCATCCAAGATGGCATCCCTTGAATTACGATTGGCTGATAGAATATTATCAGCCAATCGGAATTAAGGTAGGAAAAATCCTATTGGCTGATGCAATCAGCCAATAGGATTAAAGTTCAATCCGATTGGCTGATCCAATCAGCCAATAGGATTGAGCTTGCATTCTATTGGCTGTTCCAAACAGCCAATAGAATGTGAGGTCAATCCTATTGGCTGATTGCATCAGCCAATAGGATTTTTCCTACCTTAATTCGGATTGGCTGATAGGATTCTATCAGCCAATCGGAATTCAAGGGACGCCATCTTGGATGAAGTCACTTAAAGGACCAGTCATTCAGTTGTCGGCCGTCAAATAAAGAGGATGCTCCGCATCGGATGTCTTGAAGATGGACCCGCTCCGCTCCGGAAGGATGAAGATAGAAGATGCCGTCTGGATGAAGACTTCTACCGGTCTGGAGGTCCTCTTCTGGCCAGATAGGATGAAGACTTCGGACCCTCTGGAGGACCACTTGTGCCCGGCTGGCTGAAGACGGCTCAAGGTAGGGTGATCTTCAAATGGGTAGTGTTAGGTTTTTTTAAGGGGGATTGGGTGGGTTTTAGAGTAGGGTTGGGTGTGTGGGTTTTAATGTTGGGGGGTATTGTCTTTTTTTTTACAGGTGAAAGAGCTGATTACTTTGGGGCAATGCCCTGCAAAAGGCCCTTTTAAGGGCTATTTGTAATTTAGTATAGGACAGGGATTTTTATTATTTTGGGGGGCTTTTTTATTTTATTAGGGGAATTAGATTAGGTGTAATTAGTTTAAAATTCTTGTAATTCTTTTTTATTTTCTCTAATTTAGTGGGGTTTTTTTTTGTAATTTAGTTTATTTAATTTAATTGTAATTAATTGTAGGTAGTTTTGGTAATTAGTTTAATGATAGTGTAGTGTTAGGTGTAATTGTAACTTAGAGACTGAAAGAATGCACCTTAGTAGCACTTCAGTTCCTTATGAAGTTATTAATATTAGTATGAAACTTAAACAGCCATTGTGAGCCAAAGGTTTGAAAGAAAATTAAAACATAACTTTTATTAAATCAACATTGGATTAAAACAATTTTTTTGTTTGTGTAAATGTGTGTACTTTAAAAACACATAGCAACTTTACTAAAGATAAAGAAGTGGCACTAAATATCAAGTGGATAGATTACCTCTATTGTGAAATATTCTGGATTATCTGAATAGTAAATATAAATCTATCCAATGAATAATTGGCTTGTGTTCTGGGGTATTCTACACCGCTGTATAATTCAAAATTCTGTCATGCAGACATTCACGTATATAGTTAAGCAACCGTTTTTGAAAAGTAAATAACAAAGTACTATCAGTGAAGGGTACTTAGTAACTGATATACCTGAGTAATTTTGTATTTTTCACTTTGTGGATAAGTGAATCTCTATATAAGCATTATTAACTCCTTCAGGTAAATTACTGAGTCCCTGATAGTTGTAAGTTCATAATACGGATTTAACTCAACCTTAATATATTATCCCTTATGTTGCAGTAGATTATATTGTAGGTATGTATACACAATATATAATTACAATATAAATTTTTTGGAATATCAGAAGTGGCTCAAATATCTTATGTAATTTAATATATACTGTGTAGTTAATCAGTTTTTGCAACAGGGTTTTATTTTTGATATCTTAGATTTAAGTCTGGCATGTGTTGGTGCTTTGGTGTACGAACTCCAGTGGTATATACTTTGTGGCAAAAAGTATATCTCACTTTGTATATTATCTACTGTTTTTAGTCACTTGGCAGCCTTAGCATATTTTACTTTTATAATATACATCATTTAATACATGAAAGACGGTATTCTAGATATTTATAAAAGTTTCTTTGAATGATATATTCTATGCAGCCCACTTGATTTGTGTATCAATAGCCTGTCGCTGGTGGTTACAGTATAAGTTTAGGTAACCAGTTATAGGTTCTGGCCGTTATAGCTTAGGAATATTCACAAGTTATTGATCTTTATTTTCTTCTAAAGTGGCTGTCTTTTAATTTCTTCTAAAGTTAGCTATTACAGCTTTATACCGTCTGAAATACTAGAAGTTGTATTATGGCACTGTCATTGCTAGTACCCGGCTTTTGTGCACTTATGCTATCAACAAGTGATTGATGCGGTATAAGCTGGAGCTGCCCAAATACGTGACTAACAGTTATAATAGTGATCCATAATTGGCTCTTCAAAGTTGCCACTAGCTAACCGCTATAGCTATATGATAATATTATATAGTTTTTTAAATCTATATCAGTGCGGTTGATTTCACAGGTTGGCGGTTATAACTGTTATTCTATTAACCTGTGAATAGCTTTTGACAATGGCCACTAGCGGTTTTTAAATAACCCCCAAGGTATTAGTACTGATTTAGACCAAATGCCACTATATCAAAGCGTTACGTTTTAAAGTTTTCTATGCCATTTAAAAAAGAAAAACAACAGGGTATTGTCAGATACCCATCCCTAACATGTTTCGCCGATAGTGTTTCGGCTTTTTCAAAGGTGACGCGGGCCGGCGTCTCAGGGTATTTAAATGCATATGCGCAAACCCATTGGCTTGAGGAGGCGTTGTTTCGGCATGATTGACATTTATGATGTTGGAAACTTTATACCATACTTGACAGATGGAATACACTTGAGTATGTGACATACATTTGAAAACATTGAAGTGATATGAAGTGTATTTTAATAAAATTTTATACTGACGTGGTATAACGTGACGGAATTTAAAGTAAGATCATATGTGACCATCGATTGTCATATCAGCATTTTATTCTCTCCTGCTCTGTGGCAAGGTATATTTGTTCACATTGATTTATTGTTAGCTTATTGCCTAAGTGTAGTGATTTTTAAGATCATCGTTATACTTTATACTCTGGATCTTATTCAATAATTTTTTTTTATTTTTTTTTTTAAAAAAAACCTTTAAATTAAAAAACTTTAATCTATCTTTCTGTTTTGGTGATTTAATCTTTACTTTTTCAGTATTAGAATTTTTTTATATAACTAAAGTGCTTGTGAACTTATAATTAACTTTTTAATTTTTTAAATGATTTTTTAATGATAAAGTGCAGAATTTTTTAATAAAGTGCAGAATTTTTTTTTGCACTTTAACAAAAAAAAATTCTGCACTTTATTAAAAAATTCTGCACTTTATCATTAAAAAATCATTTAAAAAATTAAAAAGTTAATATAAAAAATTTCTAATACTGAAAAAGTAAAGATTAAATCACCAAAACAGAAAGATAGATTAAAGTTTTTTAATTAATAAATATAAAGTATGTAAATCCAATTATTCACTAAATTGATTGTAGATCAAATATTTAAATATAAACAATTAATAAAAAATAATAAAAGAGTTTTAATTAATTAATTCTAATATCACTTTAAGACAGAAAAAATTATTCACTATCCCTTTAATAAACACCAATTTAAATTAATACTCCAACTAAAATAAATAATAGTCCACATCACATTCAGTAACATCATTATTAAAAATCTAGATATCAAATTTAGATCAATGTTAAAATCCATCATCAGGGCATCATTTTATAGGTAGAGAATACTAACCAAAAGAAGATTTTGTTAAGATTTATTGCAAAGATTTAAATCAATTTCTAAAAATAGATCTCTAAGAAGACAGAAATCAAATGTAAAAGTGAGGAACCGTATTACAATAAAGATAGGAAATATATGTAAAGATGAGAAAATTAACGTATCCCATGAATAACACCACTACCGAGTTGTTAAATAAAGATAAATTTTCTCCCACTTTTTCTTTTATTTTTATTTTTATCATTTGGGATTAAGTTAAGGAACGATTGTTTTTAATAAGGAATGTTTCTAGTAAGGAATGTTTATAAAAATGAGAGAGCCCATGTTTCCAATAAAAAAGTTTGATGAGGTTATCTTAAGAGAGCCCAGTGACGTTACCGAAGCCAGGACCAATCAGATAGAAGGCGGCATTATTTAAATTGGAAAGTCGAGTAATCATAGTATCTTGAAAAAGCCCGGAACGCGGGTGAAACGCGTAGAAACTGTGATAGAAAGCTGTATTGCAAGGAATCCCTTTGCTAACCCAGACTGTGGAACCCACTCCAAGAAAAGGTTCACTATTGTACTGGTCGGAGCTGAAAGAAATTAGTTGCCTGTCTGTCACCTGCGTACAAGTAGTACTAAGTGCAGGAATACTGACGGACCTCACATAGATCTACACCTGCGTACACCAGAGTACTAAGAGCAGGTAAAGAAGCCATCGGTTTATAGGAGAACTTGCGCAAGTTGAAGAAAACCGAATTACTGCACCGCTACGTTTACCCAAGCTTAAAAGACTGGTAAGCCTTGAGATTCCAACCGCACTCGATAAGAGGTAAGACCACCCACGAAGCGGGGTTAACGCATGAAGAAGGAGGTAAGACCACCTACATAGTGGGTCAGATATACCTCAAAAAGTGCCATTCAAACTCACTGCAAAAACATACTAGCAAGATTGTCGCTCTGCTAAACAGACTTGATTTTTCACATCCATTTGGGAACTTTGCCACTCTATCAATTGAACTTTGGTATTCTATCAATTGAACTTTGGTATTCTATGAATTGATTAAAACTATTTTGTTGCTAAGAGTATCTTTTCAACAATATAACAAATTTGCTGTTTCAGTATACAGACCACACTCTTTTGTAACATTTGTGGACATTGTTATTATACCAGAAAAGACTAGAAAATAATCTGGGCTCTCTCATTAATATTTGATTTTTATTCTGTGATTCAATTTTGGAATATTTTATCTGTATAGACATATAGCTATCAATTTTATATATATTTTTTTCTCATCCTATGACTGTAATATAATAAATACCTGTGATTGTATAAAAATGCATTTGAAATTTATATGAACAGAGTACATCTATCAATCCTCAATTTATATTCGTATCCAATATTCTAGTAAAAGTTATTTCAGGATTTGATTTACTTCAGTCTATCCAATATAATAGGGGTATATACTTATTCCTATTGATATTTATTTTTCTATATAAATTAGTTAAAGTATATATAAGTAAAGCTTATTCAGTAGGTAATAAATTTAATTTGTCTCCTAGTTTTTAACACTTTTTAGCTTTTATTAGTGCCATTCTCTATTACAAATTATCTTGAAGGAATCTAACTCAGGAAAATACCTGTGAGCAGTCAAGTCCCACCAACTTGCGGGACATCCCCACACATACAGCGCTACTCCCTGTCTCTACACAGTTTTGTTCTCAGAAAGTGTGTAGAAAATCACTTGACTGGCAACCAGTTAACCTTGTAAAGGGCCTAGCCGGTCTCATGTCTCCAAAAGCAAATCAGTAAAATGTATTTCTAAATATGGCTCCAATGAAGAAAGGCTAATGTGTGAAAAAAATGTAACATTTATTGAAACACGTAAAACTACAAAGGCATACCACAGGGCTCAACAAATATAGAGCAGTAGTTTTATATTTTTGGCTTGCTTCAATAAACATTATGTTTCATTCACACATTATTCTTTCTTCATTGGAGCCATATTTTAGAAATACATTTGAATCGCAACACATGTGGCCGTCATCAGCACAAGGTATTAAGTCACATGTGGTCATCATCAGCACAATGCATTAAGTCACATGTGGTCATCATCAGCACAATGCATTAAGTCACATGTGGCCGTCATCAGCACAAGGTATTAAGTAACATGTGGTCATCATCAGCACAATGCATTAAGTCACATGTGGTCATCATCAGCACAATGTATTAAGTAACATGTGGTAATGTATTAAGTAACATGTGGTCATCATCAGCACAATGTATTAAGTAACATGTGGCCATCATCAGCACAATGTATTAAGTAACATGTGGTAATGTATTAAGTAACATGTGGTCATCATCAGCACAATGTATTAAGTAACATGTGGCCATCATCAGCACAATGTATTAAGTAACATGTGGTAATGTATTAAGTAACATGTGGTAATGTATTAAGTAACATGTGGTCATCATCAGCACAATGTATTAAGTAACATGTGGCCATCATCAGCACAATGTATTAAGTAACATGTGGTAATGTATTAAGTAACATGTGGTCATCATCAGCACAATGTATTAAGTAACATGTGGTAATGTATTAAGTAACATGTGGTAATGTATTAAGTAACATGTGGTAATGTATTAAGTAACATGTGGTAATGTATTAAGTAACATGTGGTCATCATCAGCACAATGTATTAAGTAACATGTGGTAATGTATTAAGTAACATGTGGTCATCATCAGCACAATGTATTAAGTAACATGTGGTCATCATCAGCACAATGTATTAAGTAACATGTGCTAATGTATTAAGTAACATGTGGTCATCATCAGCACAATGTATTAAGTAACATGTGGTAATGTATTAAGTAACATGTGGTCATCATCAGCACAATGTATTAAGTAACATGTGGCCATCATCAGTACAATGTATTAAGTAACATGTGGTAATGTATTAAGTAACATGTGGTCATCATCAGCACAATGTATTAAGTAACATGTGGTAATGTATTAAGTAACATGTGGTCATCATCAGCACAATGTATTAAGTAACATGTGGTCATCATCAGCACAATGTATTAAGTAACATGTGGTAATGTATTAAGTAACATGTGGTCATCATCAGCACAATGTATTAAGTAACATGTGGTAATGTATTAAGTAACATGTGGTCATCATCAGCACAATGTATTAAGTAACATGTGGCCATCATCAGTACAATGTATTAAGTAACATGTGGTAATGTATTAAGTAACATGTGGTCATCATCAGCACAATGCATTAAGTCACATGTGGTCATCATCAGCACAATGCATTAAGTCACATGTGGTCATCATCAGCACAATGCATTAAGTCACATGTGGTCATCATCAGCACAATGTATTAAGTAACATGTGGTCATCATCAGCACAATGCATTAAGTCACATGTGGTCATCATCAGCACAATGCATTAAGTCACATGTGGTCATCATCAGCACAATGCATTAAGTCACATGTGGTCATCATCAGCACAATGCATTAAGTCACATGTGGTCATCATCAGCACAATGCATTAAGTCACATGTGATCATCATCAGCACAATGTATTAAGCAACATGTGGTAATGTATTAAGTAACATGTGGTCATCATCAGCACAATGTATTAAGTAACGTGTGGCCATCATCAGCAGAATGTATTAAGTAACATGTGGTAATGTATTAAGTAACATGTGGCCATCATCAGCACAATGTATTAAGTAACATGTGGTAATGTATTAAGTCACATGTGGTCATCATCAGCACAATGTATTAAGTAACATGTGGTAATGTATTAAGTAACATGTGGTCATCATCAGCACAATGTATTAAGTAACATGTGGTAATGTATTAAGTAACATGTGGTAATGTATTAAGTAACATGTGGTCATCATCAGCACAATGTATTAAGTAACATGTGGCCATCATCAGCACAATGTATTAAGCAACATGTGGTCATCATCAGTAATATGCATTAAATGCAGAAGATGACCATGTGTCATTATCGATGAGGGGGTGGCAGAGCATTTTTGTGCTAATTGCAACCTCTCCTGCACTTACCCCTTCATCAATGGTGGCCAATTTGTTTGGTATTCCAGAGACCTGGAAATCCCAAGACTCCCCCTTTGAAGGCAATCTCCTGCTCTTTCAAACAATGTGGGCCAAATTACAAGTAGAGCGCTATTTAGCTCTTTCACTCTAGCGTTAACATCGCCAGAAGTAAAGCTTTTGCACGTGCGGGTTAGCAAGAGTATTACAAGTTAAAAGTAAAACTTTTGAAAGTAAAACCTGCTGAGCGATAACTTCAGGACTTGGGATATCGTGACTGCACAAACTTCTCCCTAAAGACTTTAATGGAATGTGCAGAAGAAAAAAAACTAACATTTATCATTTGCGTGATAACCTGACAGGAATGGGACATGATACCCAAATATTTTCTCTCATTGTTCGAATAGAGAATACGATTTTTAACAATTTTCCAATTTACTTGTATTATCAAATTTGCTTTGTTTTTTTGCTATTCTTTGTTGAAAAGATATCTAGATAGGCAGCGTGCACATGTCTGGAGCACTACATGACAGGAAATAGTGCTGCCATCTAGTTCTCTTGCTAATGTATAAAATTGTTGCAAAACAGCTGCCATATATTCCTGCAGACACGTGCACACTCCTGAACTTACCTTCCTTGGATGTGTGCTTTGGGTCATTGTCCTGTTGGAATGGGACATTCTGCTTCATCTTCAGCTTTCTGACAGTGGCCAGCAGGGTTTGTGCCAAAATATCTTGATATTTGGAACTATTCATTATCCCATCTATCTTGACAGGAGCCCCTGACCCAACTGAAGAGAAGCATCCCCAAAGCATGATGCTACCACCACCATATTTTCCCACATTGTTTGGTGTGACTGAATGAATAATTTGGCATTAAAAAAGTGTTTCAGTGATTGTTTGTTTTCTCTGGGGTTTTGTTTGTTGGAAAATTACATTACAGATGAAAAAAGTCTGACTTTTACATTTTTGTTATTTCTGTGTTTACATTTCAATAACCTGCAATTTCATAAGGGTGCGTAGACTCTGTATATCCACTGTATTGAGTCAGTAATGAAGAGAAATTACGCACTGAAAAATTAGATCATTTTTTTTTTGTATTTCAATTTCCCTTTAACATATTAATATATTTGTATAGCTCTTTACTTGTCCAATTCAATAATCTTTTAGAGACTCTGAGAAAATAGTTTTGAAATGGACAAGCCTCAAAAGAAGAATTAAGGGGGTTTGAAAGGCAATTACTTACCTAAGTTAAATAATAAAGATGAAAAGACTGAAAATATCAGATAACAGCAAAGATTAGCAGCAAGAGATGTATGCTCTGTGCTACAGAACTGTTCCCTTAGGTAATTAGCAGTGCATTACACTGTAAGTACTTCATAGACTTATTAAATTCTGTGTGTTGAATT
Source organism: Bombina bombina (assembly GCF_027579735.1). Taxonomy (NCBI): domain Eukaryota; kingdom Metazoa; phylum Chordata; class Amphibia; order Anura; family Bombinatoridae; genus Bombina; species Bombina bombina. The sequence goes on from NC_069501.1 coordinate 827,592,790, forward strand.
GTCCAATCAGGGGAGATATGGATGTGTTGGTGTTTGCTTTATCCAGCTATACACATTTGTATCTTCTTTGGTGAAACAGTCCAGGAAGGAGACCTTAGTCATATTTCAGTGTTTATTAGACCTTATTAGTAAAGTAAGACTAGAACCATCATGTCCATATTAAAAGGTAATAGAATTTGATTACACAAACATGGATTACCTTATTTATAAATGTTCAATAGCAGGATTTTTGTTACACATTTCTAATGCACCCACATATTGACTGTACTAGATAAGAGAGCTAGGATTTGTTATTGATAAAGAGCTGGAAAAAATGTTAGTATATTTGTTAAATACTGACTCTATGTCTTGGAAACAAATGTAAAATGTTGCCAAATATGTAATAGTTTACAAATGACTGTTAACTTTCCCTGTATTAAAGGATTACAAACTTTTTGCAAATTTTGTATATAAAAACCAGATATAATTTACATGTATGAAATAAAACTTAAATGACCTCTAACTTTTGGAAATCAAAGCCGCATTAACTTAGAAAATTATTCTTTATTTTTTGACGATTACGTCATGATATCCAGCCCACAATTTTCGGCACTACATCTATGAAATCTTCAACCAATCAGATTCACTGTTTATGCATCTCATTATGACAAGAATTATTCCTCATTCGCATGCGCACAAAACCTGCAACAATAGCGCATGCACATTTTCGACTATTGAAGTCGCAATTACCAGCAGCTACATTGGAATAATGCCTGCGCATTTGAGACGGAAATCTATGCAATAATTTTTACTGGGTTTCTACATTGAATCAAAACAATATGATCCCGCATTTCCTTATCCTTATCCAACAATTTATTGCTGGTTACGATGCAGGGTTGAAGCTTCATCACCAACTAAATCATTAACTGACTTTTGAATACTCATCAAGATCAGTGTTTACAGACTGTTTCTGTTAGTTGCTGCATTTAGTTGTTGATTTCAATCCGCATCATATATCAGGTGCTAATATCTTTTTTTGCAAATATCTTTTTTTGCTAATATTTTTTCAAATATCTTTAAATATATCGTTATTAACAATAGTCATTTAAACTTATTTTACCAGTGTCAATTTCTTTGATATACAAAAATCTTTTAGAAGTTTATGGTATACATACATGATGGTGGTACATTATTAAAATACATTTTATTTTGATTGATTTTAGATATTTGCTTAATCTCTACAAACATATACTGTATATATATATATATATATATATATATATATATATATATAGGTGTATTGTATATAATGCATTATCTGATAAATACATAGAACAATATTTTGTTAATTAGCTTGATACAAGCAGCGCAATAATTATGTCTCCAAAAAAATATAATAATTTTCAAATATATTATAAAAAACGAAATCGTTATTAGCAAAATACATACAAATTTATGTATTGAATTTAATGTAATTTTTAGTAAACTATTTATAGACACAGATGTCTTTATGAAGTTAATTTAATAATTGCCAAGTCAAATTACCTATATTAAAGTACATATATATTGTGTATATAAATTTTTATGACAAGTGGTTGCAAATAATATATTTCAATACTTATTAAGAATGCTCATTATAACTAGGGAGATTCTATAAGCTTACACCACTTACCTGACAAAGCACTGCCGGATCTTATGATGTACACTGGATAGAGCGGGTCTATTATGTTGGAGACAGTCTTGAAGGGAGTGACGCATGCGCTGTGAGAATTTTCGGCACCATATTCCAACTGCAGTTGTCACCCAGGATTGGAGCGATAGATAACCACGGAGTGGGTTTGGAAAAAAAAAAATTTCAGAAAGAAGATTACAACGATATGGTAGATATCTCCTAATGAGATCCTATTGAGAAGATGCTTGTTTTGGATAGTTAGTTAGTAAAAAGCATAGTTATATTTTGCTTACATTGACCCTTTAAATCTAATTTATCATATCTTACACATCAATTAAACTTTTATTTATCTATGAACATTAAAACATTGTCATAGACATCAGTGTAAGACAAAAATCGGTTGCCATATTCATATTTTGCAGTGGTGTTTCAAATCTTACAGACAGCAAGATTTACAAGTAGCACGTTATGATTTTTTTGCGCGTGATGTGGTCTTTTCACAATCAATTTCCATTGTGCAGGTATTACAAGTCTTGAAAAATTGTGATTGTGTGCGTGCATTCTCTTTTTACATACCAATCTTTTCTGCGCTCGAAAGACTTTAAAAATACATTACAAAGTACAGTAATACTCATATTAACACTGTCTAATAAAAATTATTTAAAAACATATTGCACATAAGAGCACAAAGATATGCAAAATCAGGTGTTAGAAAGCGACGCAGGGATTTTACATTGACATACTTACACATACATAGAGAAACATGGATTTATATGTATAGACATATGTTTAACTATGTGGATAAGGATACTATTTTACATTATAATCTTATGCACATTAAACAATATCTCAGATGTATTTTCAATGCAATATTCGCATTTAGATCTCTAGATATCTAGACATATATATACTGTATATATTCATTTACATATCTCGCAATAAATAGGTATTAGTCCAAATATCATCAAATATATATATATATATATATATATATAAATAATTATTTTGAAATAAATAGAACATATTCCGTTGTGAAAACAATTTTGCAATATGAAATATTCGCATTTTCATGTACACTTTTCAAGGAGAATACGTCATGGGCTTTGCACAACATATTACGGTTTTTCTTTTTTCTATTTGTCTTGTTCATTGTCTTCTATGGGGAATACGTGAATGCGCACATGATTTTGCGGTTTGCATTACGCAGCTTAACGTGTGTGCAAAACAATTTATTTTCCAACTTGTAATAGCTGCACAACCCCACATGCAAAGAAGCCATAACATGCACAGCGTTTTCGCAACTGATTTGCTGCACGATTTGTAATCTTGTTCAGTGATGGTAAACTCCTTGTCGTTAAAATACATTTCTTGTTATAGTATGATATATCAGCTAAGCCTAAAAAATTTTAATGAAATTTATATCTAGTTTGCTGCAATTATTTGTCAATAGCCAAACTATTCTGGTCAGTAGCCAGGTAATCAGTCACAAAGCACAGAAACATAAGCCAGAATACACACCAGGGTTAGGATCATTGAAACAGGTAAGGAGCAAGAACACAAGACTTCCATAAAGAATAACCAAGCAAGCACAGAACTGGTGTCAGCAAGGGTCTTTTAACACCTCCCCCTAGGTCTTGGTGGCAAAACACCTGCAGGGTTATTTCCTATTTTAAGGTCACACATTGCACTAGCCTTGGTGCAGGTCACAGTTTCATCATTGCCTTAGCAGACTCTTCTTTAACCACTATGCTAACCTTAGCGCTGTGATCCCTTACAGGAGAACATGCCAGAAGAGTGACAGTGTATCATGCAAAGCGGTTTCTTAGCAGATCCAAAACTGCACGCAAGTAACAGGACCTGACAGGTGTCAGCTAATATTTTTGATACTCGGTCTAGATCTAATAGTCATGCATTGTCATGTGATGGAAAGTCCAGAAAAAAAATCATTTTTGGTTGCTCTTGTTTTTTCTTAATTACAGATTCCTTTGATATAAAGAGAACATTTATTGCAATTGGTAAAAAGATTAGTTAGGCATTACTTATTTTGATGCTTTTACCTCTAGAACATCCTGGGGTCAGACAAGCTTACTTAACTTTGCCTTTAAAACTAGTTGCAAATTACATCTATGTAACATGATTGGTTTTAACTGTTAGACTAACACCAGTAGTTAAAACAGTTGGACAATAACTGAAATGTACTTTCCATACTTTTTATGGTAGCTGCATTATTAAGTTTTATTTTAAGTAACTTTATTTGATGCCAGATAGTGATGTCTCAAACTGTTTGCCCGCGAACGGTTCACAGCGAACATAGCTTGTTCGTGTTCGCGTTTGTGGGCGAACACATGGCGATGTTCGATCCGCACCTATGTGTCATCATTGTGGAAACTTTGACCCTTTATGTCACAGCAGCCTGACACATTAGAGCCAATCGACATCAGACACTCCCTCACAGACACTCCCAGCTACTCGGAATCCACCATTTTAGACTCATAACGACCTTGCTTTTTTAATGAGAGGACGTGTTGTGTTTTTGCTCCTGACATTAATAGTAAAAACATAGCTAGGCTAGTGTATTTACAGTCCAGAAGGACTCCACTCATCTCTGCTGCAAGCACAGCATCCCAAAAAGCCCTTTTTAGGGCTATATTTCGTGCCGTTTTTTTTTTTTTTTTTTTTTTTTATTAGCATTTGCCTGGCTTTCAGCTGTGTGTTTAAGGCTCACAGCATATGCCGTGACTACTGCCACCACTGATATCTCCCTAACAACATTAGTTTAAATTTAACTAACCCAAAAATTTAATTATTTTTCTAGTGTAATTTTTTTTCATTTTCTATCAGGCCAGTGTCACACAGCATATACTCTGGTTCATTGCTCTGTGCCAGCCAGCAGCCACCAGTGTTAATATCCATTTATAACATTATTTTAAATTTAAAAAAATTTAAAAAAATAAATAAATATTTTGCTAGTGTAATCTAATTACATTTACTATCATGCCTGTGTCTGTCAGGCTCACTCAGCATTAATATATCTTTTTTTTTTCAGTCTTTTGGTTAATTGGTCTGTGCCAGGCAGCCACCCAGCACTCATATCTATTCTTCTTCACCTTAATTTTAATATAAAAAAAAAAAAGTTTAAATTTGTTTGCTAGTGTAATCAAATATAATTTTCTATCCGGCCTGTGTGTTTTGCTGACATAGAGAGCCTACTGTGTTTACTTGCTGCCCTCCCTAGTCTATGAGCCACGACTCATATGTGTTTAACCTTTTTTTAATTTCAATCATTTTTCTAGTGTAATCTAATAGTATTTTCTATCAGGCGTGTGTGTATCCGACTTACAAAGCCTACTGTTTTTAATAGCTGCCCTTCCAAGGCTATCAGCCACGACTCATGTATGTGCTTAACCTTTTTCTTAAAATTTCCAAAAAAAAGTCTTTAAATCATTATGCTAATGTAATCTAATTGTATTTTCTATCAGGCCTGTGTCTAACTGTCTATCTGACTTACACAGCATACTGTTGTTATAATTGCTGCCCTACGTAGCAGCCAGCCAGTGCGACCACTCATAGAGTCATATGTGCATTGCACTTCTTAACATAATTTTAATATTAAAATCTAAAATTTTAAAATATTTTGCTAGTGTAATCTAACTTAATTTTCTATCAGTCCTGTGTTTTTGTCACTTACACAGCATACTGTGTTAAATTGCTGCCCTACCTACCATCCACAACTCATATCTGCCAGCCTGTCTGCCAGGCCCAAGTTGCCAATTAGTGGCACCAATCACAATTCTTGTAACAGTAATTAATCCTCCTGCCTTGCAGCCTGCTGTGAGCCAGGCCCACCTAGCCAATTGTTGTCAGCAATCATATTTCTGTTAACAGTATTGCAAAAATTGTCAATCATCACTGTTTAGACTGTCAGTAATCAGTCTCCTAGTGTCCTTGAATTGCATCTACCTCCTGCCTGCCATCCTTTTGTGCCAGGCCGTCTTGCCAACTATTTACACCAATCCTAATTTTTTGTCACAGTATAGTTACTAATTAAAATTAAAAAAATCTTGATTGTTGAGGATCTTAATCCTCAGTTTGCTCGTGCCCTAGAATTGCACTTTTCTACAGCCTTCCAAGCCTGTGTGCCAGGCCTACTTAAAAAATATTTACATTTTGTTTGGCTAATCATGATGGCCATGTAGACCACCCGTAACAGGGATGAAAGTGCTAAGAATAGTACTAATTGAAACAACCGAGTTAGCCATGGGTGTTAGTCTAAGACCACTCGGCTTTTTTTTTGGGTTCGGGTGCAGCAAATCATGAAGGCCAGATAGACCTGCCACCATTTGATGTTGTAACAGGTATTAAACTGCAAAGAACAGTACTACTTAACACAACCGACTTACCATGGGTCCCAGAGCATATGTTTGGTTGTTATATTTTGTAAGGGTAATCATGCAGGCCATATAGACCTCCACCAATAGGGTGAGTATGAGTAACAGCTATTAAAATGCAAAGGACATTACTAATTAACACATCATAGTTACCATGAGTCGCATACAAAGAGCAGATGTCTTATTATAATTTGTATGGGTAATCATCCAGGCCATATAGACCTCACCAAATAGGGGGAGTTACAGAGATTAAAGTGCTAAGAATGGTAGTACTTAAAACACAACCTAGTTAAAATAGGTAGCAGACCGCATGTCTTATTATTATAATTTTTCAGGGTAATCTGGCAGGCCATATAGAACACCCCCGATAGGGGGGGGAACAGGGATTAAAGTGCTAAGAAAAGTACTAATTAACACAAGCTAGTTGGGTCCAAGAACGCATGTTTAATTATTAGACTTTATTAGGGTAATTATATATCTAACAAATATATCTATTTCTCTTCTATTGATTCTATCTAACTATCAATCTATGTATATCTATCTATCCTATCTATCAATCTATCTTCTGTCCGGGATGTTTTGAGACAGCCACTTTGGGAATGTTAGTTGATTTAGACCCATTATGGCTTAAAAGCAGACTCTGCATAAACTATGTAATTTTCCATGGGAGTTTTGCCAGGGATCCCCCTCCAGCATGCGACAGTCCAGGTGTTAGTACCCTTGAAACAACTTTTCCATCACTATTGTGGCCAGAAAGAGTCCTTGTAGGTTTTAAAGTTCGCCTGCCTATTGAATTCAATGGCGGTTCGCGGGTTCGCGAACAATACCGGAAGTTCGAGTCCGCCGTTCGCGAACCGAAAATTAACTCTTGTGCACCAAAGACAGTACAAGACTATAGATAGGGTTTTACTGTACACGTTATACAATTAATATTTATGAGAATGTCGTCTTAATGTTTGTCAATGAGCTTTTGGAACATATTTAAATCCTAACTATGGAGCTCTTGCCAATTAATTTATCCTATTAGAATATATATTTTTAAATAATTTCTGAGTGTCCCTTGAGTTTCTCTTTCTTTTTTTTTTCTTGTGGGCTTTTATTGTTATGCTGTCCCCATCCCTTTTCCTTCAGATTTTCTGCTACCTTCCCACTCACTCTTACCGCTCTCACGCACATTTTCTATCCCAAAGGTATCATCTAGTTTATTCATTTCTCTCACTCCTTCAACTCTTCCGCTGGCTTTCTATTTCAATTTCCCTGTTATTGTTTCTTTCTTTCTTTCTTTCTTTCTTTCTTTCTTTCTTTCTTTCTTTCTTTCTTTCTTTCTTTCTTTCTTTCTTTCTTTCTTTCTTTCTTTCTTTCTTCTTATATACCTGAATGTATATATTTAAAATAAAATATAAAGGCCTAGATTACAAGTGGAGCACAACAATGCTAACACTATGGTGCTTCCATATGCCTTTGCATACATATCGGTTTTTACCTTGTTTACGTAATCAGACTAACTGGAAGCAAACACAAACAAAATGATCAATTTCTTGGAAATATCACGTATGTAGTTTGAGAAATCCAGGTGTGGACCAGTTGCCCAATGTGCCTAGAAGGATATGACTGCACCTCACTGATGAGATAGATATTATGGCAGGTCCTTTGTTCAGAAAGGAATTGTCTGGGCTTTCAAGACTGTGTGGGACCAGACAGATGTATTGAAGGCAATTTCCTTATTGCTAATCGCACATTCAGAGAAAAAGAGGCTACTCTTGAGGTGGTAACTAGCCATAGAACACATTATTACACTATCGTTAATTCCCTGAGCGTTTCTGTCTTTTTGTGTTTGCATATTTAAAAAAAAAAAAAAAATGACATCCTTTTTTTTGAATGCCATATGTCTCCTTCATTTGTTAAAAAAATAATAAACAATGACCTTGCATCAATTAGTTTAAAAAAGGAAGCCACAAAAATTCTAAAAGTTTACAACAAATGTAGTACAACTTTTTATCAATCGATGCAGGCAAGTTGCATTAAGAGGTCATGTGCCTGTACCTGTTATTAAAAAGTTAGGGCATGTGCCTAAATTAGTTATGTCACACCCCTGCATTATTTATTTTGCTTTGCATTACTTTAAAACTATGCCATATGGCTGCATTGGGTGTTAGAACGTTTACCATAAGCCTGCACCAGCTGTTTAAAATGTATGGCAAATGCCTGCATCATGTGCCTGCAATGTGTCTTAAAAATGTATTCCATGTGCCTGTATTGATTATTTAAAAATATACCATTGGCCTGTATTATGTGTTAAATAATATGTCATATAATTGGTTAATATAAAACAGAAAATATGCCATATCCCAGCACTGTTTGTTAAAAAATAATTGAAACTTAAAAAAAAAAAATACTTCTGTGGTGGTTGTTAAAAAAATATGTTACAAGCCCTGAAGTAACTTAAAGGGACAGTGTACTCCAGCATTTGTATTGTTTAAAAAGATAGATAATCCATATAATTTTTACCTCTGTGATTATCTTATATCTAAGCCTCTGCAGACTGCCCCTTTATTTCAGTTTTGACAGACTTGCATTTTAGCCAATCAGTGCTGACTTCTGGTAACTACATGGGAGTGCACACAATGTTTTCTATAAGACACATGTGAACTAGCACTCTAAAAACAGTGAAAAACTGTGAAAATGCACTGAGATAAGAGGCCTTCAAGGGCTTACACATTAGCATAACAACCTACCTAGGTTTCTCTTTCAACAAATAATACCAAGAGAACAAAGCAAATTTGATGATAAAAGTAAATTGTATAATTGTTTAAAATTACATGCCCTATCTGAATCATAAAAGTTTAATTTGGACTAGACTGTCCCTTTAAATGTTCTCTGTAATGAATGATGCTTATTATGTTAAATTGTTTAAAGGGGCTGTAAAGTCAAAATTAAACTTTCATGATTTGGATAGAGCCTGCAATTTTAAACAACTTTTTTCTTATACTATCAAATTTGCTTTTTTCTCTTGGTATCTTTAATTGAAGAGTAAAACTAGGTAGGCTCATAAGGGCTCAGGAGTGTGCAAGTATCTTTAGAACTCTATGGCAGCAGTGTTTTGCAACATTGTATAACAAAGCTACAAATACTGTTGCAAAACACTGCTGCCATAGAGTACTAAAGGCATGTGCGCAATCCGGAGCTCTTATGAGCCTACCTAGTTTTACTCTTCAATAAAAGATACTAAAAGAACAAAGCAAATGTAATAACATAAGTCATTTGGAAAGTTGTTTAAAATTACATGCTCTAGAGCTCTTGGCAAGGGGAATCCCGCGCCCTAACCCACATAGGAGGCTGTGCAGTGCATAGGAAAAAACATCATCACCGGAACCAAGGACAGTGGAACTCCATCCCATTGTCCCAGCACTTAGTCATCCAAAAAAATTATCCCTAACTTGACTTAAGAGGATAATCAAGGCTAAATAACGTAACGGGTCTGCTCGCTGAAAAAGAAAGGAACACCCCACTCTGCTTTGTACGGATTCAGAGGAAAAGGTATAAGGACTTACCTTCACAACTCCAAAGGTGATCGCTTCCCCAGCTACCTCCGGTGTGGGATTGCAAACAGCCTACTGCTCGGGACCTTCCCTTGCCTCCCCTTATCGCCGCTGCGCCAACTAATCTCACCCTGCTGAAGACTTCGCAACGCACCGGCAAGGACCTCAGCAGCTCCCAGCGCAGCATTAGAATCGTCATCAGACTGCCGCGGTCGCCTCCCCCTCCCCCACCGGTGCTGCGTGGGAGGTGGTGAGAGCGAGCCGGGCTAAGCGGAGACATAGAGGGGTAATATCCAGAACGGATCTTGTCTCCTGAAGAAACCCCCCTGAATTCCTCTCCCTCCTCTCCCACCGCTGCTGCGTGAGAGGAGGTGAGACCGCTGGAGTGAGTAATATTGGGACAAGGAACCCGCAAAGCTGCAACAAGGAGAATGTGCATCTGCACTATGGGCCAAGATATGCTGGAATAAAGAGCCATCACACACACTTCAAGCGGGCGGCATGAGAGGGGGTAAGTTATTAAATAAACTTTCTCTGCACTAAGACTGTTGGTAAGGCTTGTCAAAACATAAAGCTCTACATACTAAAGGACTCATGATTGATTACAAAAAGGGGTGCTGAGTTACAGAAGGCTGAGTAAGAAAAGAGTGGCTTAAGGGAATTTAACTTATGGCCGCTTAGAACGAATACCCTTACAATAGGGCACATAAATTGCACCCCAAAAATTTGGGCACTTTAACTTTATTGGTGGCCTTCAACATCAGAAATAGAAGAGAGGGGAAAGAAGAGAGAAAGGAGGAAGAAAGATAAAGAAAGAGAGGAGCTATATAAAAGAGAAAATTACATGCCTTACAGAACTAATCCATGCTGATTATTTTGCTCAGAGATACTTGTTTCCTTCTCTCACCCTGTTCTGATCTAGTGCAGCTGCATCTATCGGGCAAATTGTCATAAGCTTTGGTGGCTGTCTGAAAATTGCTGCATGATTTAATTTCTGATGGGTTTATATTTAAACACTATAAAGAATACTCAGTGGTTTTAAGGAATGAAAGCACAAAGCACAGACTGTTGAACATTACTCTAAGTTGATTACATGTGAAAAGACTAATTGACTGTTACTACTTGTATTTGTATCTGCACATAATGTTTAAAAAATGTACTGAAAGTATATGAGCTAATGGTTTCAGGAAACTAGTTATCTTAAAACTCAAGTAGATATATAGTATTCCAACCTGAGTGAAATATTTAATTTTGTGTGGGTCTAGAACATTTGGCACTGGAAAGGGCTATTTATACCCCATAATCACTACACTTTGCTACCCATACGAAAAGTAATTGGTGTCCTATCAGCATGGAGTAAGTAAGCTGAGACTAGCTGGCTGAAAAAGCTACATAGTTAAAAAAGTAGGATTGGTTGGGGACTACCTAGCCAGACGTATGAGGCGCTTAAATATCCTCATTGCACGATAATAGAGAAAAAAAAAAAAAAAGCTGCAAAAAGGAACACTAGGGGTTAAAAGGATAAAGGAAGGCCTATTGTAACGCTCTAATATAGAGACAGGGGTAAAACATAAAAATAAATTCTTGAGCTAACACAGAATACGTGAGTATGCTCATGCCTTTTAAGGTAAATAAGACACACCTGTTTACTTGCTGCAGTAGACACTTATACTACTAAGAACGGGCTTGTTAATAATTTTTCTGGCATTCACACTTACAAGCAGCTGTAAGCTTGAAAATTTTAGGGGTAGAATTAGCTGGAGTAATTTCCAGGAAGATAATTCAAGTAGCATATCCCCCACGTAACCACGAAACTTGAGCGATAAAGCAAGTCCTTGAAGCTTTAGACTCAATAATTGTTCTCTCTTGATAAATCAAGTACAATGTCTGAGTCTAGATGATGTTAGAAAATGTTATGCGAACATCTACTCACTCATAAAAATTTATGAAGATAAGTGCGTGAATGAACTCTCTTCTCCCGGATAGGATAAGAGGTCATCTAGAGACCACATCAAAAGAGGAATAGATATACTAAGCCATTGAGTACAGAGATAGAGCACACCTTGATTGAAAAGTTAATATAGAGGGAACTACAGGTAATAAAATAGTCTTAAGGCTATAAAGTCTGTAAAAACCTACGTCCTTGATTTTCAGCACTTGAGCACACTAAGCACGTGGGCAGAATTGGGGTTCAAAACACGGAGGGTTTTCACCTTAATTAGTTTTAAAGCTGTAATTTATCACTTCACCATCACTCACGGGCAAATTCAATTTAGGCATGGCAGCCAAAAACAAGGACCGCAGGAATAAGAACCCTACAGGAACACAGGCAGAGCCTCTTACAGAAATAACACCCTCAAAACTTCAAAATATATCGACTTCATATGAAACACAAAATCTTGTAGCCAGTATACTAGAAGCCATCGCCCCAAAATTTGACTCGCTGAAAAATGAAATTAGACAGGATATATCGCTTCTGACCTTAGAGGTCAGACAATTCTTAAAAAGAATCCAAGAGGCAGAGCAGATAATCTCAGATCTAGAAGATACAACAAATACATATGTTGCAAAAACTGAAGACAATCAGCTCACGATCTCGAAACTTCAGGCTAAAATTGAAGACTTAGAAAATAGATCAAGGAGGAATAATCTCAGGATTATAGGCCTCCCAGAGTCATTCAAACAGGATGAGCTTATGCAGGTTATGACACATGTTTTACCCCAACTGTTAAAAATTCCCCCAACACAAACACCCATACTGATTGAAAGGGTTCACAGATTGGGGAGAGCTCCTGATACCTCAACTAATTTGGTCAGACCAAGACCCATTATCGCAAAGTTCCTGAACTTTCAAGACAAGATGATGCTACTTCAATTTTATCGCAAAAATCAACCCATTTTTCATAATGAAAACAAAATTTTGTTATTTCAGGACTTCTCTATAGAGACTTCCTTAAAGAGGAGGGAGCTCTCCCCGGTCTGTGGCTGGCAGGCGACTGTTATATTCCCAGCCAGACTTAAAAACTTACACTAGAACGTCATGGGGTCAATGGCTAAACCCATTCAAGTTAGACAATTAACTAGAACTAATGATTGCATGTTATTATATTGTCGTTAGGGATAATTCATTTCTTTTTTTTTTTTTTGTTTTGTTCACTCTTGGGTTTTTTTTTGGTTTTTTTTCCCTTCTTGCTTCTCTCCTCTTTCTTCCTTCCTCCCCCCCCCCCCTCGGCGTGCGCCCTCCACTGCATAAGATTAACTTTCTCACAAATATCGCCCTCTAGAGAATAAAAATAAATTTATGAATAAGGATATTAAAATTACCTCATGGAATATAGGTGGGATTGTATCACCAATTAAGCGAAAAACAATATTGGCACATTTACAGAAAATAAATACCCACATAGCGTTAATCCAAGAAACACATCTCAACATTGAGGAATCGCTAAAACTAAAATCTTCCTGGGTGGCCGAATGCTTTTTCGCCCCCTCAATTAACAGGAAAAAAGGAGTGGCTATTCTCATAGGGAAGAAACTAAGTTATGAAAAATTAGACACATTGATTGACCCACTTAGCAGATTTATAATATTAAAATTAAAGATATCAAACTTAATATACACTATATGTAATCTGTATGCACCTAACATTATCGAATATGGATTTTGGAACTCTCTCCAATCAAAAATCTTGCAAATAGCGGAAGGTCATATAATCATAGCAGGGGACTTTAATATGTCCCCGCGAGCCCCTCTAGACAGACTAAGAATCGGAGTGGCACAGAAGATAAACAAGAAAGACAAGCTAGAAAGCAAAATATTTAAATCAATCATGCGGAACTTAGCAGTCAGAGACATCTGGAGGGTACAAAACCCTGACAGTAAAAATTACACATGTTACTCCAAAACAACTAAATCTTTATCCAGAATTGACCTTATGTTAATCAACGATAGTCTATATCAAAGGGGGGTTAAAGCACAAATTGCAGAAATTCTGATTTCTGACCATGCACCAATCACACTGTATATCCCAGATTGAAAAACTGCTGCCAGAAGACAAAGTTTTTTTCCCCCCAAGTATCTGAATAAGAATGTAAAGTTTAGAGAGTGGCTTAAGGGAAAATGGGAAGACTATATTCAAAACAACAAAAATTCGGTCTCCAGCCCAGTAATTTTATGGGAAGCAGCAAAAGCGGTACTAAGGGGGGACATAATTGCATACATAGCGAATATCAAAAGGGAAACCCGCTTGGGAGAGACACAAGTAATCGCCACATTAACTAATGCCTATAATAGATATTTAAATCTCTCTTCAGATGAGAACTGGAAGAAATACATCAAGGCCAAAGAGGATAGATATACTTTTTTAATTCTTAATTCTACACAAGCGAACTTAAGATACCAATCAAATCTTTACAAATTTGGCAATAAATCAGGTAAATTGTTGGCTAAATTAGTAAAAAATTCGAGATCCTCGAAAACAATTGAAGCAATACAAATTAATGGCAAACTACTTACCTCACCAGAGGAAATAACTGAATCTTTTTTCCAATACTATAACTCAATATATGCGGCCAATCCAGTTAACATAAATATAAGGGAAAGTTTTTGGGAAGATATTAATATTACAAAAATGTCTCCTGAATTTAACTTGACACTGAACGCTCCAATAACAGAACTAGAAGTAACGCAGGCAATTCAAGCTCTGAAAGGAGAGAAAGCACCAGGTCCTGACGCTTTACCAAACGAATTTTACAAAAGTCTGGACAAAGTAATTGTTCCTCAATTAACTATCCTTTATAACTATTTGTTTCAACAGAATAATCAAATACCTTCCAGTTTCCTAGCATCACACACCATTCTCATACCTAAAGCAGGGAAAGATCCACAACGCAGAGAATCTTATAGACCTATCACATTGTTGAACATTGTTGAACATGGACTATAAGATATTTGCTTCAATTCTGTCCAAAAGAATGCAAAAAGGCTTAGCCGAGGTTATTCATAGTGATCAAGTAGGATTTCTTTTAAAAAGGAGTTCCTCATCTAAAATCAGACAACTTCTCTTATCCATCGATTATTTTAAAAATAGTGAAAGCAAGCCTGGCCAGAATCGTGACGCAGCAGTAATAGCAATCGATGCCGAGAAGGCGTTTGACCGAGTTAGCCATGATCATATCTTAAACACACTGAAACAATATGGTTTTCAAGAAACATTCTTGAATTTAGTAAATAATCTATGTACCCAGGCATCATCAAAACTAGTTATGCATGGGCAAGAGTCTAAGAGCATTCGATTAGGGCAAGGCACGAGACAGGGATGTCCGCTTTCGCCACTCTTGTTTGATTTGGCGATTGAACCCCTAGCGAAAAAAATTAGAAAACATATCGAAGGAATTAAAATATACAATAAAGAGCTGAAAGTGGCTCTATATGCGGACGATCTGCTAGTATATGTTTCCAATACCACCAAGAATATTCCAAAAGTGCTTAAAATAATTGATCAATTTGGATATTTTGCAGGGTATAGAATGAATAAACAAAAAACAGAATTACTCTGGCTAAGAAAGACCGATACCTCACAAATAAACAACCCATTTAAGACAGTTATAGATTCATTTAGATACCTAGGGATTATAGTCTCACCCAATCCTCAAGAGTGGTACTCCCTAAATATTACTCCAACGATTGCAAATGCTATTACATTAATGAGAGACTGGCAGAACTTGCCTCTGTCCCTTTCTGGGCGTACTGCTCTATATAAAATGGTAATTTTACCGAAGATATCATATATTCTCCAAAATCTTCCGTTGTTTATAAAAGTACAAGACATTAAGAAATTTAATAATGGCAGTCAAGGAAACCTAGAATTTCTCTGCAGAGATTATACCTTGCAAAGCAATTTGCGGGGCTAGCTCTCCCAAACTTATATCTCTATAACCTAGTTTTCTTAGGCCGAATTGCGGCAGATTGGGTAGCAGAAGCCGATTACTTTAAGGATAATGGGTTAGAGAACAGCATAATCCATCCTCTGAAGCCAGTATCTCTACTACATACACCTGCTCATTTAATTCCTAAACAGGTGAAGACTCTCAAAACACTATACATAATAATACAGGCATGGAAAAAGATCGGAGTATTAGTGGGAATAAATACGAATATTCCTAGATACCAAACCTTTATAGGGAACCCAGAATTTCAAGAGGGCTCTCAAGCTCCACATCTGAAGAGATGGCAGGAACAAGGGCTTAAATTAACCTCACAGCTATATCATTTAGACTCAGGAATTATTAAAACTTTCCAAGAACTGAAATTGGAATTCAATCTTGACAACCAAGACTTTTTTGCTTACCTGCAAGCCAGGCACTATACTAGCCAACTGCAAGCCCAATTTAGTTGGAAATGGACCTGGGGGAAATTGGAATCATGGCCAACCCTGATTAAGGCAGGTCAGTGCTCGATTTCTCCATGGTATATTTATCTTAATTCTAAGGAAGGCAGCAGTAATGTAGAGAAACTAGTTCAAAAAGGGTCAGACCAATTGTCTATGAATATAGATAAGGAATGACATATTATGAGATCCCTGACGCTCCTCCGTAACACCACTATTGCTGAAACTTTTAGAGAGTCCCACATAAAGCTCCTTTACCAAATATATTACACACCAGACAAGGCTCATAGATAGAAAAATAAGGATTTCAATATATGTCCAAAATGTAGTTTATTGGCCGCAGACTTAATGCATATGGTGTGGTCATGCCCAAAAATTAAACAATTTTGGTATAGACTAGAATACTGGTTATTAAAAAGGGTGAAAACCGAATCGTTTAAATTTACTCCACTAACTATAATCTTCCTGTCAAGAAATAAGGAAGATTTCAGAGACGCCAAATTAGTGAACTTAGTCATCTTGGCCGCAAGGAATTTGATATTTAAAAAGTGGAAAACCAGATTTATACCCACAATGAACGAAGTAAAGAACTACCTTAAAAAACAATATTGGATAGAACAACTTGCCACAGATCTGAATTCAGAGCGAGAAATTGTAGTTTTCTTTAGCAAATGGTCAAATTTCATTAAAAGTTTTTCTTTGGCGGAAATAGAGTATATGATAACTCCATTCCAAAGCTCTGAAATAGTTCAACTGGGCATCTGAAAGTGGGGGTCTGGCGCGGGTGGGGGAGGGGGGAGGAAGAGAAACTATGTGCAAAATTTATCCTTTTTTTTTTTTTTTTTCCTTCTTTAATTCTTTCTTTAAAGTTTCATTATCTTTTTTTGTTTTTTAATCTTCTTTACTATAAAGTTAAAAACTCCAACAGTTTCACAAAGCTGAAGTGAATATAAGCGATAAAAGGTATATCGTGGATAGCTCCACACCTATGAAGCACTTATGTATAAATAAGGATGAATGGACACAATTATGGCAATGTTGGTTTCTTTATTTTCACTTTTGTTGATTTTTGTCTGTAATTGTTATACAGTATTGTTTGGATTGCTCTATTGTCAAATTTGTGGCATTGTTGGTATAAAATAAAAACATAAAAAAAAATAAAAAAATTTACATGCTCTATCCAAATCATAAAAGTTACATTTTGACTTTACTATCCCTTAATGTCCCTTTATTCATAAGAAATATAAAATGTTTCATTGGACATTTCCTAATGCTTGTTTACATTGTAGCTAGAAATATTAACTTTATGTGGCCACCCAAAATGTTTATTTCATGATCCGAGCATGCAATTTGAAATAACTTTCCTATTTAGTTTTATTATCATTCTCTTCATTCTCTTGGTATCTTTTGTTGAAAAGCAGAAATGTATGCTTAATGTATGCTTAAGAGCCAACCCATTTCTGGAGCACTATATGGCAGCAGTTTTAAAAGAATGGTATTCATTTACAAAAGCCCAAGATGGCAGCCCTAGTTCCTGCCATAGAGTGCTCCGGATGCCTACCTAGGTATCTCTTCAAAACAGAATATCATTAGAATGAAGCAAATTTGATAATAGAAGTAAACTGGAAACCTTTTTCTAAATGGTACGCTCTGTCTGAATCACAGAACATTTTTGGGTTTCATATCACTTTAAGAAAAACTGTAAGGATAATAAATGTGATCTTTATATTCTATTGATTAAGCTAATTGCAAATTTGGCGTCCTTTGTAAATATTTGTCTTAGTGAAGTGTGCCTTGGTTCAGACAAGGTTAGGAACCATGGTACTACTATACATACCAGTAGCTCTGACTATGCTTCTCTACATTAGTAAACAACATATGAATCATTTTCATTATGTACAGCATATTCTTACATTTGTTTTGACAACAACTGAAAATTGCAGAAGAAAAGAAAGATTATCAATTGAATGCTTATGGGAAGCAAAATCAGCAATTAAGAGGACAATTAGTGTCAAATCACTTTTAAGGAGGAGAAGAAGGGAGGGTTTCTCTGCTGCATATGTGAAGAAGAAAATACATACTACAGACATATACACAGGGTTGTATTTGTTTAGCAAGAGACAAGGAAATCAGAAAAACCACAAAAACTGCACTAAATTGACAAAACAATGTTGCATTCTTAAATGTAAATCTTTTTGTCAGCTTCATGTAGCTTCCAATTAGTGTTGAAAGTCTGTTAATTATAAAATGATGCTAAATAATATAGCAATGTTAATTAATTATGTGAAGGTGTTACATTTGCAATTAAGAGAATTATCGGATCTTTTCCAGATAAGCCCCGCCACTAATGCAAACAGTGCACGCGCCAAAAGTTAAGCCCCGCCACTTTTGTCAGCTGACGTATTACATTGCAATAAAAACTATGAAAATGAGTGAAACTATGAACTTTCTTACGCTTTCGACTGTCGTTCATGACAAGGAGACGGCAATACTTTTTTTGCAAACACACGGAGTGATCCATCAGCAACGTTTATGCAACAATGGGCACCAAATGACACTTTCCACTGTTTCTGACAGGTGGAGGTGTAATGCACGACAGTGTCGTCAAGAAATCGCTCTTAGAAAGGGAACTTGGCTGGAACGGTCTAGGATGGAGTTCAGGACAGTAATTCTATTTATTTATTGCTGGTCTAAAAATCTGACAAGTATGAAATTCTGCTCTGAGGAATTATCTATTGGCCACACGACCGCTGTTGACTGGAAGAACTTTCTTCGCGAAATTTGTGCCTGGCGTCTTTTGCAGAATCCAACTATTGTCGGTGGGCCAGGTCTACACGTCGAGATAGATGAAACGCTAATATCTCGCCGTAAAAACAACGCAGGGAGAGTCCTTCCCCAGCAGTGGATTTTCGGAGGGATCTGCAGGGAGAGTAAAGAAGTGTTCATGTATGCAGTTCCAGATCGAACTGCGGACACTCTGATGCACACAATACAGGCCTGCATAGCTCCCGGCTCAATCATCATTTCCGATATGTGGCCATCATACAAAGGAATTGAAACTATTCTTTCAATGAATTATACTCATCAAACGGTTAATCATAGTGAAAACTTTGTGGATCCAACGTCTGGAGCTCACACACAAACCATTGAATCTTTCTGGCATGTCTACAAGATGCAGAATAAGCGCCAATGCGGCACACACAGATCTTTAGTGGACAGCTACTTGTGTGAGTTCGTTTGGAGGCAAAGGTACCGAAATACGGACCTTTTCATGCGAATTATCAATGACCTGTCCCAATTTCACCCTCTTAAATAAAAAATAAAGACCTGTCCCAATTTCACCCTCTTAAATAAAAAACAAGTTTCAATGCAAAATAAAAGTACAAAGTTTCAATGCACCGATAAAAAATAAAAGTACAAAGTTTCAATGCAGCGTCTTCAATAAAAAAATTAAACTACAATACAAAATAACAATATAAGTTACAGTTTAGTACAAGTTTAATTTAATTTCACAAGTACAAGTTTCAAGTACAAGTTTCATTTCACACTGTTCCTGTTCAATAAACAATAAATGTACAAGTTTAATATCTTTTTTTGTTTTTCATATTTGTTGCGGCGGGGCTTAACTTTTTGGCGGGGCTTATCTGGAAAAGATCCGAATTATCCTTCATTCAAGCACATTAGACAATCCTCACTGATATTTAATCAATTAGCTGTCCTGTTTTCCTTTTGTATTTGCTGCATATATTTTGCTTCTATGGTGGTGTGCACTGCTGTCAGTAAAAAGACCAAGTAACAATATTTTTTAGCTTTTTTCACATTTACACAACTCATGTGTTAACATACAGATGATCTGATTTTTTTTTACCTAAGTATTATAAAGTGGTTTTACTATTTCATAGAGCTGTTTTTCTAATTAATTGGAATAACATACTAATACAAGTGAAATAGAACACAAGTTGGATTCCAAATGTTTGTGTTAAAAAATATTAATGGAATAGAATGTGTGGACAATACAATGCTGTTGGTGAAATGCCTGTTTTTTTTTAATACTTTGATGTTCAAAAAAAAAGATGGGTTGCAATGTTCAGAAACCCTGCATGAAGCACGACAGTATCAAGCTTATTTCATTTATAATTTTCACAAGTCAGTGATCTCTGCACACTGCAATCAAATTAAAGATTTTGTGGTCAATAACAATCCTGGAATCGCTGATGCAAGTAGATGGTTCCTTCATTTTTTCAAGTATTGTTTTCTTTTTTTCTTTTGTATGATAAATAAAAAAATTCCCCATCCATTGAAGTCTTCTTTGATACAATGCAGAGGTTTGTATAGATACGCAGTGATCACCATATTCATTTAGTTGTTTTCACTTTTCATTCTCCATTGAAGTTTATGGGGGAATACAATGCGATGTTTGAAGTTTGGCTTTTTGATAGGGTTGCCACCTGTCCCTTAAAATACAGAACACTTATAAGCTACACATGCTGCAGGGTGTGCAGGGAGGAATATGAATAGTGTTGTCCAGAAACACAATACATGTTCCTCCCTGCACACCCTGCAGCATGTGTAACTCATAAGTGTCCAGGAAAACATGGCTGAGGTGGCAACCCTACTTTTTGAGCACGTCAGTTTAGCGCTCAGAGAAAACCTTTTTTACTTTCAACTTGTAATATGCGGGCTACCCAACACGTGCAAAAAGCTTACTTCTAGTAGAGGTAACTCAGGAGCAATAAATAGGTCTCCACTCGTAGACCATAGATAGCAAACATATTTAACATAATGATTAAAGCAAAATGGTGAATGTAAAGTTAGAAACAATATACAAAATTATTTTATTACTAATGACATAAACAAATACACAAAAGTAATTTAAATATAGTATAATAGTGCTGTTACCAAAAAAACAGACTATATTCTTGCATTCAAGAAGTTTAACTGTAAAGATTGCTCTTCATTTCTTTTTTTTTCATATTTATTAAATGAATATTCCTAAATATTATTTTGATGTTCTGCAAACACTATTAAAGGGACATTGCAATGACTGTCATTGTGCTTAGAGGGACAGTAATTACCCAAATATTAACATCTCATCATTAAAAATGATGCTATAGTTTATCAAAAGATGGTGGTGCCCTTATTAAAAATTAAAATTAAAAAGGAAAAAAAAATATTTGCATCATTCTCCTGAAAAAAATCTAAAAGTTTATCATATTTGTAATAAATATTTTCATAAATAAATCTACAGAACAAATGTGCCTTTAAAAATATAATCAGCATTTCAAGACAGTAGTTCCATTAAAAAGGAAACAAGTCAGACCATCTGTCAAGCCAGACATTTGTTTGTCAGTAGATGGTAGTTTTTTGGCTTATTGTCTATATAAAATATTCTAAAAATGCTAAATGAATAAATCATACTTTTAAAACAACTCGTAAACAATTTAAGATATTTCCTGATGAAATGGATTAGTGTTGGAGAAATGGAATCAGGTAGGCTTCCCTCTACAAGTCTGGTGGTCCTGCCCTAAAATTCACAAATCATGGAAAAAAATCTCACAAATTTCTCCCAAAAATGGATGTAACAAATTTACAATTTCAATAGCATTATTCCATCTTGACCTATCTAAATTGAAACATGCCCAAAGACTTATAGTTATAACCATTAAAGCATGTAAATTGGCATTGGCAAGGATGTGGATTACAAAACCCCACCTACATGGCTTCAAGGATATTATTGACCATATAAGACAAATGGAAGAACTTGTGCATTTTGCAATGGGAACTATAGATACCCATTTAGCTATATGGGCCATATGTGATAATCTGTCATGTTAGATAGATATCTATGAATTCTTAATATTAAATTTGACCTTATATTTATGATAAAACTTGAAACAGGATGGAGCAAGAGAATTAAATATAGGCAGAGAGTTATTGTAGACCCCTTTTTTTCTCTCCCCCATGTTGAAAGTGGTTCATGTTTAAGCTTCTATAATCAAAGCTATTCAGAATTATATATTGTAATACATTATAATAGTCCTTGACAACCTAGTTTTATGCAAATATAGTATAATAGTTAAAGGGATACTGAATTAATTTTTTTTCTTTCATGATTCAGATACAGCATGCAATTTTAAGCATCTTTCTAATGTACTCCTGTTGAAAAAGCAGGAATGTAAGCTTACAAGCCGGCCCATCTTCGGTTCACCACCTGGGTACAACTTGCGGATTGGTAAATAAATGTACCCACCAATCAGCAAGCGCTATCCAAGGTGCTGAATAAAAAATGGATCGGCTTGTAAACTTATATTCCTGCCTTTTTTAAATAAAGATACAAAGAGAAAGAAGAAAAAATGATAATAGGGGTAAATTAGGAAGTTGCTTAAAATTGCATGCTCTATATGAATCATGAAAAAAATAAATACATTTGCGTTCGGTATCCCTTTAATTCAGATTCCCCTTTGGTGACCTGTCCTTTTATGATTCAGATAGAGCATGCAATTTTAAGCAACTTTTTACTTTACTCCTATAATCAATCGGCTAGATTACGAGTTGTGCATTAAGGTAAAAAAAGCAGCGTTAACAGGTCCTAGCGCTGCTTTTTTACGCCTGCTGGTATTACGAGTCTTGCAGGTATAGGTGTACCACACACTTTTTTGGTCTTAACGCAAAGCAATTTACGTAAATTTCGTAAAGGCTTTTTTCAATGGGACTTGCATAGCGCTGGTATTACGAGTTTGTCCTGGGAGGCCAAAAATTAAGCGGTACACCCTCTACCACCAAGATTCCTAACGCATTTTAAAGTCAGTAGTTATAAGTTTTACGCTACAAAGCTGTAGCATAAAACTCATAACTAAAGTGCTAAAAAGTACACTAACACCCATAAACTACCTATTAACCACTAAACCGAGACCCTCCCACATCGCAAACACTATAATAACATTTTTAACCCCTAATCTGCCGCTCCGGACATAGCCACCACTATAATAAACATATTAACCCCTAAACTGCCACACTCCCGCCTCGCAAACATTGGTTAAATATTATTAACCCTTAATCTGCCGTCCCTAACATCGCCACCACTTACCTACATTTATTAATCCCTAATCTGCGGCCCCCAACGTCGCCGCCAATATACTAAAGTTATTAACCCCTAACCCTAAGTCTAACCCTAACACCCCCTAACTTAAATAATAAATCTAAATAAAACCTAATATTATTACCTAAATTAATCCTATTTAAAACAAAATACTTACCTGTAAAATAAACCCTAAGATAGCTACAATATAGCTTAGGGTTTATTTTTATTTTACAGGCAAGTTTGTATTTATTTTAACTAGGTAGAATAGTTACTAAATAGTTATTAACTTTTTAATAACTACCTAGCTAAAATAAATACAAATTTACCTGTAAAATAAAACCTAACCTAAATTACACTAAAACTTAACACTACACAACAATTAAATAACTTACCTACATTTAATACAATTAAATACAATTAGCTAAATTACAAAAACAAACACTAAATTACAGAAAATAAAAAACAAATTACAAGATATTTAAACTAATTACACCTAATGATAAAGAGCCCTATCAAAATAAAAAAGCCCCCACCAATAAAAAAAAAACCCTAACCTAAACTAAACTATCAATAGTCCTTAAAAGAGCCTTTTGTGGGGCATTGCCCTAAAGAAATCAGCTCTTTTACCTGTAAAAAAAAAAAAACCCCAACAGTAAAACCCACCACCCACACAACCAACCCCCCAAATAAAATCCTAACTAAAATATCCTAAACTCCCCATTGCCCTGAAAAGGGCATTTCATCCAAGCGGCAAGATGTCCTCAACGAAGCCGGCAGAAGTGGTCCTACAGATGGGCAGAAGAGGTCTTCCAGACAGGCAGAAGTCTTCATCCAGACGGTATCTTCTATCTTCATCCATCCAGCGCGGAGCGGCTCCATCTTCAAGACATCCGGCGCAGAGCATCCTCTTCCATTGACATCTTCTTGCTGATTGAAGGTACCTTTAAATGACGTCATCCAAGATGGCGTTCCTTAGATTCCGATTGGCTGATAGAATTCTATCAGCCAATCGGGATTAAGGTTGAAAAAATCCTATTGGCTGATGCAATCAGCCAATAGGATTGAAATACAATCCTATTGGCTGATCCAATCAGCCAATAGGATTGAGCTTGCATTCTATTGGCTAATTGGAACAGCCAATAGAATGCAAGCTCAATCCTATTGGCTGATTGCATCAGCCAATAGGATTTTTTCAACCGTAATTCCGATTGGCTGATAGAATTCTATCAGCCATTTGGGAATCTAAGGGACGCCATCTTGGATGACGTCATTTAAAGGTACCTTCATTCAGCAAGAAGACATAGTTGGAAGAGGATGCTGCTCGCCAGATATCTTGAAGATGGAGCCGATCCGCGCCGGATGGATGAAGATAGAAGATGCCGTTTGGATGAAGACTTCTGCCCGTCTGAAGGACCACTTCTGCCCATCTGGAGGACCACTTCTGCCAGCTTCGTTGAGGACATCTTGCCACTTGAATGAAGATTTCTCCCGGTAAGTGAATCTTCGGGGGTTAGTGTTAGGATTTTCTAAGGGTGTATTGGGTGTTTTTTTTTTTTAGGTTAGGGCTTTGGGCTGCAGTAGAGCTAAATGCCCTTTTAAGGGCAATGCCCATCCAAATCCCCTTTTCAGGGCAATGGGGAGCTTAGTTTTTTTAGTTAGGGTTTTATTGGGGGGTTTGGTTGTGTGGGTGGTGGGTTTTACTGTTGAGTTTTTTTGTATTTTTTTCGACAGGTAAAAGAGCTGATTTATTTGGGGCAATGCCCTACAAAAGGCTCTTAGATTAGGGCTCTTAGATTAGGTGTAATTAGTTTAAATATCTTGTAATTTGTTTTTTATTTTCTGTAATTTAGTGTTTTGTTTTTTTTGTAATTTAGCTAATTGTATTTAATTTATTTAATTGTATTTAATTTAGGTAAGTTATTGAATTGTAGTATAGTGTTAGGTGTTAGTGTAACTTAAATTAGGTTTTATTTTTACAGGTAAATTTGTATCTATTTTAGCTAGGTAGTTATTTAATAGTTAATAACTATTTAGTAACTATTCTACCTAATTAAAATAAATACAAACTTGCCTGTAAAATAAAAATAAACCCTAAGCTAGATACAATGTAACTATTAGTTATATTGTAGCTAGCTTAGGGTTTATTTTATAGGTAAGTATTTAGTTTTAAATAGGAATTTTTTAGGTATTAATAGTAGTTTTTCTTTAGATTTATTTTAATTATATTTAAGTTAGGGGGTGTTAGGGTTAGGGTTAGACTTATGTTTAGAGGTTAATACATTTAGTATAGTGGCGGTGACGTTGGGGGCAGCAGATTAGGGGTTAACAACATTATGTAGGTGTCGGCGATGTTGGGGCAGCAGATTAAGGGTTAATAAGTATAATGTAAGTGGCGGAGATGTCCGGAGCAGCAGATTAGGGGTTAATAAGTATAATATAGGTGTCGGCGATGTCGGGGGCAGCAGATTAGGGGTTAATAAGTGTAAGGTTAGGGGTGTTTAGACTCGGGGTTCATGTTAAGGTGTTAGGTGTAAACATAAAATGTGTTTCCCATAGGAATCAATGGGGCTGCGTTACTGAGTCTTACGCTGCTTTTTTGCAGGTGTTAGACTTTTTCTCAGCCGGCTCTCCCCATTGACTCACCGGTGACTTAAGCATCGCTGGTATTGGAGTGCAGTGTGGAGTGCAATTTTGCTCTACGCTCACTTCTTCCCTGTTAATGCCGGGTTGATAAAAACCTGTAATACCAGCGCTGCAGGTAAGTGAGCAGTGAGAATAAACTACAAGTTAGCACCGCACCCCTGTTACCGCATAACTCGTAATCTAGGCAAATATTTCTTAGTTCTCTTGCTATCTTTATTTAAAAAGCAGAAATGTAAAGCTTAAGAGCTGGCCCATTTTTGGTTCAGCAAGCACTATCCAGATTGCTGAACCTAAAATGTGCCAGCTCCTAAGCTTTACATTCCTGCTTTTCAAATAAAGACAGCAAGAATACGAAGAAAATGATAATAGGAGTAAATTAAAAAGTTGCTTAAAATTGCATGCTCTAAAAGAAAACATTTGGGTTTAGTATCCCTTTAAGTTCTGACTATAGGTTAGTTGTTTCATTTTAATTTAAATTAGAATGTTCTATTAATAATTTAGATTACTCATATAATTTTCTTTATCTTATACAGCATTGTAGGTGATAGTTCACCTTTTCTAATTACCATTATATGTTGCTAAAATAATACAAAGTGAACTTTCATCAATATCTAAGATGATATATATCCCTTTAAGAATGTATGACTAGTCATTGTCCTATATTTTTGTCTAGTTTTCTTGTCTAATATTGTTTTGTTTCAGTTGTGTTTTATTGATAAACTAGTTGATAAGCCTGCCCAGAGGGCAGTCTATGTATTAAAAATAAAAAAAACAAGCTACAAAAAAGTAAAAATACAGAAAAAATATACAAAGCTATGCAAAATAATAAAATTAAACTTAAACTAATACCCCTATAAAAATAAAAAATCCCCCCAAAATAAAAACACCCCCTAATCTAATACTAAACTACCAATAGCCCTTAAAAGGGCTTTTTGTAGGGCATTGCCCTAAGAAATAAGCTATTTTACATTAAAAATACACAAAGTCCCCACTAACAGTAAAACCCCCCAAAATAAATAAACTAATACTAATAAACATAAACTACCCATTGCCCCTAAAGGGGCATTTGTATGGGCATTGCCCGCACCAAAAAAAAAAAAAAAAAAAAAAAGTCCCAAATAGGTACTCACGGTTTCAAAAGTCTGGTGGAGAAGGCATTCTTCATGGCGGGCCCATCATCTTCATCCACAGTGAAGGTGGTGCGGAGCGGAGGTCCAGAGTGGTCTTCCCAGATGTGGCGATCCTTGGTGGTGGTCATCTGTGGTGGCGTCGGCGGTCCGCGTCAGCGACGGTCCTCGGCGGCGGCAGTGGTCCTCAACGGCATGGAGGCTCCTCTTTATCCGATGTCTGTCATATACTGAATACTGAATGCAAGGTACTGCAATCAATTTGGGGTACCTTGCATTCCTATTAGTTGAATTTTTCAAAACAGCCAATAGTATTAGAGCTACTGAAATCCTATTGGCTGTTCGAATCTTCCAATAAGATTTAAGTAGCTCTCATCCTATTGGCTGATTTTGAAATAGGATGAGAGCTACTGAAATCTTATTGGCTGATTACGGTACCTTGCAATCAATATTCAGTATACGACGGACATCAGATGAAGAGGAGCCTCTATATTCTTAAATTTATAAGTTGTCTTATGCCATAGCTTCAACCTCCTCCAAATTTTACTGCCTTTCAAATTGTCTTTGATTATTAATCAACTAAATTTAGTGGACTCACCTGACTGCCCTGCCTGTATATATTTCACACTAGTTTGGGAGCTGCATTGCACAAGGGGGTGCATTGCCTGGGCAGTGTACATTGTAGGAATAGCATATGTTCACATTTCTAGAGTGAACATTTTAGAAGTGAGGCACTAATTTAAGAATTATACAAGAATTAAACAAGGATGGGGCAAGACACAAGGCAAGTACTCTTGTAATATTATGTTTTATGTATCTCATTGTATCCTTTTGCAAGTGCTACTGTTATAGTGGGTCTTATGTGTTTAATTGGTTCCCACTTTTATAATAATGCTCAATATCTTCATATTCCTTTTTGCTACCTCTTGTCTCTATAACAAACTACATTACTCAATTACTCCTTCTCCCTCTCCACCTGCACTATTCATTAGCTCATCTCTCTTATACTCACCTTACTTTTGTACTCATGAACTTTACCTATTCCTAAACACTCTCTCCCCTTGCACTTCAGCCCAAAAACAGTCTCATTACTGCAAATCTGCTTTTCCTCTCATGTCACTCCCACTCTTGCTCATACTAGCTGCTAGCGACATCTTCCCTAATCCTGGTCCCCCACAACTTCCTAGCCTTTCACATACATGTGTGCCCTTCAATAGACTTCATAAACTAAACTCTGGTAACCTTAATCTCATTCCTCTTACATCTAAAACCACCTCCCCCTTCACTTGTGCACTCTGGAACTCTCGCTCTGTTTGCAACAAGCTCACTTCTATCCATGATTTCTTTATCTCCCACTCTCTTAACCTTCTGGCTCTTACAGAAACCTGGCTCTCTGCTTCAGGCACAGCATCCACTGCTGCACTGTCACATGGGGGTCTCCATTTTGGCCACACTCCTAGGTCTGGCAATAGACAAGGAGGTGGTGTTGGTATTTTACTTTCCTCTCATTGCACCTTTCAACAAATACAGCCCTTCTCTTCTGTCACATTTTCTTCATTTGAAGCACACATGATTAGTTTATTCTCTCCCCTCTCTATACGTGTTGCAGTCATATACCGCCCCCCCTCCCTCCCACCTCACTACCTGTCCCCTCTACCCCATCCCCTCACAGCTACTCCCCTCCCTCTCTTCTACCCTCACCCCCATACTCACACACATTTTTAACCTCTCCCTCAGCACTGGTATATTTCCCATATCTCTAAAACATGCACTGGTCACACCTATCCTCAAAAAAACTTCCAACATCCCCATCCAAATACCGCCCTATTTCCCTACTCCCTCTTGCCTCAAAGTTCCTTGAAAATCTAGTATACGCACGTCTATCCCATTTCCTTACACTAAACTCTCTTCTTGACCCACTGCAATCTGGATTTTGTCCCCATCACTCTACAGAGACAGCAATTGTCAAGGTTACCAATGACCTACTTACAGCAAAATCCAAAGGCCACTTCTCTCTGCTTATCCTCCTTGACCTGTCTGCAGCCTTTAACACTGTTGACCACTCTCTTTTGCTCCAAACCCTCCAATCCTTCAGCATTTGCGACACAGCTCTCTCGTGGTTCTTTTCCTATCTGACTAACCATACATTTAGTGTTAAGTAAAAAGAAAGTGTGTGTGTGCGCTAACAGCTTGGGGGTAAAAAGTATATAAAGCCTCTATGGGTGATTACAAGAATGAAAAATATATATATATGCGATGTATATGTTAACAAACCTGTTATAAATGATATCAATAAATCTAACTACAATGAGATATTTATATATATGGCAGAGAATATAAAACTTATTAAAAACAAATAAAATATATATGACTGGTCACACAAAAACAGATATACTAATAAAAGCAATACAAAAACAGTTATACTAATAAAAACAGTAAACTTAAGCTTTAAAGGATGAATATCCACTTCAATTTAACCAAAGTATCCACACTTAGATGAGCAAATAAACAGGGGAGAGAGTTAGTTCAGGCAGTTAGCATTATTCCCTTTTTTGATGGAAACGATGTTGTCTCTAATTATATAGAGTATGGTTCACTGTGTGATATTACCATCCAATCTTGTTATATTATAGCTGTGTATATAAGCAATGTTCCTTGTGGATTCAAGCCGGGAGTTTACAAACCAATCCAACCTTATTGTAATAAAGCTGTGTATATTCGCAATGTTACTTGTGGATTCAAGCCAGGAGTTCACAAACCAATGCTTCAATCAGTGGTTTACATATGTTGTGATATAACATATAAAACAGAAGATTATATGTACCAATAAACCCCACTACAGGGCTGCTACATCTCTGTGTGACTACCTGCTCCTCTCTGAGCTTGATTCGATCCTCTCGTGGTAAGACACAGGTGTCCGTGCAGCTCCGTGTAGCTGGTGACGTCACACATTACGTCGGTACTCGCAGAAAGAAGATCCGTGTTGAAACCAATATCCTTTACTCTCAGAATGTTTTTGATTTGGAAAATAGTCTTTTAGTTGAATCTATTGTAATCCCTTAAATCAGTAATGTGTTCTTAGTTATATAACACTGCTTTATTCCCATCAACGCGTTTTACCATTAACAATGGCTTTATCAAGATGGTTTTGACTGATTCTTGGCTACTTATAAATAGGTGTTTGTTTCATGATTGGTCGAATAAATCCGCCCTATTTCCAATTTAATCTCTCTTAAGGTGGATATTTATTAAGGTGGACTACTTAATTCATGTATCGAGATAAATATAAACAGACTCTTTATACTTGTTATAAGCCTTATATGTACATTCTAATAAGAAATTAATATAGACCTAGAAATCTTAATAGAATCGATTTTTCTTATGTATTTATACAAAGTGGTTAAGAAGTATTAGTGATACATAAACTTAAAATAAACATAAACAATAACAATAAGTATGCTTATCATATATGTACTATCCTATAGTGGGTAAGAGATTAAAGCTGGATTAAAAATTAGACATCTTAAATAAGATGTTAAATCGATATTAACCCTGATAATCCTAATACCATCTATGTGTACATATATAAAACATGTTGTATATGAATATTTATTAGAGTTTTATGAAAAATCAGTGTTATATAACTAAGAACACATTACTGATTTGAGGTGTTACAATAGATTCACCTAAATACTATTTTCTCCAACATTGGTGTGTCCGGTCCACGGCGTCATCCTTACTTGTGGGAATATCTCTTCCCCAACAGGAAATGGCAAAGAGTCCCAGCAAAGCTGGCCATATAGTCCCTCCTAGGCTCCGCCCACCCCAGTCATTCTCTTTGCCGTTGCACAGGCAACATCTCCACGGAGATGGTTAAGAGTTTTTTGGTGTTTAAATGTAGTTTTTATTCTTCTATCAAGTGTTTGTTATTTTAAAATAGTGCTGGCATGTACTATTTACTCTGAAACAGAAAAGGATGAAGATTTCTGTTTGTGAGAGGAAGATGATTTTAGCACACAGTAACTAAAATCGATTGCTGTTTCCACATAGGACTGTTGAGATGAAGTATCTTCAGTTGGGGGAAACAGTTAGCAGACTTTTCTGCTTAAGGTATGACTAGCCATATTTCTAACAAGACCATGTAATGCTGGAAGGCTGTCATTTCCCCTCATGGGGACCGGTAAGCCATTTTCTTAGTCAAACAAACAGAATAAAGGGCTTAATATGGGCTAAAAAACTGGTAGACATTTTTATGGGCTAAATCGATTGCTTTATTTGGGCATTTTATTCATATTTATGCTGACAATTCGCATTTATAAACTTGGGGAACATTTATTAAACGGCAGGCACTATGTTAGACACCTTTTCCAGTCAGGGGGCCTTCCTAGTTGTAGACGGAGCCTCATTTCCGCGCTATTACTGCGCAGTTGTTTTTTGAGAGCAGGGCATGCAGATGCATGTGTGAGGATCTGAAATTTGCTGGAAAAGCTTCTAGAAGGCGTCAATTGGTATCGTATTCCCCTCTGGGCTTGGTTGGGTCTCAGCAAAGGCTATAGCTGGGACTGTATAGGGGTTAAATTTGTAAACGGCTCCGGTTCCGTTATTTTAAGGGTTAAAGCTCTAAATTTGGTGTGCAATACTCTTAATGCTTTAAGACACTGTGGTGAAATTTTGGTAATTTTTGAACAATTCCTTCATACTTTTTCACATATTCAGTAATAAAGTGTTTTCTGTTTAAAATTTAAAGAGACAGTAACGGTTTTGTTTTAAAACGTTTTTTGTGCTTTTACTCTTGAAAAAGCCGGTGTGTGTGAACCGTGCGAAACGCGTTGAGGCTTTTTGATCCAGTAGGACATCCGTAGGTGGAGGGGAGTGTCGTCAGGCGGTGATCCTGTGACGTATACAGCGCATAGGTGCCGATTACCCGGGAGTTTTGAATCAGACGCCGGATACAATTCAACCGCTACTAAAGACGCTAAGCCTGAACCTGGAGGGTCCTTATCTTGTATTTTAACCACTGCTATTTATCTACTTACATCTTGTAAGTGTATTTTTACTTGTGTGCAGATCTGGATGTTATTAAAATCTACCTTGAATCGAGTTGCGCTGTCCCTTTTTTGTCTTCATAGTTTTTTGTGCTTTGTTGACAAGTTTAAGCCTGTTTAACATGTCTGTGCCTTCGGATAAGCTATGTTCTATATGTATGAAAGCCAATGTGCCTCCCCATTTAAATTTATGTGATAATTGTGCCATAGTGTCCAAACAAAGTAAGGACAGTACTGCCACAGATAATGAAATTGCCCAAGATGATTCCTCAGATGAGGGGAGTAAACATGATACTACATCATCTCCTACTGTGTCTACACCAGTTTTGCCCACACAGGAGGCCCCTAGTACAAATAGTGCGCCAATGTTTATTACCTTTGAGACAGGACCTTCTTGTTCAGGGTCCATTCGAACATCCAAATCTGGTCTCCCTCCAGCTGACGGCTTGGAGATTGAACGCTTGATTCTATCGAAGCGTGGGTTTTCAGATTCTGTGATAGATACTCTGGTTCAGGCCAGAAAACCGGTAACTAGAAAGATTTACCATAAAATATGGAAAAGATATATCTGTTGGTGTGAATCCAAAGGATTCCCATGGAATAAGATAAAAATTCCTAAGATTCTCTCCTTTCTACAAGAAGGTTTGGAGAAAGGATTATCTGCAAGTTCTCTAAAGGGACAGATCTCTGCTTTATCTGTCTTACTACACAAAAGACTGGCAGCTGTGCCAGATGTTCAAGCATTTGTTCAGGCTCTGGTTAGGATCAAGCCTGTTTACAGACCTTTGACTCCTCCCTGGAGTCTAAATCTAGTTCTTTCAGTTCTTCAAGGGGTTCCATTTGAACCTTTACATTCCATAGATATTAAGTTACTATCTTGGAAAGTTTTGTTTTTGGTTGCAATTTCTTCTGCTAGAAGAGTTTCAGAGTTATCTGCTCTGCAGTGTTCTCCGCCCTATCTGGTGTTCCATGCAGATAAGGTGGTTTTGCGTACTAAGCCTGGTTTTCTTCCTAAGGTTGTTTCTAACAAAAATATTAGCCAGGAGATAGTTGTACCTTCTTTATGTCCAAATCCAGTTTCAAAGAAGGAACGTTTGTTACACAATTTGGACGTAGTCCATGCTCTAAAATTCTATTTAGAGGCTACAAAAGATTTCAGACAAACATCTTCCTTGTTTGTTGTTTATTCTGGTAAAAGGAGAGGTCAAAAAGCAACTTCTACCTCTCTTTCCTTTTGTCTTAAAAGCATCATCCAATTGGCTTATGAGACTGCCGGACGGCAGCCTCCTGAAAGAATCACAGCTCACTCCACTAGGGCTGTGGCTTCCACATGGGCCTTCAAGAACGAGGCTTCTGTTGACCAGATATGTAAGGCAGCGACTTGGTCTTCACTGCACACTTTTGCCAAATTTTACAAATTTGATACTTTTGCTTCTTCGGAGGCTATTTTTGGGAGAAAGGTTTTGCAAGCTGTGGTGCCTTCCGTTTAGGTAACCTGATTTGCTCCCTCCCTTCATCCGTGTCCTAAAGCTTTGGTATTGGTTCCCACAAGTAAGGATGACGCCGTGGACCGGACACACCAATGTTGGATAAAACAGAATTTATGCTTACCTGATAAATTACTTTCTCCAACGGTGTGTCCGGTCCACGGCCCGCCCTGGTTTTTTAATCAGGTCTGATGAATTATTTTCTCTAACTACAGTCACCACGGTACCATATGGTTTCTCCTATATATATTTCCTCCTGTCCGTCGGTCGAATGACTGGGGTGGGCGGAGCCTAGGAGGGACTATATGGCCAGCTTTGCTGGGACTCTTTGCCATTTCCTGTTGGGGAAGAGAAATTCCCACAAGTAAGGATGACGCCGTGGACCGGACACACCGTTGGAGAAAGTAATTTATCAGGTAAGCATAAATTCTGTTTTCCAAACCAAAAACACTCTGCGCAGAGTAAAGGATATTGGTTCCCACTTTTACACGGAGCTGCACGGACAGCTGTGTCTTACCACGAGAGGATCGAATCAAGCTCAGAGAGGAGCAGGTAGGCACACAGAGATGTAGCAGCCCTGTAGTTGGGTTTATTGGTACATAGAATCTTCTGTTTTGTATGTTATATCACAACATATGTAAACCACTGATTGAAGCATTGGTTTGTGAACTCCCGGCTTGAATCAACAAGTAACATTGCGAATATACACAGCTTTATTACAATAACGTTGGATGGGTTTGTAAACTTCCGGCTTGAATCCACAAGGAACATTGTTTATATACACAGCTCTAATGTAACAAGATTGGATGGTAATATCACACAGTGAACCATACTCTATATAATTAGAGACAGCATCGTTTCCATCAAAAAAGGGAAAAATGCTAACTGCCTGAACTAACTCTCTCCCCCTTTATTTGATCATCTAAGTGTGGATACTTTGGTTAAATTGAAGTGGATATTCATCCTTTAAAGCTTAAGTTTACTGTTTGTATTAGTATAACTGTTTTTGTATTGCTTTTATTAGTATAACTGTTTTTGTATGACCGGTCATATATATTTTATTTGTTTTTAATAAATGTTATATTCTCTGCCATATATATATATATATATATATATATATATATATATATATATATATCTCATTGTAGTTAGATTTATTGATATAATTTATAACAGGTTTGTTAACATATACCTCGCATATATATATTTTTCATTCTTGTAATCACCCATAGAGGCTTCATATACTTTTTACCCCCAAGCTGTTAGTGCACACACACACTTTCTTTTTATGTTAAACCTGTTTTGATTTCTGCTTTATGGGAGCAGTATAGTGTATGTGCAGGGGTTAGAAAAATGCTAACTGCCTGAACTAACTCTCTCCCCCTTTATTTGATCATCTAAGTGTGGATACTTTGGTTAAATTGAAGTGGATATTCATCCTTTGATATTCATCCTTTAAAGCTTAAGTTTACTGTTTGTATTAGTATAACTGTTTTTGTATTGCTTTTATTAGTATAACTGTTTTTGTATGACCGGTCATATATATTTTATTTGTTTTTAATAAATGTTATATTCTCTGCCATATATATATATATATATATATATATATATATATATATATCTCATTGTAGTTAGATTTATTGATATAATTTATAACAGGTTTGTTAACATATACCTCGCATATATATATTTTTCATTCTTGTAATCACCCATAGAGGCTTCATATACTTTTTACCCCCAAGCTGTTAGTGCACACACACACTTTCTTTTTATGTTAAACCTGTTTTGATTTCTGCTTTATGGGAGCAGTATAGTGTATGTGCAGGGGTTAGAAAAATGCTAACTGCCTGAACTAACTCTCTCCCCCTTTATTTGATCATCTAAGTGTGGATACTTTGGTTAAATTGAAGTGGATATTCATCCTTTAAAGCTTAAGTTTACTGTTTGTATTAGTATAACTGTTTTTGTATTGCTTTTATTAGTATAACTGTTTTTGTATGACCGGTCATATATATTTTATTTGTTTTTAATAAATGTTATATTCTCTGCCATATATATATATATATATATATATATATATATATAATATATATATATATATATCATTGTAGTTAGATTTATTGATATAATTTATAACAGGTTTGTTAACATATACCTCGCATATATATATTTTTCATTCTTGTAATCACCCATAGAGGCTTCATATACTTTTTACCCCCAAGCTGTTAGTGCACACACACACTTTCTTTTTATGTTAAACCTGTTTTGATTTCTGCTTTATGGGAGCAGTATAGTGTATGTGCAGGGGTTAGATTTGCGCACCACTTGCTCCTCCCTTTTTTCGTACATTTAGTGTAACCTTCTCCGGAGCATCCTCTGCCCCGTTACCACTTTCTGTTGGGGTACCTCAAGGCCCTGTCCTCAGTCCCCTCCTCCTTTCAATCTACACGTCATTAAGTTCCTTAATTAAGTCCCATGGGTTTCAATATCATTTGTATGCCGATGACACCCAAATCTACCTCTCTGCACCAGACCCTTCTTCCAATATCTCCACCCCCAAATTTTCTATAACTGTTGATAATTCCATCATTACCCCTACCCCGCATGCCTGATGTCTTGGGGTCACACTTGACTCAGACCTTTCCTTCATTCCTCACAATTAGTCCTTGGCTAAAGCCTGCCGCTTCCACCTTAAAAAATCTCTAAAATTTGACATTTCCTTACACAAGATACAAGATACAACTAAGATTGTAATCCACTCTCTCATCCTTTCCCGCCTCAACTACTGCAACTCTGTCCTCTCTGGTCTACCTAGCTGCCGCATAGTTCCTTTACAATCCATTATGAATGCCTCTGCCAGACTCATCTTCCTTACACGTCACTATTCATCTGCTGCACCTCTCTGCCAAAACCATCACTGGCTTCCTCTTGCCTCTAGGATTAAACACAAAATCCTCACTCTGACATACAAAGCCCTTAACTGCACTGCTCCCCCTATATTTCAGAACTTGTCTCCAGATACTCTTCCTCCCGTCCCCTTCGATCTGCTCACAATCTCCTCCTCTCCTCCTCACTTGTTACTTCCTCACATTCCCATTTACAGGACTTCTCCAGACTGGCCCCCATCTTGTGGGACTCCCTGCCTTGCTCCACAAGTTTCTCCCCTAGTTTTAACAGCTTCAAGCCCTCCCTAAAGACTCTACTATTCAGGGATGCATACAACCTACACTAACCTTTCCTAATTCCATTGCTTTACTCTTGAACCCCTTAGAATGTAAGCCTATGAGCCCAGCTGTTTGCAGATCGCCTTCATAAGAGCCGACTACAACAGTGAATTAGTGTGTTATTTGCAATGAATCTTTCAGTTAACAGTACACTGATTCAAAGATCAAGTCACAGCAGTTCTCAATTTACTCCTGCCTTTACCACTAACTGCACATTAAATTAACCCTTACTGTGCCTTTACATAAATAACCTTTACCCATAAATGCACTTTAAATTAACCCTTACTGTGCCTTTACATAAATAACCTTTACCCCTAAATGCACCTTACATTAACCCTTACTGTGCCATAACATAAATAACCTTTACCCCAAATGCATCTTAAATTAACCCTTACTGGGCCTTTACATAAATTAATTCTCACCATAAACCTTAAGGACCTCTGTTAATCCTAACTGCCCCTAAGAACCCCTGTTACTCCTAACTGCCCCTAAATTAACCCCATTCAATGCCGCCAGTGACATCAATCATCAAAGATAAGGAACTGGTCCCTAAAATAATAACTTTATTTAAAAAGTTGCCACTGTTTGTGTTTATGTCACTTTTACTTAAGATAATAAAATAAGATGTTAGATATGCCAATTTTAAATTAATACAACACAGTACATAGAACAGAGTATGGAGCATACTCTGTTGATTGTACTGTGTTGTATGCATCAATTTCCAACGCTGAGTGTGAGGACTCAGGAGGAGTTGGACTGTCATATACTCAGACACTGACTCAGGAGTCATGATTCAGGAACCGGATCCGTAGCCAGACCGTCTGCAATGGGAGAATCTGCGGCTCTGCATCACATTTTCAAGTGAACTGATGAATCGGTTCATGAATCGGTTCAGTTAATTGAACTGTCCGAAATGAACCGATTCATCTAAATGAACCAAACTTCCCATCTCTACATCACAGCCGTACTCCAAGAAGGAAAGCCTTGTCAGGCAGATACTACATGCCTATCTAATGTGCCTTTAAGGTGCCCCAGGGGCTGTGACAAATGCATGTCAGCTGACCACTGCCCACTAATGACGGCAATAAGCAATTAACAAGAAGAATAGTCAATAGACTACGCACAGAGCACTATCAAACACATACAAAGATATGAGTGGCATACACAGGATCCATAGTAGGCAGGGGGCGGAAAGTACAAATTGGAAACAGCCCCATCATCAGACATAACAGCAACACCATTGCGTTAGGGATAAACACATACATCTCATCTAAAGAGAACAAGTATACAAGATATTAATAAAAGGAATCCAGACTAACGCAGCACATCACGAGGTCACATATTATAAATCACCAATACACAGAAGTCTTAAATCTCTACTAATGAAGACAGATCCTTGGTAGAGGGATAAAACGTGGTTGGGAAAGACATAGAATGGCTGCTACAAATGTGGCAGCTGTGTTACTTGCAGCACGTTGCTAACAGGAAAAAATTCAATCACCCCCCAACTCTACAAGGTATTACTGGATAAGATATCGACTTAAGTGTACATCTCACTATGTGGTCTACTATCTATCTTGCCCATGTGGCCAGTTTTATATAGACAAGACCTGTACATCCTTCCGAGAGAGACTTGCCAACCATAAAAGTGCCATTAGGGCTTCCTATAAGGATGGACGCTCGGACCAACAGGTGGCCAGACATTTTCTGGAGTTCAAACATCCTATATCGTCTTTACAAGCTATGCTTATCGACAGGGTTGCCCCTCTTAAACGTGGGAGCAACAGGGATAAAGAGTTGCTGAAATGCAAATCCAGATGGATTTACAAACTAGCGGCTAGATTTAGAGTTTTGTCGGTAACAACCCGCGTAGCTAACGCTGGGTTTTTTCTGGCCGCACCTTTAAAATAACTCTGGTATTGAGAGTCCACAGAATGGCTGCGTTAGGCTCCAAAAAAGGAGCGTACAGCATATTTAACGCAACTTCAACTCTCGATACCAGAGTTGCTTACGGACGCGGCCAGCCTCAAAAACGTGCTTGTGCACGATTCCACCATAGGAAACAATGGGGCTGTTTGAGCTGAAAAAAAACCTAACACCTGCAAAAAAGCCGCGTTCAGCTCCTAACGCAGCCCCATTGTTTCCTATGGGGAAACACTTCCTACGTCTGCACCTAACACTCTAACATGTACCCCGAGTCTAAACACCCCTAACCTTACACTTATTAACCCCAATTCTGCCGCCCCTGCTATCCCTGACCCCTGTATATTATTTTTAACCCCTAATCTGCCGCTCCGTAAACCACCGCTACTTACATTATCCCTATGTACCCCTAATCTGCTGCCCCTAACACCGCCGACCCCTATATTATATTTATTAACCCCTAATCTGCCCCCCACAACGTCGCCTCCACCTGCCTACACTTATTAACCCCTAATCTGCCGACCGGACCTGAGCGCTACTATAATAAAGTTATTAACCCCTAATCCGCCTCACTAACCCTATAATAAATAGTATTAACCCCTAATCTGCCCTCCCTAACATCGCCGACACCTAACTTCAATTATTAACCCCTAATCTGCCGACTGGAGCTCACCGCTATTCTAATAAATGTTTTAACCCCTAAAGCTAAGTCTAACTTTAACCCTAACACCCCCCTAAATTAAATATAATTTTAATCTAACGAAATTAATTAACTCTTCTTAAATAAATTATTCCTATTTAAAGTTAAATACTTACCTGTAAAATAAATCCTAATATAGCTACAATATAAATTATAATTATATTATAGCTATTTTAGGATTAATATTTATTTTACAGGTAACTTTGTATTTATTTTAACCAGGTACAATAGCTAATAGTTAAGAACTATTTAATAGCTAAAATAGTTAAAATAATTACAAATTTACCTGTAAAATAAATCCTAACCTAAGTTACAATTAAACCTAACACTACACTAGCAATAAATAAATTAAATTAAATACCTATAATTATCTACAATTAAACCTAACACTACACTATCAATAAATAAATTAAATACAATTCCTACAAATAAATACAATGAAATAAACTAACTAAAGTACAAAAAATAAAAAAGTACTAAGTTACAAAAAATAAAAAAATATTTACAAACATTAGAAATATATTTCAACAATTTTAAACTAATTACACCTATTCTAAGCCCCCTAATAAAATAACAAAGCCCCCCAAAATAAAAAAATGTCCTACCCTATTCTAAATTACTAAAGTTCAAAGCTCTTTTACCTTACCAGCCCTGAACAGGGCCCTTTGCGGGGCATGCCCCAAGAAGTTCAGCTCTTTTGCCTGTAAAAAAAAACATACAATACCCCCCCCAACATTACAACCCACCACCCACATACCCCTAATCTAACCCAAACCCCCCTTAAATAAACCTAACACTAAGCCCCTGAAGATCTCCCTACCTTGAGTCGTCTTCACCCAGCCGAGCCAAATTCTTCATCCAAGCGGAGCAAGAAGAGGTCCTCCATCCGGTAGAAGTCTTCATCCAAGCGGGGCAGAAGAGGTCTTCCATCCGATTGAAGTCTTCATCCAAGAGGCATCTTCTATCGTCATCCATCCGGAGCGGAGCGGCAGCATCCTGAAGACCTCTGACGCGGAACATCCATCCTGGCCGACGACTGAACGATGAATGACGGTTCCTTTAAATGACGTCATCCAAGATGGCGTCCCTCGAATTCCGATTGGCTGATAGGATTCTATCAGTCAATCGGAATTAAGGTAGGAAAAATCTGATTGGCTGATTGAATCAGCCAATCAGATTGAGCTCGCATTCTATTGGCTGATTGGAACAGCCAATAGAATGCGAGCTTAATCTGATTGGCTGATTGGATCAGCCAATCGGATTGAACTTGATTCTGATTGGCTGATTCCATCAGCCAATCAGAATATTCCTACCTTAATTCCGATTGGCTGATAGAATCCTATCAGCCAATCGGAATTCGAGGGACGCCATCTTGGATCTTCAGGGGCTTAGTGTTAGGTTTATTTAAGGGGGGTTTGGGTTAGATTAGGGGTATGTGGGTGGTGGGTTGTAATGTTGGGGGGGTTATTGTATGTTTTTTTTTACAGGCAAAAGAGCTGAACTTCTTGGGGCATGCCCCGCAAAGGGCCCTGTTCAGGGCTGGTAAGGTAAAAGAGCTTTGAACTTTAGTAATTTAGAATAGGGTAGGGCATTTTTTTTATTTTGGGGGCTTTGTTATTTTATTAGGGGGCTTAGAGTAGGTGTAATTAGTTTAAAATTGTTGAAATATATTTCTAATGTTTGTAAATATTTTTTTATTTTTTGTAACTTAGTTCTTTTTTATTTTTTGTACTTTAGTTAGTTTATTTCATTGTATTTATTTGTAGATATTGTATTTAATATATTTATTGATAGTGTAGTGTTAGGTTTAATTGTAGATAATTATAGGTATTTTATTTAATTAATTTATTGATAGTGTAGTGTTAGGTTTAATTGTAACTTAGGTTAGGATTTATTTTACAGGTAAATTTGTAATTATTTTAACTATTTTAGCTATTAAATAGTTCTTAACTATTTAATAGCTATTGTACCTGGTTAAAATAAATACAAAGTTACCTGTAAAATAAATATTATTCCTAAAATAGCTATAATATAATTATAATTTATATTGTAGCTATATTAGGATTTATTTTACAGGTAAGTATTTAGCTTTAAATAGGAATAATTTATTTAATAAGAGTAAATTAATTTCGTTAGATTAAAATTATATTTAACTTAGGGGGGTGTTAGTGTTAGGGTTAGACTTAGCTTTAGGGGTTAATACATTTATTAGAATAGCGGTGAGCTCCAGTCAGCAGATTAGGGGTTAATAATTGAAGTTAGGTGTCGGCGATGTTAGGGAGGGCAGATTAGGGGTTAATACTATTTATTATAGGGTTAGTGAGGCGGATTAGGGGTTAATAACTTTATTATAGTAGCGGTGCGGTCCGCTCGGCAGATTAGGGGTTAATAAGTGTAGGCAGGTGGAGGCGACGTTGAGGGGGGCAGATTAGGGGTTAATAAATATAATATAGGGGTCGGCGGTGTTAGGGGCAGCAGATTAGGGGTACATAGCTATAATGTAGGTGGCGGCTCTTTGCGGTCGGCAGATTAGGGGTTAATTATTGTAGGTAGCTGGCTGCGACGTTGTGGGGGGCAGGTTAGGGGTTAATAAATATAATATAGGGGTCGGCGGTGTTAGGGGCAGCAGATTAGGGGTACATAAGTAGAACATAGGTGGCGGTCGGCAGATTAGGGGTTAAAAAAATTTAATCGAGTGTCGGCGATGTGGGGGGGCCTCGGTTTAGGGGTACATAGGTAGTTTATGGGTGTTAGTGTACTTTAGAGCACAGTAGTTAAGAGCTTTATGAACCGGCGTTAGCCCAGAAAGCTCTTAACTACTGACTTTTTTCTGCAGCTGGAGTTTTGTCGTTAGAATTCTAACGCTCACTTCAGCCACGACTCTAAATACCGGAGTTAGAAAGATCCCATTGAAAAGATAGGATACGCAATTGACGTAAGGGGATCTGCGGTATGGAAAAGTCGCGGCTGAAAAGTGAGCATTAGACCCTTTTTTGACTGACTCCAAATACCGGCGGTAGCCTAAAACCAGCGTTAGGAGCCTCTAACGCTGGTTTTCACGGCTACCGCCAAACTCCAAATCTAGGCTTTAATCTCTCACACTGGGAGGCTTGAATGGCCACCTTGACTACACTGTATTTTTTTATTATTCTCTCAGCTGTACTTATGTATTTAATTCTAGTATTTATTTTCTGGTTGGCCACGCTTGTTTGTCTTTGGGGCTGTTTTTTTATTGCATTTTTTTATTGTATTTTTTTTATTTTCTTTATTGTCTCTATTTCTGAAGCTGTGTTACATTATAGTTCAGACTCTGGCATTTTGCTCTAATCCTTATAGTTTGCTCATACTGCTAGGAACGTTCATGATAGATATGTGATAGAGAGCCTCATTTGAGGCGTATGTCTATATAAATACTTGAAGGTTTAGTGCTGTATGTTTAAATATTTGTATCCAGTCCCAGCATGCACCATTTTCTGGTTACCACATTTTTACCTGTCTGTATTAAAGTTTGTGGGTGAGGGATGTCACTGTTGTATATTTTGTTTGTCTCGTTTGTCTTGTTGTTAATATGTAACATCTGAAATTTATGTTTTCATTTTTTAGAACATATTTGTCTTGAAGAAGGCCCAAACAGGGGTCGAAACGTCAACTACTACATTATAAATTTGCACCTGGGTAGTAAATACACCCTAATGGTTGGAGTGCTGGGCTACCGGCTAATTACTGAGACCTCACATATTTGAGCCCTTATAACCTTTATGTACAATATCTTTTTAAAATTATTTTTATTAGATGATGTTATTGTGAGTGTAAGTTTACTTTGTAAGGCGTTTTGTGAGACTTTTTTGTTTTGCAAAACAGTTAACCAGAGCTATGAGGTTGAACTAACCTGACGTGCGTTAACTTCAATTGCGCTCAAGCAATCATGTTTATTTTTAAATTGTAATACAAGTGAAAAACCGGATACGCACAAACAGCTGTGATAAGCCCCTTTTCACTTGCTCACAACTGTTAGCGCGACACTCGTCATTTTAATCTTTTAAATCAATAGTGTACACTAAAAAAAAATCACACAAATGCTATTATTATTTTAATAAACAATATAAAATAAAGGTGTTAATTTAAACTGAAGCAGGCAATACATGCTGCATCCCTAGGCATTCATTGTTCATTGGCTGATAGACATGATTCTAAATGTCTGTATTGTTAGACAGGAACAAGCTTCTAAAATAGACAAACAGGTAAAAATCAATTTTTCAAAAATTTGTAGCAACAACATTTCTTTCATGTAATTGGCAAGAGTCGATGAGCTAGTGACGTATGGGATATACAATCCTACCAGGAGGGGCAAATTTTCCCAAACCTCAAAATGCCTATAAATACACCCCTCACCACACCCACAATTCAGTTTTACAAACTTTGCCTCCCATGGAGGTGGTGAAGTAAGTTTGTGCTAAGATTTCTACATTGATATGCGCTTCTCAGCATTTTGAAGCCCGATTCCTCTCAGAGTACAGTGAATGTCAGAGGGATGTGAAGTGAGTATTACCTATTGAATGCAATGGTTTTCCTCACGGGGGATCTATTTAATAGGTTCTCTGTTATCGGTCGTAGAGATTCATCTCCTACCTCCCTTTTCAGAATGACGATATACTCTCATATTCCATTACCTCTACTGATAACCTTTTCAGTACTGGTTTGGCTATCTGCTATATAGTGGATGGGTGTCTTTTGGTAAGTATGTTTTCA
Organism: Bombina bombina; assembly: GCF_027579735.1. NCBI lineage: Eukaryota > Metazoa > Chordata > Amphibia > Anura > Bombinatoridae > Bombina > Bombina bombina. Next base: position 827,636,735 of record NC_069501.1, read on the forward strand.
TTACTTAAGACACTCTCAGCTATGGTTTGGCACTTTATGTACTTTTATAAAGTTCTAAATATATATATTGTACTTATATTTCAGGTTTTCAGTATATTTCCTTTTGCAGACTGTCAGTTTCATATCTGGGAAATGCTTTTTTTAGGAAAAATGTATTTCTTACCTGGGGTATAGTTTTTTTTCCAATTGACTGTCTTCTAAGTTCGCGAGCAGAATTAGGCTCGCAAGGGCGCAAAATGCCAAAGTATATTGTGTCATTTTTGGCGTGAGATTTTTTGGCTCGAAGTTATGTTTGATGACGCAAATTCGTTATCTTAGTCAACGCTGAGTCCTTTCACAAGGTTGCGTCTTCTATGACGCGGGTGTGTGATTTCCGGATGTTGTTATTGTGCGTCATACTTAGCGCCAAATATTTTCATTATTTAAAACCAAATTACTATATGCCTTTTGCCTTTTTTCTCTATCAGAGGGCTATGCTGTTTGCATTTTTCCCATTCCTGAAACTGCCATATAAGGAAATTGATCTTTTTGATTTATATGTTGTTTTTTTCTTTTACATTTGCAAGATGTTTCAATCTGATCCTGTCTCATAAATCACTGTTGGAACCCTGCTGCCTAATAACAGTTCTACCAAAGCTAAGTGCACTTGCTGTAAATTTGTGGAGATTATATCTCCAGCTGTGGTTTGTAATAGTTGTCATGATAAACTTTTACATGCAGAGAATGTGTCCATCAGTAGTTGAACATTGCCTGTTGCTGTTCCTTCAACATCTAATGCACAAGATATACCTGTAAATTTAAAATAATTTTTTGCTGATTCTATTCAGAAGGCTTTGACTGCCATTCCACCTTCTATTAAACGTAAAAGGTCTTTTAAAACTTCTCATAAAGTTGATGAAATTGCAAATGACCAACAACATACTGATTTATCCTCCTCTAATGAGGATCTATCTGGTTCAGAAGATCCTGCCTCAGATATTGATGCTGACAAATCTACTTATTTATTTAAAATTGAGTATATTCGTTCTTTGTTAAAAGAAGTGTTGATTACATTGGATATGGAGGAAACTAGTCCTCTTGATATTAACACTAGTAAATATTTAAATTCTGTTTATAAACCTCCTGTGGTTATTCCAGGGGGTTTTCCAGTTCCTGATTCTATTTTTGATATGATTTCTAAGGAATGGAATAGGCCTGGTACTTCTTTTATTCCTTCTTCAAGGTTTAAAAAATTGTATCCTTTGCCAGCAGTTACTTTAGAGTTTTGGGAAAAGATCCCCAAAGTTGATGGGGCTATCTCTACTCTTGCTAAACGTACTACTATTCCTATGGAAGTTAGTACTTCTTTAAAAGATCCTTTAGATTGGAAACTTGAATCTTATATAAGGAAAGTCTATTTATATTCAGGTCATCTTCTCAGGCCTGCAATTTCTTTGACTGATGGTGCAGCTGCATCAACCTTTTGGTTTGAAAATTTAGTGCAACAAGAATTGGATTCTGATTTGTCTAGCATTGTTCGCTTGCTTCAACATTCTAATTATTTTCTTTGTGATGCCATTTTTGATATCATCAAGATTGATGTTAAAACTATCGCCTAGATTTAGAGTTCTGTGCTAGCCGTCAAAAGCAGCGTTAAGGGGTCCTAACGCTGCATTTGGCCGCCCGCTGGTATTTCGGCCAGGTAAAGGTGTACCGCTCACTTTCAAGCCGCGACTTTTCCATACCGCAGATCCCCTTACGCCAATTGCGTATCCTATCATTTCAATGGAATCGTCCTTACGCCGGTATTTAAAGTCTTGGCTGAAGTGAGCGTTACACCTCTACCGACAAGACTCCTAACGCCCATGGAAAGGCTGTAGTTAAGAGCTTTATGGGCTAACGCCGGTATATAAAGCTCTTAACTACAGTGCTCTAAAGTACACTAACACCCATAAACTACCTATGTACCCCTAAACCGAGGTCCCCCACATCGCCGCCACTATAATAAATATTTTTAACCCCTTATCTGCCGACCGCACTTTGCCGCCACCTACATTATCCCTATGAGCCCCTAATCTGCTGCCCCTAACACCCTAACATCGCCGACACCTACATAATATTTATTAACCCCTAATCTGCCCCCCCCACAACGTTGCCGCCACCTAACTTCAAGTATTAACCCCTAATCTGCCAACCGGACCTCACCGCTACTATAATAAATGTATTAATCCCTAAAGCTAAGTCTAACCCTAACCCTAACAACCCCCTAAATTAAATATAATTTTAATCTAACAAAATAAATTAACTCTTATTAACTAAAGTATTCCTATTTAAAACTAAATACTTACCTGTAAAATAAACCCGAATATAGCTACAATATAACGAATAATTATATTGTAGCTATTTTAGGATTTATATTTATTTTACAGGCAACTTTGTATTTATTTTAACTAGGTACAATAGCTATTAAATAGTTATTAACTATTTGATAGCTACCTAGTTAAAATAATTACAAAATTACCTGTAAAATAAATCCTAAATCCTAAGTTACAATTAAACCTAACACTACACTATCATTAAATTAATTAAATAAATTAGCTACCAATACCTACAATTAAATACAATTAAATAAACTAAACTAAATTACAAAAAAAAAAAACACTAAATTACAGAAAATTTAAAAAATTACAAGAATTTTAAACTAATTACACCTAATCTAAGACCCCTAATAAAATAAATAAAAAAAAAATAATAAAAGTCCCTACCATATTCTGCATTACAAAGTAATCAGCTTTTTTACCAGCCCTTAAAAGGGCTTTTTGCGGGGCATGCCCCAAAGTAATCAGCTCTTTTGCCTGTAAAAAAAAATACAACCCCCCCAACATTAAAACCCACCACCCACATACCACTACTCTAACCCACTCAAACCCCCCTTAAATAAACCCAACACTACCCCCCTGAAGATCTCCCTACCTTGAGTCGTCTTCACCCAGCCGGGCTGAAGTCTTCATCCGATGGGGCAGCAGAGGATATCCAGACCGGCAGAAGTCTTCACCCTATCCGGGCAGAAGAGGACATCCGGACTGGCAGACATCTTTATCCAAGCGGCATCTTCTATCTTCATCCATGCGGAGCGGAGCGGAGCCATCTTCTCAGCCGACGCAGATCCATTCTCTTCAACCGACGCCTACTCGCCGAATGAAGGTTTCTTTAAATGACGTCATCCAAGATGGCGTCCCTCAAATTCTGATCAGATTGAGCTCGCATTCTATTGGCTGTTCCAATCAGCCAATAGAATGCAAGCTCAATCTAATTGGCTGATTGTATCAGCCAATCGGATTGAACTTGAATCTGATTGGCTGATTGAATCAGCCAATCAGATTTTTCCTACCTTAATTCCGATTGGCTGATAGAATCCTATCAGCCAATCGGAATTCGAGGGACGCCATCTTGGATGACGTCATTTAAAGGAACCTTCATTCGGCGAGTAGGCTTCGGTTGAAGAGGATGGATCCGCGTCGGCTGGGAAGAAGATGGCTCTGCTCCGCATGGATGAAGATAGAAGATGCCGCTTGGATGAAGATGTCTGCCGGTCCGGATGTCCTCTTCTGCCCAGATAGGATGAAGACTTCTGCTGGTCTGGATGTCCTCTACTGCCCCATCGGATGAAGACTTCGGCCCGGCTGGGTGAAGATGACTCAAGGTAGGGAGATCTTCAGGGGGGGTAGTGTTAGTGTCAGGCTCAACCTTGTCTGTAATCTACAAGGATTAGAATGGTTGAGCTGCGTATTAGAACTGAACCACAACTGCTGGAATTAAAGTTACTAGATTTATATTAATATGTAGCTGAGCTGGCAGATGGATACAACATTTGTAATATGTGGCAACTTAGTTGCACCATAAAACCAAACAGCAGAGTTTTACTATATTGCAAAGGAATGTTAGAGATTCCTATAGTCACCACATGTGTAGTACAAACACTGAGACTAATGTGACAGGAGATCTAACATAACATTACAAAACGGAATACATTCGCAGGGATAAAACCTCTATTAGTAGCTATAGGATAACAGTACTGCAGTTTACAGGGCTTTAATGAAAGCGGGCAGTGTGCGCACAGGGGAACATAAAAGCACTATAAAAGTTGTTAGACACTTGCTTTATGGAATTTGCACTGAGACCTGAGTTATGACAATGTGGAATAATTGTTCTATATTAGAAAGCAGGTTCCGTGACAATGGAATATACAGTGGAAACGATCTTACCGGTAAGTTATGTTGTTAGTTAAGACTGTCAGTTTAGATGCGGCCGATAAGTTGCTGCAGGCTGTAACGCTGAATCCTGCATGCCGAGGTAGTGGAGCGGAGCTGGCGTGTGACGTCACCGCTCACCTTGTTCCTGGATGGAAGAGGACTGGTTCAAGAATCTGTGGTGATGGAAAGTGATGATCTTTAGGTAAGCTGCTCCTGCAGCACTTGAACAGGTACACTATTGTATCAGGAGCTAAAAGTAAGGCTTTAAGGGACAGCGTACCCAGGTTCTCTGAGAAGGAAAGATAGCTTAGGTTAAAGCACAAGTGCTTCACAGCAAGAGCGTGGCTGTACAGAAGCTAACAAACTCCAATACTAAGCGAATATGATAGGGCAGGTGAACCTTATAAAGGTAAAGTGTGCAGCGTGGAGCAGTGCTGGGTCCTAAAGAGAGACATATTTTATGATGGTATATGAACAGATAGGACGGTATCCTGACAGTTAGGTTTATTTAAGGGGGGTTTGGGTGGGTTAGAGTAGGGGTATGTGGGTGCTGGGTTTTAATGTTGGGGGGGGTTGGATTTTTTTTTCCAGGCAAAAGAGCTGATTACTTTGGGGCATGCCCCGCAAAGAGCCCTTTTAAGGGCTGGTAAAAGAGCTGATTACTTTGTAATGTAGAATAGGGTAGGGACTTTTATTATTTTTTTATTATTATTATTTTATTAGGGGACTTAGATTAGGTGTAATTAGCTTAAAATTCTTGTAATATTTTTTTTATTTTCTGTAATTTAGTGGTTGTTTTCTTTTGTAGTTTAGTTTATTTAATTGTATTTAATTGTAGGTATTGGTAGCTAATTTATTTAATTAATTTAATGATAGTATAGTGTTAGGTTTAATTGTAATTTAGGATTTAGGATTTATTTTACAGGTACTTTTGTAATTATTTTAACTAGGTAGCTATTAAATAGTTAATAACTAATTAATAGCTATTGTACCTAGTTAAAATAAATACAAAGTTGCCTGTAAAATAAACATAAATCCTAAAATAGCTACAATATAATTATTTGTTATATTGTGGCTATATTAGGGTTTATTTTACAGGTAAGTATTTAGTTTTAAATAGGAATACTTTAGTTAATAAGAGTTAATTTATTTTGTTAGATTAAAATTATATTTAATTTAGGGGGGTGTTAGGGTTAGGGTTAGACTAAGCTTTAGGGGTTAATACATTTATTATACAGGGAGTGCAGAATTATTAGGCAAATGAGTATAGCTGTATAGGCTCGAAAGCCTACTACCAATTAAGCATATTAGGTGATGTGCATCTCTGTAATGAGAAGGGGTGTGATCAAATGACATCAACACCCTATATCAGGTGTGCATAATTATTAGGCAACTTCCTATCCTTTGGCAAAATTGGTCAAAAGAAGGACTTGACAGGCTCAGAAAAGTCAAAAATAGTGAGATATCTTGCAGAGGGATGCAGCACTCTTAAAATTGCAAAGCTTCTGAAGCGTGATCATCGAACAATCAAGCGTTTCATTCAAAATAGTCAACAGGGTCGCAAGAAGCGTGTGGAAAAACCAAGGCGCAAAATAACTGCCCATGAACTGAGAAAAGTCAAGCGTGCAGCTGCCAAGATGCCACTTGCCACCAGTTTGGCCATATTTCAGAGCTGCAACATCACTGGAGAGCCCAAAAGCACAAGGTGTGCAATACTCAGAGACATGGCCAAGGTAAGAAAGGCTGAAAGACGACCACCACTGAACAAGACACACAAGCTGAAACGTCAAGACTGGGCCAAGAAATATCTCAAGACTGATTTTTCTAAGGTTTTATGGACTGATGAAATGAGAGTGAGTCTTGATGGGCCAGATGGATGGGCCCGTGGCTGGATTGGTAAAGGGCAGAGAGCTCCAGTCCGACTCAGACGCCAGCAAGGTGGAGGTGGAGTACTGGTTTGGGCAGGTATCATCAAAGATGAGCTTGTGGGGCCATTTCGGGTTGAGGATGGAGTCAAGCTCAACTCCCAGTCCTACTGCCAGTTTCTGGAAGACACCTTCTTCAAGCAGTGGTACAGGAAGAAGTCTGCATCCTTCAAGAAAAACATGATTTTCATGCAGGACAATGCTCCATCACACGCGTCCAAGTACTCCACAGCGTGGCTGGCAAGAAAGGGTATAAAAGAAGAAAATCTAATGACATGGCCTCCTTGTTCACCTGATCTGAACTCCATTGAGAACCTGTGGTCCATCATCAAATGTGAGATTTACAAGGAGGGAAAACAGTACACCTCTCTGAACAGTGTCTGGGAGGCTGTGGTTGCTGCTGCACGCAATGTTGATGGTGAACAGATCAAAACACTGACAGAATCCATGGATGGCAGGCTTTTGAGTGTCCTTGCAAAGAGAGGTGGCTATATTGGTCACTGATTTGTTTTTGTTTTGTTTTTGAATGTCAGAAATGTATATTTGTGAATGTTGAGATGTTATATTGATTTCACTGGTAAAAATAAATAATTGAAATGGGTATATATTTGTTTTTGTTAAGTTGCCTAATAATTATGCACAGTAATAGTCACCTGCACACACAGATATCCCCCTAAAATAGCTATAACTAAAAACAAACTAAAAACTACTTCCAAAACTATTCAGCTTTGATATTAATGAGTTTTTTGGGTTCATTGAGAACATGGTTGTTGTTCAATAATAAAATTAATCCTCAAAAATACAACTTGCCTAATAATTCTGCACTCCCTGTAGTAGCAGCGAGGTCCGGTCAGCAGATTAAGGGTTAATACTTGAAGTTAGGTGACGGCGACGTTGGGGGGGGGCAGATTAGGGGTTAATAAATATTATGTAGGTGTTGGTGATGTTGGGGGCAGCAGATTAGGGGTTAATAAGTGTAAGGTTAGGGGTGTTTAGACTCGAGGTTCATGTTAGGGTGTTAGGTGTAGACTTAGAAAGTGTTTCCCCATAGGAAACAATGGGGCTGCGTTGGGAGCTTAACGCTGCTTTTTTGCAGGTGTTAGGTTTTTTTTCAGCCCAAACTGCCCCATTGTTTCCTATGGGGGAATCATGCACAAGCACGTTTTGCCAGCTTACCGCTACCGTAAGCAACACTGGTATTGAGGGTTGAAGTGGCGGTAAATTCGGCTCAACGCTCCCTTTTTGGAGCCTAACGCAGCCCTTTAGACAATTCTAAATACCAGCGTTGTTTGGAAGCAGCGGTAGGAAAAAAAGCTGCGTTAGATACGCGGGTCTTTACCGACAAAACTCTAAATCTAGCCGTATTTCTTTAGCTATTTTAGCTAGAAGAGCTTTGTGGCTTAAATCTTGGAATGCTGACATGACTTCTAAGTTCAGATTGCTATCTCTTTCTTTCCAAGGTAATACGTTATTTGGTTCTCAGTTGGATTTGATTATTTCAAATGTCACTGGGGGAAGGGAGTTTTTTTGCCTCAGGATAAAAGACCTAAGGGTAAATCTAAAGCTTCTAACCATTTTTGTTCCTTTCGACAGAATAAGGAACAGAAACCTAATCCTTCCCCCAAGGAATCTGTTTCCAATTGGAAGCCTTCCTCAAATTGGAATAAATCCAAGCCATTTAAGAGACAAAAGCCAGCCCCCAACTCCGCATGAAGGTGCGGCCCTCATTCCAGCTCAGCTGGTAGGGGGCAGATTAAGATTTTTCAAGGATGTTTGGACATATTCTGTCCAAATTCAATGGATTCTGAGTATTGTCTCTCAGGAGTACCAAATAGGATTCAGAGTAAGACCGCCTGTGAGAAGATTTTTTCTCTCATGCATCCCAGCAAACCCAGTAAATGCTCAGGCTTTCCTGAAGTGTGTTTCAGACCTGGAGTTTTCAGGGGTAATCATTCCAGTTCCATTTCATTAACAGGGTCTGGGGTTTTATTCAAATCTATTCATTGTTCCAAAGAAAGAAAATTCATTCAGACCAGTTTTGGATCTAAAAATTTTGAATCTTTATGCAAGAGTACCAACTTTTAAAATGGTGACTATTAGGACTATTCTGCCTTTTGTTCAGCAAGGGCATTATATGTCCACAATAGACTTACAGGATGCATATCTTCATATTCCGATTCATTCAGATCAGTTTCTGAGATTCTCTTTTCTAGACGAGCACTACCAATTTGTAGCTCTTCCTTTTGGCCTAGCGACAGCTCCAAGAATCTTTTCAAAGGTTCTCGGTGCCCTACTCTCTGTAATCAGAGAGCGGGGTATTGTGGTGTTTCCTTATTTGGACAATATTTTGGTACTAGCTCAGTCTTTACGTTCTGCAGAATCTCACACAAATCATCTAGTGTTGTTTCTTCAAAAACATGGTTGGAGGATCAATTTACCAAAAAGTTTTTTGATTCCTCAGACAAGGGTCACCTTTTTAGGTTTCCAGATAGATTCAGTGTCCATGACTCTGTCTCTAACATACAAGAGATGTTTAAAATTGGTTGCAGCCTGTCGGAACCTTCAGTCTGTCATTCCCTTCAGTAGCTATGTGCATGGAAGTTTTAGGTCTCATGACTGCAGCATCGGATGAGATCCCCTTTGCTCATGTTCATATGAGACCTCTCCAGCTTTGTATGCTGAACCAATGGTGCATGGATTATACAAGGATATCACAATAAATATCCTTAAATCCCAATGTTCGACTATCTCTGACTTGGTGGCTAGATCACCATCGTATAGTTCTAGGGGCCTCTTTTGTTCATTCAACCTGGACTGTGATCACAACAGATGCGAGTCTTTCAAGTTGGATAGCTGTTTGGGGATCTCTGACAGCACAAGGGGTTTGGAAATCTCAAGCGGCGAGATTACCAATAAATCTTTTGGAACTCCGTGCGATTTTCAGGGCTCTTCAGTTTTGGCCTCTGTTGAAGAGAGACCCGTTCATTTGTTTACAGACAGATGATATAACAACTGTGGCATATGTCAATCATCAGGGTGGGACTCACAGTCCCCAAGCTATGAAAGAAGTATCCCGGATACTTGCTTGGGAAAAATCCAGCTCCTGTCTAATTTCTGCAGTTCATATCCCAGGTATAGACTTGGGAAGCGGATTATCTCAGTCGTTAAACTTTACATCCGGGGGAGTGGTCTCTCCATCCAGATGTGTTTTTTCAGGTTGTTCAGATATGGGGTCTTCCAGAAATAGATGTGATGGCATCTCATCTAAACAAGAAACTTCCCAGGTGCCTGTCCAGGTCCAGGGATCCTCAGGCGGAAGCAGTGGATGCGTTGACACTTCCTTGGTGTTATAAATCTGCTTATATTTTCCCGCCTTTAGTTCTTCTTCCAAGAGTGATCTACAAAATCATCATGGAGCATTTGCTTGTGCTGCTGGTGGCTCCAGCATGGCCTCACAGGTTTTGGTATGCGGATCTTGTTTGGATGTCCAGTTGCCAAGCTTGGCCACTTCCATTAAGGTCGGACCTTCTGTCTGAAGGTCCGTTTTTCCATCAGGATCTCAAATCATTAAATTTGAAGGTATGGAAATTGAACGATTAGTGCTTAGTCATAGAGGTTTCTCTGACTCTGTGATTAATACTATGTTGCAGGCTCGTAAATCTGTTTCTAGAAAGATTTATTATCAAGTTTGGAAGACCTACATTTTATGGTGTTCCTCTCATAAATTCTGTTGGCATTATTTAGAATTCCTAGAATTTTACAGTTTCTTCAGGATGGTTTGGATAAGGGTTTGAAACAAGAAAACTAATTGGCACTGTGACTGTAATAATTGGGAAAAGGAATATGGTAATCCCTGGTGCTAATCCTTAATTACTTAGATAGAATTGAGGGAAAAGGAATGGGGACAAGAAGGGGTTTGGTAGCACTCATTCCCTGTGAACATTAGTTATAGTGTTGAAAACCATTCAACTTCTCATTAGTTAAATTTGTTAAAAAACATTATTTTATTAATCACTATTTAAAAGGTAAGATAGACAATACAAAAATCACTCCTAAGAAATCGCTAAATAGAATAAACTGCAAAAACCTGAGATAGAAGACAGCCCAAACCACCCCCCTGTATTCCTGGCCGGTAACAGGATATGCCGGCTTCAGGTGACAGGGATGGCTGGGTGAACCTGTTTAAATCTCATGCAATTTATATAGAAGCATAGGAGCGATATAATATATTAAAAACAAAAGCCAAACTAATTGCTGTTTAAGCTAGGTTTAGCACACAAACGCATTTCGGCCGAGTGGCGGCCTTTCTCAATATGTTTACAGAAAAATGACAAGCCGAGTGTAGAGCTGAGCGCGCTTTAAATATCCCAGTAATGTGTGTATGTGGCCAATGGGATTGCGGTTATCACACACGCCCATCTTTAGGCCAATCACCAGTGCCATTACGCCAGAGCACATTCTGTTGATAGCTGGTTCCAGATTGGATAAGAGTACACCGTTATTATCCAATCAGAATTTACCTGCATAACATATGTTACTCTCCGTGACACTGTCCTACATATTAAACTGGTAATATTGCGGTTGCTCTCATCACTCATCTACGCCCCCAATACTAGCGTGCACTCTGAAGTAATTAAATACTTATACTGGTATCGCATACAGAACGAATACAGTTGTTAAAAACAGACTATATTAACCCGTTCAGCAATCTGTCCCGTTCTATTCAACACCATATTTTCATAATCCCTGTTAGTAAGTTGCAACTTAAAGGAACAGTACACCTAATAAATCACTAATGTGAATCAGACAATGTAATCTTGACTGTAATTTAAAAAAGCACCATTTGCATAGACATTGTGGAGATAATGTCTTAACATACACAGTGTATATGATTATTTAAATTATGAAGAGGCAATGAGTTTCAAGTGTTCTTTGCTTAAAGTGTTAGTTGTGTTAAAGATTTAAAGCACCTTTCAAGCCCCCTGACCAATAATTTTGGTTCATACTGGAGTAGGCTGAATATTACATTTTTCACAACATTGGATGACTCTCATAAATCCATGTATTGTATAGATGATTCAGAATATCAAGCTAAGTTATACCTAGTTCATACACACCTCATACCTCACATAGTTAAAGGTATATTATTCTAATCCAAAGTTGCATATTTTCACCGTCCCTGTTAGTGAGTGACAACTTAAAGGAATACTACACCTAATAATATACTGATGTAAGTTAGACAATGTTAACTGTAATTTAAAAACACCACTTACATAGACGTTGGGAAGATAATGTGGTAACTTACTTAATGTATACAACTATTTGGATCATAAAGAGGCACTGTGTTTCATGTGTTCTTTGCTTAAGGTGTTTGTTATATTAATAACTTAGAACACCTTTCATGTCCCTTGATCAATAATTTTGTTTTTAATTCATACTAAAGTTAGTTGAGTTTTACATACTTCACAACATGGAATAAGTCTCATGAGTCCATGTATTATATAGGTGATTCAAATTATCAAGCTAAATTATACCATAGTGCTTTCTATACTAGTTCATGTACACTTTATACCTCACATAGTTCAAGGTGTACTAATCTTATCCAAACTTGCTTCTAAATGGAGATTCTGGGTGCACGTCAAGAAAGGGGGGAATTGTTGAAACACTTAAAGTGGTACACTATTATTTACAATTTCTATCAGATCTCACAGGAACACCCAAAAATTATTATTCTCATTCATGCCCTGGGGCATTACACAGTTCAGGTTAAATATCCATTTTGCTTCCTTTTTTAATAAAGCTTGTTCTATATCTCCTCCACGGATGCCTGGACGCAGGCTTTCTAATCCCCAGCATCTAAATGTACTAGTTTTACCCTTGTGATGTTGTAAAAAATGTCTAGCAATGCTTGCGATTTGTTTACCATTTTCAATATCTTTAGCAGCATTTTGAATGTTGCTAAGATGTTCAGTCATCCTCTTTCCCATTGGTCTTGTAGTCATTCCTACATATAATAAATCGCAACTGCAGGTTAAACAGCATATCACATTAGAGGTTTTACAAGTTATATGGCTCTGGATGGTCCATTGCTTATTGAATCTATCCATTATTACTTTCCTTTTAACCATATGTGTGCATATTTTGCAATTTCCACAGGCTATTGAGCCTTTGTATAGAGGGGGCTTTTTGGCATTTCTATCGAAATGGCTTTTGGCTAACTGATCATTAAGGTTGCCAGCTCGTCTGTAAGTGAATTGGGGTTTTATAGGGATTATAGTACTTAACTGGTCATCAGATTTTAAGATATGCCAGTGTTTTAGTAATATGTTGGATACTTGATTGCTCTGACTGGAATATGCTGAGATAAATCTCAAAGGATTGAGATTTTCCTCTGACTTTTTGGGTTCTAATAGTTCCTGTCTATTCTTATTTATGGCTCGCTGATAAGCTCTCTTCATAGATTTTCTAGAATACCCTCGTAGTAGCAATCTGTCTCTTAGTTCATTTGCTGCTTTTTTGGAATGATTCTAAGGATGAACTATTCCTGCAAATCCTTAGTATTCACCTATTGGCAGGCTTTTTATTGTATTGGGATGATGGAAGCTCTGCGCATGTAGGATATTATTTGTTGCAGTGGGTTTCCTAAAGGAATCTGTTTCTAAGTGGTCATTCACTTTCTTTATAATTAAATCCAGGAACTCCACCTTATAGTCATCCTGTGTCATAGTTAGAAATAAACCAAAAGGATTATTGTTCAGTAGCGAAATTAACTCATTGAGTACTTCTGTTGGTCCCTCCCACACAAAGAATATATCATCAATATACCTGGACCAGTGGGTGATGTATTTAGTATATTGTTGGAGATTACTGTTAAATACTACAGTTTCCTCCCACCAGACCAGGTATATATTCGCATATGTGGGGGCGCAAGATGTCCCCATTGCTGTTGCTGCAAATAAAATCTCCCATCAAAAACAAAGTAATTGTGATCCAAAACAAATTCCAATAGGTCGATAATGAATTGTTTGGATTCATTGGATAAAGCTTGTTTTTTTGTTAAAAAGTGGGAAACAGCTGTACATCCCCATTGTTTATCAATACTATAAAGTGACTCTACGTCACAAGTGACGAGAATCGATTGTGGGGTTATAGTTAGTGTGTTCATTTTATTGAGAATGTGCATTGTATCCTTCGTGTTAGAGGGTAATGAGTCTACAATGTACCTAAGTCTTGCGTCCACATATTTAGAGGCCTTTTCCGTTAAAGACCCAATGCCTGAGACAATGGGTCTTCCTGGGGGGCATTTCTGATTTTTGTGGATTTTAGGTAATAAATAGAGTGTTGCTACCTTGGGGTTTTTTACATCTAGATATTGAAATTCTTTCTTGTCAATTGTGCCTTCAGCGGCTGGCTGGTTAATCAACCTTTTGTACTGCTTAAGAAAATATTCTGTTGGATTCCCAAAGAGATTTTTATAGTTTTTTGGATTATGGAGTTGTTTTTTTTACCTCAGCTGTATACATTTCGGTGGGCCATATAACAATATTCCCTCCCTTATCGCTCTGTTTGATTTGGACATCAGTCCATTGATTCATTGATTTTAGTGCAAGTTTTTCTTGTTCAGATAGATTATTGAGTGATCTGTCGATAGCTGAGGAAATTGCTAGTATATCCTTGCATACTAAATCTAAGAATGTAATAGTGTTGTGAGAGGTACTTGCTGGTGGTATAAAACTTGATTTAGTCTTTAATATTTCACGCCATTTGTTATCACTATGTGTTATCTCATTTGGGTTAGTTTCTGAATCCTCTAATAGAGAGGTTAGGTCTTTAATAGCTGTGGCATCATCGTGGCTTAAACCTTCTATCTCTCTACTAGGTGCAAAGTATTTCTTGAGCAGTATTTTACGTGTAAAAAGGTGTACGTCTTTTATGGTTTCAAACTTGTCAAGTGTGGTTGTTGGAACAAATGATAAGCCTTTTTTCAAGACTGAAATTTGTGTTTTAGAATTCCTAGAATTTTACAGTTTCTTCAGGATGGTTTGGATAAGGGTTTGTCTGCAAGTTCCTTCAAAGGACAAATATCTGCTCTTTCTGTTTTATTTCACAGAAAGATTGCTAAACTTCCTAATATTCACTGTTTTGTTCAGGCTTTGGTCCGTATCAAGCCTGTCATTAAATCAATCTCTCCTCCTTGGAGTATTAATTTGGTTTTGAAGACATTACAGGCTCCTCCATTTGAGCCTATGCATTCTTTGGACATTAAGATACTTTCTTGGAAACTGTTGTTTCTTTTAGCCATCTCTTCTGGTAGAAGAGTTTCTGAATTATCTGCTCTCTCTTGTGAATCTCCTTTTCTGATTTTTCATCAGGATAAGGCAGTTATGCGGACTACATTTAAATTCTTACCTAAGGTTGTGAATTCTAACAACATTAATAGAGAAATTGTTGTCCCTTCCTTGTGTCCTAATCCTAAGAATTCTTTAGAGAGATCTTTACATTATTTGGATGTGGTAAGAGCTCTGAAATATTATGTTGAAGCTACTAAAGATTTCAGGAAGACTTCTAGTCTTTTTGTTATCTTTTCTGGTTCCAGGAAAGGTCAGAAGGCTTCTGCTGTTTCCTTGGCATCGTGGTTAAAGCTTTTGATTCATCAAGCTTATTTGGAGTCGGGTCAAGCCCGCCTCAGAGAATTACAGCTCATTCTACTAGATCAGTCTCAACTTTGTGGGCTTTTAAGAATGAAGCTTCAGTTGATCAGATTTGCAAAGCAGCAACTTGGTCTTCTTTGCATACTTTTACTAAATTCTACCATTTTGATGTATTTTCTTCTTCAGAAGCAGTGACTCTTGCGTGGAGTTCCACATCTTGGGTATTGCTATCCCATACGTCACTAGCTCATGGACTCTTGCCAATTACATGATAAATTAATTTCTTTCATATTGGCAAGAGTCCATGAGGCCCACCTTTATTATGGTGGTTATGATTTTTTTGTATAAAGCACAATTATTTCCAAATTTCTTTGTTGATGCTTTTTACTCCTTTCTTTATCACCCCACTACTTGGCTATTCATTAAACTGAATTGTGGGTGTGGTGAGGGGTGTATTTATAGGCATTTTGAGGTTTCTGAAACTTTTCCCCTCCTCGTAGGATTGTATATCCCATACGTCATTAGCTCATGGACTCTTGCCAATATGAAAGAAATGAATTTATTAGGTAAGTTCTTACATAAATTATGTTTTTTCTTTACTCCATGGGGTCTATTTATGTAGGTGTGGACAAACATGATCCACTATAGCAAATCATGTGCGCCGCACGTCGATAAATGCTGCATACGCTGTCGGCATTTATCATTGCACCAGCAGTTCTGGTGAACTGCTTGTGCAATACCGCCCCCTGGCTGCTAGCAGGGGGTGTCAATCAACCCGATCTTATTCGATCGGGCTGATTGCGGTCCGCTACCTCAGAGGTGACGGACGAGTTAAGAAGCAGCGGTCTTAGGACCGCTGCTTCTTAACTTCCGCTTCAGTCGAAACTGAAGCGGAATGGGTCAGAAGAGGCTTCTTCATAAATATACCCCCATATCTCCAGTTTTTTTTTTTTTAAATATGTCAATGCTTGTAAGGATAGTTTGATGCCAAATAATTTATTTTCAACTATTTTATCAATATGATTTATTAAATGTATTTTTATTTTCACATATTCATTGAAATCTTAAATAAAACTTGCTTTAGCAAAGTGTGACGTCTTGGAGACTGGGGTTCGCTCTTTCACTGTAACTAAGAAAACTTGAGGTCCACAGTAAAATGCAGTATAATAATAATAGTGTTTATTGTGCATGTATTACAATCATATTAATCAGGTAATGCCGTTATTAAACTACAATGTATTATTTAGCTTTGGAACATTGGTGACATGACAGGAATTTCTCTCTCAGATGCCTTCTCTCCCCTCAGCCACTTCTCGATCACACCATTCCTTACTTCATCGTCATCCAATCTAGTCTCTTCTGCAATCAAGACTGCTCTCCCCCATCATAGAACATCTAATAATTACAATTAGTGTTACAGGCGTGTCTAAAGCTATGTCAGTCATATTGCCTAATGATGTTTTAGTTAACTTAACAGATTGTTAAAAAACAACAGGTTGAATAGGTATAGCTTGAACTCGAAGGTCTTAGGTCTTTTTTTTAAACCTCATCTATTATGTTACTAACTAAATAGTAAATATAGAGGTTATATAATTGGAATTTATATTGGATATATAAATTAGAGACTACAGAGCCAAAAGAGTTAAATATAGAACCCAATATGACCGTATTTTTGTAAATGATGGATAATATATATAAATAGTTACTCTTATTACCAGATGTATTAAATGCTGCTATTGTGTATATGTAAAGAGGTTAAATATATGTATGAACAGATCCCACCACTATATGGTGCATATGTGTTTTTAAAGTTAATGTTGGGCACAAGGGGTTAATTTAATATTTTTTTATGGGACCACACATGTGAACCCGAAATGTTGCTTGCTATGTATTGTGCTGGTATTTTTAAATTAAAACAAAAGAAGAATTTAAAAGAAAAAATTTGGTGCTGTGGATTATTGATTAAATTTGTGTTGGAGGCATAGCAGCTGTAACAAACAGCAAACCACTTTCCTGTCCGAGCATGTGTCTTCTCTGTGTCAGGTGGAGTGCTATGGTTTCAGAATGAAACAAGCTGGGATTAATGACTGAGAGGTCCAGCCCATTGTAAACCCTTACTAGAACACTGGACATAAACACAGTGTTCAAACAAAAGTTAGGGGTAAGAGAGCAATGAGACTAATCTTAGTAGCTTAACTCTCTCTACAAACAAACAACAGCTAAATAGATGTGAAACCCAATTTTTTTCTACCATGTATCAGAGCATGCAATTTTAAACAATTTACTTAATTAATCTAATTTGTTTTGTTTCCTTGTTATATTTTTTTTAAAGAATACCTAGGTAGTCTCAGGAGCTGCTGATTGGTGACTGCACATATATGCCTCATGCTATTGGCTCACCCATGTGCCCTGCTGCTTTTTCAACAAAGTAACATAGTAACATAGTAGATGAGGTTGAAAAAAGACCGTAGTCCATCGAGTTCAACCTATACAAATCTAAAATATATTCAAAAAGCTCCAGTTAAGCTTAAATAATCCCACTAAAAGGTGACCCATTTAATACTAGCAATCATATCCATGAATTTTGTTTATAGACAGAAATGTATCCAAATAATTTTATGTATCTAGGGTATTCACTACCTCCTTTGGTAATGAGTTCCACAATTTTATTGCTCTTACAGTGAAAAAACGTTTCCATTGCAGGAAATTAAATCTCCTTTCCTCCAACCTTAAATTGTGACCTCTGGTAACAAACAATTTTCTTGGAATAAACAGAGCTTCTGCCATCTCTGTATATGGGCCTTGAATATATTTATATAAAGTAATCAAGTCACCTCTTAAAGGGACACTCAGGTTAAATTAAATTTTCATGATTCAGATACAGCATGTAATTTTAAAGAACTTTCCAATTTACTTCCATTAAAAAATGTGCACAGTCTTTTCTATTTACAATTTTTGAGTCACCAGATCCTACTGAGCATGTGCAAGAATTCATATACGTATATGCATTTGTGATTGGCTGATTGATATCACATGGTACAAAGGGAGTGGAAATATACATAACTTTGAAATTTGTTATAAAAAAATCTACTACTCATTTGAAGTTCAGACTAAGTGCTATTGCATTGTCTTGTTATCTTGCATTTGTTGATTATGCAAATCTAATGTGTTGACTGGTCCTTTAAGCACCTTTTTTCTAAAGAAAACAAACCCAGTTTGGCTAGCCTCTCCTCATAGGATAAATTCTCCAATCCCCTTATTAGCTTTGTGGTCCTTCTCTGAACTTTTTCTAGTTCTGCAAAATCTTTTTTTGCGATTGGTCCCAAGAACTGCACTCCATACTCAAGGTGGGGTCTTACCAGGGCTTTATATAGTGACAAAATTATGCTTTCCTCCCTTGAGTCAATGCCTCTTTTAATACATGCTAGATACTTATTAGCCTTTGAAGCTGCTGCCCTGCATTGTGCACCCATCTTTAGCTTGTTATCTATTACTACCCCCAAATCCCTTTCCTTCTGTGTTTGGCTAAGTCTTGTCCTATTTAAATAATACATTGCATGCTTATTTTTACTTCCAAAATGTAGAACCTTGCATTTTCCCGTATTAAATCTCATTTTCCATTTACCTGCCCATACTTCTAATTTTTGCAGGTCCCTTTGTAACGAAAGTTCATCCTGCTCTGACCTAATGCCCTTACTTAACTTAATATCATCTGTAAAAATAGAGATGTTGTTATTTAATCCTAGCTCTAAGTCATTTATAAAAATATTAAACAGAATAGGGCCCGGCGCTGATCCCTGGGGTACTCCACTGATTACCTTTGTCCAATCTGAGTATGATCCATTTACTACTACTCGTTGCTACCTATCTTTTATCCAGGAGTATACCAGGAAAACCAGGAAAATGAAGCAAATTAGACAATACAAGTAAATTGGAAAGTTGTTTGAATATTGTATGCTCTTTCTGAATCAGGAAAACAAAATTTATGCTTACCTGATAAATTTATTTCTTTCCGGATATGGTTAGCACCACAGTAAAGCTGTTAAGTGTTAAGTAAAGTGTCACTCCCCTTCCCAGTCATTCGACCCAAAGGAAATGGAAAAAGGAATAACACAAAGGTGCAGAGGTGCCTGAAGTTTAGTAAAAAATATTTGTCTTAAATAAAAGGGTGGGGTCATTGACTCACCATATCTGGAAAGAAAGAAATGTATCATTTCTTTCCTAAGACGTCCTCAATTACAAATGGGAACCAATACCCAAGCTAGAGGACACAGATGACAAGGCAGGGATAACAAGGCAGGCAGGCCTAAACAGAAGGCACCACCGCTTGAAAAACCATTCTCCCAAAAGAAGCCTCATCCAAGGTAAAAGTAGCAAATTTGTAGAATTTGGACAAAGTATGCAGAGAGAACCAAGTTGCAGCCTTGCAAAACTGTTCCACAGAAACTTAATTTATAAAAGACCAAGAAGAGGAGACAGCCCTCGTAGAATGAGCTGTAATTCATATAGGAGGCTGCTGACCAGCAGTCTCATAGGCAAAACGAATTATATGTCTCAACCAGAGAAAAAGAGAAGTAGCTTTCTGACCTTTACGTTTTCCAGAGAAACAAACAAACAGGGCAGAGAACTGGTGAAAATCCTAAATCACAGAGAATTTCAAAGCACACACAACATCTAAGTTGCAACAGACATTCATTAAGAGAAGAAGGATTAGGACAGAGAAAAGGAACAACAATTTCCTGATTAATATTTCTATCCGAAACCACCTTAGAGAGAAACCCTAATTTAGTAAGAAGAACTGTGATTTGTCAGCATGGAAGATAAGGTAAGGGAATCACACTGCAAAGCAGAGAGTTCAGAGACTCTCAGAGCAGAAGAGATGGCAATAAGAAGCAAAACCTTCCAAGATAACAACTTTATGTCTATGGAATGCAACGTTAAGAACAAGGTTAAGGCTCCAAGGAGGAGCAACAGACTTAAACACAGGCCAGATTCTGACCAGGGCCTGACAAAAAGATTGAACATCTGGCACATCCGCCAGATGCTTATGTAACAAAATAGATAGTGCAGAAATCTGACCTTTCAGAGTACTGACTGACAATCCCTTCTCCAGACCTTCCTGGAGAAAGGACAGAATTCTAGGAATCTTTACCCTACTCCAAGAGTAGCCCTTGGATTCCCACCAATAAAGATATTTACACCATACCTTATGGTAAATCTTTCTAGTAACTGGCTTACGAGTCTGAGTCAAGGTCTCAATGACTGACTCATAAAAATCATGCTTAGACAGGACTAAGCGTTCAATCTCCAAGCAGCTTCAGAGAAATGAGATTTGGATGGAGGAATGGACCCTGAGTTAGAAGTTCCTTCCTCAGAGGCAACCTCCAAGGTAAAAGAGATGACATCTCTACTAGTTCTGCAAACCAGATCCTGTGAGGCCACGCAGGGGCTATTAGAATTACTGATACTCTTTCCTGTTTGATACGAGCAATCACTCGTGGAAGGAGAGCAAACAGAGGAAACAGGTATGCTAGATTGAAATCCCAAAGAACCACCAGTGTATCTATCAGGGCTGCCTACGGATCCCTTGACCTTAACCCGTACCTTGAAAGCTTGGCGTTCTGCCGAGACGCCATAAGATCCAACTCTGGCACCCCCATTTAAGGGTTAACCTGAGAACATCTCCGGATGAAGAGTCCACTCCCCGTGATGAAATGTCTGTCTGCTCAGGAAGTCTGCTTCCCAGTTATCCACTCCTGGAATGTGGATGGCAGATAGACAGCAATTGTGAGCTTCCGCCCACCAAACAATCCGAGCCACCTCCTTCATGGCTAAGGAACTCCGACTTCCTCCCTGGTGGTTGATGTAAGCCACTGAGGTGATATTATCTGACTGAAAGCTGATAAACCAGGCTAAGGACAACATTGTAAATCGCTGTAAACTCCAAGATGTTTATAGGGAGAGCAGACTCCTCCCGAGTCCATAGTCCTTGTGCCTTTAACAAGTCCCAGACTGCTTCCCAGCCCAGCAGGCTGGTGTCCATGGTCACAATCACCCAGGAAGGTCTCTGGAAACATGTGTCCTGAGACAGATGCTCCTGAGAAAGCTACCACGGGAGAGAGTGTCTTGTCAATGGATCTAGATCTATCCTCTGAGAGAGATCTGAATGGTCTCCATTCCATTGCCTGAGCATGCATAACTGCAGAGCTCTCAAATGGAATCGAGCAAAGGGAATGATATCCATGGAAGCGACCATGAGACCAATGCCCTCCATACATTGAGCCACTGACGGCCGAACAGTAAACGGCAGAGAGAGGCAAGAGGAAAGAATCTTTAATTTTCTGACCTCCGTCAGAAATATCTTCATAGATAGGTAATCTATTATGGTCCCTAAAAAAACTACCCTTGTAGCTAGAACAAGGGAACTCTTTTCCAGATTCACTTTCCAACCATGGGAACGAAGAAAAGACAACAAGATATCTGTATGAGAGTTTGCTTGTTGAAAAGATGGCACCTGAACCAATATGTCATCCAGGTATGGTGCTACAGCAATTCCCCGAGACCTGACCACTGCCAATAGAACCCCCAGAACCTTTGAGAAAATTCTGGGAGCTGTGGCAAGCCCAAACATAAGGGCCACAAACTGAAAATGTTTGTCTAGAAAGGCGAATCTCAGGAACTTTTGATGATCCCTGTGAATGGAAACATGAAAATACGCATCCTTCAGGTCTATGGTTGTCATGAACTGACCCTCTTGGACTAAAGGAAGAATGGAATGAATAGTTTCCATCTAAAAGTATGGTACTCTGAGAAACTTGTTTAGACACTTCAAGTCCAGAATAGATTAGAAAGTTCCCTCTTTTTTGGGAACCACTAACATATTGGAATAGAAACCTAGGACCTGTTCCTGTACAGGAACTGGAACTATCATTACCAGGGAGAAAAGGTCCTGAACACATTTCAAGAACGCCTCTCTTATCTGGTTTGCACATAATCTTGAGAGGAGGAACTGGCCCCTGGGAGGAAAGGTCTTGATTTCTATTTTGTAACCCTGAGATACTATGTCCACAGCCTAGGGATCTGGGACATCTTGTATACATGCTTGACAAAAATTATAAAGTCTGCCCCCTACTTGATCCGATCCCAGATTGGGGGCAAACCCTTCATGCTGACTTAGACTCAGCTGCGGATTTTTTTAATTGCTTCCCCTTGTTCCAAGACTGATTGGGTCTTCAAAAGGATTTGGACTGCTCCTGCTTGGAAGAAGAAGGGGAAGACTTTCCTCTGAAGCTACGAAAGGAACGAAAATTACTCTGGGTCTACTCTTCTTATCTAGTGGAAGAAAAGACCCTTTTCCACCCATAATATCAGAAATTATTTCTGCCAGACCGGGTCCAAACAAGGTCTTACCCTTGAAAGGAATTGCCAGAAGCTTGACCTTTGAGGAAACATCGGCTGACCAAGATTTCAGCCACAATGCCCCATGGGCTAGCACAGCAAAGCCAGATATCTTGGCTCCCAGTCTAATAACTTGCATGGTAGCTCTAGAAATAAATGAATTGGCTAACTTAAGAGCCTTAATCCTGTCTTGGATCTCATCCAAGGAAGTCTCTACCTGAAGAGAATCAGACAAGGCATCAAACCAATAGGATGCTGTGCTTGTCACAGTGGCAATACACACTGCAGGTTGCCATTGTAAACCTTGATGAACATATATCTTCTTCAAATAAACCTCCAGCTTTTTGTCCATTGGATCCTTAAAGGAGCAACTATCCTCAATAGTAATAGAAGTTCTCTTAGCCAGAGTAGAAATGGCTCCTTCTACCTTAGGCACCATGTGCCATGGCTCTTTAATTGAGTCAGCAACAGGGAACATCCTTTTAAAAATAGGAGACGGGGACAAGGGTACACCTGGCTTCTCCCATTCCTGTGTAATAATCTCCGTAGAACGGTCTGGATTAGGAAACACCTCCACAGAGGAAGGAACATCAAAGTAACTATGAAGTTTACTAGATTTCTTAGGGTTGACAACGACAGGAGTATCAGAGTAGTTCAAAGTAGCCAAAACCCCCTTTAACAGTACACAAAGGTGCTCAAGCTTAAATCTGAAGGATACAACTTCAGTATTAGAAGAAGGCATTATACTGTCCGAATCTGAGATTTCACCCTCAGAGGCTAACGTTGAATCTTCCTCCTCAGCTCTATGAGTGAAGGCAACCTGGGTAGTAAGAGCTGTAACAGAAACCTTGCTATCTGAATCTCTAATTTTCCTCTTGCATTTTCCCTTTAACATAGGAAAAGAAGCTAATTCAGTAGATACCGCTTAAGATACCTGGGCAGCAATTTCTGCTTGCAAATAAATTCCTCCAGGAGATTGAGGAGAACTGCAGGGTACTGCATGTGACACCATTGAGGCTTGGGACATTACAGGAGAAGGCTGTGGCATTGCCTGAACAGTATTATCCTGAGAGACATTTGGCTCAGCAACAAAAAAAAAAATATTTACACTGCAATGTCCTCAACATATGAGGAACAAAATTGCATAGGAGCAGCAATTTGGGCTTCTAAACAAAAGGCACTGATTCATGATAGCAGACTCCTGCTCCATGTCAGACATGGCCCCAGATAAACAGATTAAGTAAACAAAATAAAAAAAAACTGAGCGGTACTGTTCTACCACTTTAAAAACTTGCACAATAAAAAGAGAGTTTAGAATTTTTGATCAAATATTGCGGAAAGAATAACCTATTGTTACCTATTGAGGGTTTATCAGTCAAACCAATCTCTAAAGAGATGATAGCGTGATCTGAAATCACAATATCCTGAATCGCAGTCCCGATTTTCATTTTTAACATATGTTTCGCGATTAAAAAATAATCAATTCGAGAAAAAGAGGAATGTACACTTGACGCACATGTGTATTCCCGCTGATCCGGGTTTTGTAACCGCCATATCTTTCAAGGCCAATCTCTGGCAAAATTTTTGTAAAATAATTGCTTCCCTAGCTTTTCTTGGAACAAATCTAGACTTTGATCTGTCCAAAATATGTGAGAAAGCCATATTAAAATCACCAGCTACCACAATATTTTTCCCAATATGTAGGAACAACTTTAAACTAATATCCTCCCAAAAATCTTTATCTATCACATTCTGTCCATACACATTACATATAACAAAATTGCAGTTGTTAATTTCTATCTCAAGAATTTGAAATCTCCCATTGATATCATTGAGGACTGTGATAATATTATAGTTCAGTTGCTTATTTATTAAGATAGCCAAGCCTCTGTTGGTCTTATCATAGGGGGTGAACACTACCTCCCCCACCCATTTACTTTTAAGTTTTATGGCCTCCTTGGGCCGGAGGTGGGTCTCCTGTAGAAACACTAAATCAGGTTTCTGCTTCCCTAGGTGTCTAATCAGCAGTTTCCTTTTAATCGGGGATGAAATCCCTCCAATGTTCCAGGAGAGGAAGTTTAGTTTAACCATTTAAGGTATTACGGAGGGATAAGAGAACGACAAAAAACAAAACAAAAAAAAAAACCCTTCTTCTCTCCTCCCCCCCCCCCCCCATAAACCCATGTTACTTTTCCTACCATTATCTGTTCTTCTCTTGTGCCAAAGATAAGAAATGACAGGGCAAAGGAGAAAGAACAAAAAAAATCCATCTTGTTAACCTTATATTCGTTTAAGCTATGCATTTCCTTGTCCAGTCAATGTTATATTATCCCTAGACTCTGACAATATGCTTTAATTTGTTCGGTTTTCGTAAAGGTGTGTGTTTCTCCATCCTTATCCACTACAATCTTTGCTGGATATACAAGTCTTGCTCTTAGGTTGGCTCTGATTAACTGCGAACAAAATGGGGCCATTTCCCTACGTTTATTTTGAGTCTCATATGAAAAATTCTGAAATAATAATAGTTTATTGGACCCCAGCATAATATTGTTATTTTTACGGTACAATCTAAGGCCTAGATTTGGAGTTCGGCGGTAGCCGTCAAAACCAGCGTTAGAGGCTCCTAACGCTGGTTTTGGCCGCCCGCTGGTATTTGGAGTCAGTCAGGAAAGGGTCTAACGCTCACTTTACAGCCGCGACTTTTCCATACCGCAGATCCCCCTACGCCATTTGCGTAGCCTATATTTTCAATGGGATCTTTCTAACGCTGGTATTTAGAGTCGTTTCTGAAGTGAGCGTTAGAGCTCTAACGACAAGATTCCAGCCGCCTGAAAATAGCAGGAGTTAAGAGCTTTCTGGCTAACGCCGGTTCATAAAGCTCTTAACTACTGTACCCTAAAGTACACTAACACCCATAAACTACCTATGTACCCCTAAACCGAGGTCCCCCCACACCGCCGCCACTCGATTAAAATTTTTAACCCCTAATCTGCCGACCGCCACCTACGTTATATTTATGTACCCCTAATCTGCTGCCCCTAACCCCGCCGACCCCTGTATTACATTTATTAAACCCTAACTTGCCCCCCACAACGTCGCCGCCAGCTACTTAAAATAATTAACCCCTAATCTTCCGACCGCAAATCGCCGCCACCTACGTTATCCCTATGTACCCCTAATCTGCTGCCCTAACATCGCCGACCCCTATATTATATTTATTAACCCCTAATCTGCCCCCCTCAACGTCGCCGACACCTGCCTACACTTATTAACCCCTAATCTGCCGAGCGGACCTGAGCGCTACTATAATAAATGTATTAACCCCTAATCCGCCTCACTAACCCTATCATAAATAGTATTAACCCCTAATCTGCCCTCCCTAACATCGCCGACACCTAACTTCAATTATTAACCCCTAATCTGCCGACCGGAGCTCACCGCTATTCTAATAAATGTATTAACCCCTAAAGCTAAGTCTAACCCTAACACTAACACCCCCCTAAGTTAAATATAATTTTTATCTAACGAAATAAATTAACTCTTATTAAATAATTTATTCCTATTTAAAGCTAAATACTTACCTGTAAAATAAATCCTAATATAGCTACAATATAAATTATAATTATATTATAGCTATTTTAGGATTAATATTTATTTTACAGGCAACTTTGTAATTATTTTAACCAGGTACAATAGCTATTAAATAGTTAAGAACTATTTAATAGTTACCTAGTTAAAATAATAACAAATTTACCTGTAAAATAAATCCTAACCTAAGTTATAATTAAACCTAACACTACCCTATCAATAAAATAATTAAATAAACTACCTACAATTACCTACAATTAACCTAACACTACACTATCAATAAATTAATTAAACACAATTCCTACAAATAAATACAATTAAATAAACTAGCTAAAGTACAAAAAATAAAAAAGAACTAAGTTACAGAAAATAAAAAAATATTTACAAACATAAGAAAAATATTACAACAATTTTAAACTAATTACACCTACTCTAAGCCCCCTAATAAAATAACAAAGCCCCCCAAAATAAAAAATTCCCTACCCTATTCTAAATTAAAAAAGTTACAAGCTCTTTTACCTTACCAGCCCTGAACAGGGCCCTTTGCGGGGCATGCCCCAAGAATTTCAGCTCTTTTGCCTGTAAAAAAAAACATACAATACCCCCCCCCCAACATTACAACCCACCACCCACATACCCCTAATCTAACCCAAACCCCCCTTAAATAAACCTAACACTAAGCCCCTGAAGATCTTCCTACCTTGTCTTCACCATCCAGGTATCACCGATCCGTCCTGGCTCCAAGATCTTCATCCAACCCAAGCGGGGGTTGGCGATCCATAATCCGGTCCAGAAGAGGCTCCAAAGTCTTCCTCCTATCCGGCAAGAAGAGGACATCCGGACCGGCAAACATCTTCTCCAAGCGGCATCTTCGATCTTCTTCCATCCGGAGCGAAGCGGCAGGATCCTGAAGACATCCAGCGCGGAACATCCATCCGGACCGACGACTGAACGACGAATGACTGTTCCTTTAAGGGACGTCATCCAAGATGGCGTCCCTCGAATTCCGATTGGCTGATAGGATTCTATCAGCCAATCGGAATTAAGGTAGGAATTTTCTGATTGGCTGATGGAATCAGCCAATCAGAATCAAGTTCAATCCGATTAGCTGATCCAATCAGCCAATCAGATTGAGCTCGCATTCTATTGGCTGTTCCGATCAGCCAATAGAATGCGAGCTCAATCTGATTGGCTGATTGGATCGGCCAATCGGATTGAACTAGATTCTGATTGGCTGATTCCATCAGCCAATCAGAAAATTCCTACCTTAATTCCGATTGGCTGATAGAATCCTATCAGCCAATCGGAATTCGAGGGACGCCATCTTGGATGACGTCCCTTAAAGGAACAGTCATTCGTCGTTCAGTCGTCGGTCCGGATGGATGTTCCGCGCTGGATGTCTTCAGGATCCTGCCGCTTCGCTCCGGATGGAAGAAGATCGAAGATGCCGCTTGGAGAAGATGTTTGCCGGTCCGGATGTCCTCTTCTTGCCGGATAGGAGGAAGACTTTGGAGCCTCTTCTGGACCGGATTATGGATCGCCAACCCCCGCTTGGGTTGGATGAAGATCTTGGAGCCAGGACGGATCGGTGATACCTGGATGGTGAAGACAAGGTAGGAAGATCTTCAGGGGCTTAGTGTTAGGTTTATTTAAGGGGGGTTTGGGTTAGATTAGGGGTATGTGGGTGGTGGGTTGTAATGTTGGGGGGGGGTATTGTATGGTTTTTTTTACAGGCAAAAGAGCTGAAATTCTTGGGGCATGCCCCGCAAAGGGCCCTGTTCAGGGCTGGTAAGGTAAAAGAGCTTGTAACTTTTTTAATTTAGAATAGGGTAGGGAATTTTTTATTTTGGGGGGCTTTGTTATTTTATTAGGGGGCTTAGAGTAGGTGTAATTAGTTTAAAATTGTTGTAATATTTTTCTTATGTTTGTAAATATTTTTTTATTTTCTGTAACTTAGTTCTTTTTTATTTTTTGTACTTTAGCTAGTTTATTTAATTGTATTTATTTGTAGGAATTGTGTTTAATTAATTTATTGATAGTGTAGTGTTAGGTTAATTGTAGGTAATTGTAGGTAGTTTATTTAATTATTTTATTGATAGGGTAGTGTTAGGTTTAATTATAACTTAGGTTAGGATTTATTTTACAGGTAAATTTGTTATTATTTTAACTAGGTAACTATTAAATAGTTCTTAACTATTTAATAGCTATTGTACCTGGTTAAAATAATTACAAAGTTGCCTGTAAAATAAATATTAATCCTAAAATAGCTATAATATAATTATAATTTATATTGTAGCTATATTAGGATTTATTTTACAGGTAAGTATTTAGCTTTAAATAGGAATAAATTATTTAATAAGAGTTAATTTATTTCGTTAGATAAAAATTATATTTAACTTAGGGGGGTGTTAGTGTTAGGGTTAGACTTAGCTTTAGGGGTTAATCCATTTATTAGAATAGCGGTGAGCTCCGATCGGAAGATTAGGGGTTAATAATTGAAGTTAGGTGTCGGCGATGTTAGGGAGGGCAGATTAGGGGTTAATACTATTTATGATAGGGTTAGTGAGGCGGATTAGGGGTTAATAACTTTATTATAGTAGCGCTCAGGTCCGCTCGGCAGATTAGGGGTTAATAAGTGTAGGCAGGTGTCGGCGACGTTGTGGGGAGCAGGTTAGGGGTTAATAAATATAATATAGGGGTCGGCGGTGTTAGGGGTAGCAGATTAGGGGTACATAGGGATAACGTAGGTGGCGGCGGTTTACGGAGCGGCAGATTAGGGGTTTAAAAAAATATGCAGGGGTCAGCGATAGCGGGGGCGGCAGATTAGGGGTTAATAAGTGTAAGGTTAGGGGTGTTTAGACTCGGGGTACATGTTAGAGTGTTAGGTGCAGACGTAGGAAGTGTTTCCCCATAGGAAACAATGGGGCTGCGTTAGGAGCTGAACGCTGCTTTTTTGCAGGTGTTAGGTTTTTTTTCAGCTCAAACAGCCCTATTGTTTCCTATGGGGGAATCGTGCACGAGCACGTTTTTGAGGCCGGCTGCGTCCGTAAGCAACTCTGGTATCGAGAGTTGTATTTGCGGTAAAAATGCTCTACGCTCCTTTTTTGGAGCCTAACGCAGCATTTGTTTGAACTCTCGATACCAGAGTTAATTTTATGGTGTGGCCAGAAAAAAGCCAGCGGAGCGTTAACAGCCCTTTTACCGCCGAACTCCAAATCTAGGCCTAAGTATGTGAAATTTATCCTGAAAATTTAAGAATTTAATGATTACTACCCTAGGTTTAATTGGGCCATCTAGATTTCTTCTGGGCGCTCCTATTCTGTGGGCTCTCTCTATAGGTATCCTTACATTATCGATAGTACTCCCTACCAGCTTGGGAAGCTGGATAGATGCAAAATTTATCAAGTCCTGGTATTCTGCTGTTTCTGGTAGGCCAACAACCCTAAGGTTGTTACGCCTAGACCTATCTTCAAGTTCCTCCATTTTAGATTGTAGAAAGTTAAGTTTACTATCATGCGAATTGATCATCTGATCTTGTACACCTGATCTATCTTCCATATCTGAAACTTTGGTTTCTAACTCATTCATCCGTGATGTAAATTGTTTAATTTCATTTGTAGCCGCGGCCATTTCTTGTCTTAAGGACTCAAATTGTGGCATAATTTGCTCAGAGATTTGCTGTAATAGGGGAGGGTTATCTGTACAGTTTAAGCTTGTTTCATTTTGTAAGTGTGTTTCTGGTCTACTTCCATTAGGCTTAAGTTTTCTATCCTTTGATTTAGGCGGCATATATTTTAGAAAATGGATGCAGAATAGATGGTATCAATTCCAGGTTGATAACGCAAGCTACCTAGATAGACCAGAAATATTCTGGGAGACAGCGAAGGCTGTCTTTAGAGGGGAGATCAAGGCGTATTTAGCAAGAGTTAAGGCGATCCGGGGCAAGAGAGAGGAGCAACTCTCTAACACACTGAGAAATAGCTACCGCAAATATCTTAGCAATCCTTCTATTGATCTATGGAATAAATATAAAAACAGTAAATCAGTATATGATCTTTTCTTAAAACAACAGTCAATTTCAGAGGAACAAAACTTAAAGCTTTCTATTCAGGGGTACAGGGTGTTTCGGCTAAATATATTGCGGGAATCATTAAGATTAGACAACAAAAAAACTATATTGCAGCATTGAAAGTTGGGAATAATAGAGTGACCGACCCTGTAGAGATAAGGGAAGCTTTTTTTCAAACTTTTCAACACCTTTATGCTACCAAGCAGGTCAATATGGTAAATAAGGAGCAGTTTTGGCAACAGGTAAGTCTACCTCAAATAGGAACAGAAGATCTTCAGATACTTAAAGAACCTATATCTGGGGAAGAAATAGTAAGTGCTATTAAAAAGTTAAAATTTGGAAAAGCTCCCGGACCAGATGATTTGCCGGCTGAATTTTATAAAATTCTTCTGGAACAAATATCTCCAGTCTTAGGTAAATTATTTAATGAATATTTTGTAGGTAATAAACCACAATCTTCATTATTTGCGGCATCTAACATAGTGCTGATACTTAAGAAAGGTAAGGACCCAGAACTTCCATCCTCTTATAGGCCAATTTCACTCCTTAACCAGGATTATAAAATCCTCACGTACATTTTAGCTAATAGACTAAAATCTCCCCTAGGATCTATGATACATCCTGATCAGACAGGTTTTATGATGGGTAGAAACCCAGTTAAGAACTTACGGAAAGTCCAATTAGTATTGGACCATTATTGGAATAAACTGGAGAAGAAAAGACATCACGCTAAGCCCTCCTCACAATTGACGCCGAAAAAGTGTTTGATTCCATCATATGGGATCACCTGTTTACTTCATTGGAGAATTTTGGTATAACGGAGATTTTCCAACAATTCATTAGACAGCTTTACCTAGAACCAACTTCTTCAATAATAGTGAATGGGCATCCTACTAATAAGATAGTTCTTAGGCGTGGCACGCGTCAAGGCTGCCCATTATCACCATTCCTTTTTAATCTATCTATTGAACCATTGGCAATCTATCTACGGAAGGTAATGCAGGGCATCCAGATTGGAGGAGTTAGAGTGGTTCTTTCATTATTTGCAGATGATCTGTTACTTTTCCTTAGTAATACAGCTGTTTCTATCCCTCGGCTTATTACGATATTCAATATATTTAGCTTGTTTTCATGCTATAAAATTAACTATGAGAAATCAGATATTTTGTGGATACATAAACCCTGTGATCAGAGAAACTATCCTTTTATGGAAACAACACAGATCACATATTTAGGCATCACACTGAGCAAAGACCCTAACCTATGGTATGATCTTAATTTTAAGCCATGTATTAGAGGACTGGATAGGAAGCTTCAGAATTGGGATAATTTACCGCTTTCGATTACAGCCCGAATTATGTTGATCAAGGTGGTCCTGTTCCCAAAGCTCTTATATTTTCTGCAGAACCTCCCTTTGCTACTATATAAAAAAGACTTGACCTTTCTTTATAGGAGCTTCAACCGATTTATCTGGCAAGGAAAGAAACCATGTATTTCCATATTTAAATTAACATTACCAAAAGTCTATGGAGGGATGGCATGTCCTAATGTTAAATTTTATAATTATGCAGCTCTAGCTAAATTCGCGTTAGACTGGATTTCTGAAAAAGAGTTAGTTTCCTTTTTCGAGATTGAAACATCAGTAATCAAGCCTTTTAATTTAAAGGCAATTTTACACCATCCTGCAAATAGACTTCCTGGAACAATATACCAATTGACTACATTTAAATTCATAATACAGGCTTGGCAAAAAATATGTAGTGAAATAAGAATCGATTTTCGGAAATCAGAGTTTTTACCCTTACGAGGTAACCCAGGCTTTTCACAAGGATTAGACCCCTCAATATTCCAAATATGGTCGGAGCGGGGAGTGAACTACGTAGTGCAGATATGTGAAGGTAATAACTTGAGGTTGCAATCGTTTGAGAAACTATCTCATCAATTTAATCTCCCTAGGACTAGTCTTTTTGCCTACTTACAGGTTAGACATTGGATTGAGAAATTGAGACAGGATACAGGGCTGGAAATTGACAGTAAAGAACTAAAAACAATCATTAGAGAATACCAGGAGGGGGTGGGTACTATTTCTCGCATTTATGACACCATTCTGAAAATCGGGGGGAAGCACAATATCTTGGATATAACGAATAAGTGGTCCAAAGATAAAATTACCTTAGACACCACGACAATTTTGCAGAGTATAGCACTGGTTTCGGGCACTACGATTATGCATAGCTGGAAAGAATCCCACCTGAAAATAATATACAGAGTGTATCTTACATCGGCTAGACTAGCCAAGTGGGATCAGGAAAGGAAAAACTGTCCCAAATGCTATTCTGAGAATGCAGATCTGACACATTGTTTTTGGACATGTCCAAAAATATATCAATTTTGGCAGAAAATAATATTTTGGGGCATTAAAATAACAGGGATAAGATTTAAACTCACTTTACCTCAGATCTTCTTCCTATGCAAATATATTCTCGCTGTGCCTAACAATAGATTTGTTAATCTACTCATACTAATAGGGCGGAACCTAATTCTTAAAAATTGGAGTGGCAAAAAAACCCCTAGATTTAAAGATTTCTTAAAAGAAGTACACCATCAGATGGTGTTCGAACAATATAATATAAGAGATATTAATTCCAAACAGCTGCCCCGGTTTTTTAATAAGTGGAAGAAATATATTTGCTCCCTCCCATTGGAAACACAGAGACAGGTGGTATCTTATTGGAAAAGGTCCACTTGGATACAACAACAAATTGAAAGGGGGAATCTTTCGAGGCTCTGGTTTTCAGAGGAATAGATTTGAGAAGTGAAGTCCAAGGAGGTCTATAATGTATTATAATTTTTTTAATTTTATTTTTTTTTCCCTTTCTTCTCTCTGCTCCCCCCCGTTGTTCTCCCCTAGGCTTGATTCTGAGAGTGTTGTGCTAATTAGCGTATTAGGACCAAGTTTCTCTAAGGAGCACTATATAGAGCTTATGAATAGAAAGGTACCCTCTAATGAGTATCGATAGTGGTCCCGAAAACCAGGCATATATAAAGAAGTAAATATGCTGATCTTAGATGTAGATATTTCAGGGAGCCCAGTTTTTAGAGGCATTAGGGTTAGTTAACCAGTGGCCAGTGAGCAGATTAATTTGGAGTATTCAGTTTAGTAACGGAAATAAGACTCAATGAGCATATTGAAGCCAGAAGAAGTTATTTTTTTTTAAGCTGACCCGCTTTTGATTGCAAATAGTGACTAAGGAGTTTCAGAAGAGTTAGAGGAGAATAATCTAATCTATGGAACCGTTCAAACGTAGATAAGCAGGAATACACTCGAGCTTCTCTCCTGGGAGGGAAAGGGTGTTTCAGATAGTTTTTTTTTTTTCTCTTTCCTCTTTCCCCTAATGGTAAATTCAGAGGTAGAGGATGTTATTCAATGATACCATAGTTAAATATGGAGTCTTTTTGAATTATTATCTTATTGTATTCCTCTTATGATATAATTGATTTATACATGACCTATGCATTTTTTGTAATATTTTGGATGTTGTTTAGATATGGTACGGAAATTACCCATATCTATGTGTTGTCAAATGAATGTAATATTTTTTTTTCTGTATTAATAAAAATCCTTTGAAATAAAAAAAAAAAAAAAAAAAAAAAAAGAATTTTTATTGTATATAACCCTCAGCTTTGTGGTAATCCCAGGTTAAACTGATTTATGCAAAATATGAGAGCGAAGATACGCTCAAGGAAATGCTCAGAAAACCTCCACACCTCAGCCTTGACTGAGGTGACTACCTGCCCTTCCGCTTTTCTCCCCGGTATTAATCTCCCAGGGTAGGAGAAAGATCATACAAGATTGCTGCTGAAATCCTAGCCGTCATCGCTCCGAGTAAAAGGAGCATCACGTGACTGGCGTAATGGGCTGTGCCACAGAAGGCGCAAAAAAACAAGCCGCCTCTTCCTGGTTACGCTGTGAAGTCTAGTTTCACTGAGAAACTTCTTCCAGCATGTAACCCATTTTCACAGCTAAATCTTCCGATCAGATCGCAAACAGATTATCGATATCCGACAGAGCAAACCCCTATTAAAAAATTAAGGTTTCTTAATCTCTTAATGTTAAAGGTCTCTTTCAAACATGCATTAGCCCAAGGGAAGTAAAAAGAGCCAAATTAAAAATTAACCATTTTGCACACAAGGGAGTTAACTAAGTCTCTTAAACACATCCTATCCTAAGGATTATATGTCCCAATAAAATGATGCAGTGCATAGTCTCCCAACCTAGAAGACACAAGCACTTACCTGCTAATCCACTGTCCGGCAGGTAGACAGCTCACCAGGTATGAAAGGACACATCCTCCTCACAGAGACCTGTGGGCAAAGAAAGAACAGAGTAAACCTACTTTGACTTTCTATACTAGGGCAGCAAATTGTTAGGAAAATGCAACAAGGCCCACCTTACAAGTTCCTAACTGCTTTAAAGCCACCACTGCCCTACTGAAGAGACTAATGTGGAGTATGGCTAGACCAAAAAATCTTGCTTGTAGCGAAAAATATCCAATTTTCTTCAGTCACCAAAATTTCTCCTCCTCCATTGACGAAGGCAAAGAGAATGAATGGGGTTTCTGGGTAGGAGAGTGACATTTAACAGCTTTACTGTGGTGCTCTTTGCCTCTTCCTGCTGGCTAGGAGTGATATTCCCACTAGTAATTGAGGACGTTGTGGACTCACCATATCTTAGGAAAGAAAGAACAATTTTGGATTTAATGTCCCTTTAAGTACTAGAAAGTAACTGTAAGCTTGTAAATTCAAATATCAAAGAACGAAATACCTTAGTAAAAGTTTAGCCATATTAGCCAGACAAAGTTGCATAAGTTACTTAAATGCAGATCTTCTGATAGCAGAGTCATTCAGGGTTAAGGTAATCTAAGTCAGACAGTCCAGGTCAAGGCTTCAAAGGGAAAAGCAGCACAAAATAATTAAAGGACCACTCAATGCTATAGAATTGCATAATTAACAAGTACATACTAAAAAGACAATGATTTACCACCTACTCTGAATTTAAAATTTTTTTCGGACATATTTATTTTTTCTCCTATTTTGCATCCCCCCTGTATTATGTGACAGACAACAGCCAATCACAGACTAGTATTCGTATATACCCTGTAAACTTATGCACATGCTAAGTAGGAGCTTGTTCCCCAGGAAGTGTATATATAAAAAGAATGTGCAAAATTTGATAATAAAAGTAAATTGGAAAGTGTCCTAAAACACCATGCTCTATCTGAATCATAAAAGTTTATTTTGATTTGAGTGTCCCTTTACAAATGCAGAGTCCACAAGCAATCTAAAGTCATAAACCAAGTCAGTCTATTCAAAGGACTAAACAGAAGCATAGTCAGGAGAAGCAGAAATCAAACCAGTATATCCAAATAGTAAGTCAGAATTAATTAACTCAATACACGAGCAACCAAATGCTTAAAACAGAAAGCTTTTAAAGACTACTACAATTAGGGCAGTATTGATCTGCTAGGCCTCCTTAAAGGTACAGTACACTTTACTGCAGGAGGAACAGAAATCACTCACCTAGCCAAGTGCCTGTTATGACAGAAGCTGTCTGATTCCTATGTACACCCATACAGTGAGTAAGGTGTTTTCATATTTGGAACTGTTAACCTTACTCACAACCCTGCATCTCCCTCTCTTGAAGACACAACATCATAAAACATATAAAAAATAATGCAATAACAGATGTGAATGTGCTTAGCACTGTGTTCAATCCTATAAAAAACAATTATTAGGTCAATAAATTATCTAGTCCCAATATGAGGAGAGATCTCAATTTCCACCATAGATGACCTCAATTTCCTTAAAAGAAAGAAAAGTCAATAGTGAAGTTTCATTAACACAGATATATCCCACGTTGGAGAGTTAAAACTGAGCTCTACGGTCAGGTGTGACAGCAATCAGAGGATCACCCCCTCTGTAGGTAAAACTCAGTACATCAACAGGATAGTGAATATACATTTATTATAAAACACTGATACAGGACATTCATAAGAAAAAAAAAGCTGCACCGGGCAAGTTTAAAAGTACAATGGCTCTATGGCAAGACAGCACCAACTTACACATCGTTTTCTGCTGATTTTTGAACTGATACGAGACAAACCGTCCACAAGCTTCACGCCCTCTGTATTGCAATGTACCTCTTTGTATTTAGAATTCCTCCAACATACGTTCTCCGACCAACTTCATATTTTTCAAGGAGTACTATTTATTTCCCTCCTACTCTTGTTCACACTTCCAGGAACTCCAGGTTGCAAATTTGTGGGATGTGGTAACACAAAACATACCTATGATTGATATTTATGTGTTCAGGTAACATGGATTATTCTTATGTACATGTTTTCTTCCTACCCCTACAAGTATTTTTCATGTTTGAAGACCTTTTGTGGAATTTTACATTTCATAAGACGATCTATATATACACATTTATAAGTTAAATAGGATATGTGGGATACTATACCACTTAGAACTAAAAGGTATTTTTTTAGTTCTCCCACAAAAGCACCATGCTTACTCTGACCTAAGACATATTGCAATTTTGTTGGCTGTGCTAATCAGGGGGTTAAAAAAAGCAAATACATATTTAGTATCTAAGCTCTGAGGAGACATGGGGCATTGTTATTTAACTCTCAAAATATGTCACATGATGTAGGACGTCGGCAAATTGAAGTAAATTTTGAAATTTGTCAGACAAAAATCTACCGCTTTTGTAATGCAATTTTATTTATGCACTTTGTTAAATATACAGATTGACCTTTTAGAATTGATAATTAAAGGATATCTTTATTTTTTTATTTAGCACATGTCTGTGATATGTTACATTTACTGGATAAGCTAACTATGGGGTTAGGTAACAATTTATATATTCAGTATCTGTGTACTCGAAAGACATGGGACATTCTTATTTAAAACATTTTTTTTCCTACTGATCCAATCTCAATAATATGAAAAGAAAACTATTTCAAGAATATACATACAAGTTGTTTTTTGGAAACATAAAAAAATGCATAATTTTGAAGTTGATTCGCATGGGTAGGTATTTCTGTAAATGATTACCTATTTTATGTTGCTTGAGCTGTGCACTTTTAGAAAACATATTTTTTATGTTTTTAAACGTAAAGTATGTGAAATATTTTGGAATTAAAAAACAAGTAAATGTAATTTTGTGTTTTGTATGTAGAGAAAATCACCATGTGCTCGTAGCAACTTTGTGACAATATATTGCTCTACAAATAAATTATAATAATAATCCAAAATTACTAGAGCGCTAATTGCGCTAGAAGTAAACCTTTTGCGCGCGTCAGATTACCTTTGTATAACAAGTCAAAAGTAAAACGTTATTGCACTCGTGCTAACCCGACGTGCGTAAACAGCTTATTTCTAACGTAATTAGAATATCATGCGTGCGATAACGTATTCCCCATAGAGGTCAATGGAAAGTGGAAACCTAGCAACCTACTTGTGCGCTAACCCAAACTCATGTTCTCAAGGGCGCTAACCTGACGTGAAGAGATCTCAATGTTAAAGCTCTTTGCAACCTTTTTTTTCCCTTTGAGCACTTATAACTTCTGTGTGCAATTTGGGTGCAATTTGTTTCCAATAATTTTTATTAGTGTTATTGTGAGTGTAACTGTACTTTGTAATGTATTTATGATGTGTTTTGTGAGACTATTTGTTTCGCTTAACAGTGAACCATAGCTCTGAGTACACACTAACCAGATGAGCAAGCAATCACATTTACTTTCAACTTGTAAAACGAGCGCAATTTAACCTGTGCGCAAACGATCACAAAAACCCAATATCGCTTGCATGCAATTGTTTGTGCTCCACTTGTAATCTGGCCCATAATTGGTATTTGAATATGAAGAGAAACTAGCGGCTAGATTATGAGTTTTGCGTTAGAGGCTATGTGGTGCTAACAAGCAGTTTTCTCTCACCGCTCACTTACCTGCAGTGCTGGTATTACGAGTTTTTACAAACCCGTCGTTAAAAGACAAGAACTGAGCGTTGAGCAAAATTTTGCTCATTACCACACTCCAATACCAGCGCTGCTTAAGTCAGCGGTGAGCTGGTCGTACGTGCTCATGCACGATTTCCCCATAGAAATCAACGGGGAGAGCCGGCTGAGAAAAAGTCTAACACCTGCAAAAAAGCAGCGTAAAACTCAGTAACGCAGCCCCATTGATTCCTATGGGGAAATAAAATGTATGTCTACACCTAACACCCTAGTATGAACCCTGAGTCTAAACACCCCTAATCTTACACTTATTAACCCCTAATCTTCTGCCCCGACACCTGCATTATATTTATTAACCCCTAATCTGCCGCTGCGGACACTGCCGCCACCTACATTATACTTATGAACCCCTAATCCGCTGCCCCCAACATCGCTGCCACCTACATTATATTTATTAACCTCTAATATGCCGTCCCCAATGTCGCTGCCACTATAATAAACATATTAACCCCTAAACCTAAGTCTAACCCTAACCCTAACACCCCCTAACTTAAAGCCTTGCAAACATTAGTTAAATATTATTAACCCCTAATCTGCTGCCCCTAACATCGCCACCACCTACCTACATTTATTAACCCCTAATCTACTGCCCCAAACGTCGCTGCCACTATACTAAATGTATTAACCCCTAAACCTAAGTCTAACCCTAACCCTAACACCCCCTAACTTAAATATAATTTAAATAAGTCTAAATAAAATTCCTATCATTAACTACATTATTCCTATTTAAAACTAAATACTTACCTGTAAAATAAACCCTAAGCTAGCTACAATATAACTAATAGTTACATTGTAGCTAGCTTAGGGTTTATTTTTATTTTACAGGCAAGTTTGTATTTATTTTAACTAGGTAGAATAGTTATTAAATAGTTATTAACTATTTAATAACTACCTAGCTAAAATAAATACAAAAGTACCTGTAAAATAAAACCTAACCTAAGTTGCAATAACACCTAACACTACACTACAATTAAATAAATTAACTAAATTAAATACAATTACCTAAATTAAATTAGCTAAAGTACAAAAACAAACAAACACTAAATTGCAGAAAATAATAAACAAATTACAAGATATTTAAACTAATTACATCTAATCTTATAGCCCTATCAAAATAAAAAAGCCCCCCCCAATAAAAAAAACCCTAGCCTAAACTAAACTGGGTTTTACTGTTGGGGGGTTATTTGTATTTTTTTGTATTTTTTTTACAGGTAAAAGAGCTGATTACTTTGGGGCAATGCCCTACAAAAGGCCCTTTAAAGGGCTATTGGTAGTTTAGTTTAGGCTAGGGTTTTTTTTTTATTTTGGGGGGGGGCTTTTTATTTTGATAGGGCTATTAGTATAGGTGTAATTAGTTTAAATATCTGTAGTTTGTTTATTATTTTCTGTAATTTAGTGTTTGTTTTTTTTGTACTTTAATTTAATTTATTTAATTGTATTTAATTTAGTAAATTTATTTAATTATAGTGTAGTTTTAAGTGTTATTGTAACTTAGGTTAGGCTTTATTTTACAGGTACCTTTGTATTTATTTTAACTAGGAAGTTATTAAATAGTTAATTACTATTTAAAAACTATTCTACCTAGTTAAAATAAATACAAACTTGCCTGTAAAATAAAAATAAAGCCTAAGCTAGCTACAATGTAACTATTAGTTATATTGTAGCTAGCTTAGGGTTTATTTTATAGGTAAGTATTTAGTTTTAAATAGGAATAATGTAGTTAATGAGAGTAATTTTATTTAGATTTATTTAAATTATAGTTAAGTTAGGGGGTGTTAGGGTTAGGGTTAGACTTAGGTTTAGGGGTTAATACATTTAGTATAATGGCGGTGACATTGGGGGCGGCATAGGGGTTAATAAATGTAGGTTAATAATATTTAACTAATGTTTGAGAGGCAGGAGTGCAGTGGTTTAGGGGGTTAATATGTTTATTATAGTGTCGGCGATGTTGGGGGCGGCAGATTAGGGGTTAATAAGTGTAGGTAGGTTGCGGCGACATTGGGGATGGCAGATTAGGGGTTAATAAATATAATGTAGGTGTTGGCGATGTTGGGGGCAGCAAATTAGGGGTTCATAAATATAATGTAGGTGGCGGCGGTGTCCGGAGCGGCAGATTAGGGGTTAAAAATTAAATTTTAGTGTTTGCAATGCGGGAGGGCCTCAGTTTAGGGGTTAATAGGTAGAT
This sequence comes from Bombina bombina, assembly GCF_027579735.1. Lineage (NCBI taxonomy): Eukaryota > Metazoa > Chordata > Amphibia > Anura > Bombinatoridae > Bombina > Bombina bombina. The sequence goes on from NC_069501.1 coordinate 827,676,860, forward strand.
TATGGGTGTTAGTGTACTTTTTAGCACTTTAGTTATGAGTTTTATGTTACGGCGTTGTACAATAAAACTCTTAACTACTAACTTTTAAATGCGTTAGGACTCTTGACAGGGTAGGGTGTACCGCTCACTTTTTGGCCTCCCAGGAAAGACTTGTAATACCGGCGCTATGGAAGTCCCATAGAAAAAAGATTTACGAAGGCCAAAGAAGTGTGCCGTGACCCTAAACCTTCAAGACTCGTAATAGCAGCGGGCGTAAAAAAGCAGTGTTAGGACCTCTTAACGCTGATTTTTTACCTTAACGCACAACTCGTAATCTAGCCGTTTGACTTTTATTTAAAAAATACTTCCAGTGAGATTTTAGCTCAAAATAATGAATAGCAAAATCCTGAAAACTGACTTCAGCAGTAAAAGAAAAATTCTCAAACGCATGAAACTGAATGGCTTAAAAATAAAAAACATTTTATTTCTTTGTTACTTTTAAAAGAGGACATTTAAAATGTGTAACAAATCTAGGGCGTGATCCGATATAGATTGTAGTTTGCGGCGCAAGCGAGGGAACCCGCGTCGCCCGCAGTTTCAGCTCGCAACTCGAGCTATCCCATATATGTTGCCGTCAGATGCTAACGTGCCGTAAGTCTGATAAACCAGCGATGTCCAGAAATCTGCGCAAGTACAAATTACTGGCGTCGCCAGTGACTTGCGGCACGTTAGAAACTGCCGGCGCCTACAAAAACCTGACTAAAGTCTAAAGCACCCGCACTGTCTAACACTGTCTAACACGCCTCCCTAACATAGCCCGACACGTCTAACACGCCTCCCTAACATAGCCCGACACGTCTAACCCTCTATCCGCTATCCCCCCTCACTATCCTAACAATAAAATATGTATTAAACCGCCGCTCCCGGAGCCCGCCGCAACCTAATAAAGTTATTAACCCCTAAACCGCCGCCAGCTATACTAAATCTATAACCCCCTAAAGTGAGCCCCTAACACCGCCGCTATCTACCTTACCTACACCCTAAAGTGAGCCCCTACCCCGCCGCTATCAATTTTAAAATTATTAACCCCTAATCTAATCCCCCTACCCCGCCGCCATCTATATTAAATTATTTAACCCCTAAAATACTAAACTATCCCTACCACTAAACCTAAGTCTAACCCTACAAATAGCCCTGAAAAGGGCTTTTTGCGTGGCATTGCCCCAAAGTAACAGCTCTTTTGCCAGCCCTTAAAAGGGCTTTTTGCGGGGCATGCCCCAAAGTAACAGCTCTTTTGCCAGCCCTTAAAAGGGCTTCTGGCGGGGCTTTGTCACAAAGTAAACTGCTCTTTTGCCTACAATCTACATCCCCCTACACCGCGGCCACCTATAATAAATGTATTAACCCCTAATCTAATCCCCCTACACCGCCGCCAGCTATATTAACTATATTAACCCTAATTATATTAGGGTTAATATAGTTAATATAGTTATTATATTATATATATTAACTATATTAGCCCTAATTATATTAGGGTTAATATAGTTAATATAGTTACTATAGTATTTATATAAACTATATTAACTCTATCTAACCCTAACACCCCTAACTAAATTCTTATTAAATAAATCTAATTAATATTATAAACTAAAATATTCCTATTTAAATCTAAATACTTACCTATAAAATAAACCCTAAGATAGCTACAATGTAATTAATAATTACATTATAGCTATGTTAGGGTTTATATTTATTTTACAGGTAAATTGTTAATTATTTTAACTAGGTATAATAGCTATTAAATAGTTATTACCTATTTAATAGCTACCTAGTTAAAATAATTACCCAATTACCTGTAAAATAAATCCTAACCTAAGTTACAAATACACCTACACTATCAATAAATTAAATAAACTACAAATATCTATCTAAAAATACATTTAAATAAACTAAACTAAATTACAAAAACAAACAAACACTAAATTACAAAAAATAAAAAAAAAGATTACAAGATTTTTAAGCTAATTACACCTATTCTAAGCCCCCTAATAAAATAATAAACCCCTAAAATAAAAAAAATTCCCTACCCTATTCTAAATTAAAAAAAAGTTCAAAGCTCTTTTACCTTACCAGCCCTTAAAAGGGCCTTTTGTGGGGGCATGCCCCAAAGAAAACTGCTCTTTTGCCTGCAAAAAAAACCACAATACCACCCCCCAACATTACAACCCACCACCCACATACCCCTAATCTAACCCAAACCCCCCTTAAATAAACCTAACACTACCCCCCCTGAAGATCTCCCTACCTTGTATTCACCCCGCCGGGCAGAACTCCTCATCCGATCCGGGCGATGTCTTCCAGCAAGCGGCAGTGAAGTCTTCTTCCATCCAGGCGATGTCTTGAAGCAAGCGGCAGAGAGTCTTCTTCCATCGGCGATGTCTTCAAGCAAATCGGCATCTTCAATCTTCTTTGTTCGCTCTTCCACCGCGGAGCATCCATCCGGCACGACGACTTCCCGACGAATGAGGTTCCTTTAAATGACGTCATCCAAGATAGCGTCCGCCGAATTCCGATTGGCTGATAGGATTCTATCAGCCAATCGGAATTAAGGTAGAAAAATCTGATTGGCTGATTGAATCAGCCAATCAGATTCAAGTTCAATCCGATTGGCTGATTGGTTAATAATTTTAATATAGATGGCGGCGGTGTAAGGGGTTCACATTAGGGGATAGATCAGTTAGATGGTGGCGGTTTTAGGGGCTCACAGTAGGGGGTTAGTTTATGTAGATGGCGACGGTTTAGGGGTTAAATACTTTATTATGGATTGCGGCGGGGGATCGCGGTTGACAGGGAGATAGACATTGCGCATGCGTTAGGTGTTAGGTTTATTTTAGCAGATCGCGGTTGACAGGGAGATAGACATTGCGCATGCGTTAGGTGTTAGGTTTATTTTAGCAGATCACGGTTGACAGGGAGATAGACATTGCGCATGCGTTAGGTGTTAGGTTTATTTTAGCAGATCGCGGTTGACAGGGAGATAGACATTGCGCATGCGTTAGGTGTTAGGTTTATTTTAGCAGATCGCGGTTGACAGGGAGATAGATATTGCGCATGCGTTAGGTGTTAGGTTTATTTTAGCAGCCAGTTTAGGGAGTTACGGGGCTCCAATAGTCAGCGTAAGGCTTCTTACGGCTGCTTTTTGTGGCGAGGTGAAAATGGAGTAAGATTTCTCCATTTTCGCCACGTAAGTCCTTACGCTGTATATTGGATACCAAACTGCGCGGGTTTGGTATACCTGCCTATGGCCTAAAAAACTACGGGCGACGGCAGAAATATATTGGCGTCGCCGACTTTTGCGGGCGACGATTTTTATCGGATCGACCCCCTAGCCTTTAAGTACACTTGCACTTCCTGTTAACTTTAAAAAAAAAATTAACTTAAAGGGACAGTCTAGTCAAAATAAAACTTTCATGATTCAGATAGGGCATGCAATTTTAAACAACTTTCCAATTTACTTTTATCATCAAATTTGCTTTGTTCCTTTGGTATTCTTTGATGAAAGCTAAACCTAGGTAGGCTCATATGCTAATTTCTAAGCCCATGAAGGTTCCCTCTTATCTCAGTGCATTCGGACAGTTTTTCAGAGCTACACAGCACTAGTTCATGTTTGCCTTATAGATAACACTGTGCTCACACCTGTGGAGTTATGTAGGAGTCATTATTGATTGGCTAAAATGCAAGTCTGTCTAAAGAACTCAAATAAGGGGGATGTCTGCAAAGGCTTAGATACAAGGTAACAACAACAACAGACACTGTTGTTCTCTATTGAGATCCTTAGATACAAGGTAATCACAGAGGTAAAAAGTATATTAATATAACTGTGTTGGGATTGCGAAACTGGGGTATGGGTAATAAAGGGATTATTAATCTTTTTCAACAATTAACATTTTTGGAGTAGACTGTACCTTTAACAATTTTTCTTGCAGACATGATTTTTAACATGTTTAAATAAATAGTGCTCTTTTAAATGCATGACACATTCTTAATTTGTCTAGAGACACCCAGAGCTAAAATCCAAATTTAGTAAACGAAAATACACTTGTTATGTATTCTGTTGCATGAAGGAATCAAGATTTACGTGATGCTCTGTGATACTATCTGGATATTCAAGATTAACAACATAGGAAAAATTACATTCTTTACTAGTTTATAACTTCACACGTCAGTCTAAGCACTTTTATCTCTGCAGGTCACAATGTTCTTCTTTTTTATTCTTGATATTTTTGTAGCTTTTTTCCCCCAAACTCAAAGTGCTTTATATATATATATATAAATAGACAAATGGCTTGCACTGACTGGACTTTTAAAAAAATGTGCCTTTATTTGTGATGTTTCGGGGACCGTATCCCCTTCCTCAGACAAAGAAATGGCTAAACCGTTGGCAACAAAAGTGAGTATACCTCTAAGTGAAAATGTCCAAATTGGGCCCAATAAGCCATTTTCCCTCCCCGGTGTCATGTGACTCTTTAATGTTACAAGGTCTAAGGTGTGAATGGGGAGCAGGTGTGTTAAATTTGGTGTTATCGCTCTCACACTCTCTCATACTGGTAACTGGAAGTTCAACATGACACCTCATGGCAAAGAACTCTCTGAGGATCTGAAAAAATTATTGTTGCTCTAAATAATAAAGCCTAGGCTATAAGAAGATTGCCAAGACCCTGAAACTGAGCTGCAGCATGGTGGGCAAGACTATACAGTGGTTTCACAGGACAGGTTCCACACAGAACAGGCCTCACCATGGTCGACCAAAGAAGTTGAGTGCACGTGCTCAGCGTCATATCCAGAGGTTGTCTTTGGGAAATAGACGTATGAGTGCTGCCAGCATTCCTGCAGAGGTTAAAGGGGTGGGGGGTCAGCCTGTCAGTGGTCAGACCATATGCCGCACACTGCATCAAATTGGTCTGCATGGCTGTCGTCTTAGAAGGAAGCCTCTTCTAAAGATGATGCACAAGAAAGCCCACAAACATATTGCTAAAGACAAGCAAACCAAGGACATGGATTACTGGAACCAAGTCCTGTGGTCCGATGAGACCAAGATAAACTTATTTGGTTCAGATGGTGTCAAGCGTTTGTGGCGGCAACCAGGTGAGGAGTACAAAGACAAGTGTGTCTTGCCTACAGTCAAGCATGGCAAAGGGAGTGTCAAAGTCTGGGCCTGCATGAGTGTTGCCAGCACTGGGGAGCTACTGTTCACTGAGGGAACAATGAATGCCAACATGTACTGTGACATCCTGAAGCAGAGCATGATCCCCTCCCTTCGGAGACTGGGCCGCCGGGCAGTATTCCAATATGATAATGACCCCAAACACCCTCCAGGAAGACCACTGCCTTGCTAAAGAAGCTGAGGGTAAAGGTGATGGACTGATCAAGCATGTGTCCAGACCTAAACCCTATTGAGCATCTGTGGGGCATCCTCAAACGGAAGGTAGGGGGAGCGCTGTCTCTAACATCCACCAGCTCCGTGATGTCATCATGGAGGAGTGGAAGAGGACTCCAGTGGGAACCTATGAAGCTCTGGTGAACTCCATGCCCAAGAGGGTTAAGGCAGTGCTGGAAAATAATGGTGGCCACACAAAATATTGACACTTTGTCCCAATTTGGATATTCCAACATAGTGGTGTACTCACTTTTGTTGCCAACGGTTTAGACATTAATGGCTGTGTGTTGAGTTATTTTGAGGGGACAGCAAATTTACACTGTTATACAGGCTGTACACTCACTACTCTACATTGTAGCAAAGTGTCATTTCTACAGTGTTGTCACATGAAAAGATATAATAAAATTATTTTCAAAAATGTGAGGGTTGTACTAACTTTTGTGAGATACTGTATATATATATTTATATATATATATATATATATATATATATATATATATATATATATATTCATATATATATATTCATTGAAATGACCTATCTGAAAACTATTCCCATTGGAGTGCGTTTCTCCATGCTGTATATATATATATATATATATATATATATATATATATATACAGTATATATATATACAAAATCAGGAGAAAGGAATGCACATCCAGACTGGACCGGGTACACATCCCATGACTCATAAACAAGTCCAGCTATGGCTGCTATTGCACTCACATAAAGCTCCTCTATTTACAGTCACAGGCAGTTAACCCCCAGGCCTGCCAGGGTGCAAGTCCTTAGGGAGAATGACAAAACCAGACCATACAAAGGGTTAGTTACCGCATTTGGCCAAATAGGACAAGTCAAGGTACCACGCCAAGATCTCTTCCACATACCTGGGTCCCTAATACAGCCACACAACTGCAGCCATGCACACAAATTCAAGCTAATAATCAAACAAATTGGGAACAGGTCAGGGTTCACAGACTTATGTAATCACTCTTGGCATAAGCGAATAATAAGTGCAAAAGTCCAGCACTCACTATACCCAAGTTCCTCCGGGGTGCATCCCACTCAGTATGTATATAAAGGCCAAAGAGAGCACTCTCCGTAATTTTTGTGTCAAAAAATGTTTTATTCCATGTGAACGTTTTCGGGGAGTGACCCCGTCCTCAGACAAATTCAAACAATACAACAATTTTGACATGAATATTACGGCGAGTGCTGTGAACAAGTGCTGGCAAAGCACAAAACATGTCTGCTCCGTGCACCTGCATCACAACCAGGATTTTTTAACATGTCCTACCTAGGACGCATTGTTTGTTTTTAACTTTTGTCCCAATAAATATTTTTCACCTTTTTACTTAAGGACTTTGAGCGCTTTTTTTCCTACATTTGGATATTTATATATATATATATATATATATATATATATATATATATATATATAATATCAATTCTAAGAAAAAACAGTAAACCTTAGCCAGCACTACACATATATTAATAATATCTCAGTACGGAAGAAATTGTGAGGTTCTAAAAGCTGAACATATTCTTACAGTAGTCAGAAGGTAAAGCAACACAATTTATTACTCTATAAGTGCAAAATATTTGTGCAACAATCGAAACAAAAAATAGATACAAATCGTCTATCCTAATATCATAGTAAGTAATTCATTCTTTACCCCACAAACATACTAATAGAGCTCTTTAAGGTTAACATACTGTTAAAGAGAAAAAAACAAAGTGGAAGTCCTCAATATAAATTGGTACCATCCAGGTTAGGAAAAATGGTAAAACTTATCGAGAATTCAGAGAAAGAATGAAGGAACATAGGAGAGATATACTGAACAAAAAAATAAAGGACAGCGGTGTAGCTAGACACTTTTTAGAAACACATCAGAGTAAAGTGACAGATCTCAAATTTATGGGGTTGGAACTAATTGATATTACTGAAAGATGGGGTGATTGGGACAATTTATTGTTAAAATCGGAATGCAAATGGATTTATAATCTGCATTCTATGCAACCCAATGGACTCAATGAGGAATTAAATTATGCCCCCTTTTTAAATTCCTAAAGGGTTTTGTTAATTATCTTTGACCCCGTTATATATATCTCTGTTCACTCAAAAGCAGCATAACTAACTATTAGGAGGTTACAACCATATTTAGGGTAACACTAGAAATTTGTGTATATACCTTTAAATTTATGCTATCCTCTATTCTGGATTTAGCAAATTACTCTGATACTGTGACCATTTGGGATAAAATATTGATTCCCTAAATCATATATATTTATCCTTTTAACTACTTAGTCTTGAATCTAACACTTCTTCCATACCATATACCAAGTGATTTATCTTGTGGTTTTTTGCCCTACCATCAGTCACCATTAAATTTCGAACTGATTCACTCTGATCGCTGTAGGACATACAATAGTTGATAAATGTGGGTGATATACATTACTTTGAGTTATATTTAGAAAATATTGATTTAGATTATTTTATACCTATTCAGCACATTAGTCACAAGTGTAATTTTGTTTATGGTTATCCGATTTGAGTATAAGATTGGATTTGTTTATGCTTGAAACTTTTTATGTTCTGTGCAACGAATTCGCTTAATTATTTCACCTGTGGGACTTGAGCTTATAAGGAGTCAGATTTGCATACAGGATATTGAATCTTCTAGCTTGAGAAAGCCCATTCTGACGTAAGGGTGAAACACGTGTAGCAGTTCAAGTCGGCTACAAGCCGATACTCCCGCTGCCTGGAATTGCAGCGCTTTGGGACATATTTCCTCTTCACTACCTCTGACTGGATTCCCCAGACAACACTCCGAAACCTACAGGGTTATGTGGTGAGCTGTTAACTGTTATTACGGGGGTGAAGAATTTCAGCAGTCCTGCACCAGGTAAAGCAAACAATGTATATCCCCCTCTGGCATTAGTTCAGCTTACGCACCAACAGAGTAAGTGGTGGGGGATTCGATATCAGATGCATACCTACCGCAGGCTTTACAAACAACATAGAGTGACTTTGCTTTGAGAATCGATAAAGATTTCTACACTGGGTTATACATCGGGCTCCCTTTGGCTTCAGTTCAGCTTGCTCCAAATTTAGAGTAAGTGGTGGGGGACCCAGGAGAAGAATTATACATATAAGTCTGCCCCGACAGAGTAACAGTATCAACACGCTCGATACCACGTAGGACTGCTTTTCAATTAATATCCAGTCAGGCTGCATCCTAATAGAGAGACATTTTTCCTAACCTGGATGGTACCAATTTATATTGAGGACTTCCACTATGTTTTTTCTCTTTAACAGTGGACGCACTGTATGTTAACCTTAAAGAGCTCTATTAGTATGTTTGTGGGGTAATGAATAAATTACTTACTATGATATTAGGATAGACGATTTGTATCTATTTTTTGTTTCGATTGTTGCACAAATATTTTGCACTTATAGAGTAATAAATTGTGTTGCTTTACCTTCTGACTACTGTAAGAATATGTTCAGCTTTTAGAACCTCACAGTTTCTTCCGTACTGAGATATTATTGATATATGTGTAGTGCTGGCTAAGGTTTACTGTTTTTTCTTAGAATTGATATACTAATTATTAAACCTCCTTGCACCTGCAGTCTCATCTGACATTGTTAATAGGTGGGCTCCAGTTCACAATCAAATATATAACCTATACTAGCTGGTATTTATTTATTCATATATACACTGTATATATAAATTCTTTAGTGCAGGCCCTGGAAGCCACTGCGCTAAGCCTCCTATTAGCATGGCCAGGGCTCAGTGAAGAAGAGGAGAAGGTTAGGGCGCCTCTTCTGTGAGCTATCTGTGAGTATTTAACCCCTTAAAGTTTGTTTAAAGAAAACAAATGAATACTAGCAAATTTTGTCTTTATTTATTCATTTTATATAAATTTTGTTGGTGCATTCATTTGGATATTAGTTTGTTAAAACTAAACAAATACCCATTTTTCGCTACAAATTTGCATTTGTAATAACACAAATGCACAGCTCTAATATATATATATATATATATATATATATATATATATATATATATATATATATATATATATATATATACTGTATATATACAGTATATATATATATGTTTCTAAGTATGTATATATATATATATATATATACATATGATATTTAGATAGATTTTTATATATATATATATATATATATATATATATATATATATATATATATGTGTGTTTTTTTGGGGGGGGGTTTAGAGAGAGTTGTTATAATTTAACTTGCGAAATAATTTGGTTTACCTTGTACAGGTTAATGGTCCAGGCCCTTCAAATAGATATCAAAGTTAACTTTCAAGAGAGATTTATTAAGGGAAGAGGATACTCCTCCCTTTAAATAAAGAAAGGGAATTCAGCACTCTTTTACTTCTTAAAAAATAATCTGTATTATTCTTTTACAATCCATCAGAGAGATTTGCTCACAGTTACACAAATACATCAAACCCAAACTTAGATTATGATCCTGCTGACCATAGAGCATGTAAAATACCTTTGACTAAACGAACAACATTAATACAGCTAGTGTAATGGTTTAAAGCTGTATATGCCTAGACAAAAAATGTGACAGCCTTATGTCACTACTAGCACTAACTATTCCCCTTAACACTGAACCAGCGATAACCTTAATAGACCAAGTTATTATTACCATTTCAAACATCAAGTTATATCAATACATCTTATTACATATCTTTGTAATAAGATGTATTGATATAACTTGATGTGTGTGTGTGTGTGTTTATATTGTAAAGTATGCAGTATATATATATATATATATATATATTTATATATATATATACACACATAACGTAAATTAGCCGGTGGCCCAGCACTCCAGCCTAGGTGTTGTACCGACCTGGGTGCAGTCCTCAAATGAAACTAGTATAGATGATATTGGTAAAGAAGGGAACTCTCAGGATATTTGTTTCAAACAATATATTAGTTTATTCTGATGGTATAATAATTTAATTTACTGAAAGTCATAGTCGACGTTTCGGCTCCTATATGAGCCTTCTCATATAGGGATATAACCATTTTCTCGTCTGGGAGTCCGGCTCAATAGCCGGCTAATGATATGTGTTTGTCTTGAAGAAGGCTCATATAGGAGCCAAAACGTTGCCTATGACTTTCTGTAAATTAAATTCTGATACCATCAGAATAAACTCATTTATTGTTTGAAACAAATATCCTGAGAGTACCCTTCTTTACCAATATTATATATATATATATATATATATATATATATATATATATATATATATATATATATATATTCACACCACAGGGTTAAAAATTTGTTTTGGTGAATTTTTAATCAAATGCCTTATAAAGAACACGTGATAACACAGAAAGGTACATTACAAAATGTAAGAAAAAGCAAATTCCAACAAGAAAATTAAAGAAATGCAGTTTTTTTTAGTTTTGCTACTAATGCATATTCACTGATACAGAATGTTTTATTGCACAGGAACAAAGCATTGTCTCAAACACAGTTACATTTTTGCTTCACAAGAATATTTATCTGTCCGATTTTTGAGTAAGATATCAAGAGGCAATTTCTAAAGATGAACAGAAAAATTGGGGAACTTGTTAATAGGTTAAATTACTGCATTAAAATACTAGTGGCACCATTTCTTGCGCATCTAATATGTATGTATTTATTCAGCTATGCTAAGAGCAGATGCTGCCTTATCCATCAGACCAAAGAAGCACCTGTTAAGTGGCATGTTTTGAAGCAAATTCCCGGGGATGTAATTCTCGAAAATATCTTAATAAGACATAAGCCTTTGATTTAAAGCATGATTTTATTATGATTTTATGTATAAAACATGTTATATTACTATACTATTAGTATTTTTTTTCACAAAGAATAAAAGCACAAATCCACAAAAGATGTTTGTCTCATAAAGGGCATTCAAATACATATATGAGAACAAAATTCTTCTTTAAAAAAGGAATTTTAATATATTCACAAAATGTATGATGTGACAACCATGTTGTTTGATAAAAAAGCATATTGTGTGCATTTAAAAAAGGGACAAAAAAATATTCATGGGCATGCGGGTCAAATGTTTGTAAAATTCAGGAATTGCATAGTGCATTATTAATTTTAATATGAATATGCAATGACCCTAAAGCATATTGCTGGCTCCAGATCTATGAACAAACTGATCATCAAGTGACAGATTTTAATGCTGACAATATTGTTTTTAAAATTTTAATAAATGGTTAGTTTTGTGTACAAAAATTCCTCTTATAGTGTTGTATGATGAAAAATCTGTTTAACGTTTTTGTTATAATTAATTAATTAATTTTGAGAAAATAGTCATTATTACAAACAGATATATTATGATTATTTTTTTATGTTTGACTGCACAATACATTTTTCTAAACTTTACAAAAAAAAACAATAAAACAGTTACTTAAATTTTTCTGCTAGAGAGGTTCAGCTGATTATTTATTTAGATACTAAGTTGCCATGGTAACTGCTGATGCTACTAAAATAACAATTAGATGATTAATGCAATAATAATAATAAAAGAAAATTCCAAATATATTAAACCAAAGAGGTGTGTGGGACAGTGATGCATGATATGGTTATTGTGAACTTTTAGATTATTTGGACAAACTGCTTCTTTAAGAAGCATGCTGACTGACATGAGCACTCTTTGAAGAACAAACACCTAGATTACGAGTTGTGCGTTCGTGTTTTAACGCTGAAAAATTTGTCATTTTGGTGTTAAAACAGCACCGCAGCCATTACAAGTCTTGTCGGTATAGCTGTATCGCAAGCCTTTTAGCTTGTAACGCAATGTCAGTTCCACACTCATAAAAATTACGTTTTTTCATGGGACTTCCATAAAGCTGCCATTACGAGTTTTACAGTGAGGCTAAAAAGCTTGATTTCCAGTCTATACTGACACAATCAGTTCCGCAATCTAAAAGCAGTAGTTATGAGTTTAATGCAACAAAACTGTTACATAAAACTCATAATTTAAGTGTTACAAAGTACACTTACACCCTTAACTACCTATTAACCCCTTAACCGAGGCCCTCCCACATCGCAAATACTATATTAAAGTTATTAACCCCTAATCTGCCACTCCCGACATCGCCGCTACTAATAAAATTTATTAACCCCTATTCCTCCACTCCCTGACACCGTCACCACTATAATAAAGTTATTAACCCCTAATCTGCCGTCCATCCACTAAAGTAATTAAGCCCTACACCTCCGCCACTATAATAAACCTATTAACCCCTAAACTGCAAGCCCCCACAATGAAATATACTAAATTAAACCATTAACCCCTAAACCAAAAGCCCCCCACATCGCAATAAATTAATTTAAACTAGTAACCCCGAAAACTAACTACCCCAATCTTTATTTTAAAATTACAATTTCCCTATCTTAAATTAAATTAAAACTTACCTGTAAAATTAAAAAATTAAGTTTAAACTAACAATTAAAATAATATAAGTTTTAAACTAAAATTAAACTACCAATTAAATTAAACTAAAATACACATTAAAAACATCCTAACACTAATCTGAAAATTACAAACTATCTAATTACAAATAAAAAAAATACTAAATTACAAAAAATAACAAACACTAAATTACTAAAAAATAACAAACCAAATGATCCAAAAGAAAAAAGAATTACACCTAATCTAATAGCCCTATAAGAATAAAAAGCCCACCCAAAATAAAAAAACCTAGCCTACAATAAACTACCAATAGCCCTTAAAAGGGCCTTTTCTAGGGCATTGCCCTAAGTTAAACAGCTCTTTTACCTGTAAAAAAAAAAATACAAAGACCCCCTCAACAGTAAAACCCACCACCCAACCAACCCCCCAAAATAAAAACCTAGCTATAACAAAAACCTAAGCTACCCATTGCCCTGAAAAGGACATTTGTATGGGTGTTGCCCTTAAAAGGGTATTTAGCTCTTTTGCATTGCCCTGTAAAAAGCCCAAATCTTAAACTTAAAAAAAAAACCTTAAAAAAACCTATCACTAACCCCAGAAGTCATGCTTGAACGATCTTCATCCAGGTGGCAAAGTCCTCATCCAGGCGGCCTCTTCTATCTTCATCCAGGTGGCAAAGTCTTCATCCAGATGGCGTCCCTTGCATTCCTATTGGCTGATTTGATTTTGAAAATTCAAATCAGCCAATAGGATGAGAGCTAATGAAATTCTATTGGCTTATTTGAACACCACCTGGATGAAGATAGAAGATGCCGCCTGGATGAAGATAGAAGAGGCCGTCTGGATGAAGACTTCTCGCCGCCTAGATGAGGATTTCGCCGCCTGGATAATGATAGAAGAGGCTGCTTGGATGAAGACTTCTCGCCGCTTGGATGAGAACTTTGCCGCCTAGATGCAGATCGTTCAAGCGGGACTTCAAAAACTGTAAGTGGATCTTCGGGGGTTAGTGATAGGTTTTTTTAAGTTTTATTTTGGGTGTTATTTTTTTTTAGTTTAGGGTTTGGGCTTTTGGTAAAAGAGCTACATGACATTTTCTGGGCAAAGCAAAAGAGCTAAATGCCCTTTTAAGGGCAATGCCCATACAAATGCCCTTTTTTTAGGGCAATGGTTAGCTTATTTTTTTTAGATACTGTAGTGTTTTTTTATTTTGTAGGTTTGGGGGGGTTTGTAATGTTAGTGGGTGTTTGTATTTTTTTCAGGTAAAAGAGCTGTTTATCTTAGGGCAATGCCCTACAAAAGGCCCCTTTAAAGCCAATTCGTAGTTTATTCTAGATTAGGTTTTTTATTTTGGGGTGTTTTTTTTTTAAATAGGTATAAGGAATCATTTTTATTATTTTTGATAATTTGTTTGTTACTTTGTGCAATATTTTTTTTTCGTTTTAGGGTGAGTTTTTATTTTTACATTAGGGCTTGGACATTTCATAAAAGAGCTGAATATCCTTTTAAGGGCAGGAAAAAGAGCTAAATGCCCTTTAAAGGGCAATGCCCATACAAATGCCCTTTTCAGGGCAATGGGTAGATTAGGTTTTACTTTATTTTTATTTTGTGGGTTTGCGGGGTGGGGATTTGTATACTGTTAGGGGGTGTTAGTTTTGTTTTGTAGCAAAAGAGCTCTTAACTTAGGGCAATACCCTACAAAAGGAACTTTTAAGGGCCCACAAAAGGCCTTTTTAAGTTTATTCTAGATTACGCTTTTTTATTTTGGGGTGGGGTTTTTTTGTTTAAAGGGTATTAGAATAGGAAACATTTTTATTATTTTGGATAATTTAGTTTATTTTTTGTAATAGTAGTTTTTTTGAATTTTTTGTAATTTTAGTGTTTTTTAATTTTTTGTAATGTTAGGTTTTAGTGTAAGGCAGGTTAGGTTTTATTTCACAGGTAAGTTTGTATTTATTTTAACGATGTAGTTAGTAAATAGTTAATAACTATTTACTAACTAGTCTATCTAGTTAAAATAAATACAAACTTACCTGTTAAATAAAAATAAACTTTCTCTGTGAACAACATTAGCCCTCGCTAATTTGTCCGCCAATGATTCAATAGTTATACGCCAGGCAGATAAGGGGGGTGGGATTGTCATACAGAATTATCTTGACTATCTTAAAGAAGCAGACAAAATAATAAAGGATGTCCAACACTATCGACCATTAGATCAGGACTTCATTCTCAAACACAATTATTTTAAATATCTGGACAAATACTTTCTTCAGATCAAAGGTATTGCCATGGGGACCAGGTTTGCCCCCAGCTTTGCCAAATCTGTTATGGGAAGATTCGAGGACATATATGTCTATTGCCAGGGCTGGAGGGAGAACTTGGTCTTCTATGGCAGATACATCGATGACCTGATCATTATTTGGAATGGGTCCATTAACTCAGCTACAGACTTTGCTTCTAAACTTAATGACAATATCTTTGGCCTTACCTTTACCTATAAAATACATCCGGAAGAAATTGACTATTTAGATATAGTTCTGACATGGGATGTTAATAATTTAGTACAATCTAAAACTTTTTTTTAAATTAGTCAAGAGTAAAAACTTTTTAGATTATCAAAGCAATCACTTAGGTAGTTGGAAGAGAAATATACCTTTCAGCCAATTTAGGTGCATTAAGCGCAACTGTACCCTACTAGAAACATATGACGAACAGTCTCTAATTCTTAAAAATAGATTTATTGAAAAAGGCTATTCTCCGGCACTTATAGAAGAAGGTTATTTGAGGGCCAGACAATTAGAGAGAGAGACAATTCTCAATTCCCCCCCGAAAAATACTTTGCATCACAACATTAGTAAGAAGAAAACTACGTCATTCATTGGAATAAAAAGATGCAATATGTGTAAGTTTATCACCCATGGAGTAACTAGTGTATCTTCAACCACTTCAGGATATACTTACCAACTAAAAGATAGACTTGATTTCAGTTCCAATTACGTAATATATTTACTTACTTGTTCTTGTGGGGTTCAATATTTATGAAGGACTATTAGGAAAGTGAGAAGTAGTTGGGGTGAACACTTTAGGAATGTTGATAAGGGCAGCCTTAAACATAGTGTCTCCCGACACCATGTACAGTGCCATTATGGTCACAATTGTCAGTTTCAGATTACTCCTCTTGAAAAGGTTCCTTATAAACAAGGTACCAATATAAATTTAAGAGTCTGTGCCAGAGAGAGACCTACTGGATTTATACATTTGACACCTTGTTTCCAGCAGGGTTAAATGAAAATTTAGATATGGCTGCTTTTTAAAAAAATACCGCCTTTTATTATGGGTCCTTAGACATATTGTACACCTCCATGTCTATATCATATCACCTTATTGTTCACATGCACCACTGTCACGATTTGGACATTATCACTACTGGTAGAGATAGGGCATATGTTAGAACCATTAAAATAGATAGGAATCCAGCACTAACATACATACATTATTTGCATGGTATGTTCTGTTTAGTCACGTCTAACATAATATTAGTTCATTCTCTCATAGTCCTCCATAATTTAGTCCCCTCTTTCATGCAGTTGCAGTAGAGATTTACACATATTAATTTTTAAGTAACACTCAGTCACTAATACACCCCTTCACACATATTGGTACTAGCATATGTAGATACTCTTAATCCCTGAGGCACCAGTGCCCACTGAGAGATATAGTATTTTACCATTCAAATTTGCTACCCAATGGTAGCCACTTATACACCTATTTATTCTAAATATATATATATATATATATATATATATATATATATAAAACAATGGCTTGCACTCACTGGTCTTTTAACAAACGTGCCCTTCCTCATATATATAGTGTATGCTAGCATAACTCAACTCCTCAGAGTTTTGAGAAATAACATAATGACACTAAGAGGGATGAACAACTAGATGAGATGGAACAACACTTCCTTTCACGGAGCTACCCTAAAAAATTGATAACAAAACAATTGGAAAATCTCCTAACGGAGCAGGACTGTAACATACACCTGAGATCTGAAAGGATGACCTTCGTCACCACGTACACTGCTGACAAGTGCTTGCTTAGTGGTACCCTTAAGAAACATTGGGAGATCATTAATTCTGACAAAACCCTCCCTCTTCTCTAAACGGTACCTCCTCGGATAGGGTTCAGGAGAGCAAGATCACTTCGAGATGTTTTAATAAGAACTGACCCCATACAGCGCTATAGCTAGATAAGAAGAAACCAGGGGTCATTCGGTGTTTGGGGTGCGTCACTTGTGGGGGCCTTATTACTGGATCAAGTTTTACTCACCCCCACAAACGTAAAACATACAAACATAAATTTGGTTTGACATGCACAACAACGCACATTGTGTATCTCTTGCACTGCACCTGTGGTCTTTATTATGTAGGTAAGACCACAGATGATCTATGGACACGGATGGCGAACCATCGATCCGCCATCCGCACTACCATTAAGAGGGGCACTTCTGAACAGCCAGTGGCCAGGCATTTTCAGGAACAACAACATAGGATCACTGACTTGAGATACACTATCATCGACCATATACCCCCCATAATCAGGGGAGGAAACCGGAACAAAGCCCTCCTACAAAGGGAGGCCAAATGGACATTTCATCTGGATACTATTGCCACGAAGGGTCTTAATACACATCTGGACTGGCAGGTCTTTTTATAGTGTTTCCATTGACTCACTGTCCTGAGATCCACGATTCATCTAATTTAACGAGGTCCATGTAACCATCCCTTTTTTTGCATATATTTATATTACATACATACTAGTGAGGTATCATATATTATTGTCCTAGATATTATCCCAGCAGTTTGTTAGTGCAGCTCTCTGTAGTGTGACATTAATCTGTAGTTAAGATCCGGCGTATCTATTCCCTGAGGTTGCTTGCCATGTATTATGACTGATAGCACTTTTTTGCTATTATGAATTTTTTATTCACTCAGTAGGATGTATAGTTCACCGGCTGTTACCTGCTTCTGGGTTTACCATATTGTGAATCATATTGCTAGATATATATATATATATATATATATATATATATGTATAATAATCTTTCATATTTAATAATAGATCATATTATACTGTGTCATTGCCAGTACTTTTTTACTACAGCTTATGTTAGGTTATATGTTCATTTCGATATGATGTTTTGGTTGCTTAGCAACAGCTGACCACTCCGGATCTAATATTTCCGGTTTCGGCGGCTGTCTATTTAGTCTGGTCACCACGAAAACCTTGGAGTTTCATGATCATCCATTAATGACGCATTGGGTACTGAGCAACAGCCCGCCCATTCCAGATTTAATACTTCTGGTTTCGGCTATTGTTTAGTGATGTTAATTACCATGGAAATCTCAGAATATCTTTTATTTGCTACAAGGGCTTGAAATATTGTTGCAATTTTGTACTCTAAGAAGTAATGTTTTTTTTGTCATTCTGTATCTAGTTAGGTTTTACTATCTTGCTGACACACGCTGCCTCTGACGGCCTCCCCCGTGTTGAGGGCGGGTCTAAATTGGAGAATGTGACTTTGGGTCTAATGGTGTTTAAAGGCACTGGTGGAGGGTAAGTTATTAGGTTCTTTGTATGTCTGAGGACAGATCGTTGTGATCTGAAAACGTTCACAGAATAAAAGTGATCTTTTCTCAACAAGACCCTTGGAGTGCTCTTTCATTTTTGCTATATAAAAAACAATTGCTTGCACTCACTGGTCTTTTAGCAAACGTGCCTTTAATGTAAAGTTTTGGGGACCGTATCCCCTTCCTCATATATATAGTGTACCCTAGCACAGGCATCATCTTGGTATGCTAGCAATCCATTCAGTGATCAGTTACAAAGTGTTCTCACGGTAGATCCCATAAACGTTCCTCCCCTTGCCCAATAGTTGTACATAGGGTTCATAATTAAGCTTTAAATCTGAAGTTTGAATGGATCTTTTTAAAATCCGGTTTATAAAAGGTTGGTTGTCACCACTAATTATATGTTTATATTTAAGACACTAATGGTTAATGTGCACGCATTCATGCAGTAACAGACAAACTGTTCACATACAGATTAAAGAAACAACATATTTAGCTATTGGTCCCTTTGTATATACAGTGGGGCAAAAAAATATTTAGTCAGCCACCAATTGTGCAAGTTCTCCCACTTAAGAAGATGAGAGAGGCCTGTAATTTTCATCATAGATATACCTCAACTATGAGAGACAAAATGTGGAAACAAATCCAGACAATCACATTGTCTGATTTGGAAAGAATTTATTTGCAAATTATGGTGGAAAATAAGTATTTGGTCAATATCAAAAGTTTATCTCAATACTTTGTTATATATCCTTTGTTGGGAATGACAGAGGTCAAATGTTTTCTGTAAATCTTCAAAAGGTTGTCACACACTGTTTCTGGTATGTTGTCCCATTCCTGCATGCAGATCTCCTCTAGAGCAGTGATGTTTTGGGGCTGTCGCTGGGCAACACGGACTTTCAACTCCCTCCAAAGGTTTTCTATGGGGTTGAGATCTGGAGACTGGCTAGGCCACTCCAGGACCTTGAAATGCTTCTTACGAAGCCACTCCTTCATTGCCCGGGTGGTGTGTTTGGGATCATTGTCATGCTGAAAGACCCAGCCACGTTTCATCTTCAATGCCCTTGCTGATGGAAGGAGGTTTGCACTCAAAATCTCACAATACATGGCCCCATTCATTCTTTCATGTACACGGATCAGTCATCCTGTTCCCTTTGCAGATTAACAGCCCCAAAGCATGATGTTGCCACCCCCATGCTTCACAGTAGGTATGGTGTTCTTTGGTTGCAACTCAGCATTCTCTCTCCTCCAAACACGACGAGTTGTGTTTCTACCAAACAGTTCTACTTTGGTTTCATCTGACCATATGACATTCTCCCAATCCGCTTCTGGATCATCCAAATGCTCTCTAGTATACTTCAGATGGGCCCGGACATGTACTGGCTTAAGCAGGGGGAAACATCTGGCACTGCAGGATCTGAGTCTATGGTGGCATAGTGTGTTACTGATGGTAGCCTTTGTTACGTTGGTCCCAGCTCTCTGCAGGTCATTCACTAGGTCCTCCCGTGTGGTTCTGGGATGTTTTCTCACTGTTCTTGTGATCATTTTGACCCCACGGGGTGAGATCTTGCGTGGAGCCCCAGATCGAGGGAGATTATCAGTGGTCTTGTATGTCTTCCATTTTCTAATTATTGCTCCCACAGTTGATTTCTTCACACCAAGCTGCTTGCCTATTGCAGATTCAGTCTTCCCAGCCTGGTGCAGTTTTACAATTTTGTATCTGGTGTCCTTCGACAGCTCTTTGGTCTTCACCATAGTGGAGTTTAGAGTGTTACTGTTTGAGGTTGTGGACAGGTGTCTTTTATACTGATAACAAGTTCAAACAGGTGCCATTAATACAGGTAATGAGTGGAGGACAGAGGAGCCTCTTAAAGAAGAAGATCACAGGTCTGTGAGAGCCAGAAATCTTGCTTGTTTGTAGGTGATCAAATACTTATTTTCCACCATAATATGCAAATAATTTCTTTCCAAATCAGACAATGTGATTGTCTGGATTTGTTTCCACATTTTGTCTCTCATATTTGAGGTATACCTATGGTGAAAATTACAGGCCTCTCTCATCTTCTTAAGTGGGAGAACTTGCACAATTGGTGGCTGACTAAATACTTCTTTGCCCCACTGTATATATGTATGTATACATATAAATGTAAGTATGTGTATGTATGTATGTATGTATGTATGTATGTATGTATATATATATATATATATATATATATATATATATATATATATATATATATATATATATATATAAAGGTTAATATTAACAGGAGAATTATTGGTAATCATGAAATAGAATTGGATTTATATAAATTTAGTGACTCCAATTTTATGAAAGAGACACAGCTGTGTTGATATGATATACACATTAAGGTATTTAGGCTGCTGATAAACAATTGTGACTGTATTTTTTTTAGGTCTCATGTTGGGCCAGTGAGCTGGGACACTGCAAGTTCCCAGACTGTTTAACACAGCACAATTGGGTGTTGCTCCACTTGTGAGTATTCATTTGTCATCTACATAGTCCATCTTGTATTAACTTTACCACACTACGAGGCACCTTTGTCTTGTTATTGTTGTTCACAGAGCAGGTTTGTATCTAGATCGAATACCTGGCAAGGAGCTGACTCCATATTGGGTGTGAACCAACCTGGGATTTCCTCCCTGAGTGTTTAACCAGGACTATCATTACAAAAAGGACACTCTCATCTATAGATCCATCTAATGAGTGAGATCTTTTACAGATAAGAGTCCATAGGACCTATTGTTCTTCTACACTTATTTTGTTTTAATCAAATGTAACATTGGTGTTTGCTATTACTCATATTTCTCCACTTATACTTATTGTGATAAATACCATAATATAACCTATAGTGGGGTTTCTAGGATCTATATATCCCCTCCTACTTGTTGTGTGCCCCCTAGAGTTGACACACAGTGTGTACAGCAGTTAAGAGTAAATAAAAATAAAACCTAGCTAGCTACAATATAAATATTACTTATATTGTAGCTTACTTAGGTTTTATTTCACAGGTAAGTATGTATTTAGTTTTAAATAGGAATTTTTTAGTTAATAATTGTAAGTTTAATTTAGCTCTATTTTAATTATGTTAAAATTAAGGGGTCTAATTATTGCTCCCACAGTTGATTTCTTCACACCAAGCTGCTTGCCTATTGCAGATTCAGTCTTCCCAGCCTGGTGCAGTTTTACAATTTTGTATCTGGTGTCCTTCGACAGCTCTTTGGTCTTCACCATAGTGGAGTTTAGAGTGTTACTGTTTGAGGTTGTGGACAGGTGTCTTTTATACTGATAACAAGTTCAAACAGGTGCCATTAATACAGGTAATGAGTGGAGGACAGAGGAGCCTCTTAAAGAAGAAGATCACAGGTCTGTGAGAGCCAGAAATCTTGCTTGTTTGTAGGTGATCAAATACTTATTTTCCACCATAATATGCAAATAATTTCTTTCCAAATCAGACAATGTGATTGTCTGGATTTGTTTCCACATTTTGTCTCTCATATTTGAGGTATACCTATGGTGAAAATTACAGGCCTCTCTCATCTTCTTAAGTGGGAGAACTTGCACAATTGGTGGCTGACTAAATACTTCTTTGCCCCACTGTATATATGTATGTATACATATAAATGTAAGTATGTGTATGTATGTATGTATATATATATATATATATATATATATATATATATATATATATATATATATATATATAAAGGTTAATATTAACAGGAGAATTATTGGTAATCATGAAATAGAATTGGATTTATATAAATTTAGTGACTCCAATTTTATGAAAGAGACACAGCTGTGTTGATATGATATACACATTAAGGTATTTAGGCTGCTGATAAACAATTGTGACTGTATTTTTTTTAGGTCTCATGTTGGGCCAGTGAGCTGGGACACTGCAAGTTCCCAGACTGTTTAACACAGCACAATTGGGTGTTGCTCCACTTGTGAGTATTCATTTGTCATCTACATAGTCCATCTTGTATCAACTTTACCACACTACGAGGCACCTTTGTCTTGTTATTGTTGTTCACAGAGCAGGTTTGTATCTAGATCGAATACCTGGCAAGGAGCTGACTCCATATTGGGTGTGAACCAACCTGGGATTTCCTCCCTGAGTGTTTAACCAGGACTATCATTACAAAAAGGACACTCTCATCTATAGATCCATCTAATGAGTGAGATCTTTTACAGATAAGAGTCCATAGGACCTATTGTTCTTCTACACTTATTTTGTTTTAATCAAATGTAACATTGGTGTTTGCTATTACTCATATTTCTCCACTTATACTTATTGTGATAAATACCATAATATAACCTATAGTGGGGTTTCTAGGATCTATATATCCCCTCCTACTTGTTGTGTGCCCCCTAGAGTTGACACACAGTGTGTACAGCAGTTAAGAGTAAATAAAAATAAAACCTAGCTAGCTACAATATAAATATTACTTATATTGTAGCTTACTTAGGTTTTATTTCACAGGTAACTATGTATTTAGTTTTAAATAGGAATTTTTTAGTTAATAATTGTAAGTTTAATTTAGCTCTATTTTAATTATGTTAAAATTAAGGGGTCTTAGGGTAAGGGTTAGGTTTAGGGTTACGGTTAGGGTTATGTTAGGATTAAGTTTAGGGGTTAATATATAGTTAATAATTTAGGTTGTTGCGATGTGGGGGGCTGCTGGTTTAGGGGTTAATAGGTTTATTTATTGGCAGTGATGTGGGAGACCAGAGGTTTAGGGGTTAATACATTTATTTAGTGGCAGCGATGTCGAGGAGCGGCAGGATAGGGGTTAATAGATTTATTATAGTGTGGGCGATGTTGTGGTGCAGGGGAATAGGGGTTAATAACTTTAGTATAGTTGCGGTGATGTTGGGGTGGCAGATTAGGGGTTAATAACTTTATTTAGGTGGCGGCGATATCTGGAGCAGAAGATTAGGGGTTAATAACATTATGTAGGTGCCGGCGATGTCGGGGGCAGCAGATAAGGGGTGTTTAGACTCAGGGTTTATTTTAGGGTGATAGGTTGAAACATAACTTTTTTTCCCCCATAGACATCAATGGGGCTGTGTTACAGAGCTTTTCTTTCCACGGTCACAGGTGTTAGGCTTTTTTCTGACCCGCTATCCCCATTGATGTCTATGGGGAAAGCGTGCATGAGCATGTCAAAACAGCGCTTGTATTTTGTGCGGCATGAAGCTCAACACAGCCATATCACACGCACAAGCCGGCTGTTTAAAAACTTGTAATGGCAGTGTTATAGGGGGTTAAATAACACAACTTTTCCCTATAGCGCACATAACTCGTAATCTAGGGGAAACATTGGTATGGTAACTGCTGGTGGTTTGGAAAAACAGAGGGGAAATTATTATTTAAACAACATAGTAAAATCACTTTATAGCTACAACAATGTCTAGAAATAGTGTTTTATATATGGCTGGTTTACTTGGAGATAATATTTATCTGCTACATAAACAGAAAAATATTATAAATTGAAATCCATTGAAAATAATAGGAGAGGAGCATGGCAAAAATTAAAAAAAAAAAAGAGGAACAAAATATTGTATAATAAAAAATATATATGTTGCTTTTATCTTATTAGTATTGCGCCTCATAGCAAGCCTTTTAACACCAATTGTAATACTTGAAAAATAAAAGATCATTTTACAAACACTTTCTATCCTCCCCAAATCTAGTTCTGTCAATGCACATTTCAAAAATGAAATTGATAGAGAAGCTCATCTGCATTGCTATGTGGAAAAGTTAGGAATTATAGTGAAATACTGAAACCATGTGTTTGTTAAAATGATTGATGTCCTTTCGTGCATCCTTCAAAAATGTTGATTTGCTTTGCATATCTTGGTTTCTTTCACTTGTCTTTTCTCACAGGACTTGAACATATTCCCTGAGCATAAAGGGCAGGGTTGTGCACTTGAAACCTCATTTTATCAATATACTCCATTGGGGGAGACTGATTTTTTTTCCCACAAACACATCTCATTGTATTGATGAAATCCCTCCTCAGCAACAACACATTCTTCTGCTCTTACAGATCAAAGTAAAAAATGATTTGAAAAGAAGAAAGCAACACAAAACAATAAATGACAAAACCGCAGAAAACAATAAACAAAAGGATATCGTGGCGTCTCTTGGCTCCTAAATTTAAGACGGAATGTGTACGTTGAAGGACAAAAACCAATAGGAATTTTCAATAAGTTTTCAATAATTATCAAGGCTGTCAATAAAATGTGATTAAAATACTAGATTATATGATTTTAGCAATGTTAAACCTTATTTTTTAATACAAATAGCCAAAAAATAATAATTTAAAAGCTAACAGCACAAAGAGGGTAGCTCAGTAATATTGTTTTTTCTGACACATCTTTTTCTTCCATAAATGTAATACATATTTCACATTTTTAAATGGCAGAGATTATTATTATTTATTTGTATTTGTGTTTTTTCTCAAAACATACTTATTCTCCGGCCTTCATTATTTTTAAGGCCATTAGTGTTGTGGTTTGTGTATTTTTCTGTTAAATAATCTGTAATATGACAATTTTAAAACTAATGATATCTGTATTGCTATCTTTTTTTTCTTTAAAGGGACACTGAACCCAAATGTTTTCTTTCAGATCAGATAGAGCATGCAATTTTAAGCAAATTTCTAATTTACTCCTATAATTAAATTGTCTTCATTTTCTTGGTATCTTTATTTGAAAAGTAAGAATGTAAGTTTAGATGCCGGCCCATTTTTGGTGAACAACCTGGGTTGTTCTTGCTGATTGGTGGATTAATTTAACCGACCAATAAACAAGTGCTGTCCAGGGTCTGAACCAAAAATAGCTTAGATGCCTTCTTTTTCAAATAAAGATAGCAAGAGAACAAAGAAAAATTGATAATAGGAGTAAATTAGAAAGTTGCTTAAAATTGCATGCTCTGTCTCAATCACAAAATAAAAAATGTGGGTTCAGTGTCCCTTTAAGGATTTGTCCTTTGTAGCAATATCAGAAACTAGAACAAAGTATTTTTAAAAAAACGAGTATTTAATGCAGAATTTTTTTAACTTCTTTTTATTGTGGAAGATTGCAAATATAATACAAGCGAGCACAAGTGTACAATAGAATCATATACAACATGGTTCACGTTAAGAGCTATAAAGCAATGTATGTTTGAGAATTCATTAACTTTACACATTTTGCAAAAGATTTTGTAATATCACAAATGATACTATAAATATATAAGTGCTAAATGCTCTCACCATGTATAAAAATGAGTTGGTAGCAAGGAGACACAATAAAGTTTTTTTTTTTTTTTTTAATGGAACCCTTAAAGGGACACTGAACCCAATTGTTTTCTTTCAAGATTTTTCTTTCATGACATTTTATGCAACTTTCTAATTTACTCCTATTATCATTTTTTCTTCGTTCTCATGTTATCTTTATTTTAAAAGCAGGAATGTAAATCTTAGCAGCCAGCCAATTTTTGGTTCAACACCATGGATAGCACTTGCTTATTGGAGGCTGACATTTACTCACCAATAAGCAAGCATAACTCAGGTTCTCAACCAAAAATGGGCCGGCTCCTATGAATCACATTCCTGCTTTTTAAATTCTGATAGCAAAAGAATGAAGAAAAATTGATAATTGGAGTAAATTAGAAAGTTGCTTAAAATTGCATGCTCTATCTGAATCATGAAAGAAAAAAATTGGGTTTAGTGACCCTTTAAACTTTCTACATGTCATGAAAAGCTAATGAGAATGTAATCTCTACTCATATGGTTAACTGAAAAAAAAGAAAAGAAAAAATAAACAAAATGATCCAAGTAGAACAAAACCAAATAATTGGTCAGAGATATTTTAATAGGCTATAATGAATGCAATTTACTATTACTCATGGGACTTCTGCTTTGTATCATATACACTAGTACATTTTAAAAAGTGTATTGACAAATCCTGGAAGCTGTCTAGAAAACATGCAGGGTAATATTATCAATGCTAGATTACTTCAAAAAGAGTTGAATTTTAAAACTTTAAATATAAAGAAGTGTTTACTGCTTATTGGTTAGATTTATGGTAGAACAAAACAGACTGGAGTACCATGAGTCAGTGAATACGATCAAGGTTAGGCTAACAATACAATGAAAACAAGAGTCATACAGGTTTGTTTTTTTAAGACAGCAACATTAAAGAACAAAGGATAGGAAAGCTGTTTATGCCCTGATTCATGAAATCTGCCATATTAACTTATGTACTTGAGTCCTTAACACATGTGAAGATTCAAGGGGAAACTACCCACCCCAAGGCTACATTTGTATGAATGCAGCATTTTATACAAAGCTAGTATGTCATTTAACCCTTACAATTATTATCCTAAATCATAGGCCCACATGTACTAAATGGGGAGAAGTAATCTGCTTGCCTTTGCGGCACATGGGCAGCGGATTCTGTTAGTCCGCTTTCAGTATATATCATTACACACTCAAGTGAGCATGTAAAGCCTGCCCCTTCTCTCGCGCGACTAGTTGCTTGAGAGAAGAGCTTGTCAATAACCCTGAGTTAGATTTTACTTGGCCACATTCGAGGTGGTGAAGAGTGTAAGAAGCAGCGATCTGATGACCGCTACTTTTTACATTGCGAGAAGCAGGCTTGCACGTGTGAACCTGCCCCGCAAGGGCTCTGTAGCAGTTTACGCTACATGGAGCCCTAGGTTTGTGTTTTACGAATGTTGCAGTTGAGGGAAATATGAATATAAATGATGTTATTTAACCATGCTGTGGTTTATTATAACTTTTGATAACATTGTCATTATTTTATTGTTATTATTATTTATTATTAAACTATTTACAAAGCACTTTTACATACTGGCATTAGGTTTTAATAGCATTACTACATATTTTAACGGTGAAATTAGCCAATTTAGAATTTCTGTCGTGTTTTTTTCTGTTGGCTCTCGATTATGCTGCAGCTTTAGTGACGAGGAACATGCCAAATATAGGGTAATTAAATGAACCTTCAATATCTTTATGTAACAATAAGGTACTGCGCAGAAAAAATGCTTAAAGGGACACTAATCCCATTTTTTCTTTCATGATTTAGATAGAGCATGCAATTTTAAGCAACTTTCTGATTTACTCCTATTATTTTTCTTCATTCTCTTGCTATCTTTATTTAAAAAGCAGGAATGTGATGCAAAGGAGCCGGCCCATTTTTGGTTGAGAACCTGGGTTATGCTTGCTTATTGGTGGGTAAATGTAATCCTCCAATAAGCAAGCACTATCCATGGTGCTGAACCTAAAATGAGCTGGCTGCTAAGATTTACATTACTGCTTTTAAAATAAAGCTAGCAAGAGAACAAAGAAAAATTGATAATAGGAGTACAGTAAATTAGAAAGTTGCTTAAAATGTCATGCTCTATATGAATCATGAAAGAAAAAAATTTGGTTCAGTGTCCTTTTAAAGACCTCTTGGATTTGACAAAGTATTTTTAATAAAACGATTTTTAAGAATTTCTGTCACAGACTGTAGCAGTTAATATCCAAACAATAACAATTTAACAATTAAATACATTTAGTAATAAAATTAATTATTAAAAAAACATCCATATATGAACACAAATAAACACAACCAGAATAATACAGCACTGTATATAAAGTGATAATCCTCCAAGATGTTAATCCTCAATGTTCCCAAAACATTTCATCTATAAAGAGAAAGGTTTATATTTCTTCTTCTTCTTCTTCTTTATTTATAAAGCGCCAGCAGATTCCGCAGCGCTGTCCATGGGTACACAGATAAAAGTACAATACAATATAAGACACTGGATACAATTTAACAATCAAATACAGTGGGAATTGAGGGCCCTGTTCCCGTGGGAACTTACAGTCTAGGTGAGTAGTAGGGTGAGAACCAGGAGGTGGGGATTGCAAAGGTGAGAATGATGTTAGTGCGGAGTTAGATGAGGGCAACTATTAGGCAAGTGGAATTCATTTGTTACTGATTTGGGTGATAGGCTTCCCTGAACAAAAAGATCTTTAGGGAGCATTTAAAGGAGTAGAGGTTAGGGGAAAGTCTGACATCTTAAGAAAGTGTGTTTCAGAGGGTTGGTGCTGCACAAGAGTAGTCCTGTAGTCTAGCATGGGAGGAGGTGATGGTAGAAGATGAAAGGAGCAGGTCATTGTTGTATCTTAGGGGGAGGGCTGGAGTATATTTGTTGATGAGTGAGGATAGGTAAGGGGGGGCTGCATTGGTAAGAGCTATGTAGGTCAGGTTGAGAATTTTTAATTAACTGCTGTGAATGGGGAGCCAGTGAAGGGACTCTCAGAGAGGTGCAGCAAATACAGAGTGTCGGGAGAGGTGGATTATCCTAACAGAGACATTTAGGATCGATTGAAGGGAGGAGAGGTGGGAGAGAGGAATGCCAGTTAGTTGGTTATTACAGTAGTCAAGTTGGCAAATTACCAGGGACTGGATTAGTTGTTTAGTAGTTTCAGCGCTAAGGAAATTTGGAGATATTGCATAGGTGGTTGTGGCATGATGAAGAGAGCAATTGGATATGGGGTATGAAGGACAGATTGGAGTCAAGTGTAACTCCTAGGCAGCGGACTTGGGGTGATGGGGAGATAATGGTGTCCCCAACAGTGAAAGAAAAGTTATAAACCAGAGTAGAATTAAAGGGGGATTAGAAGGAACTCAGTCTTGGACATGTTGATTTTTAGGTGGTGAGAGGCCATCCAGAAAGAAATGCCAGATAAGCAGTCACTGAGGTGATAGTTCAAGCCATAGCTACTGAAAAGTTTACTACTGATAAGAGTACAGGACCCAGAACAGAGCCTTGGGGTACTCCAACAAACAGAGGCAATGTAGAGGTGGAGTCGCCAGCAAATGAGACAGAAAAGGAAGCCAGATTGTAGGGGTTCAAGCAACGAGTTGGAGGACAGGAAGTGGGTTAGGCGATCGAAAATTATTTTTTTCCAGGAGTTTTGAAGCTAGCGGAAGCAGTGATATGGGGCGGCAGTTTGCAGGAGAATTGGGGTCGAGGGAGGTATTTTTTAGGATGGGGTGACATTTGCATGTTTGAAGAAAGATGGGAATAAACCGGTAGTAAGGGATAGGTTGAATATGTGAGTAAGAGCTGGAGTGAGGGTAGAAAACAGAGACGGTATTAGATGTGAAGGGATAGGGTCAAGTTGGCAGGTAGTGAGGAAGACAATAGAGAACCCACTTCATTCTCAGTGGTTGGGGGGAGGTTGCAGAGAGTGACGGAGGGGGTGACAGGGCAGAGATGGAAGGTTGCAGTCTTGTGTTTGGATGTTGCTTCAAATGGTAATTGTTTTGTGGATATAGTGTAGTACTTTCCAATATAGGGCTAGATTATGAATGGAATGTTATTTATCACTCTGGCTCGTCCATTAACTGTGCTAGAAGTAAGATTCTTGCGTTCATCAGGTAGCGCACGCATTAAAAGTTTAAAGTAAAACGTTTTCGCTCACGCACTAACCCTGACAGAAGATCCACTGGGATGAAGATAGAAGACTACAGCCATGACCAGAATGAAGATAGAAGACCACCGCCACCCAGATAGAAGAGAGAGGAGCACCACAGTTGGTGAGCACATAGTAGCTGGATTCAAGTATTGCTAACTACCATCTTTGGTGTTTAGTGATAGGCTATTTTTGGGTCTTTTTTTTCCCTTAAAAATACATTTATTTTTTATTTTTTTGGTAAGGCAGCAAAAAAGCTTTAGAGCTCTACCAACTGCCCTTTGAATGGCAATTTTTTTGGGGAGTGGGGGTATAGTATTGAAGATTGAGCTTGCATTTTTTTGGTTGAAAAAGAACTGTCACTTTAGGACAATGCCCTACAAAAAGCCCTTGTAAGGGCTATTGCTATAGTTTATTTTACTCTTAGTATAGGGTTTTTTATTTTGGGGTGTTTTTTTTTTTTTAAGTGGGGCCTTAGTTTTAGATTAGGCATAATTGTTTTTTTTATTTTTGGTAATTTGTTTATTTTTTTTTTCTGTAATGTTAGGTTTTATATTTTCTTTATTGTTAGGTCCCCCCCCCCTCGTAAAGTTAGTTTCTTTTTTTTCTGTAATGTTAGCTTTTTTAATGTAATGTTAGGTTTTTATCTTTAATGTCATTTTAGTTTTTTTTGGTATCTTAGGGGTTGTTAGGTTAGGTACTTTGCCATGGGGGGGTGTATCGGTTAAGGGTTAATAGTGTAATGGGGACTTAGGTGTGTGGGTTTAGGGGCTTTATAGTGAAGCGGGGACTTAGCAATGTGGAGGTGTGTCAATTTAGGTGGTTAATAGTATAGCAGGGTAGTTTGCAATGAGGTGGAACTTAGCGATGTGGGGGTCTGCCAGTTTAGGGGTTAATAGTGTAGTGGGGACTTAGCGGCAGGCTATAAGGTGGTTTAGGGGTTAATAGTGTTGTAGGGACTTTGCAATGGGATATGTGGCGGTTTAGGGGTTCTTAGAGTAGGGGGCTTATGGCAATTTGGGTTAGCGCTCGAGTAAAGGTGTTCTCGCTCCATTGAAGTCTATGGGGGAGTATATTAATGCGGTCATGGTATTTTAACTTTGGCTCTTTGCATGCGTGGGGTTAGGGCGCGAGCAAAAACATTTTACTTTCAACTTATACAATAACTAGCACACCACTTGTAATCTAGCCCATTACTAGTTAAGTAAAAAAATACATTCAGACACATTAAACAGTCAACATCAATGATAAACTAATTAGCTGTCATGTTTTACCTTAATAGTTCATGACAAGTATATTTTACTGCTATGTAGCTGTGAGGAAACCAAAATAAAACTGCTTTAAAAAGACAGAGAATTTTATGTTTTTTTTATATTTGTTTATGCTTTAGCCAGTGTAGGTATCTGAAAGCCAGACTTTCCAGTCTATCTTATAATAATTTAGGTCTCTTAGTAAACTCAAATAACCCTGCTACTAATAGTTTGGAATAAATACCTTCCATCAGTAACTTGAACCAGGAACCAAGGTTTGGAGTCCTGCCAATCAAGAGACAGGGCTATATGGTTGAGGCTGTTAATATATTAAGACTCTGCTGTAGGTGGGGTTGAGGTTGTACAATGGAATGACTTGGCTTTTCTATGCTGGTTTTAAGTGATCTTAGGTTTCACAAGGTGATACCAAGTCAATTATAGGGAAGGTAAAGTTGTGAGGTGTACAATGAAAACTCCCACTCTTGGATAATTCCAAAAAAAATGCAGGATGCTTGAGAGCAGTGGCAGTTCCAGTAATTGAGCCTTAGGGGGGCAAGGGCTTATCTTGAGTCAGTGAGTCATGTGGGCAGATCCGCTGGAGTTCTGTGGGTGGAGTCTGCACAGGTGAGTCATGAGTATGTTTTGTGGGTGGTCTGGGATGTTTCTGTGTGGTTCAGGGTGTTAGCATGTGATCTAGTTATGTGGCTAGACAGAGAAGGACAATGACTGGAAGGAGAAATGAGAACTCTGAACATGCTAAATTAGAGAATAGCAAAACCCACCCAAGATGATTGAAACGTTTTTGTACAGCAAATTTAATAGATGTTGTGAATTGATGTGATTGGTTGAGTAAAAAAAACTGCATTCATTCACATTAGGCAGTCACCACAAGTACTTAATTAATTAGCTATCATTTCACTTTTGCTACCATAAAGATAGGATAAAGCTCCTTTAAACACTTCACGCTTAAAAAGGCAGTGAAATAATTTTTTCTTGCAGTTTTTCATGAGAAATCATAATTCAAGATTGCGTTAAAAAAAATTTTGCCCAGTTTTTCAGATGACCTGGAATGGGCAACCATAAGATATGATGCTACCATCTCTCTCCATTTCAAAAACAAGGCTTCGTTCCCACTTCTGTGGCCTAACTCCTCATGGTACTGAAGTCTCCACATGAGACATGTATGAGTACTCTGGTCCCATGTCATTCTAAAGTGATTTTATTGCACTATGTCTATTTTCTGTACACTTTTTTAGGTACAGGAGGATATCCCATTACATTTGATAACCTTTTAAGAAGAGGAACATCAACCCAGCACTTTCTACACTCACATTTGGAATACTTGGAATTATATACACATTTTTTTGGAGCAATTTGGACTTTATTTATTTCACCAGGATTTTGAATCCTTTTTTATGACACATTTTTTATGACACATTTTTTACCACACCCTTTTATATACACACATTTTTATACACACTTTTTAGGTATACACCTCACGAGAATTATTCACTATCACATATATTATATTCCTTCCATATGGGTTGCTGATCACAACTCATATATTTTTTATATATTTTTATTCATTTTTTCATCTTTTCATAAAATATTTAATATATTTTTTATATTTTTTACATTTTTTCACCTTTTTGATTTTTACACCAACTTTGGACATATTATCATTTTTATTTTTATTTTTTTTGGATATTAACCTTGAACATTTGCTTTGGACATTTTGGTATGGGACTTAAACACTTGTATGTTACATAGGACATAACTTCTTGGACATTGTATGGGGCAATCCATTAGATTGTTGAATCTATTTTTAACTGTATTTTTAACTGTCAGTTTATGTTAATAAAATGTTTGTTTAATACATTTTAATATCACATCCTATATATATATATTTTTGTTTTTAATCTTTTACCTTTTAAGTACCTTTTCACATGGTTTTATATATATTCTTTGTGTAACACAATATTATATATTAACCTTTATGTATACACATTCCTAGTCGTGGACACCATCTTTAGCAACCCAACCCTCATCTGAGGGTAGTGTAGCGCTGTATCTTGGCATTTCTTTTTACTCTTAACTTTTGGAGTCTGGTTGGGAGACTCCGCCTATATCAGATATAGCTTGTATGGTATTATTGTGGCGCTGATAGATATACATTCATTTGAACTACTCTGGTCCCTTGGTAGGGCTACAACAGTGGCGTATTCAGAAAAAAATCATATGGGGGGAACTTTCCAGAGGCCTACCAGTGTTTTATGAGCAGAGCCACAATGAGACGTTGGGCCGAGCAAGTGGCGGCACAGCCGGGTGTGACATGGATGGATTCAGGTGTGCCCTGGGTAGGACTGGGTGGAGCACATAGTGGGGGCCAGCCATTTTGCTGGGAGAGTTAGTGCCACCCTGCCACCTAGCGAAGCCACAGAGCTAGAGTGCTGCAAACTCTTAGTGGCATACTATTGGATGATATCCCCTCTGTAGAACATTGTTATCCTTATTAACACAACCTAAAGTACTTTAATTTATGTAAAACTACCTTATTTATTTAAATGAATAGTCCAGTCAAAATTAAACATCGATGATTTAGATAGAGCATGCAATGGAAAGCAACTTTCTAATTTACTCCTATTATCAATTTTTCTTCGTTCTCTTGGTATCTTTATTTTAAAAAGCTGGAATATAAGCTTAGAAGCCGGACCATTTTTGGTTCAGCACCTGGGTAGCTTTTGCTGATTGGTGTCTAAATGTAGCCATCCAATCAGCAAGCACTACCCAGATGCTAAACAAAATTTGGGCCGGCTTCTAAGCTTACATTCCAGCTTTTTAAAATAAAGATACCAAGAGAATGAAGAAAAAATGATAATAGGAGTAATTTAGAAAGTTGCTTAAAATTGCGTGCTCTAACTGAATCTTTAATGTTTTTTTGGACTGGACTATCCCTTTAATTAATAATTAATTAATAAGGGCCAGATTTATTAAAAGTTCCGGCTGGAGGCTTGCATGAACAGGGGGCGGAATTGTCCACTATCCAAAGTGTGCAATGTTAAATACAGGGAAGCGATGCCGGGCAGACAAGGGTGAAGATGTACGCCCCTGTCTGGCAGACTTTGATAAATCTGCCCCTAATATCTATAAGGGTAGTATGTCTTAAAATATTTTTAAAAAGTTATACATTCTCTTATATAAATAATAATAGAAATTATATCCATTATCAAAAATGTAAAATATTATAATAAAAAGTGTTGCCTTCTGTTTAACTTCTTATATACAAACTAAATATAATTACACTTGAAACTTAGAGTACCTCCTTTTAGATCTATGATGTGCACTGCCTTCCTGTCCCTCTCATTCAATTCATCAGCTCTATTGAAATTCAAATCCACATAAAAACAATGTGAAAAACATACACGTGGTGTTCAAAATCACACAAAGCAGCATGCCACTCCCACTTACGCCACAGCTTACTTTGGGCCAGATTACGAGTGGTGCGCTAACAGTTACGTGCAAGCAATATCAGGTTTATTGTGGCTGTTTGTACGTGTCAGATGTAGCGCTTGTATTACAAGTTGAAAGTAAATGAGATTGCTTGAGCACAATTGAAGTTTACGCTCGCCTGGATAGCACAACCAGAGCTCTCTGGTTAACTGTTTCGTGAAACAAAAAAGTGTCACAAAAAACATCAAAAATACATTACAAAGTACAGTTACAATAGTAATAACACTATTTAATAAAAATTATTTTTTTAAATTATTTTTTTTTTTTTTTTAAAAATCAGGTTTTTAGGTGCTAGAAAAGGCTGCAAAGGGCTTTAACATAGAGATACATACATAAACATGTCTCTCTCTCTCTCTATATATATATATATATATATATATATATATATATATATATATATATATATATGTGTGTGTGTACAGATGTATTTATGTATTTATATCTGTATATGTGTATTTACAGACATATATACACACATAAATACATATGTATACATATATAGACATATACGTATATAAGTGCATTGGAGCCCTTTGCAGTTAAAGGGACAGTTTAGTCTAAAATAAACTTTCATGATTCAGATAGAGAAAGTAATTTTAAACAATTTTCCGTTTTACGTTTATCACCAATTTTGCTTTGTTCGCTTGGTATTCTTAGTTGAAAGCTAAACCTAGGAGGTTCTTATGCTAATTTCTAAGCCCTTGAAGGCCGCCTCTTCTCTCAGGGCATTTTGTCAGTTTTTCACCACTAGAGAGTGTTAGTTCTTGTGTGTCATATAGATAAAACTGTGCTCACACACGTGGAGTTCCAGGGAGCCAGCTCTGATTGGCTAAAATGGATGTCTGTCAAAAGAATTGAAATAAGAGGGCAGTTTGCAGAGGCTTAGATACAAGGTAATCACAGAGGCAAAAAGTGTATTAATATAACAGTGTTGGTTATGCAAAACTAGAGAATAGGTAATAAAGGGATTATCTATCTTTTTAAACAATAAAAATTCTGTTGTAGACTGTCCCTTTAATGAGATAAAAACATAAGAAATCATATTTATGCAGTATTTATATTTAGTAAAGTGTTACACTGTGTATTTATTGTAAATATTTCACATTCTAATGTTCTGCATATAGCAGAATATGTACTATATATTTTTAAATAGATATTCCTATAAATATCTGTATATATCTATACCTATATATAATCATCTGCATATAAATTGTATGAAAATACCATCAGATATATAAATAGAAATGTGTATTTAAGAATAAATAGAACATTTTCTACTATGTGAAGAACATTGGAATATTCATATTTTCATGTTGGGTTAGCGCACATGAGAGTATGCAATTGGGTTTGCGTACGAGTAGGGTGATAGTTTTCCACCCACTTTTTTTGCTCCATTAACTTCTAAAAGTTGAGAATAGATCAAATGGTTACATTAAAGCACGCTCAATATTTAAAGTTTGGCTTTTTATGCGCGTCGGGTTAGCATGCGTGCAAAAAC
The DNA here is from genome assembly GCF_027579735.1 of Bombina bombina. Taxonomy (NCBI): domain Eukaryota; kingdom Metazoa; phylum Chordata; class Amphibia; order Anura; family Bombinatoridae; genus Bombina; species Bombina bombina. Next base: position 827,713,156 of record NC_069501.1, read on the forward strand.
ATTTTACTTTTAACTTGTAATACAAGCGCTACCCGAAGAGCGCAAAAAGCTTACTTCTAGCGGAGTTAATGCGGGAGCATTAAATTCTGCACCACTTGTAATCTGGCCCCTTATGCATAGATTTTTACAGGAAACAATGGGATCAATCACAATCCTTTAGAAAATCGTATCAAATGATTTATCTACAAAAATTCCCATAGACATTAATGCTGATTTTTTGTAGAAAAACATTACATATGTTTTTCTAAAGGAAAAAACCGAGTGAAAAATGACTAATCAACAAACAAGTGTACATATATCAGCCACACATATCCGAGCCCAATCACACTGCAGAATATTTCTATTTGCTTTCTGCCAAACTCTATTGGTAGCAATGGTTGGGGATGGAAAGAAGTGGCACACACATAAAAATGTATATGTGTTTTATGGGATTTTCACCGGCTCACCCTACAACAATAATTACACCCAAGTGAAGCATAAAATAGAACACTTTCACATCTTTTTATAACAAATCAGAATAAAAAAAAATTGCAAGATGTAATGTTTACCAGCAAAGATACAATAACTTGTATGGTTTTTACACAAATGTACCAGATTGTACTTGGTTATCAAAAGTGTATTGGTATTTTTCCTCATGGGGGTAGATTTACCAATGTCTGTCTGACATGATACGCTGTCAGCATTTATCATTGCACAAGTAGTTCACCAGAACTGCTTGTGCAATGCCGCCCCCTGCAGATTCGCGGCCAGATTGGCCACTAGCAGGGGGTGTCAATCAGCACGATCGTAAAGGATCAGGCGGTTTGAAGAGAGCAACCTCAGAGGCAGTGGACAAGTTATGGAGCAGCGGTCTTTAGACCGTTGCATCCTAACTGCTGTTTCCAGCAAGCCTGAAGGCTCGTACGGAAACAAGGGGAACAAGGGCCATTCGGTGTGTAATTCGGAGTGTAATATGCCTTTATTTGCAGGAATTATAGGTTGTTTTCTGTTACATTTCTTCTTGAATAAGCATTGAAAAAACATGCATGGCTTCAAGCTTGTGGACATATTCATGCTGAAGGTGCTTTAAGAAATACTTCAAATACCTTTGTTCTTTACTTAGAAGAAAATGTCAATTTTGATTATATATATATATATATATATATATATATATATATATATATATATATACATAGTCCCATATGGATTAAACGCACCATCCCCAATGCAGCTATAAGAGTTTCCTATATAATCATATTCAGCAAATGAAAACCCAGTCTTGTCAAGTGAGTAATTTGCATTTATTGTACATGAGACAAGCCAACTTTCGTCCCACACCTGGGGCCTTTGTTAGGGTCAAATATAATACCCATAATCTCATCCTTATATACCATAGTATCTAAAAATGGAGTCCAGATCCCAACAAAAGTCATATCCTCCATCTTAAAGCTGCTCCGCCACCTAATTGTTATAATTACAAATACCATACTTTGTTTCAAGTCTTATCACTTTTTCCTTTCTCTTTGAATTTGATAAAAGTTAAGAATAGATCAAATGATTACTTAAGCAGGTCACCACAAAAAAGTATCATAAATCAACTAAACAGCAGTAGAACTAAAAAAATGCTTAATCCTCATATTAGATGGTCATTTAAAGTAATTTATTTCAGCAAAAAATATACATTAAAGCCTATAGGTTGCACCATAGCCAATTAAATATCCACTTTGCTTCCCTTTGTAACAAAGTTGTCTTCCTTTAATCCCCTCTCCTCAACAGAGTTGTTTGGTCTATAGAGCTACACAGCAGGCTAGAAACAGTATGGCTCCTCTTCACTAGGCAATAGATTGCCTGATGTGTTCTTTGCATTGCCATCCGTTCTTTGAACATACATTCCATCTTTTCAATATAAACATCACCTCATTGGCATTTATTCATGTATAAATTGTTAAAGTGGGTGTAAATTTTTACTTCTTGCCAGTGTGGCTATATGTAAATGTATCAACCAGTATCAATCTGTAACAATGTATGCATCCATGACAATGAAACACAACTGGTTTCTTGTCAAAGTGTAGACATGTCATACTTATCAACTGGGTCTTCCTGCATCTAAAGATCCCTAAAACTCCTACCTTATCTATATGAAAAAATAGGATTTTGACTCACAAAGGGTGATAGCCTATCATCACTTTGTATTATCTTCCAAATATCACATATTGCCTTATAAAATTTTGAAGTGTTAGTAGTGTAGTCAGTCCCAAAGTGAAATCTATCTTCCTTCACATGATTTTCTGATCTTTCTTATATAACTGCAACCCCTCATTAGCTCATGATCCTAATATTTCTTTCTTAATTTTTTTATATTATGTTTCCAATGTAACCCCTATCAGAGAACTTCTTTCCCATTTCCTTTACTGCTGTTTTCACTTCTTCCTCTTTAGATCCAAGTCTCTGAATTGCACCCCCTCACTTGCTCCCAGTCCGAATGCTTCTTTCTCACTTTTTTCAATTATGTTTCCAGGGTAACCCCTATCAGAGGATATCTTTCCCATTTACATTACTGTTACGTTTTAACTTCTTCCTCTTTATATGTATGTCTCCTAGCCCTCAACATCTGCACTTTGGGCACTGAACTTAATAGTTATTTAACCAGTGGCCATTCTATACACTCTAGTCTTTAAAGTGAAGGTAAAGTTTTTTTAACCAGCAATCGTTTTTATGTTCCTGTTAATACCCCAAATACAGTCGCTAAGTTATTTTTTAATAAAAAATTATCTATGTTGTTCTATTTATAACTTTATTTTTCCTACCGTTCCTTGAATAATCTCCTCCCACGCTCCATTTCCTGGTTTATGACACTCTGACGTATAGAGCGGTCCCACCCGCTCTATACGTGTTTCGCATACTCGTACACATCGAGCACGGATCAAACGCGCATGCGCATCGTTTATGGACATTGATCTTTGCGCAGGCGTTAATCCGGTCTGTTTGGCTCTACTGCGCATGCGAAAAAACTTGGCAACATAGTATTGAATGAGTTGCGTGATTCATTCAATACTATATCTCACAACAAAGAGAATTTTGCAATCGTGCATGCGCGAAATGAGGATGCGCGCGCTTGCAAATTGAGGAGGAGAAATTGTCACGCATGCACATGTAAACCGCAATGTTTATGACGAAATTTGACGGCCGCCTAGCGGCCAGAAAATCAATTGGATCTCTCAAGCACGTGATAGTAATTTAGAAAAAAAAATGTACGGGTTGTTTTTCGGAAAGCCGATTAGATGAGAAAAAGATTAGATATAACAGGTAATTTATGTTTTATAAAAAAATTATGAATGAAAGTTACATTTATTTGCCATCATATCTCTAATTATTTGTAATAAGGCGTTTGACTTTACCTTCACTTTAAGTTTCCCTCTTCCTTGTATATCTCAATGTTCAGAATTTCTATATTTATCATATTCCATTTGGGTACAAATCTAATTGGGCTAGGTATGTCATTTAGCCCTCTTATAAATTCCTGTAACACATTTTTACTTCCTTCCTAAATGAAAAATACATCATCAATAAATCACCTGTACATTTTACCATTCTTAAAGGGACAGTTTACCCAAACATTTCATTTACTCCACTTTAAATTGTTCCCAATGATTTATTTTACCTGCTCGAGTGTATTAGATTGTTTACAAGTAGCTCGTTTACCTCTATTTTGGCATTTGAAATAGCTGATTTAGCCAGTGGTATCCCCACCTATAATGAAAGTTGCTATTCTGGCATCTAGGCTATTGATAAGCCTATGTAAACACAGCCAGCAGAAGAAATTACACTCTCAATGGGGTGCAGGATAGCAAAGTAATAAAATGTTAATATTCCATTGTGTTATGCAGCTGGTATAACAAGTTATTGAAAATACATTAATGGAAAAATGTTTTACAGTGTACTGTCCCCAGGATATAATCTTGTTTGTAATGATGCATAAATAAATTGGCATAGCTGGGTGTCACATGGGAACCCATAACCGTGTCAATACATTGTAAGAATACATTTTTGTGAAATTTGAAAAGATTCTTATAAAGTACAAAATGCAGTAGGAACCAACGCAGTTGGAGGACCCTTAAAGTTCTCATCATTTAGTAAGAAGTCCTTAACCAGCTGAATAACTTCTTCAAGCGGTATGCATTTATATAGATTTGAGACATCTATAGTCACAAAGTCACAAAAAAACATCGTTAACCACATACACCAGCAATAAAGTTACTGTATATCAATAAATACTTAGAATATATGTATAACTATAGCTCTTTATCTATATGTATAAATATATATATATAGATAGATATATAGATAGAGTTATATTTTGTGTCTCTATATTGTTATATATATATATATATATATATATATATATATATATATATATATACATACAGTATATGTACTGTATATATATATATTTATATATTTATACTGTATATATGAATATATTAATAGCTCTCCCCTTGTCTTCTATGCCATTTACTTTAATTTAAGGGTCATGTAACCTAAACTTTTTCTTTCATGATTTAAATAGAGCATGCAATCTAATTTGTTTCTTTCTCTTGGTATCATTTGCTGAAAAACATAACTATGTATGCTCAGGAGCAGCTGATTGGTGTGTTACCGGCTCACTTATTGCTGTTTCTTCAGGAAAGGATACCAAGAGAATTAACTGTCACCTAGATTACAAGTTTTGCGTTTGTGTTTTAACGCTGAAAAAAGTTGCAATTTCAGCGTTAAAACAGTAACATAGCCATTATGAGTCTTGTCAGTATAGCTGTACCGCAAGCATTTTAGCCCGTAATGCAACGTCAGTCCCGTACTCAAAAAAATGACGTTTTTGCGTGGGTTTTTTATAGCGCTGTCATTAAAAGTTTTGCAGTGAGGCTAAAAATCTTGCGTTACAGCCTATACCGACACAATCCGTTCCGCTATCTGAAACCAGTAGTTGGACCCGCTCCAAGCCGCCGAGATGAAGATAGAAGATGCCGCCTGGATGAAGATTGAAGATGCCGCCTGGATGAAGACTTTGTCACCTGGATGTCCGGACTTCAAAAACTGTAAGTGAATCATAGTGGGTTAGTGTTAGGTTTTTTAAAACTTTTTTTGGGTGTTGTTTTTTTTAGATTAGGGTTTGGGCTTTTCTTAAAAGAGCTAAATGCCCTTTTCAGGGCAAGAAAAAGAGCTGAATGCCCATACAAATGCCCTTTTCAGGTCAATGGGTAGCTTAGGTTTTTTTTAGAGTTAGGTTTTTTATTTTGAGGAGTTAGTTGGGTGGTGGGTTTTAATGTTGGGGGGTCTTTGTATTTTTTTAAGGGAAAAGAGCTGATTTCTTTAGGACAATGCCATACAAAAGACCCTTTTAAGGGCTATTGGTAATTTATTGTAGGTTAGGGTTTTTTTATTTTTATAGGGCTATTAGATTAGGTGTAATTGTTTTTTTTTTTTGGATATTTTTGTTTGTTATTTTTCGTAATTTAGTGTTTGTTATTTTTTGTACTTTAGTATTTTTTTATTTTTTTGCAATTTAGTATTTTTTTATGCTTTGTAATTTAATTTTATTAGTAGTGTTAGGCTTTTTTAATGTGTAATTTAATTTATTTAATTGATAGTTATATTATTTTAGTATAATAGTTTAGTATAATAGTAATGTTAGTTTAATCTATAGTTTAAATTTAGGTTTTTTAATTTCACGGGTAAGGATTATATTATTTTTAAGATAGGGATCTTGTAATTTTAATTTAAACTTAGGGGGTTGTTATGTTTAGGGGTTAATAGTTTAATTTAGTTTTTGGCGATGTGGGGGCTGTCGATTTAGGGGTTAATAGGTTTATTTAGTTGCAGTGATCTGGGAGGCCAGAGGTTTAGGGGTTAATAACTTTATTTAGTGGCGGCAATGTCGGGTTGCGGTGGAATATGGGTTAATAGCTTTATTATACTGTGGGCGATGTTGGGGTGCGGGGGAATAGGGGTTAATAACTTTATTATAGTGGCAGAGATATCGGGAGCGGCAGATTAGGGGTTAATAAATGTATTTCGGTGGCGGTGATGTCAGGATCGTCAGATTAGGGGTTAATAACTTTATGTAGGTGTCGTCAGCAGATTAGGGGTGTTTAGACGTGGGTTTATGTTAGGGGGTTGAAACGTAACTTTTTTTCCCCATCGACATCAATGGGGTTGCGCTACGGAGCTTTTCATTCCGCGATCGCAGGTGTTTTTTTTCTAACACTCTCTCCCCATTTATGTCTATGGGGAAGGCGCTTGGATTTTGTGAGATATGGAGCTCATCGCCACCATATTGCACACACAAGGCTGCTTTTTAGAAACTCGTAATAGCAGCGCTATGGAGGGTGAAATAATGCAACTTTTGTTGCATTCATTTCGCACCCTCTATAGCGCAAAACTTGTAATCTAGGTATAAATTAGATAAATAGAAGTAAATTGTATATTGTAAATTGTAAATTATTATTGTATTGTTATATGCTCTATCTGACTCATGAAAGAAAAAGTAAAAAATGTTTTTTTTACCCAAAGCATAAAAATATTGGAATATAATACTAAGGGCCAGAGTGTTTTGCACAAGAGATATTGGGTTTTATGCTAGAATGATTATCGCAACCTCAGAGCTCTGCTTAATGTGAGACAAAAAAGAGTCACAAAACATATCAAATACAAATACATTGAAAAGTGCAGGTACACTCATAATAACACTATCTGATCAAAATTATTTTTTAAAAATGCACAAAATAGTTATAAGGACTCAAGATCTCAGGTGTTAGAATAAAAAGGCAGCCAAAGGGCTTTAATGTAGAGATACATATATATTCATGTCTAACTATGTATGTATATATATATATATATATATATATATACAGTATATATATATATATATATATATATATATATATATATATATATATATACATACAGTATATATATAGTGTATATACATATGTATTTATGTATTTGTATGTGTATATATATATATATATATATATATATTGTGTAGACATATACACAAATAAACACATAAATACAGACATAGACATATATTTATTCATATATATATATATATATATATATATATATATATATATATATATATATATGCATTGGAGCTATATGAAAACATGTAAAAAATGATAGGGAAATAAAAAAAAAAGAAGGCACTCCAATGGCGTGTTATCTCTGAGATCAGATCCCACCAAAAAGAGATAGACCCCTAGGAAGGATACTCACTTATCACAAAGTGCAAGATAAAGTGATCCGGGTAATTAAGAGCTACCCTGGAGGCTCAGATCTGGCAATGCAGTCCTGGTCTCCCACAGCGTACACAGAACACCATACAGGAACTCAGGAACCAAGGGAATCTCAACAAGTGATATACTCGGTGAAAGTTTAATTAAAAGTGTAATACACATAAAATACACTTAAAAACATAAGCTGAACGTGTTTTAAAAGATCCACTTGCTTCCTCAAGCAGCATAGATACAATATGATCAGGCTGCACTATAAATACACATGCCCTAAAACTTATTAATCACAAAATCACTACAGGTAATTAGCAATAAAACAAACATCATACTTAACAACCACATACCCCCTTCAAAGGAAAATCCGTACTCAGTGACGATTCCAAAGTGCGTGATCATAATGATCTAGTAACGGCTATTTAAAAACAGATACCACTCACAATACAAGCCACCGAATAGACTGTGATAACTCACCATGGGGAACAACGATAGATACTCCCAGATGACGATGTGACGTGTAACCAATCCAAACTCTAAAACGTGATCGAACCATACAGCAAGTATGCGCAAGGCCAATAAGGCGAGATTACAATGGGGATAGATTCAGCGTGACATCGCCATGACTACAGCATTAAAATACCTTGACAGGGGGGCGGAGTTAACCGCCAAACTGTGTGGACGCACTTTTGCAGAGCTCTCTGCTACGTGAGCACAAATATAGACATTAAATATATTATCCCTGCCTGATACACCTAAAAAGTGATTGTCGAGGACACTCCTGGGCACAGCAGCAATATCCACGTTTGAAAAGTGGGTAAAATCATATGCTTGAAGGCTACAGCAGGATAAAGAGGTTGGTCTGGAGGCCCACGCTACATACGCAGACAGTGAGCAGCTATCCTCCGGAGGGTCGGGGCTCCGCTCCGGAGGTAATACCCATACACTTGCTGCTTCCACTTCACTAAGGGACAGAGTACAGTCAAGTACCGACCTTCCAACCAAGGCGGTGGATTCGCTTACTGCGGGTGGGACCGCACTGAAAAAGGGACATCCACGTGTCAGGGCCCTATAACACGCATAGATACCGGGGCCTGCAGAGTGCTGTGAAGAACGGGACGAAGCAGACACATAACCCTGGGCCACTTCAAGAAATTAAGGCTACTCCCGCCATAGAATCTGTGGGGGAATCAATCAGCTGAAAATACCCGGAGGCCAAAAAATAAAGGCGCGAGTCTCCGCCATCTTTAACTTCACAGCGGGACTTTGACAGATAACCAAGCGGAGACTGTCAATATTGCGGCCAGCATCGGGGGCAACTGAAGATCCTATATATTCTGGTAAGACCTTCTCTCCTATATGATAGGCACTAACATTGCAATACTCTAGCCACACTGGTCGGCTGCCCCATTTGACCTCAGATAACACACAGCGGCTGCATAATAAGACTGTCCTATATTTCCCCATACTTCTTGGGCCCCATATATGTCGCAACTGTCTGTCCTCATAGAAGCTAAAGAGACTCACGCTGCCGCTTCAGCAACTACACAGGGGATTACTCCCTTCTGCTTACAGGAAAAGCAGTTCATACCACAGACTCTCTGAAACTGAAGCTCAAAACACTGTGGCCAAACTAAAATCTAGGCTGCTACACAACTGTGCACGAATATTACAGACCTCAGACATATACACTGAAAGTGGACACTAGATAACCCTGCTAGATTTATATATCTGGAGACCTCCATAATCTCTGTAATATTAATCTCCAATCAGACCCCAAAGGTACAACTGGCAGCATTGGGAAACTGACACAGCAGCTGTTAACACGCTTTTAATATCAGTTATCAAGGTGTCTTTATTCTACAGAGGACTGCTGATTCACTGTGACTGATATATTTTGCATAATCCAAGCTGCTGCGCCAGCTCAGGTGTCTCTGTGACTCCTTACCACAGAGTGTAGTGTTTATTTTCTATTCTTTAACATCCGTTTTTCTTTACAGGACCTTTAGATTATTTGCCTCCTCACTAAGATAAAGATTTAGGTGGCTCATTTAATCTGCTAATACTGAGGTCATAACAGCCTTGATAACTTGATCCCAAATACTTAATTCTATCTCTACTTGGAAAGGAATTGCTGCTGTAGCTTTATCTCACCCCCTATCCACTCTCTCCACTCCCTTCCTGTTGTAGATAATTGCAACAGGTCATACCCACTTTCCTTTTACCGTCATGGCCCAGTGAGGGCAAGGCTCCTTGGAGAGAGTGCATAGTAAAGCTCCTGTTCCACCTATCTCTGCAGAGTGACATATAAGTCATTATAGTGACACTTTCACAGTTGGCACACCTTTTCCCACCAGCAAGTCAACTGTTAAACATGGCTACTTAAATCAAGATTGACATCAGGGGGACTATGTTTCAACCACCCTCAAATTGCTCTATTTAACGGTTATACTATATCTGAGTGCAACTTTCTCCTAGTTTCTCTGTGACCATACTCAGCTACTTGAAGATCAGATACAGAATATGTCTCAAAACACTAAAAGAAAGCCGAAACTGTCACAACCACCCAGGAAAACAGTGGTGGACCACTTTAAAGGGCATATGGCTGATAAAACCCAGGTATACCGAGATTCCACTCCTATGTTAGACGAAAGTGAGTCTGACAATAGCATGGATTCTCAATCCCCCACTTCTGATGCGGTGTCAGCTTCTATTGTTGATGTACTTACTAAAAGGATGAACCTCCTACAAGACACGTTAACCAAAGAAATTAAAGGTTCCACAGCTGAACTCCGCAGAGAGATCGCATCATTAGGGGAACGGACAGATACCCTGGAGCGTAAGCAAGAAGATCTAACAGTGGACCATGCCCACCTATTAGCTTACTCTCAAAGTCTAGCAACACAGATCTCTGACCTGGAGATAAAATTGGCCGATATGGAAGACAGATCTAGACGGAATAACCTGAGGTTCCGGGGGATATCTGAAGAAATTGGAGCACAAGACTTGGAGTCTTATATTCTGGAATTCTGTAAAATCGTACTACCCTCTTCAGACCCGACAGATTTCCTACTGGACAGAGTCCACAGAGTGGCAAGACCACGATCGGTATCACAATATAAGCCGAGAGATGTTCTTGCTAGGATACATTTTTTTACCCATAAAGAAAAGATAATGAGGGCATTGGCCAACAAACCCCAGCTACCAGACAAATTCCAACACATTTCGGTTTTCCCAGATATCTCGAGCTACACTCTGCAAAGGAGAAGAACTTTTAGGAATATAACCCAAATTTTGAGAACAGAGAACATAAGATATAGATGGGGCTACCCAACAAAACTGATTGTTGCTAAAGATGGAGAAACACATACCATTATCACCCTCCAAGAAGGCTTCGACCTACTAAAAGAGTGGGGCCTAGTTGCACCAGATCCTCGTGCCAGAAATGAACTCGCAACCTCTAAAACTGGGTCTGACCCACCTGTTCTGACCTCACAGCCTAAAATTCGAGCCGGAGCCCCAGATTTCACTCCCAGACCACAAAGGCCTATTACTTGATTGTTGTTCTCTCTGGTTAATGTTTGTTTACAATATCGAAACTGATATGATAACATTTATTTTGTTAAGTGTATTTGTGCTTAATTTTGTTTGCTTGTACCCTGCCTGGGTGCCTGTTCCGCGCAGGGGATGAGAGAGCTTGGGAACTTTTTTGAGAGACAGTAACTCTGTTCCTAGCTACCCCACCTCCATCTTTTTAACACCCCGATCTTTGCCCCAAAAGTGAGGGGTTGTGGGCATCTCCCCTCCCATGCGTGGTGCAGGTGACAGGTGATCTAACTAATAATTGATAAAATGTGTTCTAAAAAGTTGAATTTAGACATACCTATACTTGGATGTGCAAACAGGGTATGAGTCAGTCCAAGCACACTGAATGTTAAGATATGTTTATAATCCAAACCGTTTGAGTTAATTTTGTTTTTCCTGTAGTTCATACTCCCCCGTAGATAGTCAATCTACTTATACCAGCTGGTGTATTTATAACACCCCCCCCCATATACGCTAAGTATATTAGTGACATCCCCTCTTAAGGGGACTGGAGAAGTCAGTCTATCTCCTCGGCTACACTTCTCCTTTTGGTGATCCGTTGGATCATCAGATTTGTTTAGACACTTTCTAGTTGTACACAGTTAAAAATTGAACATATTTGTTACAAACTTGTCTCTACAGGTTATCTTCTCCCGCCTATCTCCTCCTTATCTCCTAATTTGACGCCTGTTTCTAAATACGTATACCTTCACCTAACCTTATTCCTACTCTAAGTGATAGGTACAGATCCTTCGGGGACAGACTTCCTGCATTTCCCTTCAACATTGACCTGCTCATGCTGATCTGAAAGTCTGGTGGCCGTGTCTTGGTGTGCAGATCCAGGTGGGGTGAGTTTTCTACCTAATCATTACTTTTCCCTCAACTCTGTTTTCCCCTCCCACCCTCCCTGACCATTAGATCCGCCATGTCGACAATTCCCAGTAACATCTCTTTTGCAACACTAAATGCTAAGGGTCTTAATTCCCAAGACAAAAGAAGTATGCTTACAAACACCATGAAAAATCTTAAAATACAAGTTATTTTTTTACAAGAAACCCATTGGCTAGCATCTTCTCAAGCCCCATACAGGACCTCAGAATATCCCACAGTGATTCTGGCCTCACATACTGAAAAATCTAGAGGTGTAGCGATTGCTATACATAGAACTATTCACTATGAGACTATCTCTGTAGAGGCAGATACCCAAGGGAGATATTTACTACTTACCTGCAAACTCAATGGTATTCTGTTCACCTTGGTGAACATATATGCTCCTAACCAAACACAACCCAAATTTCTGAAAGGAATTTTATCCAAAATTGAGAAATATAAAGTTGGAACCCTAGTCCTGGGAGGAGATTTCAACATGGTGTGGAATCCCCAAATGGACAAAAAGCTTCAGAAGGGGAAAAGCATTGATACATACACTATAACTACAGCCAACAAATTCCGCCAACACATAATCCAACATAACCTATATGATATCTGGAGGGCACTTCATCACAGTGACAGAGATTATACCTACTTTTCTAGACCTCATCACTCCTACTCGAGACTAGACCACTTTTTCTCTGACTCCTGGACTCTGAACAGAGTACTAGAGTCACATATCAGGGTTTGTGCATGGTCCGACCATGATATCCTCACTTTCCCCCTATCTACTGACCTAGCCAGAACAACCAGGCCTAGTTGGAAATTCCCGAAACAAGCACTCCATGATAAAACCTTTAAGACGTCCCTCAGGAACTCCATTGTTGAGTTCTTGAGACTTAATGAGACCCCAGGTATGCTGTCTCAAACCATTTGGGCTGCCTTGAAAGCATATGTGAGAGGGATTTGCATTAGGAGACAGACGACACTGCAGCGGCAGACAGGCGCACCCTTAGGCATTCTTTTGTTTGAACTACGTCAGACGGAGCTAGACAATAAAAACTCCCCATCAGCCTCCCTATCTGATAAGATTAAACAGCTTAGAGCGCAATTGGCAGACAGAAAGCTGGAGAGAGTGAAAGAATCCTACATTCGATTCAAGAAGTTACTATATTGTCAGGGCAACAAAGCCTCAACGTTACTAGCTCATAAACTGAAGGGTAGGACTGCTGCAGCCAGAATCTTGGCACTCCAACGAGGGGCCACACTGGTCACATCCCCTAAGGATATCGGAGAAACTTTCGCGACCTACTACTCAGACCTATACAATCTCCAACCTTCAATGGTTGAGAAAGAGTCCTCTATTCAGAAGGTGGTTGACTTTCTGCAAAGCCTCAACCTACCTAGTCTATCAGAAGAGGATAAAGAAACACTCAAGGCCCCTTTTTCTATATCGGAAATTAGCCTTGCCATCAAACATACTCAAAACAATAAAGCCCCGGGCCCTGATGGATACCCGGCATCTTTTTATAAACTCTTCAAGGTAGAATTGAGTAAAACCCTCCTTGGAGTCTTCTCAGAAGCTCGAGAGTCGGGGTTGTTCACTAAGGAATATTTGCAAGCAACGATACTACCGATTCCCAAACCTAATAAAGATCCCTCACAATGCAACTCTGGGCTAATCGTCTGAACACCCTACTCCCGGGGGTGATACACAACGATCAAGTTGGGTTCACCTTTGGCAGAGAGGGACCGGACAACACCAGAAAAACACTGGATATCCTCATGGAGGCATCCCGACTAAAGCTACCCATGCTGGCCCTGTCTTTAGACGCAGAAAAAGCGTTTGACAGGGTCAGATGGGACTACTTATGGTGCACGCTTGCCCAATTTGGTATACCAGACGAAGTTATAACAGCAATTCAAGCCCTATATTCCTGCCCAACTGCGGTGGTTAAGGGCCTGGGATTTGCTTCCCCAGAAATACATATTACCAATGGCACCAGACAGGGTTGTCCCCTGTCACCCCTAATTTTCACATTAGCCATTGAACCCTTGGCCCAAGCCATTAGGAACTCAAGTCCAATACATGGTGTAAAATTTGGGAGAGTAACTGCAAAGATAGCGTTATTTGCAGATGACGTTACTCTATTCCTCACAAATCCACTGGGCTCCTTGCCGATGTTGCTAGACCTCCTTTCCAAATTTGGGACGTATAGCTATTACAAGGTCAACGTCACTAAGACGGAGGCCTTACCGCTGGGCATCCCTGCATTTGAATTAGATGTTCTACAAGCCTCATACTCTTTTCAATGGTCACGCACTACCATTCGACATCTTGGGGTACAACTGGGCCCTGACCCAAAAACTGTACTTACCATAAACTATTCGGCTATGATTAAAGAGGTCACTGAACTCACTACTTCCTGGAGCCTCAAGGAATTGTCGTGGCTGGGACGCATCGCCTCCTTTAAAATGACGATTTTACCTAAAATTCTCTATTATTTCCGGTGTATCCCCCTCAATGTACCCAGTGCCCTGATAGATACACTCCAATCTATAGGCCAAAAATACATATGGGGAAAGTCCAGACCTCGAATTGCTGCGAAAATACTCCAGAAAAAATACGAACGGGGAGGAGTAGCTATGCCTAGCATACGTGGATATTATGAGGCAGCCAGACTATCACACATTACAGCATGGGCAGACAAGGGAGAACCTCAGGGATGGAAGAGCATAGAAAATTTTGATCTACCCAGAGGGTTGAACTTGGCAGATTTGCCCTGGATCCCTGACTATCAACTAGACAGGCTGAGAATTAAAAATGTTATTGTCAGAGATAACCTAAAAGTGTGGCGTACTCTTAAAAACCTGCCTGAGGTCGCTCCCCATCCATCCCCTATACACTCAGTACCTGAGCTTTGCTTGCAGCCTTACCAGATACGCATGTTCAACAATGGAGACATTGGGACCTCAATCTGGTCTCCCAGCTGTACCCCTCAGGTACTTTGGTCACTCCAGACAATATCAAATCAGTCATACAGGACCTTCCAGTATGGGCCATATTTGAGTACTCCAGGCTATATGCCTTTCTGATGTCTTGGGGATTTTCTAGGGTTCGCCTTAGACCCCTGACCAACTGGGAGAAATTGTGGCAGCTACAGGTTAAGACCCCTAAAATCATATCATTCCACTACAACCTACTACAGTCATCCACAAATAAAGAAAGATCCTGGCAACTTAGAGCTTGGGAAGGAGACTTATCCAGACCAATCACTGACAAACACCTTCATCTTGCTATGACCCTAACTAAAAAGACTCTGCACTGTGCGAACACTCTTGAGTCTTATATGAAACTATTTTTGAGATGGTACTACACTCCCTCTAGACTATCGCAGATGTTCCCTACAGCTTCTTCTCTATGTTGGAGAGGTTGCGAACTGAGAGGTTCAGAATTGCACATATGGTGGGAATGTCCTAGCCTGACACCTATATGGCTCCAGGTATCTACCCTTTGCCTCAGTCTCGGAATGAAAGTGCCACTAACCTCTGAAATGGCCCTATTACACATATTCCCGCGGAATATCCCTACCCCTTTGACTAAACTAATAGTTTTTGTACTCGCGGCCACTAAATTAGCAATAGCTAGAGCCTGGAAACAGACCCAACCCCCAGACATGGTAGCTATCACATCTATAATGCAAGTCTATGCTAAGATGGAACAGAGTTACTATTCTAATGCTGATAGAGAGGAACATTACTGGCAAATTTGGGAACCCTGGTTCCACTACCAGGAAGATTGTAGACAGATGGCTTTGAGAGATAGGGCCCCCAACCATGATAGACCCCTGGCCCTGGAGTAAGGATCCACTTCTGCCTCCAATGGTCTCTATCTGTTGACCACCATTCCTTCTCACCCCATCCTACCTCTTCTGCCCTTTCCTACTTCCCTTCCCCCCCTCCCATAACATGAGACCCCCGACTCCTCCTTGTTCCCACACCCCTCCCCCTCCCTTCCCCCCCCCCTCCTCCAGCCTCTTTTCCTTGGGATGACCTGCCCCGCCTGGAGATGCACACCACAGGTGGCCAGCTGAGATGTGGAGGTGCACATGATAATAATTTTTACCTAAGGTTGCTGATTGAAACTCCTCTGCAGCTGACTCCTTAACTGAAATCATTGTACTGCATCAATTATTGCAAATAGGCCCAACTTATACATACCTATTGTGGCTCCCGGTAAGTGGCCTACGTTTGCTCCCCCTGGTCTGTGCTAGTTAACTTGAGTTCTCTTCT
Organism: Bombina bombina; assembly: GCF_027579735.1. Lineage (NCBI taxonomy): Eukaryota > Metazoa > Chordata > Amphibia > Anura > Bombinatoridae > Bombina > Bombina bombina. The sequence goes on from NC_069501.1 coordinate 827,729,166, forward strand.
CCTGGTACTTTAACCTACCCTTCTGCATTCATTTCCCCCCCCCTCCCCCTCCTCATCTCTTCCCTTCCTGCCTTTTAACACCCCCCCTCCATTTCAAGTTCCTTTCTCTTAGGAGTTCTCTCCCTCACTTGGAGATAAGTGTCACAAATGGCCCCTTGGGTAGTTAAGATAAACATGGTGAAGGTTCTCATTAAGTTGACTGGTCGATCCTAGTATGCTACTGTGTCCACATTTGAAATATGTTGTTGCACCAATCATAACAGTCAGGTGTGGTCAAAACTGCTAGCTCATTCTGTATCCTTTAGTGCCCTGGAGAACTATGTTATATACCTGATATTACCTACGACTGTTCATGGAGATACTTTTATCATGACTTCTGTTATATCTGTATGTACGCAGTGAGTTGATTACTCTGTACTTGTCATTGTCAAGCTTACTTTATAATGAAAATAAAATAAAAATTATTTATAAAAAAAAAAATACCTTGACAGCCCAAGATGTACTAGGGGCGTGTTGATGCCCATAAACTTCACACAAACGTTACTGAAGGGGATATGAAGCCGCTATCACAGTGATACATAAAATATACATGCATTAACGAAACATGACCATATATATATATATATATATATATATATATATAATCAATACACAGCAGTTTAGCACTCACAATACTTTCCTTATGACCGGGGTGCTCAGCAACATATTTCATAGACCTCCAACAAAAGCAGACACTCACCGGGTTTGAAGTGGCAAAAAACTTTATTCCAACAAAGTGACGTTTCGGGTTTTACCCCCGTCCTCAGACCCAAACAAAAACCTGGTTGTTGTTTGAGTCTGAGGACAGGGGAAAAACCTCGAAACGTCACTCTGTTGGAATAAAGTTTATTGCCACTTCAAACACGGTGAGTGCCTGCTTTTGTTGGAGGTATATATATATATATATATATATATATATAAACTTCAGAAGGGATCCCACACTCACTGCTTTACATCAGCCTCCGGGGTTCACTTAAACCATTGATATAAGTAATAAAGAAGAAAGGCACTCTCCGTATAAATAGTAATCTTTACTTTGGTGAACGTTTTCGGGGTTTTACCCCGTCCTCAGACCTGAGGACGGGGGTAACCCCGAAAACGTTCACCAAAGTAAAGATTACTATTTACACGGAGAGTGCCTTTCTTCTTTATTACTTATATATATATACTGTATATATATATATATATATATATATATATATATATATATATATATATATATATATATATAAAAGAACATATTCTGCTATGTGGATAACATTGGTATGTGAAATATTCATACATTCATGTCGGTTAGCGCACTTGAGAAAATGAGATCAGGTTTGCACACGAGTAGTGTGGTAGGTTTTTTCCAATTTTCTTGCTCCATTGACTTCTATGGGAAAATATGTTAATATGGTTGCAATATTCTAACTTCAGCTTTTTGCACGTGTCGGGTTAGCACTTGTACAAAAACTTTTTAATTTCAACTTGTAATATGTGCACTACCAGAAGGGCGCAAAAAGCTTACTTCTAGTACAGTTAACGCATGAGCGGGAGCGTTGAATAATGCTCCACTCATAATCTAGCCCTAAATGTGGTATATATCACTCAGACTATACAGATCAAATTATACATTTAGAATAAATAAATCCAAAGGATGATGCAGGACGATGTATCATTTTCATAATAATAGTGTGACAGATGCCTTTATGTTTAGATTGCTGACGCAGGTATCTTAAACTGCTAGATAAAGGGATTCAAATTTTTGTGTTGTATTATTGGTACTTACAAAGTTAGAAACCACCACTTTAATAAATCTTAAGCCCAGTTAGCTTTCAACTTTCCCTGTCTATATACAAATGTTAGTGAGTTGGGATAGCTGTAATTTGGAGCCAGGCGAACTAAATGTTAAGGTTTCTTTCTTGTGGGTGCTTGCCTGATTGGTGATAGTATTTATCCAAAAGCAATTAATTTGACAGGTTCCTGTATGAACCAATCAGTAACCAAATTGCTAACTAATCTCGACGGTTAGGCCATTTCATCAGGTTGTTCAACAGCCTGATGAAATGGCCTAACCGCCGAGAAACGTGTTGCTGTATTGTTTTAACTTTTATTAAAATCTATTAATATCACTCGCTCTGTGTTCATCTTGCCATATATGATACTGCATATTCTGTTCCATGGACCTTGGAGTTCTTCTAATTGGCTAATTGTTGTGACAATTGAGAATTCCCCTCTGTACCTCCCTCTGAACCCTGCCTTGAGGCTGTGACATACCAGTGGGATATACAAGTGTGACAGATTTCGTATTGGATTGAGACTCCTGTGATGAGAGTATAGTATATGAATTGTACCACTTTGATCTGCACCATGAGGCGCCTCTCCTCTCCTTTGTCTTTTAGGACTTTATCCTCTGATTATCCTTTAATTGGGAGCGCAGAAGAATTGTATCCGGATTTTGAGCTTTGATGGGACATTATTTCAATACACACACACATATATATATATATATATATATATATATATAATATATATTTCATTACAATTGTCTTTGTTGACTATAGATTATTATTTAGCATGTGTTATTACGTACATCCTATTTTAGGGCACCTTCATTTATTGCTTAGTCAATTTTATAATATTAGTACTTGAATATGTGCATATCAAAAACACATATATAATATATTCAAATATAGTATTTTACATATTAAACACACACACACATATATATATATATAGTCGTATGCAAAAGTTTAGGCACCCCTGACAATTTCCATGATTTTCATTTATAAATAATTGGGTGTTTGGATCAGCAATTTAATTTTGATCTATCAAATAACTGAAGGACACAGTAATATTTCAGTAGTGAAATGAGGTTTATTGGATTAACAGAAAATGTGCAATATGTATCAAAACGAAATAAGACAGGTGCATAAATTTGGGCACCCTTGTCATTTTGTTGATTTGAATACCTGGTGAGTAGTGATGCCGCGAACGGCGGACTCGAACTTCCGCTACTGTTCGCGAACCGGCGAACCACGCGAACCACCATTGACTTCAATAGGCAGGCGAACTTTAAAACCTACAAGTACTCTTTCTGGCCACAATAGTGATGGAAAAGTTGTTTCAAGGGGACTAACACCTGGACTGTGGCATGCCGGAGGGGGATCCATGGCAAAACTCCCATGGAAAATTACATAGTTGATGCAGAGTCTGGTTTTAAGCCATAAAGTGCCTTAATCACCTAACATTCCTAAATTTTTTTTTGAATAACGTGCTTTAAAACATCAGGTATGATGTAGTATCGATCAGGTAGTGTAAGGGTTACGCCCGCTTCACAGTGACAGACCAAACTCCCCGTTTAACGCACCACAAACAACTGCAAACAGTCCATTTGCACAACCACGAGTTAGATAGATTTGATAGTTAGATACATAGATTACATAGATCAGCAGATATGAGTGGTGGCTGCTGGCACAGCAATTAACCACAGTATATGCTGTGTAAGCCTGACACACAGGCTTGATAGAAAATGAAATTAGATTACACTAGCAAAATGATTTAAAAGTTTTGTTGTTTAAATTTACACTAATGTTAAGCAGATATGAGTGGTGGCTGCCTGGCTGGCACAGAGCAATTAACCACAGTATATGCTGTGTGAGCCTGAGACACAGGCCTGATAGAAAATGAAATGTGTGCCAGGCTCACAGTGTATACTGTGCCCACTTGCCCAGTGCCCCAACTCATATCTGGTGTAACAGTAGTGTAAATTTAAAAAAAAAAAAAATTTTGTCTGCCTGCCAGCATGTGTGCCAGGCCCACTTGCCCAGTGCCACCACTCATATCTGGTGTAACAGTAGTTTAAATTAAAGAAAAAAAAAAACTTTTTTGACTGTGAAACATCAGTCTGCTTGTGTAATCTAATTGCAGTTGCCTGCCTGCCAGCGTGTGTGCCAGGCCCACTTGCCCAGTGCCACCACTCATATCTGGTGTAACAGTAGTGTAAATTTAAAAAAAACAAACTTTTTTGACTGTGAAACATCAGTCTGCTTGTGTAATCTAATTGCAGTTGCCTGCCTGCCTGCCAGCGTGTGTGCCAGGCCCACTTGCCCAGTGCCACCACTCATATCTGGTGTAACAGTAGTGTCAATTTAAAAAAAAAAAAACTTTTTTGACTGTGAAACATCAGTCTGCTAGTGTAATCTAATTGCAGTTGCCTGCCTGCCAGCGTGTGTGCCAGGCTAACAGCATATACTGTGCCCACTTGCCAAGTGCCCCCACTCATATCTGGTGTAACAGTAGTGTAAATGTAAAAAAAAAAAACTTTTTTGACTGTGAAACATCTGCTTGTGTAATCTAATTGCTGTTGCCTGCCTGCCAGCGTGTGTGCCAGGCTCACAGCGTATACTGTGCCCACTTGCCCAGTGCCACCACTCATATCTGGTGTAACAGTAGTGTAAATTTGAAAACAAAAAACTTGTTGGACTGTGAAACATCAGTCTGCTTTTTTGTGTCAGGCTCACAGCGTATACTGTGCCCACTTGCCCAGTGCCACCATTCATATCTTGTTTAATAGTAGTGTAAAGTGTACATTTAAAAACAAAACAAAAAATTTTGGACTGTGAAACATCAGTCTGCTTTTTTGTTTCAGGCTCACAGCTTATACTGAGCCCACTTGCCCAGTGCCACCACTCATATATGGTTTAATAGTAGTGTAAGTGTACATTTAAAAAAATAAAAACTTTTTGGACTGTGAAACATCAGTCTGCTTTTTTGTGTCAGGCTCACAGGTATACTGTGCCCACTTGCCCAGTGCCACCACTCATATCTTGTTTAATAGTAGTGTAAGTGTACATTTAAAAACAAAAAAAACTTTTTGGACTGTGAAACATCAGTCTGCTTTTTTGTGTCAGGCTCACAGCTTATACTGGACCCACTTGCCCAGTGCCACCACTCATATCTTGTTTAATAGTGGTGTAAGTGTACATTTAAAAAAATTTAAAAAAAAAAAACTTTTTGGATTGTGAAACATCAGTCTGCATTTTTGTGTCAGGCTTACAGCGTATACTGTGCCCACTTGCCCAGTGCCACCACTCATATCTTGTTTAATAGTAATGTAAGTGTACATTTAAAAACAAAAAAAACTTTTTGGACTGTGAAACATCAGTCTGCTTTTTTGTTTCAGGCTCACAACTTATACTGGGCCCACTTGCCCACTTGCCCAGTGCCACCACTCATATCTTGTTTAATTGTAGTGTAAGTGTATATTTAAAAAAATAAAAACGTTTTGGACTGTGAAACATCAGTCTGCTTTTTTGTGTCAGGCTCACAGCGTATACTGTGCCCACTTGCCCAGTGGCACCACTCATATCTTGTTTAATAGTAGTGTAAGTGTACATTTAAAAAAAAAAAAAAAACTTTTTGAACTGTGAAACATCAGTCTGCTTTTTTGTGTCAGGCTCACAGCGTATACCACAGCGTATACTGTGCCCACTTGCCCAGTGCCACCACTCATATATTGTTTAATAGTAGTAATATTAGTACAGATCGCACGTCTTGTAATTCTCTGTCTGGGAAATTATCTATCTATCTATCAAATCTATCTATTTATCTATCAAATCTATCTATCGTATCTATTAAATGTATCTATTGCATCTATTGATCTATCTATCTATCTAATCTATCTATCTCGTGGCCGGACCGACCAAGCATCTTTTTCCATCTCCTGACTCCCGGTTCCTAAAATCCATGCCATATACATGTCCCCTAATAGGGGACGTAACAGGGATTAAACTGATAAGAATAGTACTACTTAACACACATATCTGGTGGCACAGTTGATTGCACGCGCAGTGCCCCAAATTTGAAGTAGGAGGACCGACCAAGCATCTTTTTCCATCTCCCGGTTCCTAAAATCGATGCCATATACACGTCCCCTGATAGGGGACACCGTAGTGGAAGGTACCCAGACGAAATTTCTTTGCACAAAAGGCAATCCCCAACCTGTACTTGATTGTGCAAAAGGAAGTAACCTTACCATGGGTCCCAGATCGCACGTCTTGTAATTCTCTGTCTGGGAAATTATCTATCTATCTATCAAATCTATCTATTTATCTATCAAATCTATCTATCTATCTATCTATCCATCTATCTATCTATCTATCTATCTATCTATTTATCTATCTATCTATCGTATCTATCAAATGTATCTATTGCATCTATTGATCTATCTATCTAATCTATGTATCTATCTATCTATCTATCTATCTATCAAATCTATCTATCTCGTGGACGGACCGACCAAGCATCTTTTTCCATCTCCCGGTTCCTAAAATCCATGCCATATACACGTCCCCTGATAGGGGACATAACAGGGATTAAACTGATAAGAATAGTACTACCTAACACACCACTCATATTTGGTGGCACAGTAGATTGCACGCGCAGTGCCCCAAATTTGAAGTAGAAGGACCAACCAAGCATCGTTTTCTATCTCCCGGTTCCTAAAATCCATGCCATATACACATCCCCTGATAGGGGACACCGCAGTGGAAGGTACCTGGCTGAAATTTCAATGCACAAAAGGCAATCCCCAACTTGTACTCGATTGTGCAAAAGGAAGTAACCTTACCATGGGTGTCAGACCGCACGTCTTGTAATTCTCTGTCTGGGAAATTATCTATCTATCTATCAAATCTATCTATTTATCTATCAAATCTATCTATCTATCGTATCTCTCAAATGTATATGTTGCATCTATTGATCTATCTAATCTATGTATATATCTATCAAATCTATCTCGTGGCCGGACGACCAAGCATCTTTTTCCATCTCCCGGTACCTAAACTCCATGGCATATACACGTCCCCTGATAGGGGATGTAACAGGGATTAAACTGATAAGAATAGTACTACTTAACACACCACTCATATCTGGTGGCACAGTAGATTGCACGCGCAGTGCCCCAAATTTGAAGTAGGAGGACCGACCAAGCATCTTTTTCCATCTCCCGGTTCCAAAAATCAATGCCATATACATGTCCCCTGATAGGGGACGTAACAGGGATTAAACTGATAAGAATAGTACTACTTAACACACCACTCATATCTGATGGCACAGTAGATTGCACACGCAGTGCCCCAAATTTGAAGTACGAGGACCCACCAAGCATCCTTTTCCATCTCCCGGTTCCTAAAATCTATGCCATATACATGTCCCCTGGCACCGCAACTGCCTCTTGGAATCTTACCATGGGTCCCAGACCACACGTCTTGTAATTCTCTGTCTGGGAAATTATCTATCTATCAAATCTATCTATTTATCTATCAAATCTATCTATCTATCTATCTATCTATCTATCGTATCTATCAAATGTATCTATTGCATCTATTGATCTATCTATCTAATCTATGTATCTATCTATCTATCAAATCTATCTCGTGGCCGGACTGTTATCTGACATCCACTTGTGTTTCGTCCAAATGTCCGTCGGCCAAATGTCCGTCGGCTAAAAGTCCGGCCACGATTGCACGTGCAGTGCCCCAAATTTGAAGTAGGAGGACCGACCAAGCATCTTTTTCCATCTCCCGGTTCCTAAACTCAATGCCATATACACGTCCCCTGATAGGGGATGTAACAGGGATTAAACTGATAGGAATAGTACTACTTAACACACCTTATAATAATGCAGAGAGAGGCAACGCCGAGAGAGGAGTCTGAAGAAGAGGAGTCAGAGGAGGAAGGTGGATTTGAGGAGGTGGAAGACCAAACACAGCAGGGGTCCCAGGGGGCTTGCTGTCACCTTTCGGGGACCCTTGGTGTTGTACGTGGCTGGGTGGAGGAAGAGACCTTCAATGACATCAGTGAGGACAAGGAACGGGACATGGCTAGCTTGGTATCCAACCTTGTGCAAATCGGGAGTTTGCGGTTGTGCAAATGGACTGTTTGCGGTTGTTTGCGGTGCGTTAAACGGGGAGTTTGGTCTGTCACTGTGAAGCGGGCATAACCCTTACACTACCTGATCGATACAACATCATACCTGATGTTTTAAAGCACGTTATTCCAAACAATTTAGGAATGTTAGGTGATTTATGCCCTTTATGAATTAAAACCAGACTCTGCATCAACTATGTAATTTTCCGTGGGAGTTTTGCCATGGATCCCCCTCCGGCATGCCACAGTCCAGGTGTTAGTACCCTTGAAACAACTTTTCCATTACTATTGTGGTCAGAAAGAGTCCCTGTGGGTTTTAAAATTCGCCTGCCTATTGAAGTCAATGGCGGTTCGCCTGGTTCGCCAGTTCGCGAACATTTGCGGATGTTGGCGTTCGCTATTCGTGAACGGGAAATTTTAAGTTCGCGACATCACTACTTATAACATAGTCCCCTATGCAAAGAACATTGGAATGAGAAATACATACACAGTTAAACACTTTATTAAATATGAATATTGCATAAATATGATGTACTGTATCATGTATTCATCTACTTGACTGCAAAGGGCTCCATTGCACTTATATACATGCCTATATATGTATACATATGTATTTATGTGTTTATATGTGTATATATGTCTGTAAATATATATATATATATATATACACACACACATGTAGACATTTGAATGTATGTATCTCTATGTAAAAGCCCTTTGCACACCTGAGACCTCATATTTTTGAGCCCTTTAATGCAATTTTTTTTTTTATCAGATAGGGTTAATATGAGATAACGTTAACATGAGTGTAACTATAATTTTAAATGTATTTTTTGTCTTGCGTAACAGTTAACCAGAACGTTACATTTGATTGTGCTCAAGCAAACGCGTTTAGTTTAAACTCGTAATACGGGCGCTAGTTACTTTTCATGCAAAAAGCTGAGAAATACCTTATATTTCTCGCACACTACAGTTAGCGTGCCACTCGTAATGTAGCCCAATGTGTGGGATTTAGCGAATCCCTGCTATAAAACATCCAGATGTTAGACTGCCCTAGCCTTTTGCTCAACCACTAATAAATTACTTTTAACTTGTAAGACGAGCGCAAAAATTAAAGCTGTATTGATTTAACTTGAGTGCTGTTAATACAGAAAAGTGCTAATATTTTTGCTCTACACTTTCTTGAGGTGATCCTTTTTCAGAAACCTCCAAAGCTTTGCTGCTGCTTCTCTCTAGTTACCTCTAGTATCATTGCCTCTTATGTATCTGCATTTCTACCCAGAGACCAAAGCACAGCACATTGACTGGCCCTCCTCTTCAGCTATTTCTGGCATCATTGCCCCAGCTGTATACTAATTTATACCCAGAACCAAAGCCCACTGACTATCTCTTCACTCCAGCTATCCCTTGTATCAGTATCTCTGCTGTATCCTCCTTTCTTCTTGGAAGCATCACACACTGAATGTCCTTTATCTTTCTACGATCCCTAGCACTAATGTTTCTGCTGTATACTCACTTCAACCCAGGACCACAGCACAATGAATGTGTCTTCCTTTTCTGCTATCCATGGCATCAGTGTATTTGCTGTATCCTTATTTCTTCCCTGGACCACATTACACTGGCTGCCCCTTCTATCCAAATTTATACCCAGGACAACACCACATGGATTGTGACTTTCCTACAGCTATCCCCTGTGGCACTATAATTGTTTACCAAGACCATAACACACTGACTGCCTCCTCCCTCCAGCTACACCTGGCATAAGTGCCCCTGCTTGATCCTTAGTTGTACCAAGAACCACAACACACTAACTGCCACTTCCACTCAGTTATCCCTGGCCTCAGTGTCCCAGCTGGATCCTCACTTCTACCTAGAACAACATCCAACTGATTCCTTCTCCCATTAAATGATATTTCCAAGACAACAGCAAAACTAAATACTTCCTCCCTCAAGCAAATTCAATACCCCCCCCCCCACCCCGTGACAACATATTAAGATGTATAACTGTAACACATTTAATTGCTAAAAAAAAGGTTCTTTTCAAAAATGATCTTATAGGAAAGTCATAACAAGACACTGTACAGAACATATTCTGTTTTTTTTTTTTTTCAGTTAAACATCTAAATCAAATAAATGAAATGCAGAAAAATTTGTTGATGCCTTGTGTATTTTAAGGTAAGGATAATAACAGATGTGACTTAGAAGCGCATATCTTTTATAGAAGTGTTTGCAGAGAAAGACAGCTATCTGAATAATTAAGGGACAAAATGTTACAGTCAAACCTAGTTTCATAATTTAAAATTTTACGCCTCCTCCTAGTACATGAGGAGTACAGAGCGTACCATGAACGCACTTGTTCCTTTCATTTATAGAGCTATTATTATTGTCATGTATTGTGTCGAATCATTGCTATGACTCCCCACAGTCTTTCATTTTTTGCTTCCTTTTAATGCCAGTAAAACTGAAATAGTGGTATCTAGGAAACAAACTTAAAACTTTGATAAACCTGGAAAAAAATAGTTCTATATTTACTATAAGCATGTTGGAAATATTTTCATTTAATTATAGTATATATATATATGGTAGTGGTAGCTTTTGTTAAATATTTTTTGTTATTTAAGGATATATGTTTAGCAAATAGTTTTTTGTGGTAAATTTAAAAATGCAATTAATCCTGCAGAGAGTACACTTATTATTTATAGCTTTTCATTGCACATATAATAGCTAAAATAATCTTTTCTCTTGAACTTTTTTTATAATTATTATTTTTTGATAATCATTACTCTTCTTCTAAGCATTTAGTTTTAGCTGGTTATAACTAACCACGGTCTATGTATTAAAAGTCCTGCTAATTATGGGTAGTATACTGTTGTCAGGTGTGGGCAAAATAACAGCATTTAACCATTTTGGTGCCAGGTTATTTTTTTTCTACTGCTGGAGAGACAGATTCTCTTAGTATTGATATATATTTATTTGGACTTTCTTAAGTTCATATTTACATGAAGGTATATGTAAAATTTATTTTTCGGATATTCGTTTGTCAAACAAATTCCAAATATGGCCAAAGCTAGCAGTGCTACATATATTAGTGTTAAAGTGCAACATACAAAGGTGAGAATTTTTTTTTTTTATTATTATTATTATATTAAACATATTATTACAAATTTTATATCTGTATATAAAGAAAACTTTTTAGAAAATCCTTAGTTTCTTTAAATATTCCAGCATTGATTATAGATGGGTATTCATAATGTTAACAGTAATATTAACACATAATTCATTTAAAATTTATTTCATGTTTTTTACTCAATGTTACAAAAATATTGCTTCTGGTTTACAAGTTACGAGTAATTTTTATTTTGGTGCTTTTGGATGAGGAGCTAATGCTTAATGTGGAATCATAAAGTTAGTGGGCGAGATTACATATGTAGCTCAGGCTTCAGTGTAACTGCTGAAACCTGCATCGCCGTAATATCCCCTCGCACATCAGGGAATCACATATACGACGCCGTCCGTAAATCGGATAAACTAGCAATGTCCAGAAATGTGTGTAAATACTAATTTCTGGAGTCACAAGAGACTTACGGCACTTTAGAAACTGCTGGTGCTTAAGAAAAAAAAAAAAAAGTTAAATCTCCCGTAAAAGTCTAACCCGCCTCCAAAAATAAACCTGATACGTAAAACCCCTATATCCGCAATCCCCCCACATCACAACTAATAATAAAAGTATTAACCCCTAAACCGACAATCCCCCACAACGCGACATGCCTAATTAAACTATTAACCCTTAACCCGCCATTCACCCACATTGCAAACTACCTAATAAATGTATTAACCGCTAATCCGCCATTCACCCCATCGCAAAAAACCTAATAAATTATTAACCCCTAATCTGCCATTAACCCACAATGCAATAAACCTAATAAACTATTAACCCCTTATATCCCAAATCCCCACAACGCAAATGACTAATTAAATTACTAAGCCCCCTGAACTAACACCCCCTAAATTAACCCCAATTACTTAAATTAAAAAATACTAAGTTACAATTAAAATAAAAAAGCTAGCATTACTTAAAAATAAAAAACCCTATAATTAAATTAATCTAAAATTACAAAAAATTAAAAAAGTCTAACATTAGATAAAATAATAAACCAAATTATCAAAAATTAAAAAATTAAACCTTATCTCTATGAATATAAAAAGCCCCCCCCAAATAAAAACACCCCCTAATCTAATACTAAACTAAAAAATAGGCCTTAAAAGGGCCTTTTGTAGGGCATTGCCCTAAGTTAAACAGCTCTTTTACCTTAAAAAATACTAAGACCCCCCTTTAACAGTAAAATCCCCCCACCCACCAAATCCCCAAAATAAAAAACCTAACACTAAAAAATCCTAAACTACCCATTGCCACTAAATGGGCATTTGTATACGCATTGCCCTTAAAAGGGCATTAAACTCTTTTACTGCCCTTAAAAGGGCATTCAGCTTTTTTAAGAGTGCCCAATAAATCTCTAATCTTAAAAAAAAAAAAAAAAAAAAAAAGCCTGTCTAACCCCCAAATAGGTACTCACCATTCCTGAATTCCGGCGGAGAAGGTCCTGTTCTAGGCGGTGAAGTCTTCTTCCAAGCGACCGACATCTTCCAAGCGGGGACTTCTTTCTTCTATCCAGGACCAAGCTGGCGTAGAGCAGAGATGAGCGCGGAGCAGGATTGGCGACCGCAAAGCCTGGAGGATCCTCTTGGTACGATCGCCTCCGTAAACTGAATAGTGAATTCAAGGTACGCATTTAAATATGGCATCCCTTGCATTCCTATTGGCTGATATGATTCTTCAAATTCAAATCAGCCAATAGGATGAGAGCTACTGAAATGCTATTGGCTGTTCAAATCAGCCAATAGGATTTCAGTAGCTCTCATCCTATTGGCTCATTTGAATTTGAAGAATCAGGGGTATAAAGAGAAACAGTATATGGGATCCAGTGTTCTAAATTTAAAGGATCATTTAATACAATAGAATTACAGAATTAACAAATGCATACAATAGTAATACAACACAATAGCACTTACTAACACAATAGCACTTACTCTGAATTTAAGAGGAGTAGCATTTTTTTTTTTTCTGACGAATTCCAAAGTTAAATCCATTTTCCCCTCCCTCTCATATACGCATTTACTGTAAACTCATACACATGCTTAGTAGTAGCTGGTTAATCAGAAAGTTTGCATATAAAAAGGTTGTGCATATTTTGAAGTAAGCTGGATTTTCTTTTAAATTGCGTATTTTATTTGAATCATTAAAGTTTAATTTTTACTTTTTTGCCCTTTTAAGGAATTAAACTGCAAAAAAATGCACTTAATTTGTTAGAGCATGTTGTTTTTGCATTATTAATATTGCATCTCTCTCTCTCTCTCTCTCTCTCTCTCTCTCTCTCTCTCTATATATATATATATATATATATATATATATATATATATATATATATATATATATATATATATATATATATATATATATATATATATTTATATATATAATTAAAGGTGTTATATATCCCTCAGGAACACCAAGCATTGTAAGTAAAGATTCTACTCTTGTTTCATATTTTCTAGTTAAAAAAAGGTGCTAAAAACAGACAATGGACAAGAGTCTAAAAAATGATATCTCAAGGGGGAAATATAAGTACGAAATAATATGCAGAATTTATATTTACTAAAGATTTCAAGTGGTGCGGCTTAACATCATCTCCTGTCAAGATGGAATTATTGATTTAAAGATTACTATTTGTCCTTCCTTAGGCTACCTATTCATTTGTGAGTTCAAGCAAGCAACAGAAATTGATGCAAAATCTTGTAAGTGCCAGAGCAAAAAAGAGACATATGATAATAATGAGCAAGAAAATGTTATTGCTGATTTATGTACAAGCAGAAAATTATATAGAAGAAAGAATATAATTAGGTTTTGATGGCAGGGGTGAAGCTATAAGTTTAGAGAAGGTATGTGGCAATATTGTACATAGAGCATGTACTGCTCTATGTGCTACTGTTAGCCAATAAAGGTACAAAATACTGTCAGTCAAAAGGGTTTTAAAATACTGCTTTGTTTGTGTTACACTGAGCAATTGGTGGATACCTCACAACATTTCCTGGCCTCTAGTACTGGGAGGTCTGGGCCGTCTAAATCAGACATGTGGATGAAGCTTTGAGTGGTTATGGACAGAGCTAAGACCTAAGGGAGGGTCATGTGTATTCTGTGGTTTGGATAGCTGTGGGTGGGGTTCGTCACACATTAGGTAGAGTTTTGAAACATTATGGGCGGAATCTGAACATCCCTAGTTTCCCTTTCTTAAACCAGGATAGTTTCCCTGAAGAGAAAGCTGCAGGAGGGATTATTATTGGTTACTTGTAAAGTGCCAACAGATTCCACAGCGCTATAAACATAGGCGGAATACAAGGAAACATTTATAGGGATCGGACGGGTAGAGGGCCCTGTGGTTATCTATTAATTTAAAATATCTCTACTTTCTACTAAATATAATATACTAAATCTCTATGGTAAAACCACTAAAACCAACACAGATAAATTGTGAAAATAAACTATATGAGGATCCTCCATTATTTGTCAAACAGTTTATTTAGGAATCAATATATGTTAATAATAAGATAAATATTTACAGGTATATATATATATATATATCAATCTATTTTACAGATACAGTCCACATTTTAAGATACAGGGCAACTTTTCTAAACTAACCCCAATTGTGCTACACAGAATATTATCCCAGAAATACTTAGCCAGATTCTCTGTGTCCAACATCATCCATCTTTACAGCATGCCCAGGATACAAAAAAAGAGGCAGAGGCTCTGGTGTTACAATATTTTATAACCCAATTCAAAAGGGAGTGGCTTATCAAATGCCACTCAAAAAGACCAATGGGAGTGTCTATAGTTCAGAGAGAAAGGTGTACCTGGGGGAAGGGATCCCAATAACAGCTAAGTGAATATTCCAGTGATAAAATGTCACCACATTCCCTCACTTTTTCTTCTCCTATGTTGCCCCGTTTTCTAGTTATCCCCACTAGTACAGAAGAACACAGTGGGAGCGAAAACCTTACAGGAGAAATTCTCCCACCATCCCTTCGAAATAATTCCCTCGGCGATATGAGCTCTTCTGTACTTTCCTAGGACTGTCAATTCCTAATCTAACTTTATACAATTCATTAGAAAAAATAATTTAAAATTATACATAGAAACACAAAATCCTATGCTAAACCCCATTAGCAACATTTATACAATGGTCTTAAATATTGGGAAAAGTTCATGTATGAGTGTGTGAGTGTGGGTACACTAGATGGGTATGTGTGTAGTAAAATCTTTATTAAGAAAGTGTGAATTGTGCCTGTAAAACAAATGGTTCACTGAAGTTCTTTGTTGTCATCTTTTGGCATCTGGTCCTTGCTTTTGCTTTACCAAATCTCTCTCTTTGAACCACTTTGTTTTTTTCCAAGACCCTCAAAGGAATGAAAAAAAGATTAAAACCGGGCATATATTTACTTCACACTACAACACTCCATCTGCAGTAGAAACCACATTCACAGTTATTAACTTCAAGTTGGAAAGTGCCTCTGTTATTGCATCATCCAGGCCCTGCCAAGAGTCACACTGTTGTAATCAGCTCTAAAGAAGATGATCTACAAACAGCATGGCTCTTAGGCTTACATGCTAAGGGGGTTCAAGGGGATAGCAATGGAGTAGAGGAAACTGTATAAAGAAAGGTTAGTGTAGGTTGTATGCCTCCCTGAACAGTAGAGTTTTTAGGGAGCGCTTGACGTCTTTGTTCGGTGGTAAAAAATATGTATATTATGGAGTCAAGAGTAGGGACTAAAATAGAGCTTTGTGGAAGAGCCATTGTGAGACTCCACCTACCACCCATGCCCAGCTACCTACAGGCCATCAAGTATTTTTGTGAATGACAATAGGCAACCATACCCCCATTTAAATAAAAAAAGGATTAACCTCTCTCTAATTTGTTCAGTGGGAGAGTTAAAAAGGGCACTCTCTGTGAGCCCAACCTAAAAGATTTCTCTGTTGTCTAGCGGTGCATGTGATTATCATTTCTAGGGTTAACACTTGTTGGGTTAGTGTATCTTTAGAGCTATGGTTAACTGTTTTGCAAAAAAAAAAGTGTCACAAAACACATAAAAAATACATTACAAACTACAGTTACAATCATAATTACACCATCTAATAAAAAATATTCAAAAAATATATATTGCACAACAAAGTTTTAACATTGAGATACATACATATACATCTTTAAAGATGTGTATGTATATGTGTATATATATATTTATATATATACTGTATATATATATATATGTATAAATGTGTCTATATTATGGGGCCGATTTACTAAAGTGCGGATGGACATGATACAATGTGTATCATGTCCGCCGCACATCGATAAATGCCGACAGCATACGCTGTCAGCATTTATCATTGCACATGCAGTTCTGGTGAACTGCCTGTGCAATGCTGCCCCCTGCAGATTTGCAGCCAAATGGCCGCTAGAAGGGGGTTTCAATCAGCCTAATCGTATAGGGTCGGGCGGATTGAAGACCGCAGCCTCAGAGGCAGCGGACAAGTTATGGAGCAGCGGTCAACTACTGTTTCCTGCGAGCTTGAAGACATAATAATTTGGCCCGTATGTTTATTTTTGTGTACATATGTATTTAAAGACATAAATACACATATAAACACATAAATACATATGTACACCTATATAGACATATATAGGAGCCTTTTGCAATTAAGTAGATGAAAACATGTAAAAACATATTTATGCAATATTCATAATTAATAAGTGTTATACTGTGTATATACTATAAATATTTTACATTCCAATGTTCTGCACAAAGTATTTTTAAATAGATATTCATATATATATATATATATATATATATATTATATATATATATATATATATATATATATATATACTGTATATATATTATATATACCGTTTTGTCCAAAGTATAGACCGCACTTTTGTCCCCAAATGTAAAGCTTTAAATTAGGGATGTGGCCTATAATCGGATGTTATTTTCAGTTTTTGCCGCAGCGTGTGTGCTATTGGCGGTTGAAGGCTGGAGCAGAGCAGAGAGGAGAGGAGAGGGGTAGACCGCAGCAGAGCGGAGTAGAACGCAGCAGTGAGGAGCGTAACAATCGGAGCTGCTATGGGCGTCTGGGGCTGGGCAGTAGGTGGACAGACTTGGAGATAGCAAAAAATGAAGAGGATCCCAGGTGTTAAAGTTAAAAGGTGAACTTTATTTATTTTCAGTAAAAACATCATATAGACCCGGGATCCTCTTCATTTTTTGTTACTGGGACCGCTGTTTAAATTTTCTGAAGGTTGGTTCCTGTTGTTCATTAGACCTATTGACAGAAATGGATTGCTCCAAGGGGCGTGACTGGGACTATCAATTACGATGACGTGGGACACAGACGATTGGCACAAGGGGTAGCGGCGGTCTGGGCTTGAAAGTGGGGAGTATATACGGATAGTAACGGGAATGGCTCAGATGTGGAAGCCTCGGATGAAAAGGTAGTTCCCCTAACTCATACATACATTCTCCCTGAACACCGAGTGCATAACCTTACTAACCCATACTCACGGTCCTCAGTCAGCATAACCCTCCTGAGTTTAGGACTAAATGGAGACATTACTGTGAGCAGGGATCATCTGACAAATGTTTAAGCGTCAATTGCATCCAATTAACATTTAACACAGTCTTTTTTGCACATATATAGACATAATTTATACATATACAGATTTTTAGACTTGGAGATGGCTCAAGCTGACAGTGGAGCCTGTAAAATTTTGCAGGGAAAGGAGGAGAAGTGTGGAGGTGAAAATAAAATTTTCTGTAAAATGGCACCAAACTTTAAGGGTGCGGCTTATAATCGGGTGTGGCCTATATTCTGCACAATACAGTATATATAACTATATATAATCATCAATATATAAATAGGTATAGATATATATTGTACCAAAATACCATCAGATATATGTAGAAATATTTAAGATTAAGTAGAACATATTATTTTATGTGAAGAACATTGGAATGTGAAATATTCATATTTTCATGTTGGGTTATTACACATGACAATATGTAATCAGGTTTGTGCGCAAGTAGAGTGTTTTCCACTTTTTTTCTTCTTTGACTTCAATGAGGGAATAGGTTATAGGGTGCAATATTCTAAGTTCGGCTTTTTGCACGCGTTGGGTTAGTGAACAAGCAAAACCAGTTTTTTTCAGCTCATAATACGAGTGCAACCCAACGCGTGCAAAAAGCTTACTTTTAGCACAGTTAACACCGAGCTGGGGCATTAATTAGATCTTAACTTGGAATCTGGCCCTTAATGAATACGTACGTAGTCCAACTAAGTTAAAAATATGACAATTAATAAAATGGCATCAATATTAATGCTATAGGGACAAGACACCTTTACTTTTGAACAGAATATAAATCCTTTAACGGATCATTTTTCGGGACTCTGAGGTACCTTAATTAGGCCTTTCAGGCTTTCTTCTTACAAGTGGTATAATCACATAACTTCATAGACACAAGTAAATATTTCTTCTTTTGAAGATGAGTCTGAATATCCTCATGTCCCTTTATGGGTAAGAGTAAGACGACGGTTCTTTGTCCCAACTTTATAGTATTCTATATACATATAACTCAGTCAACTGAGTGTTTCTGCCATGTGGATTAGATGTGTGCTACACTAGATTGCTTGGTTAAATGAGTGAGGGAGCTGGGTAAATTAAAAAGTCTAGGCAGATAATCAATGAGTACTGCTCCTATGACCTACATCCTACCAGACTCGAGTACAGCATGATTGTATTAGAGAATTATTATTTTTTATATTTTCTTCTTTTTCCTTTTATCTTTTTTTTGGGGGGGGTCTCTCAATTATATTTATGCAACTATCAATAAGAACGCCAGCTCCACATGCTATGTTGTACTATGTCATACCAGCTCCCCACTTATGTTCTTCACTAGATATAGCTATTTAAAGTCTTTGTTTCCCAAATTCCTATTTTACATCTAACGTATGTAGTTTCAAAATGTAACTCTCCTTAGTATCATGTTAGTTAAAAAGCTGGGATTCAAATCCAACCTTTGCAAAACATATAGTATAACAATAAGCTAGCCTAAAGAATTGTTTGGCCTACACCAGTATGGTTAATTACTTACATAATATATCCGATGCTAAAATGTCTTTATATATTATAATGTCCAAGAGTGACTGTTACCAATGCTAACCTCCCTCACTTCTTTGTTTATTTTTCTTTAGATCAATTAGGTCCAAAACTGGACTTCTAAGATATATGGGGAGCACTTACTAAATTATATAAAATCAAAAAGAGGTTTCATCTTTATGTTGTATCCAATTGTATGGTTGACACATTCGACAGCTATGGTTCTTATGCTTATACTTTTTACCTGTAAGATTTCTACATCATATATCCCACCTAGACGGGATGCTGCCTTAGTTATCATTATGCATATATCACTATAGAAGTCTATAATTCTAGAGCATTTGTTATTAGTTGTCTCCTCAACTGAGCTTGAATAGATGTGTAGTGTAACCCTGTATTCTTTGTATATGGATATAAATATTTTATGTTGTATTATATGAAAACCTCAATAAAATATTAATAAAAAAAATAAAATAAATAAAAAGACTATCCACTCAAGCAACTGGGAGTAAATTAAGGTCAGTGTGGGAACAAGATGTGAGACTAATTAAGCAAAAGTGAGAATATGGTGTGTGTGTGTCAGAGTGTATGTGTGTTTGTGTGTGTGCATATGTGTGTGAATGGGCTTGTTAGGCTACCAAGGAGTCTGATTATTAAAGCCAGCCTATAAATAAAATTAATTGAGGCTCACTTCACCTATCTTTTCTAGCTGATTGCCAGTGGCTGTTCCTGGCATTAACCCTATATTTGTGTTAAATAGTTCAATACATGATATTTCACACTGCAAAGGAAAGCCGTGCAGAAAATCAATAATTACAACAGCAACACTTTGGAAACAAGTTTGCAAAATGGGTTATGTAAATGTGTGTTATTTTTAATATTTACATGTCTGCTTTATTATGTTAAAGTGATTCCTCTGGATAGAATGGAATTTGCTTTGGCAATCTCGCAGACATGAATGAGAAACTGGCTGGTGGCTTTCTGTGGCGTTTTGGAGCATTCTTAACCCCTTAGTGACCAGAGCACTTTTCCATTTTCTGTCCGTTTGGGACCAAGGCTATTTTTACATTTTTGCGGTGTTTGTGTTTAGCTGTAATTTTCTTCTTACTCATTTACTGTACCCACACATATTATATACCGTTTTTCTCGCCATTAAATGGACTTTCTAAAGATACCATTATTTTCATCATATCTTATAATTTACTATAAAAAAAATGATAAAATATGAGGAAAAATGGAAAAAAACACACTTTTTCTAACTTTGACCCCCAAAATCTGTTACATATCTAAAACCACCAAAAAACACCCATGCTAAATAGTTTCTAAATTTTGTCCTGAGTTTAGAAATACCCAATGTTTACATGTTCTTTGCTTTTTTTGCAAGTTATAGGGCCATAAATACAAGTAGCACTTTGCTATTTCCAAACCATTTTTTTCCAAAATTAGCGCTAGTTACATTAGAACACTGATATCTTTCAGGAATCCCTGAATATCCCTTGACATGTATATATTTTTTTTTAGTAGACATCCCAAAGTATTGATCTAGGCCAATTTTGGTATATTTCATACCACCATTTCACCGCCAAATGCGATCAAATACAAAAAATTGTTCACTTTTTCACAAATTTTTTCACAAACTTTCGATTTCTCACTGAAATTATTTACAAACAACTTGTGCAATTATGGCATAAATGGTTGTAAATTCTTCTCTGGGATCCCCTTTGTTCAGAAATAGCACACATATATGGCTTTGGCGTTGCTTTTTGGTAATTAGAAGGCCGCTAAATGCCACTGCGCACCACAAGTGTATCATGCCCAGCAGTTAAGGGGTTAATTAGGGAGCTTTTAGGGAGCTTGTAGGGTTAATTTTAGCTTTAGTGTAGTGTAGTAGACAACCCCAAGTATTGATCTAGGCACATTTTGGTATATTTCATGCCACCATTTCACCGCCAAATGCGATCAAATTAAAAAAAACGTAAATTTTTTCACAATTTTAGGTTTCTCACTGAAATCATTTACAAACAGCTTGTGCAATTATGGCACAAATGGTTGTAAATGCTTGTCTGGGATCCCCTTTGTTCAGAAATAGCAGACATATATGACTTTGGCGTTGCTTTCTGGTAATTAGAAGGCCACTAAATCCTGTTGCGCCTCACACGTGTATTATAGCTAGCAGTGAAAGGGTTAATTAGGGAGTTTGTAGTGAGCTTGCAGGGTTAATTTTAGCTTTAGTGTAGAGATCAGCCTCCCACCTGACACATCCCACCCCCTGATCCCTCCCAAACAGCTCCCTTCCCTCCCCCACCCCACAATTGTCCCCGCCATCTTAAGTACTGGCAGAAAGTCTGCCAGTACTAAAATAAAAGGGTTTTAAAAAAAAAATGAATTTTTTTTAGCATATTTACATATGCTACTGTGTAGGATCCCCCCCTTAGCCCCCAACCTCCCTGATCCCCCCCAAAACCGCTCTCTAACCCTCCCCTCTGCCTTATTGGGGGCCATCTTGGGTACTGGCAGCTGTCTGCCAGTACCCAGTTTACAATAAAAAGTGCTTTTTTTTGTTTGTTTTTTTTTTTCTGTAGTGTAGCTTTCCCCCCCCACCCCCACCCCCCACAGACAAACCCCCACCACCTTGCTGATTGTTTTAATTTTCCCTTTTTTTATATTTTTTATTTCCACATTTTCTGCAGTGTAGCGGTTCCCACCCGCTCCCTCCCCGTGCACGTGCCCGCCCCCACCCTCCCGTGCACGCGCGCGCGCCCATGCGCGCCCCCAGCCACCCCCGCCCACAATCCCGCCCCCCTTCACATCCACAGGGCCATCGATGGCCGCCACCCGCCTCCCGGTCCGGCTCCCACCCACCAACACAGGGAGCAACCGATCTCCGGTGCAGAGAGGGCCACAGAGTGGCTCTCTCTGCACCGGATGACTTAAAAAGGTTATTGCAGGATGCCTCCATATCGAGGCATCACTGCAATAACCGGAAAGCAGCTGGAAGCGAGCAGGATCGCTTCCAGCTGCTTTCCACACTGAGGACGTGCAGGGTACGTTCTCAGGCATTAACTGCCTTTTTTCTGAGGACGTACCCTGCACGTCCTCAGTCGTTAAGGGGTTAAAGCATGGTCAGGAATTTTTTACCTCAACATTAAAGGGCCATTATACACTTATTTTTTCTTTGCATAAATGTTTTGTAGATGATCTATTTATAAAGCCCATAAAGTTTTTTTTTTTTTAAATGTATAGTTTTGCTTATTTTTAAATAACATTGCTCTGATTTTCAGACCCCTAACCAAGCCCCAAAGTTTGATGTGAATACCGTCAGCTACCTTCTCCAGCTTGCTCCTGTTTGTGTAAAGGGTCTTTTCATATGCAAAAGAAGGGGGAGGGGGGCGTGTCTTATTTCTCACTTGCAGTGGGCTTTCCAACTACCTTTTCAACAGAGTTAAACTGAAAGCTTCTAAGTAAGTTTTTAAACAATTTTATACTGGATTTTTATATCAGTATCTGTGCATCTTATTCTTTATAGTAGTGTCTATTACATGCAGTTATATGAAAATGAGTGTATACTGTCCCTTTAAAAAAGTATGCAGGATTTAGAAACAAGCGATTGCTTCTATGAACTATATCTTCTCACAATTATGTTTCCCTGCCTTGGTTTGTGTTTTATTTTATTTTTCTTGAACTTTTTTAAGTTTTATTATGTGCACATGTTAGAGTGTAATGTTTCATAGTTCACAATTTTTTCTTCCTATTTGTTTGTTTTGAAGTGTCTTTAAATAATTTTTGTGATGCCTGTATCATTGACAGTAAAAGTAATTCAATATGTTAGGAAGTTAACAGTTGTAAAATGAAAGCGACTCCATTGATTTTAATTAAGTTGATCTGTATGAATTCTGCAATATTCAAGCAGAGAAGTTACAAAAAGTTTTTTTATTTTTCCCCCCCAGCAAGAATATGTTTTACTTGGCGTATGTTTGTGTCAGTGTAACAGGATCACTGTATGTGCTGGATTCTGGTTTAGGTCTTTGGTGCCTTTTCTTTTTACTTAGGGTGGATATGGTGGGAAAGAGCAATGAATGGTTCTATAATTTAGCTGGAGAGTTTAAAATGAGTCTTAAGATAAGAATATTATTTAGGAAGTTGACAGTAAACTACAGTTTTAAAGAAGTGAGATTGTTAATATTAGCTTTCATATGAAATTTGCATTTTAAATTCAACCCCCATATTACTTTATACTAGCTCTATAAGGTAATACTACAACAGGAAGGAGCCACTGAGGATCTTACAGTTCACAGTGACCTTATTGAATAACCTGTCCTTCCCAGTGATACCTTCGGGAATGCTTTTAAATGAGATACCAAGTTTTCTGATGTTAAATTATTCTTTAAAGTAACAGAAAACATTTTGTAATTACAAAATTTGTCTGCAATCTTGAAATTGTGCAGGCGGCACATCACAGGAAGGGGCAAGAAACAGGGGGGGTTCCCTACGCTATACAAAAAAATATTTGGTGAGGGAGGGTTGGGTTTCCTGCACTTCCAAAACAGGTTATAACAGGGGGAGGGGATCCCTATTAACAATTGCTTGGAGTGGGGGGGGGGGGGGTTAGGGTGGATCACTACACCAGGGAATTTTTTTTCATGAATAAATAATGTAAAAAATAACTAGGTACTTGAAGACAGCTGCCAGTACCTAATATTGCTGCTACTAGTTAGAGGGGTGAGGATTCAATAGCTGTTTGGGAGGGATCAGGGAGGTGGGAGAGTTGAGGAGGAATCCCTACAATGCAAAAAAAAGAAAAGAAAAAGAAAAGAGGTAATAAACAAGACAATGGACACAGACAGATTTGGGATCCGATAAGTAACATGGTCAAGTTTTCTTTATAACTTAAAGGGACAGTCTACTCCAAATTGTTTATTGTTTAAAAAAATTGATAATCCCTTTATTAACCATTCCACAGATCAGCACAACCAACACGGTTATATTAATATACTTTTCACCTCTGTGATTAACTTTTATCCAAGCCCCTGCAGAGTGCCTCCTTGTCTCAGTTCTATTTACAGACATTCATTTCAGCTAATTAGTGCAGACTCATGAACAACCCCATGGGAGAATGCACAAAGTTATCAATATAACATACATGGGCGAGCAGTGTCTTGCTGTGAAATGGTATAGAAATGCCCTAAAATAAAGGTGGCCAGCAGGGGCTTAGACATTTAGTGTTGTAAAGGTTATAAATTATATTAATATAATAATGTTTGTTGTGCAAAGTTGGGGAATAGATAAAAATGTGTTATTTATCCTTTAAACAATACAAATTTTGGAGTAATTTTTCCCTTTAAGAAACATTTTGTCATAAACCTATAAACTATATAGTACAACTGTTTCTCATACACCAAGGATGTGACAAACAAAATCCCAACACCCTGGGAAATAAAGATGTTCTATGTATATCGCTGGATGACCATACAGAAGAGAGGAGAGCCTGATGCCGCAACTGTTGCCTCTGGCTCAATCTCTACTCATGGACAGTCAGTATCTTTCAAAGGACTCCAGCTGTCAAATTACCGGCCACAATTCTCTGACTGAGGAGGAAAAATCTCTTGTAGGAAAGAACTGCTCAAAAAATGCCAAAGAAAAATAGTAGCAAAAAAGGGCATTTCCAAATAATACAACTTTTAAGCTTGCCCAGATACTGCCAAGCACATGAGCTGGAAGCCAGAAGATCATTCTCAGCTCCTACATTACTTTGGTAATGCTGATTACACATGTATGGATTTCCGTGTGGACCTTCAGTTGAAAAGAGCGGACACCCTTGTGTTTATATATATATATATATATATATATATATATATATTGTTTTTATGAAGATTTGTGTATGTGCATTTAGACTAATTATTTTAATAATTATTTAAGGGGTATTTTAGTAAAAATATCAATACTATCTATATATCCAATCAAAGAATATTGTTGAGGTTGATCTTTCTTAAAATATCTAATAAAATGTCAAATTTCGGATTCTGACCAGAAAGTGAGACACCAAGCTGAAATAAATCTGATATGACCTATATTATGTGTACATATATTCATGGATTTTGTTTTTAGCAAGGTCTTTGTTGTCTTATTTCCTTGAATACTACATTACTTGATTTGCCTTTGCTACTCTTGAGATGGTGTCACATTCATTTTACACTGAGAACTTAATTGCACAAAAACACATACTATTTATATTTTTATAATAATTTCACATATTTTATGAAAATGCATCATAAGTTCAGATATTTCAAAACCCCTATGGGTTATTTTGCAAGTGTTTAAACCCTAAAGCAGTGGTTGTTAATATTTATTTAATATTTGTTCTAATACACCCTTTGCATACTTTTTAAATACATGCAACACCCCTAAGCTATTTTTAGATTAAACTAAAAGTTGCAATTAAGCAATTTGTGTAAGTAGAGACCTTTCCAAGAAGAATATCATGAACAATTTTGAACCTTTTCACTATAGTTGGATGAGAAGACCTCAGCTAAAAGAAATGTCCAAATACCATGATTGGGGATAACTATCAGATACAGTAGGTGCACGAACAAAAAAAAATAGCTTTGTCCAAAAGATTTGTTTCATGTTTTTCAAAATGTTTGGTTTGCTTAAATTTCATTCATGTGGGCTCTTAATTCAGCCGAATATTGGTTTTGAGTTCATTATTGTTATTTCCAATAGGAAAAAATAATTTACAACTAATTTTAACATCTAAATCTTACATTATAAAATTCAGACAAATAAAATAACCTATCTTTCAATGAAAAGACAACATTGAGGGGGCAATTACATTGTTTTATAAAAGCTTATTGAAAATAGCTGAGCATCCCCTAGTCTCCCACTTCCCTATGACAACGTGAGGCTTGATTGGATAAGTCTGTATGAAAAACCCCCAACATTAACTTCCTGACTAGATGCCCTTAAACAATAATCATTAGTAATACTTTAGCAGGATTGGACAGGGAACAGGGACACAAAAATGGTGAGATCCTCTGTACATCATTACAAACTAAGGGGCTGATTAGAAAACTTATATAGCTCCTTTCCTGTTCTTTCCTGCACCATTTTTGGTGGTAAATGGTAGAAACAAACAAATTAATTAATTTGGCAAGCATTCGTTTGTTGTCAATTTTGTTTTGCAATGTAAAAATCTGCTGAAATAGTGACAGAATCGCCAAATCTGTATAAATTAAGACACATTTGTATATGTTTGAAGCACAAATGCACGTTTCTAATCACTATCATAAAGTGCAAATAATTGTGAGTTTTATTTTTTGGTGGTGGGAGGCCATTTGCAGTAGAGAATCAACATTGGTGTTCTGGTGAACACAGGGGCACAGTAAGGGTTAATTGATCTGTGACATACAGGGTACGTCGCTGGTCCTTAAGAGGTTAAGTCAGGGTTCATTGATGATTGGCTGATGGTCTCAACAGTCTCACATTTTTGTTTTCTATTTGGGGTGCCACATTTAGGAATAAAGGGCCTTAAACAATGGTACATAACTAACATACAGCTAGATTACGAGTTTTGCATTATGACAAGTCTTGTCAGAATAGGTGTACTGCGCACCTTTTTGGCCGTCATGCAACATCAGTACCACACTTTAAGAAAAGTCCTTTTCAATGGGACTTCCTTAGTGCTGTTATTACGAGTTTTGCTGTGAGGCCAAAAAGTGAGCGTTACACTCTAAAATGACAAGATCTGTACCGCCACCTAAAGTCAAAGCGCACTAACACCCATAAACGAACTATTAACCCTAAACCGAGGCTCTCCCGCATCGCAAACACTATAATAAATGTATTAACCCCTATTCCGCCGCTCCCCGACATCGTCGCCACTATAAATGACTAACCCCTTTAAGTGACGTCATCCAAGATGGCGTCCCTTACATTCCGATTGGCTGATAGAATTCTATCAGCCAATAGGATTGAGCTTGCATTTTATTGGCTATTCCAATCAGCCAATAGAATGCAAGCTCAATCCTATTGGCTGCTTGGATCAGCCAATAGGATGAAAGCTTAATCCTATTGACTGATTGCAACAGCCAATAGGATTTTGTCCCCTTTAATAGCTATTGGCTGATAGAATTCTATCAGCCAATCAGAATGTAAGGGACGCCATCTTGGATGACGTCACTTAAAGGAAAACTTCATTTTCAAGCGACCGCGCCGGATGTCTTTAAGATGGACTCGCTCCGCGCCGAATGAATGAAGATAGAAGATGCCGTCTGGATGAAGACTTCTGTCTGCTTGGATGAAGAATTCTTCCGGCTTCAATGAGGACTTCTGCCTGTTTGGATGAAGACTTCTGCCGGCTTCGATGAGGACTTCTGCCCGCTTGGATGAAGACTTCTGCCACCTGGATGAGGATAGATGTCCGGTCTTTGAAAACTGTAAGTGGATCGTCAAGGGTTAGTGTTAGTTTTTTTTAAGGGTTTATTGAGTGAGTTTTATTTTTAGCTTAGGGTTTGGGCAGTAAAAGAGCTAAATGCCCTTTTAAGGGCAATGCCCATCCAAATGCCCTTTTCAGGGCAATGATTAGCTTAGGTTTATTTAGATTGATTTAGATTAGGTTTTTATTTGGGGGGTTTGGTTGTGTGGGTGGTGGGTTTTACTGTTGGGGGGTTGTTTGTATTTTTTTTTACAGGTAAAAGAGCTGATTTCTTTGGGGCAATGCCCCGCAAAAGGCCCTTTTAAGGGCTATTGGCAGTTTAATGTAGGCTAGGGTTTTTTTATTTTTGGGGGGGCTTTTTTATTTTGATAGGGCTAATAGATTAGGAGTTATTTGTTTTTTTTGTAATTTAGATAATTGTATTTGATTCATTTAATTTATTTCATTTTATTGTAATGTTAGGTTTTAGTGTGAGGCAGGTTAGGTTTTATTTTACAGGTAACTTTGTATTTATTTTAACTAGGTAGCTAATAAATAGTTAATAACTATTTAATAACTAGTCTACCTAGTTAAAATAAATACAAACTTACCTGTGAAATAAAAATAAAACCTAAGATAGCTACAATGTAACTATTAGTTACTTTGTAGCTAGCTTAGGTTTTATTGTACAGGTAAGTTTGTATTTAGTTTTAAATAGGAATTATTTAGGTAATAATTGTAAGGTTTATTTAGATTTATTTTAATTATATTTAAGTTAGGGGTGTTAGGGTTATGCTTAGGGTTAGGGTTACGTTAGGGTTAGGTTTAGGGGTAAATATATTTATTTAGTGTTAGTGATGTTGGAGGCCAGAGGTTTAGGGGTTAATAACTTTAGTATAGTGGCGGCAATATTGGGGGTGGCAGATTAGGGGTTAATAACTGTAATGTAGGTGGCGATGTTAAGAGCAGCAGATTAGGGGTTAATTAGTGTATTTAGGTGGTGGCAATGTTAGGGGTAGCAGATTAGGGGTTAATAACTGTAATTTAGGTGGCAGCGATATCGGGAGCAGCAGATTAGGGGTTAATAGTTTTATGTAGGTTGAAGCAATGTCGGGGGCGGTAGATTAGGGCTGTTAAGACGTGGTTTTTATGTTAGGGTATTAAGTTTAAACATAACTGTGACGAACCAAGGCTATCCAACCCTGCGACACTCACTTATTTGGCACAGAAATAGACTAATTTCTTGCCTGAAATTATACAATCCATTATAATTTCTGCTAGGTAACTCCACTTTCATATATACCTATCAGGAATCTCCTAGTTTCATTGGGAGAATCAATTGGATACCAGATATGACAGATTTCCCTTCATTTAATGTCATTACACATATGTACATAATATACCAATGTCCTTTAAGTGACCTGGTCAGTTTTTTGTGACTGAGGTCCTGTTTTGCATCATGCATTCTTCTGACAGCCTAAGCCATAAACCCTATCCTGTGTATTTCTGAAACTAAGAGCTTGAGTGGCTTTATGAACAATGCATACACAATAACATTTGGTGGAGCTATTTATGAAGCACTTCAAAGAAAACACAAGTCACAATTCTTCTTGAAAAACAAATAACTGTTTTGAGTTCAAGCTACACAGAATTAATCCCTTCTTAGCTAAATCCTGAGGTTTTTGTGACACCTCCCCAATAAGAGACGCAAAAGGGGGTGGCTACGAGCCACTCCCGATGCATATCAAAGGGAGCTTCCCCTTGCGGTGATAACGCCATTGACAGACAAATTTCACATAGCAGTTTGGCCAGCAGGATGCCCTCCTTTTAAAAGTGACACACTAGTTGCTCTACCCAACTGATTGAATATATTGCAGGGCCCCTCCCACGCAGCCTGTAGCTGGTTCTGCCTCATGGGTGTTAGTACCAGATCATTTTGCCCCATCTCATATACTCCCTCTCTGGCAGTAAAATCCTGCAACTGTTTTTGTGGGAATATGGCATCTCTGGGTTTTGCAGGTACCTCCCCCTATAAGGCTTGCATCTTAACTCCTTCTGCTCTTTCATAATATTCACCATTCCTATGCAAAGTGTTGTTCTGATTACCATTTCTGTAAAAATTTCTTTATCCTCTATGATTCTCACTCCAGTGTTGTTCCCTTCCGCCAAAGCAATTATTCCAATTATATTGATTACCATATTGGTTGTATCTTCTATCATAGTTATGGTCCCACCATCCTTGGTTCCTATTTCTAAAATTTCTATTTGAATAACCTCCATTCCCTTCATAATTGTTCCTGTCATTGTAGACCCTACTTTGGTAATTATTTTTTGTTTTATTTGCCCTTTCCCACGAATTACTATTTTCCATTTGGATATTTTTGTCTTCCCCCTCATTAGCCAATTCCACATCTACTTGGACATTGGATGACTCAGAGATGTATCTTTCAAATTTTTTACATTTAGTGATTATAATTTCTTTCTTCACATTCTCTAATCTTTCAATAATCGCCTGTTGTTTATCTTTTAGAGCCTGATCCTCCTTAATTACTTCCAATTTCTCTTTAATGTTTAAAATCTCACTGTTAATATGTTCAATGCTTTCATTTCTGGACTTTTTGATAACCTTAATTAATCCTTTGGATGCTTCTTTTCGAGCAGAAGGAGTTAATCAATACCAGGGAAGATCTAATCCACAAAAGAATAGGGAGGAGAATAGATGGGACAATAGACAACCAGAAATGTTTACTTCAAATAGATTTACCCCTCTAGCTACCCTGAATAAACATCAACCCACTATAAGTAATAGTGTGAGTCATATTGATTTGACAAGAGAAGAAAAGGCTTTTTTAGGTCAAAGTCCCCTAAGAGAGGGAGTTCCATTACTGTCAAAAAATATGAACGGACAAGGAAAGGAGGAAAGGGTATTAAGATCAAGAGAAAGAAAAAGGCAAATAGAGGAGTTAGAGGAGGAAGAAGAAAAAGAAAAAATAGAAGCCAAGAGACAGAAGTAGGAAAGAAAGTAGGTATTTTTAATCTTAGTGAAAAGATTTTAAGCAAAGAAGAAGAGAGAGTTTTAAATTTAGGGCTATCATTCGCTCCTTCTAGAAAGATGAACAAGTTCGAACCTCACATTAATATAATGAAATATGTGAGGAATTTAACCCTAAAACGTTTCTTTCTAAAAAATCCCATTAAAAGATATATTACTGGTGAAAGTGGGACAAGAGAAACAGATACATTTAATCATACAGAATTGAAATTGAAGTCAAGTTTTTATCCTAAGAATGATAGAGGGAGCAATTTGGAGACATTCGAAAAAATGGTTTTGGCTGATTTAAGAAAAAGTGAGGATCGAAAGATTAAGTTTAAGAAAAACTTTAATAAGAAAGATAGGAAAGTACTAGAGGAACTCCAAAATAATAATAATATCACCATTAAAATGGCAGACAAATGGGGAGGCCTAGTTATTTTAGACAACAAGAAGTATAAGGGTGAAGCTGAGAGATTACTTAGTGATAAAAAAAACCTATAGAAAATTGGACATGGATCCCACTAAAAAGTTCATGACCAAATTAGAGAGAATATTGGACAAGGGTAAAGAGAGAGGGATTTTAACAGATAAGGAATATCTATATATTAAACCTCAATATCCTAAGATTCCGATATTGTACTTTTTACCCAAGGTCCATAAAAGTTTAATTAACCCTCCCAGGAGACCTATAGTCTCAGGGATAGATTCCATTATGGCTAACCTCTCTGAATATGTGGACAAGTTCTTGCAGAAGTATGTAGTACAATTAGACTCCTATTTAAAAGACTTGACTAGTGTCCTAAAATTACTAAAAGATATTGAGTGGGAGGAAGGGTTTCTGATGGCCACTTGTGATGTATCATCATTATATATCAATATTAAACATGATTTGGGATTGGAGGCAGTTGAAAATTATGTGTCTAAAGATGAAAATATAGTGAAAGAACAGAAAGAATTTTTGATAGAAATTATACGTTTCATCCTGGAGCATAATTACTTCTCATTTGATGGTAAATATTTTCTACAAATTGAGGGGACAGCAATGGGCACGATATTCATACTGAGCTACGTGAATCTGTTCATGGGGGACTGGGAACAAAGGTTTCTCCAATTTACAGAGCTTGGTGCGAATCTTGTGCTTTTTAAAAGATATATAGATGACATTCTTATTGTTTGGCGGGGGACCGAAGACACCTTCAAGGATCTATTTAATACCATGAATAATAATGACAGAGGTCTAACCTTCATTAGTAGGGATTTTATAAAATTTTTAGATTTGGATATAATAGTGGACAATGAGGAGTTGATAACTAAAACACATTTTAAACCGACAGACTCTAACAACTATATCCACGCCACTAGCTGTCACTACTATAAGTAGAAAGAGAACATACCGGTTGGGCAATGTTTAAGGATCAGGAAAAACTGCTCCAAAATAGGTGATTTTAATGAACAAGTAGCAATATTAGAGGAAAGGTTCAAGGAAAGAGGCTATAGGGAGAATAATATAAAAACCGCTATAATGAGAGCAAGGAATACAGACAGAGACTCCCTTTTGGAATATAAAAGGAAGGAGAATAAAGAAAACGATTTTTTAGATATTCCCTTCGTCACCACATATAGTGATGATCATGGAGTGATTAAAAGGATTTTAAGGAAGCACTGGCATCTAATAAAGAACGATCCAGTTATTGGAGATAAGTTGCCCACATACCTTAGGATAGTGTATAAAAAAACTAAGAATTTTAAATCATTATTAGCTCCTAGTGAGTTTAAAAGGAAAAATAAAAAAGAATTCAGGGAAATTGATTTAAGGGGGGAGGAAGTGAGGGGATTCTTCCCTTGCGCTAACTGCAAAGCTTGCAGATGCGGCGTAAAAAAGAAAAACATTTTGATCCCTGGTACGAATAAAGAATATATTATTAAGGACACCATAAGATGTAGCAATAAGGGGGTGGTGTATATGTTACAATCAGTGTTCCCTCTAAGGACAGTTTTGTGTGCAGCCCAGCAGTGAAACAGTTAACAAGAGAACCATGCCTTACCATCTGCATTGTGCAGTGTTTGCTAATTGCAGGGTGTGGTTACCTAATTAACTGTTTCACTGCTGGGCCGCACAAAAATCTGGCCTTAGAGGGGACACTGGTTACAATGTTCTTGTAATTTGTTATATATAGAGGAGACAACCAGGATGCTCAGGGACCGGATAAGGGAACACCTCTGGAATATAGAAAATGGGAAACAGGAGACTCATCTAAATTTACATTTCATGGACACCCATAAAAACAACATAAAAGAACTTAAATATTGGGGTTTGTGTTCAGTATGAAAGGACTGGGGGGGAGGGGATTTTGAAAATAAACTTGTTAGGAGAGAAGCTGAGTTGATTTATGATTTTAACACCCTTTATCCATATGGTCTAAACCTAGATTTAGAACTAGCCCACTTTTTAACTTAAGAATTAATTTTATTATTCCCCCTACTTATGTGTAGGTTCTATTCCTTTTAACCCATCCCCTTTTAGCTATTCTAATACATTCCCTATTTGTACGCCAGAAATAAAACATGAATTTCTTATCTCCCTATGAAAATGTAAGTTATGAATTATAGTAATGCAATTATAAATTTGTTGTTTTAGATTTTTAAAGGTTATATTTATTATGTTAGTGGTATAATGTTTTTAGGAATTCGGTTTTATAGTAATATTTATTATTATATAAATATCTTATTTATGCAACTAAGTTTTGGGAATAAAATTTATTAGAATATATGAAAGTATCCAATGAATTTTTAAGATTATGCTTGGTGTAAAAAATGCTTGTCAAAACATTTTGGAAATGATGGCTGACAAGACAAAGAACTACATGTGGACGTATCTGTTAAAATACTTGCGCAAGTAGTCACCTCGGAATCTGGAAACCGGGTGACGTCACTGACGGAATTCGAAAGCTGAGACCAGAGGAGAAACCATAGTGTTGAGTCAGGTGAGAGAGACGATAAGGAGACACGAAAAGGAGGTAAGAGAGCCTCACTGCTTCACCTAGTGTTTGAGACATTTTTAATCGCTGACACAGTGATAAGAGAGAAGGTGAGAGAGCCTCTCTAAACTACAGCTGTTATCAAAGGTTAGGTGAAAACGCTGACAGCCGGAAGCAAACTATTGTTTTTGAGGAACTCATTCCTTTTTGAATAACCAGCCCCAAGTATCAAGCACTAATATTCGGGGATCCCTGAAAGATACAAACTTACAGCTGTACTGAACAGGCACATTTAATGGGAACTGTTTTTTAAAAAATTCCAAGCATTGGGCATTATTGTTGTTATACCGATTTGGATACTATTAACTAGTTTTAAGTTGGAGTCTGATAGGCTTATATTGATTTGTCTAAACATTTGTGATTGGAATATTGAAGTACATATGAAAGTGCGAATGGTATTTTAGTTAGATTTTTTTTAGCGGATGTGATTTTGAAGAAGTGTATTTTATATTTATGAAATAAACTGTTGTGATTATTCATACCATGCTATCATCACTATAGTAGTGTTTTACAGATATAAAGGTTTTATATATACATCTATATTTCCTACAGCTTTAAGCGCCTACTACACCTATTGTTTTATTTATTTGATATTCAAACTATCTAGGGAGGAGATAGTTAATTTAGTTAGGCTTAGTAGGATCGGTTTAGCGCTTTACCCTACCACCATTGACTGAAATTATACAATCCATTATAATTTCTGCTAGGTAACTCCACTTTTATATATACCTATCAGGAATCTCCTAGTTTCATTGGGAGAATCAATTGGATACTAGATATGACAGATTTTCCTTCATTTTATGTCATTACCGTTTCACACACATATGTAGATAATATACCAATGTCCTTTCAGTGAACTGGTCAGTTTTTTGTGACTGAGGTCCTGTTTTGCATCATGCATTCTACTGACAGCCTAAGCCATAAACCCTATCCTGTGTATTTCTGAAACTAAGAGCTTGAGTGGCTTTATGACTTAATGCATACACAATAACATTTGGTGGAGCTATTTATGAAGCTCCTGGCACTTCAAAGAAAACACAAGTCACAATTCTTCTTGAAAAACAAATAACTGTTTTGAGCTCAAGCTACACAGAATTAACCCCTTCTTAGCTAAATCCTGAGGTTTACGTGACAATAACTTTCTCTTTCTCCATAGACATCAATGGGGCTGCGTTACGAAGCTTTTGTTTCCGCGATCTCAGGTGTTAAGCTTTTTTTTTTGCCGGCTCTCCCCAATGATGTCTATGGGGAAATATTGCATGAGCACGTTAAAGCAGCGCTTGTATTTGGGTGAAGCATGGAGCTCAACGCCACCATATCACCCACGCAAGCCTGCTTTTTGCAAACCTGTAATAGCAGTGCTATATGTAGGTGAGTGATGAAAATAATGTACACGAAATTAGCGAGCAGCCATAACGCCATAACTTGTAATCTAGCTGACTGATATCAATATTACAGCGGCTGGAGTTAAAACTGTCCAGATGCCAGAATACACTATTATTTAGTCAGCTGCATACGGCAAACTCTGTAAATAGTAATAGCTTGGGTTTGATCATACAAATTAAAATGGAGCTTCAATTTAGTGATCTATCCCTTAATGTGTGTACTGACATTTCCTTCTGTTTGGACTGGGCACTGCTGTAGTTGTTCATGTGATCTTATGGAAAGAAACAAAAAAACAAACTCACTTTCATGCAAACAAATCCCAGGGTTAGAAATTCTCTTTCGGTCAGCACCATCTTCTATACAAATTGGTCGACAGTAACAGACAGTTTAGGTTTAATATTTGCATCAAACGTCATAGAGCCTGTATGTTGATTGATTCCTTTTCAAATTGTGTACTAATGCTAATAGCTGATGTGACAATAAACATGTCTTAAAACCTTGTCATTCTAAAGGATTTGAACATAGGCATTATTTGTATAGTGGCATGTGTGTTTGTCAATAGATTTTGATCAAACATATTTTCACAAATGATACTACAATTAGAATAACATTTGCAAATAAATCTCAAGTGAATAGGCTGATAAATAAATATAAATACATTGATTAAAATCAGTGATTTGGTAGTCATGTTGGCCTGACTTCATTATTATAAATATGGTAAAAAGGCAGTAATGATCTGCTTTTCTCAACTATTTGTTAACAACATATAACGGCATTATACAAAACAAAACAGACATATAGAAATTGAACTCTAGCTTTTCCAAATTTGTTTGGCATAACAAGAAACCGCGTATTGCAATAGAAAAACTGATGCAACCATGTGAAGCTGCTGGTCTAGCATTACCTAATATAAGATTCTATAATCTTGCAGCTTTGAGCAAAATTGCGCTGGATTGGTTTATAGAAACTAGTTGGTTCTCAACTCCAGAAATGGAGAATGTCTTAGTTGCCCCTTTCTCACTCAAAGCCTTATTACATGTCCAATTTAAAGAAATCCCGAATATTATAAAGAGTCTAATATCTATGCAAAATATTATTCTCGCATGGCAAAAGCTTTGTACGCTAATGAGCATAGATTATTCATACTCAGAATATCTACCTTTAATAGGCAATCCTGAATTTTCTCCTGGAAATAACCAGGGGATATATAGAGAGTGGTATAGCAAAAATCTTAAGTTAGTTGGTCAATTTCTTACAGAGGAGAGACAAATCATATCTTTTGACAATTTAAAATCTCAGTTCGACTTATCCAGTAATAGCTTATACGCTTATCTGCAAGTGCATCATTTTATAACATCTAAGAAATGGAATGGCAGTGAGACAGTCGCTTGGTCGGAAGTTAGGTCCATTATGGTCATTGCCCGGGTCAAAGCGCCCTCAATATCACTACTATATAGTATTATGGTCGCTAAACAAAGTGATTCCTTTTTGGTTAAACTGAGTGTAAAATGGAGATCTTTAATACAAGATATAGATCATGACACATTAAGAGACAGCTGTAAATCATTAAATAAATGTTGCATTCCAATAAGCTGGAAAGAAAGTCACATGAAACTTAGCAATAATTTTTATTGTACGCCAGTGAAAATGGCTAAAATGTATACCGGTCAGGACTTCCTTTGTCCAAGATGTGCTTTCAGAAGTTCAGATATCTTACACATGTTCTGGCAGTGCCCCAGGATTGGACAATTCTGGAAGAGGGTTGTCTTTTGGATAAATAGACTGTATCAATCTAATATCCATTTCGATGTAGAAGACATATTATTTCTAACAGATCGCTCCAGTCAAGGAGCAGTTTTACAAAATAAGATTTCAAATACAATTATATTACTGGTTAGACATTTAATTTTAAAAAATTGGAAGTCTAAAAAGATGCCAGGTTTTTCAGTATTCATTAAAACGGTTCAGATGCAGATAATTTTTTAATCTTTCCATCTCAGAGAAGCAAATGAACAAGGAATTAAAAAGTTCTTATTGGGAATGTTACCAATAATCAAGATATTTTCGGAAGATATACAAAAGATTATACTATACCCATTCTTAAGTTCTGAATGTTTTTATGATCTGGTACTGTTAGGTGACTTCCCACCCGAGTGGGTTTCAAGTTATAGGTAGATAAATTTAAATAGTTATGAGAAGTATGGTAAGGAAATGGTTACGATAGGTAACCCAGTGGTGTGGGGAACGCCAGCGGGAAGGGGTGGAGAGCAGGAGTTGGAGTGCTTAGCGTATCTTTTTTTTTTTTTTTTCTCTTTTCCTCGCTTTTCCCCCTCTTTTTTCTTCTTTTTATTCTCCTGTATAAAATGTGTTGCCAAGGCTAAAAGAAGATTTAATTTTTGGTATGATTTTTTATGGCAAAATGGATAATGTAGATAAGTGATGTCTATATAATATGTCATTTTTGCAGGTCGAATATTGTTTCCACCAATTTTCTTTTAGATTGTCAAAGACATATTATGTTTTCATCCGGTCTGGTGTTTTTTCTTTGTAACATGTCTAAATTGTAAGATTCTTTTCATGGCAGCATCAAATAAATAAATATTTAAAAAACAAAAAAAACAACATATAACGGCATAGTAAATTCTTCATGAATTGAAATATTTAAGTATAACCTACCTTGACCTAGATTTAAAAAGTTTACACATACTGATGTGAGGTTACCTCTGTTTAACAGTTCATTTAAGTGCAACCAAACTGAAGCTAGTTTTTGCAAAGTGGTTTGTTGAATGACATTCTGTAAACACTAACTAGAAAGCATCCAACCTCGCCTAAGCATGTTCTATCTGGCTATAACCTGATTATTCACATTATCATTTAAGAGAAAAGAGGCTCGTTAGAAACATTAAATACAGTTATTGCTCCCATTGAAAAAGTATCACATATGTCAGAGAATTTCAGTTCAGAAGAATATATATTTTCCAAAAGAGTAAAAAATAAGAAGGTAAAAACATATAAACATCTGATGAGAAAAGGTGATAATATTATGAAATATAAAAGTGTATTATGCCATGCTGTACAATAAAAGGTTATATTTCTGAAACATACAAGGACATTAGAAATGCCGCACGTTTTGATTAAGAGAGAACAATTAATGCAATCAATTAATTTGTTGTGCAAAGCTGGGGGATAAGTAAAATGTGTTATTTATCCTTTAAACAATACACATTTTGGAGTAGTCTTTAACTTTAAGAAACATTTTGTCATAAAACTATAAACTATATAGTACAACTGTTTCTCATACTCCAAGGATGTGACAAACAAAATCCCAACACCCTGGGAAATAAAGATGTTCTATGTATATCGCTGGATGACCATACAGAAGAGAGGAGAGCCTGATGCCGCAACTGTTGCCTCTGGCTCAATCTCTACTCATGGACAGTCAGTATCTTTCAAAGGACTCCAGCTGTCAAATTACCGGCCACAATTCTCTGCCTGAGGAGGAGAAATCTCTTGTAGGAAAGAACTGCTCAAAAAATGCCAAAGAAAAATAGTAGCAAAAAAGAGCATTTCCAAATAGTACAACTTTTAGGCTTGCCCAGATACTGCCAAGCACATGAGCTGGAAGCCAGAAGATCATTCTCAGCTCCTACATTACTTTGGTAATGCTGATTACACATGTATAGATTTCCGTGTGGACCTTCAGTTGAAAAGAGCGGACACCCTTGTGTTTATATATATATATTGTTTTTATGAAGATGTGTGTATGTGCATTTAGACTAATTATTTTAATAATTATTTAAGGGGTATTTTAGTAAAAATATCAATACTATCTATATATCCAATCAAAGAATATTGTTGAGGTTGATCTTTCTTAAAATATCTAATAAAATGTCAAATTTCGGATTCTGACCAGAAAGTGAGACACCAAGCTGAAATAAATCTGATATGACCTATATTATGTGTACATATATTCATGGATTTTGTTTTTAGCAAGGTCTTTGTTGTCTTATTTCCTTGAATACTACATTACTTGATTTGCCTTTGCTACTCTTGAGATGGTGTCACATTCATTTTACACTGAGAACTTAATTGCACAAAAACACATACTATTTATATTTTTATAATAATTTCACAAATTTTATGAAAATGCATCATAAGTTCAGATATTTCAAAACCCCTATGGGTTATTTTGCAAGTGTTTAAACCCTAAAGCAGTGGTTGTTAATATTTATTTAATATTTGTTCTAATACACCCTTTGCATACTTTTTAAATCCATGCAACACCCCTAAGCTATTTTTAGATTAAACTAAAAGTTGCAATTAAGCAATTTGTGTAAGTAGAGACCTTTCAGTGTTTATACTCCAAGAAGGATATCATGAACAATTTGAACCTTTTCACTATAGTTGTATGTGAAGACCTCAGCTAAAAGAACTAATACTGCAGGGTGTCAAACTACCATGATTGGGGATAACTATCAGATACAGTCGGTGCACGAGCAAAAAAATTGCTTTGTCCAAAAGATTTGTTTCATGTTTTTCAAAATGTTTGGTTTGCTTAAATTTCATTCATGTGGGCTCTTAATTCAGCTGAATATTGGTTTTGAGTTCATTATCGTTATTTTCAATAGGAAAAAATAATTTACAACTAATTTTAACATCCTAAGTCTTACATTATAACATTCAGAGAAATAAAATAACCTATCTTTCAGTGAAAACACAACATTGAGGGGTCAATTACATTGTTTTATAAAAGCTAATTTAAAATAGCTGAGCATCCCCTAGTCTCCCACTTTCCTATGACAATGTGAGGCTTGATTGGACAAGTCTGTATGAAAAAAAACCAACATTAACTTCCTGACTAGATGCCCTTAAACAATAATCATTAGTAATACTTTTTCAGGATTGGACAGGGAGCAGGGACACATAAATGGTGAGATCCTCTGTACATCATTACAAACGTAGGAGCTGATTAGTCAACTTATATAGCTCCTTTCCTGTGCTTTCCTGCACCATTTTTGGTGGTAAATGGTAGAAACAATCAAATTAATTAATTTGGCAAGCAATCGTTTGTTGTCCATTTTGTTTTGCAATGTAATAATCTGCTCAAATAGTGGAAGAATCGCCAAATCGGCATAAATTAAGACACATTTGTATATGTTTGAAGCACTAATGCACGTTTCTAATCACTATCATAAAGTGCAAATAATTGTGAATTTTATTTTTTGGTGGTGGGGGGCCATTTGCAGTAGAGAATCAACGTTGGTGTTCTGGTGAACACAGGGGCAAAGTAAGGGTTAATTGATCTGGGATATGGTTTAAGTCAGGGCTCATTGATGTTTGGCTGCTGGTCTCACCAGTCTCACATTTCTGTTTTCTATTTGGGGTGCCACATTTAGGAATAAAGGGCCTTAAACAATGGTACATAACTAACATACATAGCTAGATTACGAGTTTTGCATTATGACAAGTCTTGTCAGAATAGGTGTACCGCACAGCTTTTTGGCCATCATGCAACGTCAGTACCGCACTTTAAGAAAAGTCCTTTTTCAATGGGACTTCCATAGCGCTGTTATTACGAGTTTTGCTGTGACGCCAAAAAGTGAGCGTTACACCCTAGAAAGACAAGATCTGTAACGTCATCTAAAGTCATTAGTTATGAGTTTTATGCTACAAAGCTGTAACATAAAACTCAAAACTAAACTGTGACAAAGTGCACTAACACCCATAAACTAACTATTAACCCCCAAACCGAGGCCCTCCCGCATTGCAAACACAATAATACATTTATTAACCCCTAATCTGCCGCTCCGGACATCGCCGCCACTATTAAAATATATTAACCCCTATTCTGCCACTCCCCAACATCGTTGCCACTATAATAAAATTATTAACCCCTTTAAGTGACGTCATCCAAGATGGTGTCCCTTACATTCCGATTGACTGATAGAATTCTATCAGCCAATAGGAATTAAAGGGAAAAAAATCCTATTGGCTGTTGCAATCAGCCAATAGTATTGAGCTTTCATCCTATTGGCTGATCCAATCCAGGGCCGGATTGGGCCTCCGGGAAAAATCCCAGTGGGCCGGCAGGGGCAGCTGCAGCGTGTGCAGACTAGAGCAGCAGAGCCCAGTGTAACTGTGTGAGGGAGCGCATCAGTCAATTAACAGCAGGGTTGGATCCATGTAGGGCTGGAGGAGCTGCAGCTCCAGGCCCCTCCCCTAAATAGGCCCCTAGTCCTCTGTGTACTATTTTTTTTTTTGTAAGGTGGCAGTCCGGGGAAACAGCTTGTGCATCTCACTTAAGGAGGGAGTTAGCTTAGAAAGTGTGAACCAGTTATTCAGAGCAGGAATTTAGAGTGGGAGGAGGTAAATATACTGAGAACTCTCATGCCTGCCAGTGCCTGTGGTTTGTAAGTCGTGACTGAGCACAAAGGGACAGCAACAGAGAAGAGATAGAGCAGTAAAACAAGTTAAGAAACCCTGTAAGTGAGCCCTGCACTTAGAGAGCTGTGTGTTTGCTAAAATCCCCCCCCCCCCCCTGCCTGTGATGAACTGGGCTGCAGACGCATGAGTTAGTAAAGTGTGAGAGCTCTCTGTTTATTTAAGCTTGCATGCTCCTGTCACTCCCCCTCTTGCTAAATTTACTGCTTGCGTTTATTGCTTGTTAGTACCGGAGCCCTCACTAATCAGACAGTCCGGTTTCTTCTGCCCCTTCAACCTTCCCGTCATAGAATGGGCTCTTGTGAGTGAGATAAAAGGTCAGATAAGTGGGAATTTGTAGTAAATCAATCATTGACTATTGCTCTTTTTTTAGAAAGTTTTTTTTCCCCCTTACATTATTTTTAATACCTTCTATTTAACAGTTACAGGGGTTTAATTAGAAGGTATTAAACATAATGTAAGGGGGGAAAGAACTTTATAAAAAAAAGAGCAGTAATCAATCATTTACTACAAATTCCCATTTATC
The DNA here is from genome assembly GCF_027579735.1 of Bombina bombina. Taxonomy (NCBI): domain Eukaryota; kingdom Metazoa; phylum Chordata; class Amphibia; order Anura; family Bombinatoridae; genus Bombina; species Bombina bombina. The sequence continues at coordinate 827,771,224 of NC_069501.1, forward strand.
TGACCTTTTTTGTGACCATCATATTTTTTTTAAAAAGTGCATCAAGTGTGTATTTTTATTATTATTTTTACCATCATACATTTAAAAAAAAACACAGCCAGTAGAATAAATTACACTCCCAGTGGGTTAATCTGCCTCAAGTGTGTGTATTTTTGTTACTATTTTTAAACTGATCACATTTTATTATTATTATTATTATTTATCCTGACATTTCTGGATACTTAATAGTAAATAAGCTTTATGCTTAGGTTAGATTTCAGAGAATTTTATAGTTTTTCAGCCCACCTAGTGTTTCAGAACACACACACATAGAAAAGGGTACTCTCAGATTTTTTCAGCTTTGCTTCTTTAAATGGGGACAACAACCTAAAAAGCCAAATTAAGTAAAACTAATATTCAAAGTCTGAGAGTGCCTTTTTCTATATTCTTATGAGATGATTACCTTTTAAGTGCATCAGCGTGCTTGTTATTCATGACCAGAGTGCTTGGTGCAATAAGGAATCAAGCTATACATGTACATATTGTAGCAGTGTGCTGTACAGGTTGTACAAGTGTATATTATTTTGTGTTTTTATAGCCATACATTTGTATGCGGCCCTTAAGGCCTCTAAAATAGTAACTTTTGGCCCTTGTGTGTAAATATGTTAGCCATCACTGCCTTAGATAATAGCGTTAGCAATAACTTTTATGAAAGCATTTGATGTGGGCACAAGTCTATATTGCTGAAAAATATAACTGTGTATTATATAAACAGTCATTATAAAGAGGCAATATTATTTAATGATGCATTTCTATGAACAAACCTTTACGTTTAGTTTTTTTTATATATTGGGTTTTTATTATTGTAAGCCTGTCCTGTAACAGGTTGAATGTATCTGAGATTCTATGAGCAGGCCAAACAGAAGGAAATATTTTTACGTAATGTTTACTATCCCTTTAAAGCAAAGGCTTTAATTGTAAATCTAGATTACAGTTGTGCTTGTGGTATTCTTAATAAAGACAAACTAGAAAATAAACCTTTGTTTTCTTCTGCAGAATCTGCACATTGTGTGTTCTGTTTGAAACTTGTTTCCAGTTGTGCTTGTGATAATTTTATAAGGACAAACAGAGATGGAATATGGGTTGTATTCATAGCAGTTGAAATGTCACATTCTGTGTTAGGAATGGGCACTTAAAAACTATAATAAATACCCAATGGGTGGTTTTATCACCAAATTTGTTTTGTTCCCTTTGTATTCTTCTAAACCTAGGAGGTTCATTATCATATGCTAATTTCTTAGACCTTGAAGGCTGCCTCTTATCTGAATGCATTTTGACAGGTTTTCACCACTAGAGGATGTTAGTTCATGTGTGTCATTTAGATAATATGGAGTTACCTAGGAGTCAGCATTGATTAGCTAAAATGCAAGTCTGACAAAAGAACTGAAATAAGGGGGCAGTTTGCAAAGGATTACATACAAGTTAAGTTCAGGAGTTTACATGTGCAGGCACATGTAAACTCCTGAACTTTCCTTCCTGCTTTTCAAAAAAGGATACAAAGAAAATAGCTGTGAAAAAACTGGCATGTGCATTCTATGGCCGCGGCAAAATTTAGGGCTGGTCTACAAATTTTCCAGGGCTGCTTTTCATTCCCAGTCCTGCCCTGATCCAATCAGCCAATAGGATTGAGCTTGCATTCTATTGGCTATTCCAATCAGCCAATAGAATGCAAGCTCAATCCTATTGGCTGATTGGATCAGCGCAGGACTGGAATGAAAAGCAGCCCCTGGAAAATTTGTAGACCAGCCCTAAATTTTGCCGCGGCCATAGAATGCACATGCCAGTTTTTTCACAGCTATTTTCTTTGTATCCTTTTTTGAAAAGCAGGAAGGAAAGTCAGGAGTTTTACATGTGCCTGCACATGTAAACTCCTGAACTTAACTTGTATGTAATCCTTTGCAAACTGCCCCCTTATTTCAGTTCTTTTGTCAGACTTGCATTTTAGCTAATCAATGCTGACTCCTAGGTAACTCCATATTATCTAAATGACACACATGAACTAACATCCTCTAGTGGTGAAAACCTGTCAAAATGCATTCAGATAAGAGGCAGCCTTCAAGGTCTAAGAAATTAGCATATGATAATGAACCTCCTAGGTTTAGAAGAATACAAAGGGAACAAAACAAATTTGGTGATAAAACCACCCATTGGGTATTTATTATAGTTTTTAAGTGCCCCATTCCTAACACAGAATGTGACATTTCAACTGCTATGAATACAACCCATATTCCATCTCTGTTTGTCCTTATAAAATTATCACAAGCACAACTGGAAACAAGTTTCAAACAGAACACACAATGTGCAGATTCTGCAGAAGAAAACAAAGGTTTATTTTCTAGTTTGTCTTTATTAAGAATACCACAAGCACAACTGTAATCTAGATTTACAATTAAAGCCTTTGCTTTAAAGGCGATAGTAAACATTACGTAAAAATATTTCCTTCTGTTTGGCCTGCTCATAGAATCTCAGATACATTCAACCTGTTACAGGACAGGCTTACAATAATAAAAACCCAATATATAAAAAAAACTAAACGTAAAGGTTTGTTCATAGAAATGCATCATTAAATAATATTGCCTCTTTATAATGACTGTTTATATAATACACAGTTATATTTTTCAGCAATATAGACTTGTGCCCACATCAAATGCTTTCATAAAAGTTATTGCTAACGCTATTATCTAAGGCAGTGATGGCTAACATATTTACACACAAGGGCCAAAAGTTACTATTTTAGAGGCCTTAAGGGCCGCATACAAATGTATGGCTATAAAAACACAAAATAATATACACTTGTACAACCTGTACAGCACACTGCTACAATATGTACATGTATAGCTTGATTCCTTATTGCACCAAGCACTCTGGTCATGAATAACAAGCACGCTGATGCACTTAAAAGGTAATCATCTCATAAGAATATAGAAAAAGGCACTCTCAGACTTTGAATATTAGTTTTACTTAATTTGGCTTTTTAGGTTGTTGTCCCCATTTAAAGAAGCAAAGCTGAAAAAATCTGAGAGTACCCTTTTCTATGTGTGTGTGTTCTGAAACACTAGGTGGGCTGAAAAAACTATAAAATTCTCTGAAATCTAACCTAAGCATAAGCGTATTTACTATTAAGTATCCAGAAATGTCAGGATAAATAATAATAATAATAATAAAATGTGATCAGTTTAAAAATAGTAACAAAAATACACACACTTGAGGCAGATTAACCCACTGGAGTGTAATTTATTCTACTGGCTGTGTTTTTTTTTAAATGTATGATGGTAAAAATAATAATAAAAATACACACTTGATGCACTTTTTAAAAAAAATATGATGGTCACAAAAAAGGTCAGATAAATGGGAATTTGTAGTAAATGATTGATTACTGCTCTTTTTTTATAAAGTTCTTTCCCCCCTTACATTATGTTTAATACCTTCTAATTAAACCCCTGTAACTGTTAAATAGAAAGGTATTAAAAATAATGTAAGGGGGAAAAAAAACTTTCTAAAAAAAGAGCAATAGTCAATGATTGATTTACTACAAATTCCCACTTATCTGACCTTTTATCTCACTCACAAGAGCCCATTCTATGACGGGAAGGTTGAAGGGGCAGAAGAAACCGGACTGTCTGATTAGTGAGGGCTCCGGTACTAACAAGCAATAAACGCAAGCAGTAAATTTAGCAAGAGGGGGAGTGACAGGAGCATGCAAGCTTAAATAAACAGAGAGCTCTCACACTTTACTAACTCATGCGTCTGCAGCCCAGTTCATCACAGGCAGGGGGGGGGGGGGGGATTTTAGCAAACACACAGCTCTCTAAGTGCAGGGCTCACTTACAGGGTTTCTTAACTTGTTTTACTGCTCTATCTCTTCTCTGTTGCTGTCCCTTTGTGCTCAGTCACGACTTACAAACCACAGGCACTGGCAGGCATGAGAGTTCTCAGTATATTTACCTCCTCCCACTCTAAATTCCTGCTCTGAATAACTGGTTCACACTTTCTAAGCTAACTCCCTCCTTAAGTGAGATGCACAAGCTGTTTCCCCGGACTGCCACCTTACAAAAAAAAAAATAGTACACAGAGGGACTAGGGGCCTATTTAGGGGAGGGGCCTGGAGCTGCAGCTCCTCCAGCCCTACATGGATCCAACCCTGCTGTTAATTGACTGATGCGCTCCCTCACACAGTTACACTGGGCTCTGCTGCTCTAGTCTGCACACGCTGCAGCTGCCCCTGCCGGCCCACTGGGATTTTTCCCGGAGGCCCAATCCGGCCCTGGATTGGATCAGCCAATAGGATGAAAGCTCAATACTATTGGCTGATTGCAACAGCCAATAGGATTTTTTTCCCTTTAATTCCAATTGGCTGATAGAATTCTATCAGTCAATCGGAATGTAAGGGACACCATCTTGGATGACGTCACTTAAAGGGGTTAATAATTTTAATTATAGTGGCAACGATGTTGGGGAGTGGCAGAATAGGGGTTAATATATTTTAATAGTGGCGGCGATGTCCGGAGCGGCAGATTAGGGTTAATAAATGTATTATTGTGTTTGCAATGCGGGAGGGCCTCGGTTTGGGGGGTTATAGTTAGTTTATGGGTGTTAGTGCACTTTGTCACAGTTTAGTTTTGAGTTTTATGTTACAGCTTTGTAGCATAAAAACTCATAACTAATGACTTTAGATGACGTTACAGATCTTGTCTTCTAGGGTGTAACGCTCACTTTTTGGCGTCACAGCAAAACTCGTAATAACAGCGCTATGGAAGTCCCATTGAAAAAGGACTTTTCTTAAAGTGCGGGTACTGACGTTGCATGATGGCCAAAAAGCTGTGCGGTACACCTATTCCTGACAAGACTTGTCATAATGCAAAACTCGTAATCTAGCTATGTATGTTAGTTATGTACCATTGTTTAAGGCCCTTTATTCCTAAATGTGGCACCCCCAAATAGAAAACAGAAATGTGAGACTGGTGAGACCAGCAGCCAAACATCAATGAGCCCTGACTTAAACCATATCCCAGATCAATTAACCCTTACTTTGCCCCTGTGTTCACCAGAACACCAACGTTGATTCTCTACTGCAAATGGCCCCCCACCACCAAAAAATAAAATTCACAATTATTTGCACTTTATGATAGTGATTAGAAACGTGCATTAGTGCTTCAAACATATACAAATGTGTCTTAATTTATGCGATTTGGCGATTCTTCCACTATTTGAGCAGATTATTACATTGCAAAACAAAATGGACAACAAACGATTGCTTGCCAAATTAATTATTTGATTGTTTCTACCATTTACCACCAAAAATGGTGCAGGAAAGCACAGGAAAGGAGCTATATAAGTTGACTAATCAGCTCCTACGTTTGTAATGATGTACAGAGGATCTCACCATTTATGTGTCCCTGCTCCCTGTCCAATCCTGAAAAAGTATTACTAATGATTATTGTTTAAGGGCATCTAGTCAGGAAGTTAATGTTGGTTTTTTTCATACAGACTTGTCCAATCAAGCCTCACATTGTCATAGGAAAGTGGGAGACTAGGGGATGCTCAGCTATTTTAAATTAGCTTTTATAAAACAATGTAATTGACCCCTCAATGTTGTGTTTTCACTGAAAGATAGGGTTATTTTATTTCTCTGAATGTTATAATGTAAGAACTTAGGATGTTAAAATTAGTTGTAAATTATTTTTTCCTATTGAAAAATAACGATAATGAACTCAAAACCAATATTCAGCTGAATTAAGAGCCCACATGAATGAAATTTAAGCAAACCAAACATTTTGAAAAAACATGAAACAAATCTTTTGGACAAAGCAATTTTTTTTGCTCGTGCACCGACTGTATCTGATAGTTATCCCCAATCATGGTAGTTTGACACCCTGCAGTATTAGTTCTTTTAGCTGAGGTCTTCACATACAACTATAGTGAAAAGGTTCAAATTGTTCATGATATCCTTCTTGGAGTATAAACACTGAAAGGTCTCTACTTACAACAAAGTGCTTAATTGCAACTTTTAGTTTAATCTAAAAATAGCTTAGGGGTGTTGCATGGATTTAAAAAGTATGCAAAGGGTGTATTAGAACAAATATTAAATAAATATTAACAACCACTGCTTTAGGGTTTAAACACTTGCAAAATAACCCATAGGGGTTTTGAAATATCTGAACTTATGATGCATTTTCATAAAATTTGTGAAATTATTATAAAAATATAAATAGTATGTGTTTTTGTGCAATTAAGTTCTCAGTGTAAAATGAATGTGACACCCATCTCAAGAGTAGCAAAGGCAAATCAAGTAATGTAGTATTCAAGGAAATAAGACAACAAAGACCTTGCTAAAAACAAAATCCATGAATATATGTACACATAATATAGGTCATATCAGATTTATTTCAGCTTGGTGTCTCACTTTCTGGTCAGAATCCGAAATTTGACATTTTATTAGATATTTTAAGAAAGATCAACCTCAACAATATTCTTGATTGGATATATAGATAGTATTGATATTTTTACTAAAATACCCCTTAAATAATTATTAAAATAATTAGTCTAAAATGCACATAGCACACATCTTCATAAAAACAATATATATATATAAACACAAGGGTGTACCGCTCTTTTCAACTGAAGGTCCACACGGAAATCTATACATGTGTAATCAGCATTACCAAAGTAATGTAGGAGCTGAGAATGATCTTCTGGCTTCCAGCTCATGTGCTTGGCAGTATCTGGGCAAGCCTAAAAGTTGTACTATTTGGAAATGCTCTTTTTTGCTACTATTTTTCTTTGGCATTTTTTGAGCAGTTCTTTCCTACAAGAGATTTCTCCTCCTCAGGCAGAGAATTGTGGCCGGTAATTTGACAGCTGGAGTCCTTTGAAAGATACTGACTGTCCATGAGTAGAGATTGAGCCAGAGGCAACAGTTGCGGCATCAGGCTCTCCTCTCTGTATGGTCATCCAGCGATATACATAGAACATCTTTATTTCCCAGGGTGTTGGGATTTTGTTTGTCACATCCTTGGAGTATGAGAAACAGTTGTACTATATAGTTTATAGTTTTATGACAAAATGTTTCTTAAAGTTAAAGACTACTCCAAAATGTGTATTGTTTAAAGGATAAATAACACATTTTACTTATCCCCCAGCTTTGCACAACAAATTAATTGATTGCATTAATTGTTCTCTCTTAATCAAAACGTGCGGCATTTCTAATGTCCTTGTTATGTTTCAGAGAATATAACCTTTTATTGTACAGCATGGCATAATACACTTTGTATATTTCATAATATTATCACCTTTTCTCATCAGATGTTTATATGTTTTTACCTTCTTATTTTTTACTCTTTTGAAAATATATATTCTTCTGAACTGAAATTCTCTGACATATGTGATACTTTTTCAATGGAGCAATAACTGTATTTAATGTTTCTAACGAGCCTCTTTCTCTTAAATGATAATGTGAATAATCAGGTTATAGCCAGATAGAACATGCTTAGGCGAGGTTGGATGCTTTCTAGTTAGTGTTTACAGAATGTCATTCAACAAACCACTTTGCAAAAACTAGCTTCAGTTTGGTTGCACATAAATGAACTGTTAAACAGAGGTAACCTCACATCAGTATGTGTAAACTTTTTAAATCGTAGGTCAAGGTAGGTTTATACTTAAATATTTCAATTCATGAAGGAATTTACTATGCCCGTTATATGTTGTTTTTTTTGGTTTTTTAAATATTTATTTATTTGATGCTGCCATGAAAAGAATCTTACAAATTTAGGACATGTTACAAAGAAAAAACACCAGACCGGATGAAAACATAATATGTCTTTGACAATCTAAAAGAAAATTGGTGGAAACAATATTCGACCTGCAAAAATGACATATTATATAGACATCACTTATCTTACATTATCCATTTTTGCCATAAAAAAATCATACCAAAAATTACAAATCTTCTTTAGCCTTGGCAACACATTTTATACAGGAGAATAAAAAGAAGAAAAAAGAGGGGGAAAAGCGAGGAAAAGAGAAAAAAAAAAAAAAAAGATACGCTAAAGCACTCCAACTCCTGCTCTCCACCCCTTCCCGCTGGCGTTCCCCACACCACTGGGTTACCTATCGTAACCATTTCCTTACCATACTTTTCTCATAACTATTAAATTTATCTACCTATAACTTGAAACCCACTCGGGGTGGGAAGTCACCTAACAGTACCAGATCATAAAAACATTCAGAAACTTAAGAATGGGTATAGTATATCTTTTGTATATCTTCCGAAAATATCTTGATTATTGGTAACATTCCCAATAAGAACTTTTTAATTCCTTGTTCATTGCTTCTCTGAGATGGAAAGATTAAAAAATTATCTGCATCTGAACCGTTTTAATGAATACTGAAAAACCTGGCATCTTTTTAGACTTCCAATTTTTTAAAATTAAATGTCTAACCAGTAATATAATTGTATTTGAAATCTTATTTTGTAAAACTGCTCCTTGACTGGAGCGATCTGTTAGAAATAATATGTCTTCTACATCGAAATGGATATTAGATTGATACAGTCTATTTATCCAAAAGACAACCCTCTTCCAGAATTGTCCAATCCTGGGGCACTGCCAGAACATGTGTAAGATATCTGAACTTCTGAAAGCACATCTTGGACAAAGGAAGTCCTGACCGGTATACATTTTAGCCATTTTCACTGGCGTACAATAAAAATTATTGCTAAGTTTCATGTGACTTTCTTTCCAGCTTATTGGAATGCAACATTTATTTAATGATTTACAGCTGTCTCTTAATGTGTCATGATCTATATCTTGTATTAAAGATCTCCATTTTACACTCAGTTTAACCAAAAGGAATCACTTTGTTTAGCGACCATAATACTATATAGTAGTGATATTGAGGGCGCTTTGACCCGGGCAATGACCATAATGGACCTAACTTCCGACCAAGCGACTGTCTCACTGCCATTCCATTTCTTAGATGTTATAAAATGATGCACTTGCAGATAAGCGTATAAGCTATTACTGGATAAGTCGAACTGAGATTTTAAATTGTCAAAAGATATGATTTGTCTCTCCTCTGTAAGAAATTGACCAACTAACTTAAGATTTTTGCTATACCACTCTCTATATATCCCCTGGTTATTTCCAGGAGAAAATTCAGGATTGCCTATTAAAGGTAGATATTCTGAGTATGAATAATCTATGCTCATTAGCGTACAAAGCTTTTGCCATGCGAGAATAATATTTTGCATAGATATTAGACTCTTTATAATATTCGGGATTTCTTTAAATTGGACATGTAATAAGGCTTTGAGTGAGAAAGGGGCAACTAAGACATTCTCCATTTCTGGAGTTGAGAACCAACTAGTTTCTATAAACCAATCCAGCGCAATTTTGCTCAAAGCTGCAAGATTATAGAATCTTATATTAGGTAATGCTAGACCAGCAGCTTCACATGGTTGCATCAGTTTTTCTATTGCAATACGCGGTTTCTTGTTATGCCAAACAAATTTGGAAAAGCTAGAGTTCAATTTCTATATGTCTGTTTTGTTTTGTATAATGCCGTTATATGTTGTTAACAAATAGTTGAGAAAAAGCAGATTCATTACTGCGCTTTTTACCATATTTATAATAATGAAGGTCAGGCCAACATGACTACCAAATCACTGATTTTAATCAATGTATTTAGTATTTATTTATCAGCCTATTCACTTGAAGTTTATTTGCAAATGTTATCTAATTGTAGTATCATTTGTGAAAATATGTTTGATCAAAATCTATTGACAAACACACATGCACTATACAAATAATGCCTAGTGTTCAAATCCTTTAGAATGACAAGGTTTTAAGACATGTTTATTGTCACATCATCTATTAGCATTAGTATCACCAATTGAAAAGGAATCATCAACATACAGGCTCTATGACGTTTGATGCAAATATTAAACTAAACGTCTGTTACTGTCGACCAATTTGTATAGAAGATTGGTGCTGACCGAAAGAGAATTTCTAACCCTGGGATTTTTTTGCATGAAAGTAGTTTTGTTTTTTGTTTCTTTCCATAAGGATCACATGAACAACTACAGCATGCCCAGTCCAAACAGAAGGTAAATGTCAGTACACACATTAAGGGATAGATCACTAAGTTGAAGCTCCATTTTAATTTGTATGATCAAACCCAAGCTATTATTATTTACAGAGTTTGGCCGTATGCAGCTGACTAAATAATAGTGTTTCTGGCATCTGGGACAGTATTTAACTCCAGCCGCTGTAATAATGATATCAGTCAGCTAGATTACAAGTTATGGCGTTATGGCTTGCTCGCTAATTTCGTGTACATTATTTTCATCACTCACCTACATATAGCACTGCTATTACAGGTTTGCAAAAAGGCAGGGCTTTCGCGGGGTGATATGGTGGCGTTGAGCTCCATGCTTCACCCAAATACAAGCGCTGCTTTAGACGTGCTCAGTGCAATATTTCCCCTTTAGACATCATTGGGGGGAGAGCCGGCAAAAAAAAAAGCTTAACACCTGAGATCGCGGAAACAAAAGCTTCGTAACGCAGCCCCATTGATGTCTATGGAGGAAAGAGAAAGTTATTGTCACGTAAACCTCAGGATTTAGCTAAGAAGGGGTTAATTCTGTGTAGCTTGAGCTCAAAACAGTTATTTGTTTTTCAAGAAGAATTGTGACTTGTGTTTTCTTTGAAGTGCCAGGAGCTTCATAAATAGCTCCACCAAATGTTATTGTGTATGCATTAAGTCATAAAGCCACTCAAGCTCTTAGTTTCAGAAATACACAGGATAGGGTTTATGGCTTAGGCTGTCAGTAGAATGCATGATGCAAAACAGGACCTCAGTCACAAAAAACTGACCAGTTCACTGAAAGGACATTGGTATATTATCTACATATGTGTGTGAAACGGTAATGACATAAAATGAAGGAAAATCTGTCATATCTAGTATCCAATTGATTCTCCCAATGAAACTAGGAGATTCCTGATAGGTATATATAAAAGTGGAGTTACCTAGCAGAAATTATAATGGATTGTATAATTTCAGTCAATGGTGGTAGGTAAAGCGCTAAACCGATCCTACTAAGCCTAACTAAATTAACTATCTCCTCCCTAGATAGTTTGAATATCAAATAAATAAAACAATAGGTGTAGTAGGCGCTTAAAGCTGTAGGAAATATAGATGTATATATAAAACCTTTATATCTGTAAAACACTACTATAGTGATGATAGCATGGTATGAATAATCACAACAGTTTATTTCATAAATATAAAATACACTTCTTCAAAATCACATCCGCTAAAAAAAATCTAACTAAAATACCATTCGCACTTTCATATGTACTTCAATATTCCAATCACAAATGTTTAGACAAATCAATATAAGCCTATCAGACTCCAACTTAAAACTAGTTAATAGTATCCAAATCGGTATAACAACAATAATGCCCAATGCTTGGAATTTTTTAAAAAACAGTTCCCATTAAATGTGCCTGTTCAGTACAGCTGTAAGTTTGTATCTTTCAGGGATCCCCGAATATTAGTGCTTGATACTTGGGGCTGGTTATTCAAAAGGAATGAGTTCCTCAAAAACAATAGTTTGCTTCCGGCTGTCAGCGTTTTCACCTAACCTTTGATAACAGCTGTAGTTTAGAGAGGCTCTCTCACCTTCTCTCTTATCACTGTGTCAGCGATTAAAAATGTCTCAAACACTAGGTGAAGCAGTGAGGCTCTCTTACCTCCTTTTCGTGTCTCCTTATCGTCTCTCTCACCTGACTCAACACTATGGTTTCTCCTCTGGTCTCAGCTTTCGAATTCCGTCAGTGACGTCACCCGGTTTCCAGATTCCGAGGTGACTACTTGCGCAAGTATTTTAACAGATACGTCCACATGTAGTTCTTTGTCTTGTCAGCCATCATTTCCAAAATGTTTTGACAAGCATTTTTTACACCAAGCATAATCTTAAAAATTCATTGGATACTTTCATATATCTAATAAATTTTATTCCCAAAACTTAGTTGCATAAATAAGATATTTATATAATAATAAATATTACTATAAAACCGAATTCCTAAAAACATTATACCACTAACATAATAAATATAACCTTTAAAAATCTAAAACAACAAATTTATAATTGCATTACTATAATTCATAACTTACATTTTCATAGGGAGATAAGAAATTCATGTTTTATTTCTGGCGTACAAATAGGGAATGTATTAGAATAGCTAAAAGGGGATGGGTTAAAAGGAATAGAACCTACACATAAGTAGGGGGAATAATAAAATTAATTCTTAAGTTAAAAAGTGGGCTAGTTCTAAATCTAGGTTTAGACCATATGGATAAAGGGTGTTAAAATCATAAATCAACTCAGCTTCTCTCCTAACAAGTTTATTTTCAAAATCCCCTCCCCCCCAGTCCTTTCATACTGAACACAAACCCCAATATTTAAGTTCTTTTATGTTGTTTTTATGGGTGTCCATGAAATGTAAATTTAGATGAGTCTCCTGTTTCCCATTTTCTATATTCCAGAGGTGTTCCCTTATCCGGTCCCTGAGCATCCTGGTTGTCTCCTCTATATATAACAAATTACAAGAACATTGTAACCAGTGTCCCCTCTAAGGCCAGATTTTTGTGCGGCCCAGCAGTGAAACAGTTAATTAGGTAACCACACCCTGCAATTAGCAAACACTGCACAATGCAGATGTAAGGCATGGTTCTCTTGTTAACTGTTTCACTGCTGGGCTGCACACAAAACTGTCCTTAGAGGGGAACACTGATTGTAACATATACACCACCCCCTTATTGCTACATCTTATGGTGTCCTTAATAATATATTCTTTATTCGTACCAGGGATCAAAATGTTTTTCTTTTTTACGCCGCATTCTGCAAGCTGTTGCAGTTAGCGCAAGGGAAGAATCCCCCTCACTTCCTCCCCCCTTAAATCAATTTCCCTGAATTCTTTTTTATTTTTCCTTTTAAACTCACTAGGAGCTAATAAATGATTTAAAATTCTTAGTTTTTTTATACACTATCCTAAGGTATGTGGGGCAACTTATCTCCAATAACTGGATCGTTCTTTTAGATGCCAGTGCTTCCTTAAAATCCTTTTAATCACTCCATGATCATCACTATATGTGGTGACGAAGGGGAATATCTAAAAAATCGCTTTTCTTTATCTCATTCCTTTATATTCCAAAAGGGAGTCTCTGTCTGTATTCCTTGATCTCATTATAGCGGTTTTTTATATTATTCTCCCTATAGCCTCTTTCCTTGAACCTTTCCTCTAATATTGCTACTTGTTCATTAAAATCACCTATTTTGGAGCAGTTTTTTCCTGATCCTTAAACATTGCCCAACCGGTATGTTCTCTTTCTACTTATAGTAGTGACAGCTAGTGGCGTGGATATAGTTGTTAGAGTCTGTCGGTTTAAAATGTGTTTTAGTTATCAACTCCTCATTGTCCACTATTATATCCAAATCTAAAAATTTTATAAAATCCCTACTAATGAAGGTTAGACCTCTGTCATTATTATTCATGGTATTAAATAGATCCTTGAAGGTGTCTTCGGTCCCCCCCAAACAATAAAATGTCATCTATATATCTTTTAAAAAGCACAAGATTCGCACCAAGCTCTGTAAATTGGAGAAACCTTTGTTCCCAGTCCCCCATGAACAGATTCACGTAGCTCAGTATGAATATCGTGCCCATTGCTGTCCCCTCAATTTGTAGAAAATATTTACCATCAAATGAGAAGTAATTATGCTCCAGGATGAAACGTATAATTTCTATCAAAAATTCTTTCTGTTCTTTCACTATATTTTCATCTTTAGACACATAATTTTCAACTGCCTCCAATCCCAAATCATGTTTAATATTGATATATAATGATGATACATCACAAGTGGCCATCAAAACCCTTCCTCCCACTCAATATCTTTTAGTAATTTTAGGACACTAGTCAAGTCTTTTAAATAGGAGTCTAATTGTACTACATACTTCTGCAAGAACTTGTCCACATATTCAGAGAGGTTAGCCATAATGGAATCTATCCCTGAGACTATAGGTCTCCTGGGAGGGTTAATTAAACTTTATGGACCTTGGGTAAAAAGTACAATATCGGAATCTTAGGATATTGAGGTTTAATATATAGATATTCCTTATCTGTTAAAATCCCTCTCTCTTTACCCTTGTCCAATATTCTCTCTAATTTGGTCATGAACTTTTTAGTGGGATCCATGTCCAATTTTCTATAGGTTTTTTTTATCACTAAGTAATCTCTCAGCTTCACCCTTATACTTCTTGTTGTCTAAAATAACTAGGCCTCCCCATTTGTCTGCCATTTTAATGGTGATATTATTATTATTTTGGAGTTCCTCTAGTACTTTCCTATCTTTCTTATTAAAGTTTTTCTTAAACTTAATCTTTCGATCCTCACTTTTTCTTAAATCAGCCAAAACCATTTTTTCGAATGTCTCCAATTGCTCCCTCTATCATTCTTAGGATAAAAACTTGACTTCAATTTCAATTCTGTATGATTAAATGTATCTGTTTCTCTTGTCCCACTTTCACCAGTAATATATCTTTTAATGGGATTTTTTAGAAAGAAACTTTTAGGGTTAAATTCCTCACATATTTCATTATATTAATGTGAGGTTCGAACTTGTTCATCTTTCTAGAAGGAGCGAATGATAGCCCTAAATTTAAAACTCTCTCTTCTTCTTTGCTTAAAATCTTTTCACTAAGATTAAAAATACTACTTTCTTTCCTACTTCTGTCTCTTGGCTTCTATTTTTTCTTTTTCTTCTTCCTCCTCTAACTCCTCTATTTGCCTTTTTCTTTCTCTTGATCTTAATACCCTTTCCTCTTTCCTTGTCCGTTCATATTTTTTGACAGTAATGGAACTCCCTCTCTTAGGGGACTTTGACCTAAAAAAGCCTTTTCTTCTCTTGTCAAATCAATATGACTCACACTATTACTTATAGTGGGTTGATGTTTATTCAGGGTAGCTAGAGGGGTAAATCTATTTGAAGTAAACATTTCTGGTTGTCTATTGTCCCATCTATTCTCCTCCCTATTCTTTTGTGGATTAGATCTTCCCTGGTATTGATTAACTCCTTCTGCTCGAAAAGAAGCATCCAAAGGATTAATTAAGGTTATCAAAAAGTCCAGAAATGAAAGCATTGAACATATTAACAGTGAGATTTTAAACATTAAAGAGAAATTGGAAGTAATTAAGGAGGATCAGGCTCTAAAAGATAAACAACAGGCGATTATTGAAAGATTAGAGAATGTGAAGAAAGAAATTATAATCACTAAATGTAAAAAATTTGAAAGATACATCTCTGAGTCATCCAATGTCCAAGTAGATGTGGAATTGGCTAATGAGGGGGAAGACAAAAATATCCAAATGGAAAATAGTAATTCGTGGGAAAGGGCAAATAAAACAAAAAATAATTACCAAAGTAGGGTCTACAATGACAGGAACAATTATGAAGGGAATGGAGGTTATTCAAATAGAAATTTTAGAAATAGGAACCAAGGATGGTGGGACCATAACTATGATAGAAGATACAACCAATATGGTAATCAATATAATTGGAATAATTGCTTTGGCGGAAGGGAACAACACTGGAGTGAGAATCATAGAGGATAAAGAAATTTTACAGAAATGGTAATCAGAACAACACTTTGCATAGGAATGGTGAATATTATGAAAGAGCAGAAGGAGTTAAGATGCAAGCCTTATAGGGGGAGGTACCTGCAAAACCCAGAGATGCCATATTCCCACAAAAACAGTTGCAGGATTTTACTGCCAGAGAGGGAGTATATGAGATGGGGCAAAATGATCTGGTACTAACACCCATGAGGCAGAACCAGCTACAGGCTGCGTGGGAGGGGCCCTGCAATATATTCAATCAGTTGGGTAGAGCAACTAGTGTGTCACTTTTAAAAGGAGGGCATCCTGCTGGCCAAACTGCTATGTGAAATTTGTCTGTCAATGGCGTTATCACCGCAAGGGGAAGCTCCCTTTGATATGCATCGGGAGTGGCTCGTAGCCACCCCCTTTTGCGTCTCTTATTGGGGAGGTGTCACAAAAACCTCAGGATTTAGCTAAGAAGGGATTAATTCTGTGTAGCTTGAACTCAAACAGTTATTTGTTTTTCAAGAAGAATTGTGACTTGTGTTTTTCTTTGAAGTGCTTCATAAATAGCTCCACCAAATGTTATTGTGTATGCATTGTTCATAAAGCCACTCAAGCTCTTAGTTTCAGAAATACACAGGATAGGGTTTATGGCTTAGGCTGTCAGAAGAATGCATGATGCAAAACAGGACCTCAGTCACAAAAAACTGACCAGGTCACTTAAAGGACATTGGTATATTATGTACATATGTGTAATGACATTAAATGAAGGGAAATCTGTCATATCTGGTATCCAATTGATTCTCCCAATGAAACTAGGAGATTCCTGATAGGTATATATGAAAGTGGAGTTACCTAGCAGAAATTATAATGGATTGTATAATTTCAGGCAAGAAATTAGTCTATTTCTGTGCCAAATAAGTGAGTGTCGCAGGGTTGGATAGCCTTGGTTCGTCACAGTTATGTTTAAACTTAATACCCTAACATAAAAACCACGTCTTAACAGCCCTAATCTACCGCCCCCGACATTGCTTCAACCTACATAAAACTATTAACCCCTAATCTGCTGCTCCCGATATCGCTGCCACCTAAATTACAGTTATTAACCCCTAATCTGCTACCCCTAACATTGCCACCACCTAAATACACTAATTAACCCCTAATCTGCTGCTCTTAACATCGCCACCTACATTACAGTTATTAACCCCTAATCTGCCACCCCCAATATTGCCGCCACTATACTAAAGTTATTAACCCCTAAACCTCTGGCCTCCAACATCACTAACACTAAATAAATATATTTACCCCTAAACCTAACCCTAACGTAACCCTAACCCTAAGCATAACCCTAACACCCCTAACTTAAATATAATTAAAATAAATCTAAATAAACCTTACAATTATTACCTAAATAATTCCTATTTAAAACTAAATACAAACTTACCTGTACAATAAAACCTAAGCTAGCTACAAAGTAACTAATAGTTACATTGTAGCTATCTTAGGTTTTATTTTTATTTCACAGGTAAGTTTGTATTTATTTTAACTAGGTAGACTAGTTTTAAATAGTTATTAACTATTTATTAGCTACCTAGTTAAAATAAATACAAAGTTACCTGTAAAATAAAACCTAACCTGCCTCACACTAAAACCTAACATTACAATAAAATGAAATAATTAAATGAATCAAATACAATTATCTAAATTACAAAAAAAACAAATAACTCCTAATCATATAGCCCTATCAAAATAAAAAGCCCCCCAAAAATAAAAAAACCCTAGCCTACATTAAACTGCCAATAGCCCTTAAAAGGGCCTTTTGCGGGGCATTGCCCCAAAGAAATCAGCTCTTTTACCTGTAAAAAAAAAATACAAACAACCCCCCAACAGTAAAACCCACCACCCACACAACCAAACCCCCCAAATAAAAACCTAATCTAAATCAATCTAAATAAACCTAAGCTAATCATTGCCCTGAAAAGGGCATTGGATGGGCATTGCCCTTAAAAGGGCATTTAGCTCTTTTACTGCCCAAACCCTAAGCTAAAAATAAAACTCACTCATAAAACCCTTAAAAAAAACTAACACTAACCTTGACGATCCACTTACAGTTTTCAAAGACCGGACATCTATCCTCATCCAGGTGGCAGAAGTCTTCATCAAGCGGGGCAGAAGTCCTCATCGAAGCCGGCAGAAGTCTTCATCCAAACAGGCAGAAGTCCTCATTGAAGCCGGAAGAATTCTTCATCCAAGCAGACAGAAGTCTTCATCCAGACGGCATCTTCTATCTTCATTCATTCGGCGCGGAGCGAGTCCATCTTAAAGACATCCGGCGCGGTCGCTTGAAAATGAAGTTTTCCTTTAAGTGACGTCATCCAAGATGGCGTCCCTTACATTCTGATTGGCTGATAGAATTCATCAGCCAATAGCTATTAAAGGGGACAAAATCCTATTGGCTGTTGCAATCAGTCAATAGGATTAAGCTTTCATCCTATTGGCTGATCCAAGCAGCCAATAGGATTGAGCTTGCATTCTATTGGCTGATTGGAATAGCCAATAAAATGCAAGCTCAATCCTATTGGCTGATAGAATTCTTCAGCCAATCGGAATGTAAGGGACGCCATCTTGGATGACGTCACTTAAAGGGGTTAGTCATTTATAGTGGCGACGATGTCGGGGAGCGGCGGAATAGGGGTTAATACATTTATTAGTGTTTGCGATGCGGGAGAGCCTCGGTTTAGGGTTAATAGTTCGTTTATGGGTGTTAGTGCGCTTTGACTTTAGGTGGCGGTACAGATCTTGTCATTTTAGAGTGTACGCTCACTTTTTGGCCTCACAGCAAAACTCGTAATAACAGCACTAAGGAAGTCCCATTGAAAAGGACTTTCTTAAAGTGTGGTACTGATGTTGCATGACGGCCAAAAAGGTGCGCAGTACACTATTCTGACAAGACTTGTCATAATGCAAAACTCGTAATCTAGCTGTATGTTAGTTATGTACCATTGTTTAAGGCCCTTTATTCCTAAATGTGGCACCCCAAATAGAAAACAAAAAGTGAGACTGTTGAGACATAGCCAATCATCAATGAACCCTGACTTAACCTCTTAAGGACCAGCGACGTACCCGTATGTCACAGATCAATTAACCCTTACTGTGCCCCTGTGTTCACCAGAACACCAATGTTGATTCTCTACTGCAAATGGCCTCCCACCACCAAAAATAAAACTCACAATTATTTGCACTTATGATAGTGATTAGAAACGTGCATTTGTGCTTCAAACATATACAAATGTGTCTTAATTTATACAGATTTGGCGATTCTGTCACTATTTCAGCAGATTTTTACATTGCAAAACAAAATTGACAACAAACGAATGCTTGCCAAATTAATTAATTTGTTTGTTTCTACCATTTACCACCAAAAATGGTGCAGGAAAGAACAGGAAAGGAGCTATATAAGTTTTCTAATCAGCCCCTTAGTTTGTAATGATGTACAGAGGATCTCACCATTTTTGTGTCCCTGTTCCCTGTCCAATCCTGCTAAAGTATTACTAATGATTATTGTTTAAGGGCATCTAGTCAGGAAG